>NC_081413.1:408652636-409297636 GCF_030272615.1 Cryptomeria japonica | reverse complement strand
ACTTAGCTCCATAGTCTAGTTGTTTTTACTTGTAGTTTGATAAGAAGATAGTTTGGAAGCTCCTGAGACCATTTTGATTCCTCTTCTACACCCTCAGATCTGTCAGGACAAAGGCACCTAGCCCCAATGTCCACTCAATTTGAACTCAAAATTTTAACAGGGGTTCATCTCTACATCTCCTTTCCAATTTTGTACATTTCAGTTGATTCTCAATTTCGTATTTGTTTGTTTATGTTGGTTGTTGCCACTTTTGTACTATTTAGCCCATTTCTTGCATTTTCAATTCCTAGTCATACCCAATCAATCAAATCAATAAAAGAGAATAATCATATAGTGCACTTAGTTCTCTCAAAGGTTTTTAATTGTGCCTGTTAATTTTTCTCCAATATAATTAGCAGGGTTGGGTTTGATTTATAGTTTGCACATTGTTTAGGCTAGTGAATCTCATTCCCAATACTTTACATTTTGGTGAACCAACTCTTCTTACATTTGCATAACTTCTAATTTACAATTTTATATCTGATCTTTGCATGAAATTATTAGATTATTCCTTTCTAAAATTTATTTTTTATGTACTCGCCTTGGTCAAAAGTCATAAAAATTTCATATTTTAATCTCTTATATTGTGCATTTTGCATATGTTATCATTTGAAAAAGAAAATTATTTTCATTCTGTTTTTAATTAGTTAGTTTCATGATGCATATATTTAATAGATTTGATAGTGGCCTAGCCTCCCTTGTATCACTCTATCCCTCTCCCAATAATTCATTTAACAATGATGACACTTTGGTGCAAGAATATATTATTAGCACTTCTTTAAAAAATATACCTCCTAGGGATGAAGCTTTGAAGGATGATGTTGATCCTTCTCCTAAAAATTACCTACCACATGAGGATGATACCATTAAGACCTCCCTTCATGAAATTTTACCTTCTACTCACTTTATTGACATCCCTTCTAGAGAAGAGTATTGATGAATCATATTTGTCCCTCTCCCAAAATTGATCCTATTCATGATGTTTTGTTGAAAGAGGAAGATATTACTAACAATGTTTCCAATTCTCTCTCTCCTAAAGATAATTCTTAAGTGGATAAAGGACCTAATAAAGTCAAATATATTCATGTTTCTAGTTCTATGAAGCCTAAAATTATTTTCCTCCTTCATCACGATGCCCCTCAACCTAAAAAAAATAGTGATTATTGTTAAAGTTGGATTGAATCAACAACCAAATTATTATACAATAGCTCACACATATAACACTTGAAGCAATAAACAAGATCCCAGTTCTTTTCATACTTCCCAACCTTTTCTTCCTTGACCACCTTGTCTGTCACAACATGTTGATAAGGAGAATGGTCTTGTTGATAAACTTCATGCTACTTTAGCTAATATATATATTTTGAATTTGATTCAAACTTCACCTACATACCATTGGATGATCCAAGAAGCCTTATAGAAGATAGTTATCTCATCTTTTGCTAGATAAACTGATGTACTATTTTTTCTTACTTGTATGAATGAAACAAAGACTGATATTGTGTTTTCCCAACATGAGTTACCTTCTTTGGAAATTCAAAATCACTATGATCCCCTCGTGAGTATTCTGATAATTAATGATATTGGCAAAAGATGTACTCTAATTGATAATATTTCATTTTTTCATATTTGTAGCATTGACATATTACATAAGAACAAAGGAGATACCTCCCTCATTCAACCTGATTCTATCTCTTTTCATGGATTTAATAATGTTGGTAGATATTTGTTAGGTATAATTACATTTTCTATTAAAGTAGGTCCTACAATTATGACGACACCTATCCATGCACTAGTACATTCGGGGCTAATTTCCGATGACCGATTGTTGGAATTGCGACTACTTTTCGTTGGGTTGCTGACAAAAGTAGCCATTGAAAACTCGTCATCGGACTTTTCAATGATGCCTCTGACCGTCACCATTACGATGGCCCCATGGACTCTACTGATAGCAGGCATGATCACTCTTCTGGTCAAAAAAGTCATTGGACATACAACATCCTCGTTGGATGTTTGTTTAGATTGCGTCAGAATGTCGATGGAAGTCTGAAACTTTGGACTGACGGGAATGTTGTTTGTCTGACGATTTTGTCGTCGGTCCATTAATATACATCGACGACCATCTGACAAGGAAGTGTCGTCAGACATACAACATCCTCGTCGGATGTTTGTGTAGTTTGAGTCAGAATTTTGATGGATTCCAAAAACTTTGCACTGACGAGAACGTTTTTAGTCCAATGATTCCATCATCAGTGGAAAGTTTAGTCTCTGTCGTAATTTCGACGGAATTTTTTTTTAAAAAACAAAATTATTATTATCTAGACATAAAGTACACCTCATTGATATGTACAATGAATGATATTCTATCCCCATCAGCTACCAATAGGGGGCATAGATTTCAAGCTAATATGAGGTGCACTAGTTTCAAGCTAATATGATCAAGCGCACCATGGTTGAGATGATCCAACTCCTAAGAGGACTGTATGAACGACTGAGTACTGGTAAACCTATTAAAAATGGTGCTGATAGGGAATTAGATAACCCAAATACAAGAGCCTATAAAGCCAATCATGGAAATGAAATGACTTTATCTACCTTATCTAAGTTAGTTGTTCTTGGGAGCTACCAGAACTTATCTACTATATATATACATGAAATAAATTTATCTACTATATATACATATATTTCTTATAAGTATATCCCAAATTAATAATCTCATATAAAGTGTCATCCTATGTCAATACATGACATATGCCTATTGAATTATATGTATATATCTCATACTAAGTAGTCACTCATTATAATATATTCAATATATATTCAAAGATGATAATCATACATTTCAGACTACATATATATCCTCTTTAATAAAATAAATCACATGTACAAGGTTATTGGTTTGATCGAGTCCAATATAAAAGTACAATAGGTAAAGATAGTACTAAAAATAATGTTACTAGCATCTTAAAAGAAAACATAAATGCATTATGACCACCCACAAAACACTTGATATAAAATACTTCCAACCTTTCTTTTGTTTAATTAACTAGGGTATTTGAATTATAATTTTGGTATAAAAAATAAAATTTTAAAGGTCATCTCTCCCCCTATATAGTTCAACATACCCACATGTTTACTCCCAAAAATTGTCAACTCATTTAGATATCTTATTTTCTAGTTATGAAATTGATCTTGGGACCTATGGGTTATGGGCCCATAATATACTTAAGTGAAGTTAGCATAAACATATCAATTATGTTCAATTACATCAATCTCCACTTGGAGTGTTTAATATACATATCATCAATAATTACAATGCTTATTTCAATATACATTTGAATTACAACTTGCAAGAATAGATGAAAGAGAAAGAACATGTGTTGAGGGAGGTGGAAGTGCTCTTTGAGGTGATCATGAATTGAGTCTATCGGTCCCCAATGGTGGTTTGCAATGCCACCCAACCACATGGAACCCTTAGGTCCACCCCATTGTTCTTGTGGAGATAGTTCCAAATAGTCAATCAAAGTATACAAGGGGGATGATAGGCTCACACATGTCATACACGATGCATACATGACATAAGTAATGGAACAATACAGTGCAACATCAATAGAGAAGGATGATACCAAGTCATGAATCCACATAGGGTCACTAATTTAAAACTAAACAAGCCATTAGATTCTAGAGTGCAGTGGAGGAAGTGTCATCGTATGTGCTCATGGGGACACACCATATGGAACCAAGCATTCTCTCATATGGATGAGAAGGATGATCATGTAATCCTTGTGCTACATGAGAAGGCATGTCTCTTCCGACAAGTCCCAACGCTCCATGTATGGGCATGACTTTCATCGTATGATCTCATGGGGATGCACCATATGGAACCAAGCATTCTCTCATACAAATGAGAACAATGATCACACAATCGTTGTGCTACATGAGTAGGAATGTCTCTTTGCACAAGTCCCAATGCTCCATGTGTGGGATTTCCTTTCATTGTATGTGCTCATGGGGACACACCATATGGAACCAAGAATTCTCTCATGCGGACAAGAATGAAAATCACACAATCCCTATGCTACATGAGCGGGTATGTCTCTTTGCACAAGTCCCAATACTCCATGTGTGGGAATGACTTTCATCATATGTGCTACATGGGGATGGACCATATGAAACCAAGCATTCTCTCATGTAAATGAGAACAATGATCACATAATCCTTGTGTGAGTGGGCATGCCTCTTTTTACAAGTCCCAATGCTCCATGTGCGAGCATGCCTTCCCAAAACACCCTTGGTGTTGTGATAGCCCTCAAGGTGTGCTCAAGGAACCAATTTTCTTGTTATTTGTTTTAACCCAAGTCTATTGTTATGTGATCACTTGATTACAAAACTCCCCAAACACGAATGCCAAGCGTACCACTTTCAGATGAGGGACGCGAGTGGGAGCCACTCCCTAGTCTCACTCTAGGACTAAGCTCATGCCATATCTAAATGCAAGACATCTCAAATACATAAAATTGTCTCAATTGCAAAATGTCATTTTCATACATAAGCAAGACATACTCAATTGGGCACAACACCAAGAGAACAGATCCCAATTAATCCCTTATCAAAATTCACATATATGTTATCATGATTCCATAATAGAATATCATCTCAAAATCATCAAATACCACTTTTCAATAATTCCCAAGTTTGAACCAAAAACCAGTCATAAGGCCAATTACCATTTCTGAATGAATGTATGAAAGATTTTAATGACGTCCACGAGACTAAATAGTCTATGGGACCAAGAAAAACACCCTTAACTGATGGACCTCAAAAACCCTGAAATTTCAAAGTGTATAAAATGAAAATGCAAGATTAGCCTTTTGATTCTAATCAACTCAACAATGCAATACTCCCTCAACTTGTCATTTCAATATCCCAAATAGAATTGAACAACATAACCTCATATATACTCATAATTTCCAAATTCAGTTCATACAAATCATATAATCTTCCAAATGGAGAGATTTAAATTGGAAGAATACTTTAATTCACTCAACAATTCATTTGCAACAAACTAAAATCAATTGAATTAGAAAACAAAGGAGGAATTTGAGTTCCTACCTCAAACTTGACCAAATCTTCAAATTGATAATGTAATTGAACATAATTGAGATGAGACATGAGTTTCTTAAGTGAAGTTACCCATAAACTATGTACAATTGTTTGAATTGTTTTAGCATAAACCACAATGAATCTACACCTATAGTCCAAAGTAATCTAGCGAGGCATGCTATCTAGAATCCAAAATCATGAGTATTGGATCCAAGAGTATAGCACAAAAATTTGATTATAGCAATATGTTATACATAATATATCAAAGCAATTTTCAACCATATCTATTTAAGAACGGTTCAACATATAAACTCTTATCTTTGTTTTTTTTGGTAAGCATTATTAGCTATAATGAATATATAATATTGTAAAGAAGTCTTTATTGTTCATTATATAAATGGAGATATGCATAATATGGTATCGTTATATATATTTAATTGTAATAGATAAGATTTCAAAAATATGTTTTATGTTTATATGTATTTATTCAAATAACTGATCTTTTGTCATTGAAATATAAGGATATATACCACTTTATTACTGTAGACACCTAAAATTGTCATGTCTAATTAAATAAATATTTTATTTATTTAATTATCTAAGCTTAATTCTTCTATTAATTAAATAAATCTTTATTTATTTAATTAATTCATTTATCCTTTTCTAGCCTTATTTCTCATTTAAATAAATACATTTATTTATTTAAATTATCCTTTTCCTAAATTAAATAAATATTCTTATTTATTTAATTATCCCACTTCTTCTATTAATTATATAAATCTTTATTTATTTAATTAATTCATTAGCCTTTTCTACCCATGACACATGTCATTCATCTCTTAATTCATACACTACCTACCACTTTCATTATTTTATTATTTCTTTTACCTACCCTCTAATCATAGCCGACCTCCTTTTACACCTCTCAATCTTATCCCTCCATTTCATATAGTGTCTTCTATATAAGGAGATTCTTCCTTCATTATTAACCCTGGCTAATCGTTCTATGCATCCTAACTACTTGATCAATTGACTACAGTACGATCCTACTTGCAACCACATTCCGTTCTTTGTTGAGCTCTTGTGCACATAAAATCTGAGAGCAAATATATCAAGCAAGATCAATGGAGATAGGAAGAATGGAGATCAAAACCCTATTGGACATGTGATGGTATAATCTTTGTGATTTCATGTGATTTGCATTGTCTTAGGTAATCTTCATATGTTATGGTGGATCTTTGTTGTTGTTAGGCTAGGGTTTTGTGGTTGAATTCATTTAGCCTTTCAATATTATTATTATTGTTATCCATTTTCACCATATACATTTTGGCATGCCCGGTGGGACACTTGTCCCTTTGCATTTAACCTCCTTGTTGTAGATCTTGTATTTTTGAAGTTGCAGATCGGACATTTTCGGCAGCATTTTCGGTATTTTCGCGTCTGCGCACTTTCGGATTGCGATTTTGATTTTCAGGCGTGTCTGCGACAACTGGATCTGCGTCTGTGTTTTGTCAATATTTCATTTTGCAGGTTCCAGGGAGGCCCGTCTGTGTTACAGAAGCGCGTCTGTGTCATTTTTACCCGCGTCTGTGTTTGGAAAGAGCGTCTGTGATTTTTACTCACGTCTGTGTCTCACAGAACCGCGTTTGTGTCTCAAAGTCGCATCTGCATAGGGGGTAATCGCGTCTGTGTATTGCCTGTTCCAAAATTTTGAAATTTTAGTGATTCAGTTTGCGGATTTTGCATTTAGGGTTTCAGATCTGGTTTATTTTGAGCTAACATTTTCAGATCTAGCTAACAAAATTGGTGCAGCTTGTCTTGGAAGCAAAATCGTTTGGTTGAAGGTCCCTATTTTCACAAAGTCTTTTGGGTTTTAAAATTTACCTAACTTGTGTGTTTGCAGGAAGGGGTGATTATTTCAAACAACCCAAACTACTAACAACTCTTTGTTGCAGGTCCTTGGCAAGGTTTTTTTTTTTTTTTTTTTTTTTTGATTTTTATTGTGTGCCTTGTTTTCATTGACTAGCAAACACTTCCATTGGTGCACTAAAATTGAATCATTGTCTTTTGTGTCTTGAGCAATAGGCTCTTTTTGTTTAATTCTTTAGAGGGCCTGTCTTCCCATGTGGTCATTAGGACTACTAGTGAGAAGAGAATGACCCAAGTGGTAGCAAAAGAAAAGCCATCTTCTTCCAAACCACTATAAATAAATGTATTCATGGTGAAAACTATGAATAACGTGTGCTAATTAGTTCATACCGACACTATGTCTCCCCATAAACCCGTTTGATCAAATTTATTTGATCAGTTGTAGGGCGTAACCCCTACTGGCTGGGAGCCTTCTGTATTTACAGAGCTGAAAGTGCCGCATGTATGGCCACACGAGCGGATGCCCTTACTAGCACCTTTTTTTTTTAGAAGCCCAAATCCTTCTAGTTGTTGGGGCAGGAGGTCGGACCTCTGGTAGCGGCCCACACACATACGGTTCTTAGTAGAGATACAAAGTTCGCCATGGGGAGTTTTCATGGGGACTGATGCTTGGCTGACCTGAGAAGTGAGTGCCGAGGGTGGAGCCAGTGAGGTCAAGCATCTAAGTATCCGCTCTGAATAGCGTAGCCTCGGGGGTAAAACCCTATGTGGGATCAACAACTATTGTCTTAGCCAGCCATAAGAATTGTGCTTGACTTATTTT
This sequence comes from Cryptomeria japonica, assembly GCF_030272615.1. Taxonomy (NCBI): domain Eukaryota; kingdom Viridiplantae; phylum Streptophyta; class Pinopsida; order Cupressales; family Cupressaceae; genus Cryptomeria; species Cryptomeria japonica. The sequence goes on along the minus strand of NC_081413.1, from coordinate 409,289,802 downwards.
AAACATTCAAACATTCAAGACCAAACAGCAAAACATTGTGTCTTTTGTGTCTTCAAGTGTATGCAAAACAATTTTACATCAAACAACACACTTTTCTTGGAGTCATTTTGAGTCTAGACACTTGCAAACATTGGGTCTTCATCAACACTGTGTCCTCTTGTCACGAAAATCAGTCAAACAGTCAGATTGAGTCACAACAAAACGACTTCACAGATTGGAAAAAATTGCACAAATTTTACAGAAACGCGTCTGTGTCTGTCTTAACCGCGTCTGTGTTGTCTAGGCGCATCTGTGAAGGGAAGAATAGCGTCTGTGTTTATAACAACGTCTATGTTCAATATAAACACGTCTGTGTCGGGTAACCGCGTCTGTGAAGTATACAGGCGCGTCTGTGTCCAAAATTGAAAAAAACTGTTACAGTCCAGCAAACATAAACAAGAAAATCTCAAAAGCGCGTCTGTGTTAAACAGAGTAGCGTCTGTGTCAGGAAACTGTGTCTGTGAAGTATACAGTCGTGTCTGTGTCCAGAATTGAAAAACTGTTACAGTCCAGCAAACATAAACAAGAAAATCTCAGAAGTGTGTCTGTGTTAAACAGAGTAGCGTCTATGTCAAGAAACCACGTCTGTGAAGTATACAGTCGCGTCTGTGTCCAGAATTGAAAAATTGTTACAGTCCAGCAAGCAAACATAGTCAGTTTCAGAAATCTTGAGCTTCCTAGGTCATCTCTCTAAGGTTTCATTTAGCATTCAACCTGTCCTTGGGTCTCACAAAGTCCATCATTGCTTTACACCTTACATTACATTCACATTTGTCTAAACTTGAGTCAAAAGGTCACTTGCTTGTCCTCATCATACTTTGTCAACACACTACATACAACAACACTTTGCTAAGTGGTCCCTCATCAAGGTTTCTTACCTTTGGGTCTCATTTGGTCTTACTTAGAGTCAAGGTCAACTTACCTCATCAAGAGAAACTATCGTCTCTTTGGAAGTCACACCTACTCTACTACATACATACTTGGTCTTACACTTTGGACATTGCAAGTACACTTCAGACTCATTTACACTCCATTCAACTCTTGGTCTTCCATACTCTTTCCATTTTTCATCTAGTCTCACACATCTTGGTCAATACCTAGTTCATGGTTGAAACCCATCTTCAAAAATCTAGGAGAGAAACTAAAGAGGCTCAAGAGTCCGCAAACATGAGTTCTTATGACTATGACAATGATATCTTTTTCAATTCTGATCATACTACATTACCTGACATGGATACCTATAGAAACAATCCAAATGTTGAGAACATGGACACTATAAACAACAATGCTACACAAAATGACAATGTGGACAACTTTTCAGTACATTCAGCAGATGTGGAAGAATCTATTATGAATCCCCATTTCAATCGATTGGTTGAGGAAATAATGAGGAGAGATAGACAATACTTCTTACACATGATGGCACAAAGTGGAGCCAAGATACCTCATGATTTTGACATGTCTCAAATAATGGAACATAGACCTTAGCAACAACCTCACTCCAACATGGATCAAAGGAGACCTAATAGTGGAGGAAATAGAGGACCACACATGGTACCTGAATCACCATCAGCTTTGCTTCAAAAACCAGAGGTCCCACATACACATGGTCAAACATATGATACTCACCTTCGCAGACCATTATGGAAGTCTTATGGAGAAAAATATGCTCAATCACATATCAATGCTAAGGATCAACCACCAAAGCAATGGGATATTCCAAGGCATGCTCAAAATTTGGACACAAGGAAACCTCATGTCAAATTTGGGGGCAATACAATAGAACATGACATGCCTCTAGAGTATGGTATACATGCACAAAATAGATATGGTGTTCCTCAACATGAATCTATACCAAGTGGTCCATATACACAGCATCATTACAGACCTCCTCCATATGAACATGTGTATGATCAATATCATCCATATATGCAACATGCACCTCCTCCAATGGGTACCTCAAACATAGGATATGGTCCAAGAAGTCAATCTCCACCTAAGAGCAATTTGGAGCAACAAATCAGGGACTTACAAAAGAAAATGGAGGGCATAAATACACCGAAGCCAACATACACAATGAGAGACATATGTCCTTATCCATTTGACAAGAGCATTCCAATGCCTCCTTTTCCTACACACTTTGTGACGCCTAAATTTGACAAGTATAGAGGAAAAGGGGATCCTAAGGCACACATAAGACAATTTTTCAGAGCTTGCATTGAGGTAGCAGCAGAAGAGACATATTTGATGAGATTATTCCCACAAAGCTTAGGTGATCAAGCTATGGAATGGTTCTCCCAACTTCCACCTAGAATTAAGTCATGGGGTGACTTAGCAGAGGCATTTATTCAACATTTCTCCTACAACATAGAGATAGACATATCAGTCACTACTTTGTGCAACACCAAGCAAAAAGAGGGAGAATCTTTTGCATCGTTCTTACAAAGATGGAGAAATTTAGCTAGCAGATGCTCTTGTGAAATTCCTTAAAAACAAATGGTAGAGATGTTCACCCAGAATGTTAACAAAGACATTGGCTATGATCTAAGGAAAGCTTGTTTGTCTACCTTCAAGGACGTTATCGAAAAAGGCTTAGCAATAGAAAAGGTCCTAATTGAACAAGGAGTCATTAAGATATTCAAGGAAAACAAAGATGACTTTAAAGGAAAAGACAAGCCAAGATTTTGGAATAAAAACAAGAACACAGTCAATGATGGTGTTGTTGATGCCAACACAGTGCGACCCAAATTCATTTTTTCTGGATCAAATTCTACAAACAATCAGGTGAATACTCAAACAACTTCCAGATCATGAAGGAAGTACACCCCATTGGGAGAACCACTTGAGTCAGTTTTCAAAAAGCTAGTGGCAAACAAGGTGATCACAATTCCAGATTTCCCGCCATATGAACCAAAGGTCAAACCAAATTGGTGGAATGATGATGAATATTGTGAATTTCATAAGAGCGAGGGTCATAAGATAGGAAATTGTCATAGATTGAAGAACATCATACAAGATCTCATTGATAGAGGTGACATTAAGATTGAGGGACATTTATCCAATCAAGAACATGAGATGTTTAAGGAACCATTCCCAAAACATGACAAGGGAAAAGCTAAAGCCACAGATGACCAAGCCAACTATACTAGAGCACCTTACAACTATGATTCAACTATCAATAATATCTCGATGGACAATTACGTCTCTACTATTATCATCAAGGACAAAGCATCTGAGAATTCTACTCAGAGACCCAAGATTGTCCTAAAAGGTGTTGGATCTTCTTCCGAACCTACCTCTGAATGTCATGTTACAACCCGTCGAGGTAAAATTACTTTGCAAGGTGCTCCAGCTAAAAACACTGCCTCTTCATCAACCAAACTTGAGTATGACCTTGTAGAACAGTTAGGGAAGACACCCGCGCTCATTTCAATCCTTGAACTATTACGTATATCTCCCGCACATAAAGCCATTCTTGATAAAATCTTGAGAGATACTGCTGTTCCTACTGATCTAAACATGGACCAATTTCAAGCCATGGTGGGATACCTTTCCATTCCACACTCCCTTACATTCACAGAAGCCGATGATGCCTCCGTAAGTCAGCCACATAATGCACCATTACACATTGAAGCCTTCATACACAAACATCGAATAAAATGAGTCCTGATAGATGGAGGAGTAGGTCTAAACATTTGCACATTAAGCACTATCACACAATTGGGATATTCTGATAAAGCTGTGAATTCTACAAAAAAGATCACCATTAAGGCATATGATGATGAAGAGCGTTCATCCAAGGGTACAGTCATCTTACCTCTCAGAGTGGGACCAGTTACAAAGGATGTGGTCTGTCAAGTCCTGGATTTAAATCTCACTTATAACATATTGCTAGGACGTCCTTGGATTCATGAAATGAGGGCAGTCCCATCCACATATCACCAATGCATTAAGTTTCATCATAATGGAGTGGAAGTAACAGTTAATGGCAATCCTAATCCATTCATATATTGCAATAACCTGAAATCAAAGACTGAGACCATCATTCCTAGTAATCGGGAGGCTGTTCCTTCATCGGTATACATTGATCCCGAGTCATTAAAACCTTCGACATCCAAACAAGGTGAGCTTAGAGGCAAGTTTCAGGACAAAGGCATGGGGGAATATACTTTCAATTAGACCATGTACTTAAGACAAGTCATGAGTTCCCCAAAAGAATATGGAAGACCACACCCTAACAAGAAAATCTCCATCATGACGCTCAAATGGGACCCTACTACCTTTCAAAGATGGGGTGAACTAGAAGAGGAAGGTTTATACCAAATGCTTTTCAGAGATAATGAAGAGGAAACACAAGATCATGTCAATCTACCATGTGAGAAATATGGCAAAGGCTTCAAAATTCTACAAAAAATTGGGTATGATGGAAAAAGCCCTCTGGGGTTACGAAAGGAAGGCATCATTGAACCTTTACAACCTGAATTGACTTTCAAGAAGGAATGCTCGAAAGGACTTGGTTTCTTAACTTCCAAGGTCCACACCCAAAGGACAGAAGAAGCCTTACAAATCAAAGCTGCCAAAATTCAACAAGAGAATTGCTATTCCACAGATTCCAACAAATGGGAATGGGGTTCCGACAAGTCTTCCAGTGACTACCAACTCACCGAGACATTCAGAGAGCCAGGTGAACCCACAGAAGAGGAGGAGTTTTATAACAAATTCAGAGTTGGTCAAGAAACAACCCATGAGGAGTCTATACAGTCCTTGTCTCAAGGTTCTAGGTTGAAATCACATAGGATGAGAACACCTATTCTGGAAGGCGCTACTAGTGATGATAATTTGGATTCGCTCGTGATCGAGACTGATGAGGAGAGTGCCATCGATGACCTCGATAATTACCTTGACATACCCAAATATAACCACATCTTCACTCTTAGCCCCGCTAACTTCGAAGACATTAACAACCTTCCCCTTGTTCACCACCAACTCATTGATTGGGATCATGAAGGACCTGCACAGTTGGATACATTCCAAAACGATGAAGCTTTTATTGACTATCTAGGCATACGAGACGATCTTCCCCCTGGAGACCATAAAGCGGGATACACCATAGAACTCAATAGCGTGGCATATTTTGGTGAGGGTGTCGGACCTTCCAGTCGCAAAAATGTGAAAATAAGAACAAATCAAGGGTCTTATGGTGAAAACCACATTGTGGCGCTATCTGACCCCAAAAAAGTAAAAAGAAAGGATGTATCTGAGGGTGAAAACCTCTCTGAGGTGCTCGAAGATGGAAGGCTTGACATTCTCCCATCATCATATGAGGAAAAATCATCCATGTTGGTAGAGGAGACTATCAAAACAAATATCGGTACAGAAGAGGTTCCACACAACATATTCCTAGCTCAATCATTGACCGAGTCTGAAAGGTCAAAATTCATAAATTTCTTCAAAGAGCGACAAATCAACTTCGCCTGGTCATACGCTGATATGCCTGGATTGGATCAGGATTTGGTAATGCATCATCTGATAGTCAAACTGGAGGCAAAACCAATAAAACAAAAATTAAGAAAAATGCATCCACAAGTGGCATTACTAGTCAAAGTAGAACTTGAGAAATTACTCGATGTCGGATTCATACGCCCAATTGATTATCCGGAATGGATCTCTAACTTGGTACCTGTCAGTAAACCAATTCGCAGCATCAGAATTTGACCAGATTTCAAAGACATCAACAAAGCTTGTCCAAAGGATGACTTTCCATTACCAAACATTGACTTGATTGTTGATCTCACAGCAGGTCATGAAATGCTATCATTAATGGATGGATTCTCTGGCTATAATAAGATAAGAATTGCACTCGAGGATCAACATAAAACAACATTTACTTGTCCGTGGGGAACTTTCTGCTGGAATGTCATGCCTTTTGGGCTAAAAAATGCAGGTGCTACATATCAAAGAGCTATGACTACTATCTTTCATGATCTCATGCATGTAACTGTGGAAGATTATGTTGACGATCTGTTGGTCAAATCAATAGACAGAAATTCACATTTGGACATACTTTCAGTTGCCTTTGATCAGTTGGAAAAGTACAAAGTAAGATTAAACCCTAAGAAATGTGTCTTTGGAGTAACCTCCGGGAAGCTCCTAGGATTCATTGTATCCAAAAGAGGAATTGAAGCGGATCCAGCAAAAGTCAAAGCTATCTTGGAAATGCAACCACCAAGAAATATCAGTCAACTTTGATCCTTACAAGGCAGACTCCAGTCCATTCGAAGATTCATAGCACAACTGGCAGATAAGTGTAATCCTTTTCAGCACCTGCTACATAAAAACATCAAATTCAAATGGGATGACAACTATCAACAGGCTTTCCAGATGCTCAAAGATTATCTTCTAAATCTGCCAGTTCTGATGCCACCAGTTCCAGATCAACCACTGTTACTGTACATATCAGCTACTCCAACAGCATTGGGGGCTCTCTTAGCGCAACAAATCGCTGAAGGCAAGGAAAAAGTAGTATACTATATCAGTCGCACATTGGTGGGATACGAGCTAAACTACACACCAATTGAGCGCGCATGTCTTGCTGTGGTCTTTGCTTCACAGAAATTACGACATTACATGCTCACTCATAAGACTAAGTTGGTTGCAAGAATTGATCCATTAAAATACCTTCTCAATAAAGCAACACTTACTGGGCGACTAGCCAAATGGGTAATGATCCTGAGTGAATTCGACATCGAGTATGTGGATAGAAAAGCAATAAAAGGACAAGCCATCGCAGATCAGTTAGCAGATGCCCCCATGATTGATGATGTTCCTTTAAATTCAGAATTTCTAGATGAATCCATTTTAACAGTATCACATGCAAAGCCATGGCAACTGTACTTTGACGGCTCATACACACAGCATGGGGCAGGAGCTGGTATTCTCTTTAGAACTCCTCAAGGGGATTCTATACCAAAATCATACCGTTTATCATTTCCTTGCACTAACAATATAGCGGAATATGAGGCATTAACAACTGGATTACGGATTGCAGTTTAGTGGAAGATCCAGGAACTTCGTGTTTTTGGGGATTCTCAACTTGTCATCCGTCAAGCAACTGATGATTACCAAACAAAAGATGAAAAATTAATGCCTTACAAACAAATGGTGGATGATCTGAAACAATACTTCACAAGGATATATTTTGAGCAGATACCAAGAGAGCAGAATCGCGCCGCAGATGCCATGGCTACAATTGCTTCATTGATCGATTTACCTCCAAATGAGACCCGCTATGAGTTCTTGGTGGATAACCTTTTGGTTCCTTCATATGAGATCACTCCTACTGAAATGATATGTGTTGTTGGTCCTGAATCCCAGTTATATGGTTCCATCTTCACATACCTTCACGACAATATCCTACCTCCTGATCTATCAAATAACCAACGCCGCACCTTCATTCACCAATCCTCTCGATATGTCATTTTAGCTAATATCCTATACCGGTGAGGTCTAGATGGCACTCTTCTTAGATGTCTAGAAGGCGATGAAGCTCAGATTGCATTACGTGAAGTGCATGAAGGGATATGTGGTCCACATTCTAGTGGTCCTACCTTGGCCAAGAAACTCATCAGGACTGGATAGTACTGGCCCAATATGGAGAAAGACTCATATCAGTTTGTCAAGAAATGTAAGCAATGTCAAATTCATGGAGATCTCATACATGCGGCAGCACAAGAACTTCAACCACTTGTGTCTCCTTGGCCCTTTTGTCAGTGGGGACTCGATCTCATAGTCAAGATTCACCCTCCTTCTTTCCATGGTCATAAATTCATTATCACTGCCACAGAGTATTTTATAAAATGGATTGAAGCCTTTCCTCTCACACAAGTCACTGGAAAACAGTTTGCTACCTTCATCCTTAACTATATCATTTGCCGATATGGTATTCCTGTTTCCATTATCACTGATAATGGGCGTCCCTTCAAAAATCAGGATGTTCGCGAACTCTGTGACCGCTTCCATATCTCTCATCGTTTCTCCACACCATATTACCCCCAAGGTAATGGCCAAGTTGAGGCGTCTAACAAAACAATCCTTAAAATCCTAAAGAAGACAGTCGACGATGCTGGTCATAATTGGCATTTTCAACTTAATCCTGCACTTTGGGCCTACCACATAAGCATTCATACACCTATAGGAGCTACACCCTATTCACTAGTCTATGGTTCTGAAGCCATCTTGCCTATCAAGGTCGAGTTACCCTCTTTATGGGTCTCTTTGCAAAACATCATCAGTGATGAAGACTATAGGGTCTCTCGCTTACAAGAGCTGGAACTATTGGATGAACGAAGACAAACTGCTTATAGTCATCTCAAGGCTTACCAACAACGAATGAGTCACAGCTATAATCACAAGGTCAAGCCTCGCACATTTGAGGTAGGTGACTTAGTCCTCAGAGAAAATCCTAAAAATCAACAAGACAGAGAGAAGAAGGGCAAGGTCGAACCAAACTGGCTTGGTCCCTACATTATTACAGCAGCATATGGATCTGGTGCATATCAGCTCTCAACTACAGAAGGTGAACCTTTGGAGGATCCTATCAACAGCATGCACCTTTGCAGGTTCTACACATAGCTCTTCAGAGTATCCTAATTCGAAAACACAAAAAAATTCAAAAATTTCAAAAATACAAAAAAAAAATTATAAAACAAAAAAAATCGTTACTTGGTGAAAACCTGGCAAACAGGCGCCTTGTGACACAAAAAACATTGAAAAATCAAAAAAAGTAAACAGAAATAATTTCGTCCAATGGTGAAAACCACTTCGGTGGTGCCCTGGGCAAGTACCATGGTGAAAACTGGGTCACCAGTGCCATGCGTAGAGACATTGCTCCTCCCTCCTTCAGGATCCACTTTCATCATTTCACTTTGCACACACTCAGAACCTATTCGTTCATCATGGCTTGTTATTGATCTACCCAAGATTGGTTAGCCATTCATAATAAACCTCCCTTTCCATCCATAATAAATCAGATCCCATCTGTGGCTAAGACAAATCCTACATCTAGTGATGGGGGTGGAACTGAGAACGTCACATGTTTCGAGGAGTACAGTTTCTTCCAGCTTTCTTTAGTCTATCCGTGCACAATTCGCAATAAAGCAACATTTGCATCACAGATCCGCAATAAAGTTTCATCTTCTCTGTAATAAAGTATCAGTTTCATGGATTCAGTCAGTTTCAGATGAGACACAGCAGCAACAATGCGCTTCAACAAATCAAATCTTTCAACAGACTCAGACAACATTATGGTTCAGTGCTATCTATCCTTTCTGTGGAAGTAAACATTGTGACCACAATCAAATAAGACTTATACAAGTGACAAGAGACACTAAACTTGAGGACTACAGTGGATGTTGGTGTCGAGTCTTGGTTTTCTTTTGATTTCATCTTTTTTGGTGACATGTCTTTTAGCTTTTCCGGGATGTCTTTGACTAGAGATTCTATCTCCAGGATGTCTTTGACTAGAAAGGCGAGGATGGGGTATCGTCACCTATTTGTATTTTCTGTCTGTGGATTGTCTCTTAGTAATGCTATGACTTGTCCAAGGATATGAGGACACTGTGAGTCTAGTATGAACTGGGGCATTCCTTGTTTGTGACTGTCTTATCTCCATGCAAACAGGTACAATGACTTTCTGGGTCGAACATATGCCTCGATTGTCATAACCTATTTTGCCATAATAAAGCTCAATGATGATAATGCACAAGAAGCTCTTTCACTTTCATATCTTCTATCTTCCATCCCCCTTTCTTGATTGACTTCCATTGTCCTTCTCGAATCCGCGTAGCCCGCTATCACATGACTGAGTATAATGACATACCAAAAACATTTGTATTTCATGTAGTTTCACCTGCATTACCACATATAAGCATTTCATACATACATATAGATATCACAACTGCATCACATCCTGCATACAACACCTGTTAGCACAATTTACATTTGCATTATCATATTCATCTGCACTTCATATATTTACATTTGCACTTGCATAACATTTTAAAACATAAAAGAACAAAAATATTGCAGTACATAAATATTTGCATCCATAGCATAAAGCATCACATAAGAACATCTCATCACATAGGTACACATGCATATAGCTGCCGCAAAGATGAATCATCTCATATATAATCATAAAGTGTCATAATACAATGATGTCAAAATCATATGGCTACAATCACCCACAGGTGTCTACAATACAAAAATCGTACAAAACTGATACAAAGGGAGCCCTCTAAGGCTATGATGAACTCCATCCCTCGGAGCCGCTTGGCCTCGGTGGAATCTGAGCCCTTGAAGGACCCACCCAAGGATCATCCTGCCTGTCCCCTCTATCTGGTGGTGGTGGAGGACCCATGACCCCACCACTCGATGCCTGTCTCCTCCATCTCCCCCCCGTAGCTGTCGCTGTACGCGATGGTCTATGGAAGCTCCTCGCCCGCTGATCTGCTGGCACTGCACCATAGTAGAGGTCCCTCCAGTAGCCTATCTCTTCTCCTTCTCGTAGGACATATGCATATCCTGCCCCTGTGTCCTCTGCTGCCTGCCTCCCAGCCCTCAGTGTTGTCTCAGCCTCTGTGTAGCGCTGGATAGCCTGATCCCGCTCTCGCTCAGTATCCCTGAGCCTAGTCCTGAGCCGATCCCTCTCTCTCTCCAGCTCCTGAATCTCATTTGCCTATCCCTGGCAGATCTCCCTCAGATCCAGTAGCTCAACCTCCACTAGGTCAATCCCCTTTGCCTCTGCCTCTGCCTGTGGCTCCCCCTGTCCCTGTACCTGTACCTATACTGGTCCCTATCTCTGTCCCTGTCTCTGTGCCTGTACTTGTCTAGGACCCTGTGCTGCTGGTACCTATAGCAGCAATCCACCGCGACCCCTCACCACCCGAGCCAGTCTCTCCTCATCACCCTCCCTTCGAGGTGAAACCCTCCTCTCTCCAACTACTCCCCTCCTCCTCCGTCGGCCTCAACCCCCATCACCTCCACCGTCATCATCATCTCCCCCACCATCTCCCTCCACTGCCTCTCCTGGATCTATCAACCGTGGGAATGGATGCTCTGCCCAATAAGCTGTATACTCGGCATCCATGCCGGCATCCTCGATCTCTAGCCACATGTCCCAAGGTAGAGGTATCATCTCCACCAGTTGTGTCACTGCCTGATCATATGACAGCAACGGCCCAAACTGTGCCTGATCTCTCACGGTACGGGCATACATGCCTGAGCCCCGCGGCATCCTCTGAATCCGGTCAAACTATCGGCCAATCCTGTCTACCAGCTGCCTCTCTAGCACATAGGGCATCTGCCCAATCAGGTACCTGCTCTGAAAGGTGTATGGTAGCTCGACTACGTCATCCTCCCACTGCTCGCAGCCCAGATAAGGTCGCCATATGACCTCATCAATGTCATCAATCACTCACCGCCAGTACTCTAGCCTGCCAATCCGTGGCTGCGAAGTGATCATATCATATAAATGTACGAAGCTGCGCCCATGACCTCTGCCCCGGAAGTGTATCGGTCGGGTAACCAGCAGATGCTCGTAAGCCCATACCTGCAGCAATGTAACTCCACAGCCCAATCCCACTGACCCGTGATAAACAAACTGATGCAGCTCGTAATACAAGTGTGCCAGCACACACGGTCCCCAGGCATATCTAGTATGCTGTGTCATCAGCATCTCCAGTGCTCCCCCCAGCCCATAGCCAACCCTCGTGTTGCCTTGTCTGGACACAGGAACCCACTGATAGCTCCTCCGATCACTGTCGGCAATGCTAACCCAGTGGCTATCATGGTATCCCATGCCACGTGTCCTGCCCTCATCTCTAATCCAGGGTCCTGGAATTCTCATCTCAAGGCCTCTTTGTCGCCATCTCGATCGTACGGAATTAGCTCCCCATCGATCGGTATCCTCAGTATCCTGTATACATCCTCCAGGGTGACTGTCATCTCACCCATAGGCAAATGGAACGTGCACGTCTCAGAGTGCCATCTCTCAGCAAGCGCAGTCAGCAAACCCATGTTTGCCCGAAACTCAGGCACATATAGTACATGTCTCAAGCCCATCTCCTCGATGGCAGCTCGGTCCTCGAGCGACAACTCTGGTCGCAACCTCTGTGTCGATGGGAATCTCTCCCATGACTCCAGCATAGGCAAATACTCCTGCAGTCAAGCAAATCAATCATGTCAGTTATAGTGGCATTCACTGTTTATCACAAAATGCTACTTTTTATCTAAATGCATATGGCTATTTACCCTAGTGACACTCACTCTTCATCACAAAGTGTTGCTATTTATCCTAGTGGTACTCCCTGTTCATCACAAAGTACTACGTGTGTGACACTCACTGTTCATCACAAAGTGTTATTCACATTTGCACTCCCTGTTTATCACAAAGTGTTGCTCATACTTTGGGTACTCCCTGTTCATCACAAAGTACTCATTCTTGGTACTCACTGTTCATCACAAAGTGCCTTGATCTATCCTAGTCTTCCTAGAGGACCTGCTTGAGTGTATCCTCTCAGCAGCTTATCCAATCGACAGCATATGTTCATCACAGAACTGCCGATTTGACCTAGAAGACCAAAACTTGCATTTTTCAACGCAAACGTGCTTACATTACATAAACGCGCCTACAGACTGCACAGACGCGCCTGCACAACACAGACGTGCCTGTATAACACAAACGTGCCTATGCCGGGCATAAATGCGACTAGACTATGCAGACGCCCCTGAACATTGCAGACGCGCCCGCATTCGATGCAGATGCGGTTCCAGACACAGACGTGCCTGGCACCGACACAGACGTGCCTGGCACCGACATAGACGTGCCTGGCACCGACACAGACATGCCTGGCCGACACAGACGTGCCTGGCACCGACACAGACGCGGTTAGATGGTTTTTGACATTTTTCAACTCTACTTCTAAGCGCATTTATTGCCCTATTCGACGTGCATTAATGACAAAAATTAAATGTGTCAAAGTACAAGGAGGTTTGGTGGTACTTACCGGCTCTCCTGCCTCTGCTGGCCTCTGAAATCAGCGAACACGGTCGAATCTATGCACGAAGGCCATCGCTGCTGACTGCTCCTGCTCTTTTCTCGCTCTGCACTTTGATCTCATGAAGGTGTAGATGACAATGAGGATGTATTTTCCCCCGTGGTCAATCTTATAGCCTACCCTAGCCCTCGCATTCATTTCCCGAGTCAGTCTTCTTTATCCCGTGACTTTGTCACTTTATCTGGTCAGTCCATTCTAGCCTCTCTTTCTTATCGAGAGATTGTCTGCAATCTTTTCAGACATTTTCATCCAATCTCTCGAGGGGGCATATCATTCCCATTCTGGGGCAACTCTATATCAGTTCATCTTATCTTCTTTGAAACAATGCGACAAGTCGCATTGTCTCAAAGAGGGGCAAAATGTAGACACCTAAAATTGTCATGTCTAATTAAATAAATATTTTATTTATTTAATTATCTAAGCTTAATTCTTCTATTAATTAAATAAATCTTTATTTATTTAATTAATTCACTTATCCTTTTCTAGCCTTATTTCTCATTTAAATAAATACATTTATTTATTTAAATTATCCTTTTCCTAAATTAAATAAATATTCTTATTTATTTAATTATCCCACTTCTTCTATTAATTATATAAATCTTTATTTATTTAATTAATTCATTAGCCTTTTCTACCCATGACACATGTCATTCATCTCTTAATTCATACACTACCTACCACTTTCATTATTTTATTATTTCTTTTACCTACCCTCTAATCATAGCCGACCTCCTTTTACACGTCTCAATCTTATCCCTCCATTTCATATAGTGTCTTCTATATAAGGAGATTCTTCCTTCATTATTAACCCTGGCTAATCGTTCTATGCATCCTAACTACTTGATCAATTGACTACACTACGATCCTACTTGCAACCACATTCTGTTCTTTGTTGAGCTCTTGTGCACATAAAATCTGAGAGCAAATATATCAAGCAAGATCAATGGAGATAGGAAGAATGGAGATCAAAACCCTATTGGACATGTGATGGTATAATCTTTGTGATTTCATGTGATTTGCATTGTCTTAGGTAATCTTCATATGTTATGGTAGATCTTTGTTGTTGTTAGGCTAGGGTTTTGTGGTTGAATTCATTTAGCCTTTCAATATTGTTATTATTGTTATCCATTTTCACCATATACAATTACTATTGAAAATTACTCACTGAGAATTAAAACAAAATAAATCTAGGATATGGAACAAAATTTTCTTAAGGTTTGACAATGGATGTATCCCTCAAATCAATCACAAAATTATCTATATAGATCAATATCTTACTTGAAATAACATAGAGAAAGCTTATTGATTGACTATGAACATGTTACCTTAGGATGAGCTAAGATATGAATTTGGAGTTATCAAAGCAATGTTAACAGCATGTATTAGACATCTAGGATAGCAACATAGAGAAAGTGGAATATAAGATAGGTGAGAGTGAAGTGCCTTGGATGGAATGTTGGAAGAGATATGTGGGACCCCTTCACACCCGATAGAATCATTTAAAACCCATAAAAAAGTGTCATAGACCAAATATTAATGACTATCTGAAGGGTACCAATTGTGACAATCACAAGTTTACCAGTGATACTGCCTACTCAAACAAGTTGTGTTTGGAAACCCCACTAGGTGTGTATATGTAATGGTAATGAAATGTCCTAAGAGTAGCCCTTACACCAGTATGCACAAACCTTGGTGTCACAACGATGTTGGTGTGACCTTGGGCCAATGGTGGTTGACTATTACAATTAGGACAATGATCTCAAACACAATTTACAGTGTTTATAACTCTAATGTCCCAATCTACTTGTATATATTTTCACAAAGTAATTAACAACCCAACCATAGCTATTAATAAGATTTCCCCATAAAATGCATGCAAAATGTATAATCATTGATAGGATAACTGAGTTGCATTTAGTAAGAGACCTCAATGAGTGGAGTTTCATGTTGAAAAGAGTACTTGCAATAAAGATATTAAAATCAATGAGACATTATGCATTCAAAAATCCACAAGGAGGGTCTAATATTTATGAATGAAATTGCAAATAAATCTAAGTTACATGTTTGATATCTTACTTATATCATGGCAACATAAAATGTATATATGCACTCAACATACCTCTTTTCTTGTTTATTTGAGAATGTTGCTAGGAATTAATAGGTGAATGATACATTGATCTACACATGAATCACTTGTACTTTCTCGATACTTTCATCCCTTGGTCAAGGCCACGTACCTCCTAACACTTGAATATTGTTTCTGTAAGGAAAGGACAGTGTGGAAAATGCTCTCCTAACACCAATTCTAAGGGGAACCCAATAGGTATGTCTTTAAATTCTTTTGCAGAACATTAACATATACCCAAACTAATGAAAAGCTAATCACATAGAAAACACAACAAAGAGTAAACACTAGATTTATGTGGGAAAACCCTTACAGGTAAAAATCCACCACCAAAGAGAGATCACTTTATTCATAGTTAATAGAAGGTTACAATAAAGTTATAGATCCTCTTCGAAGGAATTTGCTCTTAGAATCTATGATACAGATTAGGCTTCCAACATACAGGACTCCACACCATATGTCATATAGTAACCTCTATCCCTTTTCTGCTCCTACATCTACCGCTACTTCGGTTATATCTCTAGCAACATATATATCAGCCATCTATTGAAACGTATCGGTTAAGCATAACTATTATGGAGTCCAATGGTCTGTCATTCAATAACATCCATCCACCTAACCAATGTTGTGTTTTGGTTTCCTCTGGCTACTCTGATTACATCTATTGAATGTGGTTCACACAACAGTCAGTCACTCCAACTGCTAGGAAGTCTAACCATCAACCATCCTATATTCACAACTTGTCCATTATCCCACATTCATCTGACATAGAAATCAATTGGCTTTCAAATACATGAGCACACAATCTTGAAGTGTCCACGAGGTTACTCTTTTACCTCTAACCATTTTGATCCCATGGCCCACCTAGCTCATTGACATAGCATCAAACCATCGGCGAGACCGCTTCCAAGTTACCCTGATCTCCGATACCAATGAAGGAAGACTCATCTGTCCATTGGCATAGCACTCAACAGGTTCTCCCAATCTCCGATGATACCTCGATCACCGAAGGCGACTCCATCGGGTCATCGAAAAGACAACCAAACTGGCTACCCCAATCCTTGATAACACTGAAGGAGGACTCATCGAATATCAATGTAGCAAAAAACCATGTCACCCCAATCTCCGATGATACCATAGTAAACCAATCGATTAATCGACATAGCATTCAAAAAACTCCTCTGATAACTGATGACATCCCAATCACCGAGGGTGACTTCATCGGGTCATCGGTGTAACACTAACCAGGCTCACCCGATAGATGATCAACAAGAAGGAGGTTCCATCAGACCATTAGCTTAACATGAACATTGCTTCTCCCAAACCCGGTGAAGAAGGATACATCAACAAGAGTCACACTGATAGAAAAAGCCTACATGTTCTCCAGTTGTTTCATCAGGGTAGGTTACTCTGATCAGCCTGAACACAAGTCAAGTTAATTTGAGGCACATTTCCAACAGTTTCCACCTCGTGATTACTTGAAGTCCATGCTCAAATCACACTAAATGACAATAGTTAGTACAAAATAGTGACCATACCCAAGGAAGCCCAAATTTACTCATACTCAACATAATAAGAAATAACTAAATCATTGGACCAATATTCATAACATAACCTCTTTTTCACATCATGGAAGGCCAAAATTACAAGGATCATGCTTCTTCAAAGGAGCCATTGTTCAAAGCCACCAAACTATCAACAAGAGTAGAAGCTATTAGTCTCATACAATTTTAGGACATATAAAGAGTTGAATCAGAAGCGAGAAAAAAAATTAAAAATTGTTGAAATATAATCTTCACAATTCTGTCATCACAAGTGCAAACAATCCAATGAGGAGGACAAAGTTAAATAGTGTGATGAGGATCAGAGCCATCCAATCTAGGAGGCATAATATGAGACTCTTTCTGAACCAATGCTAAGGGCTATTATGATTTGAAGCTTCTCTATAATACTCACATTTTGTTGTCACATAATGAGGTAGAAGAGGCAGATTCAAAGTCTTAGAATGAGGTCGATATATATATGGATGGTAATATATGAAAGGATATATGAAGGCCATGGTAGAGGAGAATAATTACTTCACACTAAGTGAAGTAATGGAGGTAGTTTCCATGGATGTAAAGTGGGGAGTGTAAAGGAGTCTTTGGATTCATGAAGAACATTAAGGAGAAAAGGTTAGTTATATCAAGGAAAATTAAAGAAAAAGTGAAGTGATAAATAAGGGAGGAAGAAAATAGGGAAGAAAGTGAAGAAATAAAGAGGGAGATCTAATTTATTTTGGTATGTAGCCTCTACTACTCTTTTTCTTGTTGAATGATTTTGCAATATTTTGAGAAGACTGCTAGGCATGAAGTAATGCTCATAAGGCATGAAGGAGCTGTGTAAAGCACAAACCATACATATGAATACATGTAAGGCATGAATCATACATGTAAACCATGAAGTAATACATAAATACACATAAGGTACAAGCATATATGAGAAAGTTTCTCATGGAGTGGACATGCTGAAGACACATCGATCATATCTTAAGTTGACTAATTTCTAATTGGGGTAATCCATGAGTGTCTAATGTGAATTCATTATCAATGTTGTAAAGTCATCGAGAGTATGGTGATACTCATTCCTTATAGGATCCTCTCAATACTATCCAAATCAATCTAAAAGGAAAGCAACTATCCATTCCCATGCTCACACATACTTACATGACTAATGTTGTCGTTGTGTATCCTAAACATTGGAGAGACCTTATCTGACTTGCCTAATCAATGTGGTTGCTGTCCTAATATGAAATACTAAGTTCTACCCTTGCCTCTGCATCAAACTTATCACATCATGTTTCTTCAACAAAACACACTAATATGAATTGAGCCAACACCATGAGGATAGGGTCAAGTATCATGGAAACTAATCATAATACGTGAAGACGGGGTTCACACATAAGTGTTGGCTCTCAACAATGCCACACTTCCAAAATTGTCAGTCTCAAGACTTCTCCTATTGGGTCAACACTCATTGATGGCCACAAGGCCAAATCAATGTATCTAGGCTTAAAAATCCTTACTCTAGGCTTGGAGGACCCTACACAAGGTCTATGAACACTCACTTGGTATTACAATAGAAAGAGTTGCTTGCAACACACACATCATTGGTAATAATTGTTATGATGGATGGTCTATTAGGACGGTAAATAAAATGCTTATTATTTTTCCACCATTTGAAACTACAACAAGGTATTTGACTTGGCAGGGTCCCCACACATCACTTCAACAACAAACATTAGGCAATTCAACCTTTTTCCTTCTCAATGCATTTTTTTTTTGTCTTTCACTGGTTTTCTTAGTCTGATATATAGGGATATCAAACCTTTCATGGCATCATCACACACGCTTTCCAATATGTAGTCCTTTCATATTTTAGGTGCATACACACTATGTTGTTGTTAAGTATTGATGTAGTCTTAAGACATCTCACGACTCCATTACATGTCCACACTTGGGTTTACAAACACAACTTTGTCAAAACAAAAACAATTTCACTAGTAAAACTATGAGTGTGACAATCAATACCCTTAGGACAGTCAGAGAAATTTAATCTATTTTATTTGGTTTTGATCCACAAACCCTTCTGAAGGTTGCGTAGGGTCCCCTCACCCCTCTCTCTATCATCAACCACTTCAAAATACCAATCGCTTGGTCTTCCCACCAAATTATTTACTCTTACTGCCTTTTATTGTCTGATACATAGAGATATCAGACTGTCCTCATGCCCAAACATGTACCAAATCTAATTTGGAGCCATGCACACAACATAATATGATACATAGCATGAGAAAAGGCCTTACCACACATTTGGGTGAATTTATATGCATGGGCGACCATACTATACATTATTTATTCCTCTCGGTAAACACTAGGCAAGGTTTTGACATGTTTTGGAAAAACTATGATATCTTCTTTAAAACACTATGAAATTCAATGCCACTTAAAGACAAAATGAAGTTAACTCTATAAACTACAATGTTGTATTTATTTTTAATCAATGATTTCCTACATTGTTTGATCTGCCATCTTGTTAGAAATCTCATTTCTATTATGCTTTGATGGATGTCGAATCCTATTAAAAACCTCACATTTTGGCACTAGCAGAAAGGATTTTAGCAAAGGTTGTGGAATATGGCTTTTAAATCTACCAATTTTCATTCCATCTTGTGCATATGGATTTTACATTTAGAAGAAATAAATTTGATAAATAGGCCATATGGTGGATGATAAGTGAAGGATGTAAGTACTAAAGGTGTGGCACTGGTGGCTTTGGTACATGAAGGTGACTAGAGGTTGTAAAAGGAGAAATGGTGGGAGTTGGATCTATGGTAGTGGGAGTAGATGTTATTTACACATGAAAATGTTAAGCTAATACTCATAAAATAGCTAGGAATCCAACTTAAGGCATTCTATTTGTTAATAATTTCTCTACCATTGAGCTACTATCCCCTTTCTTACCATTCCATTGTTGGCTTGAGTGTAGATTATTTTCAACACCCATTATGAGACACATTATAGGTTCTTGGGGCTCCTAACCTAGCCTAGCTTTGATAACATTTTGAGCTACTACTCATGGACTAGTTAGGTTACCAAGATATGACCTTCTATTTGTTGTTAGAATGCGATCTATGACTAAGTATTAGAAGATCTTACTAACTTGGGTATCATACTTTTATGTGTCTCTAACATGACTCCTAGTAACTATATAAGGATCTTACTAGTCCTAGATCTATGCAAACATTTTAGTCATCTTGTGACAGTCAAAGAGGGAAATAGTAATAAGTCTTCATGATGGAAGTCCATTAAAGGTGGTAGTCAACATAGTGAAAAAGCCTAATCATGTTTAGAGCAATAGGCAACCCTAAGAACAAGAAAAAATAGTCATGTGATAATGCATAGGACAACCTTACTGCCCAAGTTTAGAGAGGATATACAAGATGAATAATGATAGTCTACCAGCAAGGATAAAGATAGAGGTAAGTTCAGTGACAGGTACATATAAGCGTGAATTTCCTAAGTTAGGATTAGAGTATATATATCAGCCAATATGATATACATATTTAAATTCAGATTTATGCATCATTGAATATAAATTAAGATGCTATTAATCAAGTCAATGACAATTAATATAATATTAAGTTAAGAAGGTAAATATTATTTATTTATTCAAACAACATTAAAATAACATAACGTTACTGCCAGACATAACATATAAATATATATATCTACACATAATCTCAAGAATACATAATACAATCAAATTCCGGCTATGCAATTTATGGTAATACTATAAATTCTTATAAGGAATAACAAAGTGATTATAATGAAATGAAAATAAGTGGTTAATGTTGATACAAAGTAACACTAACAGGAAACTTTGATGATAGTCCAATAGACATCACTGTTGAACTTACCCCTACCTCATATAACCCTATGTTGGCTAGGCCCCACCATAATTAGAAGATCCTAATTACTACTATCCTAAACCTTGCATTGACTGTCACAATTTGACAGTGAGTTGAGTTAGTCCATTAGCGGGATTGGGAAAGAGTTTGGTATTGAGTTTGGTGTTGGTGGACTTTAAGGAGGTACACTATGGCATGAAATGACTCTTCTTGTCCCTCATGTGAATGTGCTCCTCTTGAAGCACTTTGACATGGATGACCCTTCCTTCCATTTCCTACACCCTATTTTCTAACCCACACCTCATAACCTTTACCTCACTTCCTATCATTATTACCTTCCATCTACCTTTCATATCCTCTCTCTTAACCTCCTTCACTTTCCTACATCCTATCCTATCCTTAACCTTAACCTCATATACATTTACTTTTACTTCACCTACCTAACCCCATTCCATCATTCACATCCTTTTATCTCCCTCCATTCACTTTCCTACCTTCCAAACCCCTAACATATCCTAACTTACTCTTTCACCATTACATCTTTCATCACTTACCTCCCTATCTTATCCTAACCCACACTTCATAACCTTATACCTCTCAGCTTCCATTTTATACCACCTTCCTATCACAGTACGCTTATCCTCCCTTCCAAAACACTGACAAAAAATGGCACTCAATCACTAAGCAGTGGTCTGACGGTCCTGCAACAGGGAGTTTCTATCACAACCATATATACCAGTAACCATACCCAAGGTAATCTCCTCAGCTAGAGCCTACGTTCAGGCCACTTTTAATGGATGTCGGATACAAGAGTCAGAATTCTTGTTAGTAATTGTATAATATTCTCTTATAAATTTCTCTTTTATGTGCATACTTTCTTTATAATATGTATCATTGCTTTGATGGTATGATGAAAGAATAAGTATCTGGTAGATTACTAAGAGGGAGGGTGAATCAATAAAATGAAAAACTGAAGCGAACTTTTCCAATCTCAATCTCAATCACACAAAGTAAACTTATCAATACAATATCTCTGTCAAGATAAAATCTCATAAGTAAAACCAGTTGACTGTTATAGAAACTTAATAGTAAACTACATTAAACTTGTAAACATCAAAATGCTTTATCATATGTCAATAGGCTTCATTTCTCAATGCTTTCGATTATCATGCGTTATCAGAATAGTTAAGTAGTTAATCAAATCAATCATAATATCATAACCACAAAAAAATTTACCACATGACACAAATATATTTGACGTGGAGACCCAAATGGGAAAAAACCACAGTGAGTGTTGGCATTTTCAAACTGTTGGTATTTTGCATATAGATTGCATTAATGATATGTTGTCATTGATGTCAATTGAACCAACATAATGATATTCATAATATTGTTGATGTTATTGTTTTTGTCTTGTAAACCAGTATGAAGAGAGTAAGAAGAGATTTGGAAAAAGTTGTAACTGGTATGTAAAGTTTGTGAATAAAACTGGTGAACCGGTATGAAGGGTTAAACATGTCTATGTAATGTAATTGGTAAACCCTAACCTATTGATAAACCCTGACTGATCATGTTTGTTTGTTTATTACCTGTTGAGCAGAAATGATGGAGACATGTGTGATCATTGTATAAGGATAAGTTCAAATTGATTTATTGCATTTGTTTGATTTCTTGGAAAGGAGGAAAGTGGATTGCATCTAATGCACAATGCGTGATGAGTTACAAAGTCCAATGGAGTGGTGATCATGGAGCGGTTGAAATTGTCTTGAAGATTGTGAAGAGATTGTTATGATTTTTAACGGTCAAGATTGTACTGACTTTTTTGTAATCTCGATGATGATAATTAGGTTTTTGCTTATGTTATCGACCTAATTGTTTGTGTATTTAAGGTCTATGAAGTTGTTTGTAAAAGTGTTGGCAAAGTTGACAAGATTGGTAGAAACTTGTGAGTGTGCAGTTGCCTAACCGGTGGATGGATCTATACTTAGAGTAATGATAGATTGAAGCTTAAGAAGGATCTAATCAAGCAAGTGTAGCGCTATTCAAACAGATCAACATAAACTATTACTTTCTAACAATTACAACAAAGGTAAATCCCCTAACTGGGTAAGCTCTAACAAGCTTGGTTACTCATTAAATCCTCTAACAAGGTGGTCCATTAGCTTGGATTCTTAAATCCTCCAAAAAGGTTACTCCTAACAAGGTATTGTGCTTTTTATCAAGGCATACTTGTAAATCCCTTAACTGGGTGATTCTTAAACATGAATTAGTTCTTAACAAGACTTATTGTAAATCTCTAATAGGCTTTGGCTCCTAATAGGGCGAACTTTAGAAGAGTTCAGATAGCTATCTTTGTGAGTCCCATCTCACCGTGGTTTTTACCTATTTGGGTTTTCCACGTATAAATATTTGTGTCAAGTGGTGAATGCTTTTGTGGATGTGATGTTACATGATTAGATTAATTTCTGATGAAGCATTGAAGGTTATGATTAAGCATTATTGATTTACATAAAGGTTGAAGTTGTTTTATTGTTAAGTTGATATAACAGTCAACCGGTGAATGATGAGTATTCTTATGATTATTGATTTTGATTAAGAAAAGTTTACTCTGTCAGATTGAATTTGAGTTTGGGAACTCTGTATCAGGTTTTTCAATATACTGATTCACCCCCCCTCTCAGTATTCTACCAGATACTTATTTTTTCATCATACCATCAATAGGATGAGACTCACAAGATAACTATCTGAACTCTTCTGAAGTTTGCCCTATTAGGAGCCAAGCCTGTTAAAGCTTTTAAAAAAGTCTTGTTAAGAATTGATCCTGTTAAGAATCACCCGATTAAGGGATTGACTACAAATGATTTTTTAGAAGCAATTACCCTATTAGGAGTAACCTCGATAGAGGATTTGAGAATCCAAGCTAATGGATCACCTTGTTAGAGGATTTAAGAAGTAACCAAGCTTGTTAGAGCTTACCCGGTTAGTGGATTTCAATGCTGCTGTAATTGTTAGAAGACAATAGGATTTGCTTGATCTGTCTGAATAGCACTACACTTGCCTGATCATATGCTTTTATGTTTCTATCTACCTTTACTCAAACTGAAGATTCATTATCTGGTTCAGCAACCACACACTCAATTGATTTCTACCAACACCTTTACAAAACAACTTCATCGACCTTATAACAAATCAATTAGGTCAGTAACACAACAAAAACCTAATTCTCTCATAGAGATTACATACAAATCAGTTCAAATATGACGTTGGATTTACATAGCAATCTATACACATTAATCAAGAAAACTCCAACCACTCCTTGATCATCGCTTCATCAGACTTAGTAACTCATCACATGCTTTGCATTAGATGCAATACACTTTGCTAATTCCCTAGACAAAAATGTGCCAAAAAAATTTGAACTTGTCTTCGTACAATGATCACACGTGTCGTCATCATTACCACTCAACATTAGATCGTAAACCAACATATCCAATTCAACAACCTTAATTGGTTAGGGTTTAATAAAAAAAAACCGGTAGGGTTTACTGGTTACATTACATAGATAGGGTATCTGTTCAACTCATAAAATTACATACCGGTTTACAATGTCTTCCACAAAGCTCTTCCTATCGATTACAAGACAATATCATTAATATCATTACCGGTTAATTGACATCAATGACAAGATAACATATCATATAGAAATCTTCATGCAAATGCCAACAATCTCCCCCTTTGGCATTGATGGCAATACAAATATTAATGCCTATTGATTGTGAATAGAAATCCTGGTTTACATTACCAGGTATTCACCATGCTCTCCATGTCTTTATCATGTTTCTAGTTCTCCTCCTCATAATCACATAATACTTTGCCCCGTTTGACAACAATGCCAAATTGAAAGTAAATCATGTAATTGCAAATGTCACTGTACAACAACAATAATCTACAACTTAATGCCCCCCTTGTGGAATAGGTTCCACTACTACACCAATTCTTCTGTAAAATTCTACAAGTGGTTCAGGGACTGATGCAATCAACATCATGCTCAACTAACCTCATGAAGGGGTACAACCCCTTGTTGACTTCTAAGATACTCAAATGTAGTCTTAGGTAGAGGTTTGGTAAAAATATATGCAAGCTTCTCCTTGGTAGAAACATGCTCTAAGATAACATCTTTTCTCTGCACTTTTTCCCTCAAGAAATGATACTTCAATTCAATGTTCTTGGTTTGTGCGTGTAAAATAGGATTCTTAGAAATATTTATGGCACTTGTATTATCACATAAAATCTTTATAGGTTCTGAAATATTCATCTTAAAAATTTCTAAAATGTGCCTCATCCAAATAGCCTGTGTACAATTCATATAAGCTGCAACATACTCAGCTTCAACAATAGATTGTGAAGTACAAATCTGCTTCTTACTACTCAATGAAACAAGTCTTCCTCCAAGAAAGAATGCTCCACCAGTTGTGCTTTTTTGGTCATCAACACTTCCTACCCAATCAACATCTTTGTACACCTTCAAATCAAAGTTTCCTCCATATGGATACCATAATCCATAGTCAATAGTGCCTTTCAGGTATCTAAAAATTCTCTTGGTTGCTATCAGATGTGTCTCCTTAGGATTCTTCTCGAATCTAGCAACTATGCCAACCACATGGGCTACATCCGATCTGCTGTGAACAACATAGTGTAATTTGCCAATCATTGACCTACATTCTTTCTCTTCAACAGACTTAGATTCATCTTCCTTAGACAACTTACAACCTATAACCATTGGTGTCCCAAATGGTTTACAGTCACTCATGCCAAATGTCTTTAAGACCTCTTTCACATACTTAGATTGTGTAATGAAATACCATTCTTCATTTGTTGTATCTACAAGCCTATGAAATATTTTATTTCCCCTACTAAAGACATTTCAAACTCATTTTTTATTTCATCTGTAAAACTATTGCTCATGACATCATTACCTCCAAATATGATATCATCAACAAATACTTCACTAACCAGTATTTCATCTCCTTCAGACTTGAGATATATATTACTATCATCACTGGTTGTTAGAAATCCTATCTTCATGAGATGTGTATGAAGTCTTTCATACCATGCTCTGGGTGCCTGCTTTAATGCATATAAAGCTTTATGCATCTGCATACCATGTCATTTTCATCAATCAAAGCATAATCATCTAGCTTCTCTATGTTTACTTCTACTTCCAATATCCCATTCAAAAATATAGACTTAACATCCATCTAGTATACCTTGAACTTCTTATAAGCTGCAAATGCAAGTAAAGTTCTGACACCTTCCAGTCTTGATACAGGTACAAATGTTTCACCATAATCTTCTCCTTCTTCTTGTGCATAACCCTTGCAAACCAACCTAGCCTTATTGTGAACTACAACACCATCCTCATTCAACTTGTTTCTTAATACCCATTTAGTACCTATAACATTCTTATTTAACGATCAGGGTACTAGGGTCCAAGTGTTGTTCTTCTCAATTTGATCCAATTCCTCTTCCATAGCTTTAACCCAATGATCATCACCAAATGCCTCCTTAGCAGTTCTTGGTTCAATGGTGGAGATCATGCAAGAGTTCTCTCTTATTCTCCTTCTGGTTAGTACTCCAGCATCCTTATCTCCAATAAATTGTTCAGGACTGTGATTCAGTCTCACATATCTAGGAGTAACATGATTGTTATCTTGAGGTTCAGCTTCATCCTTATCATCATCTTAATTTATCAGTTTCAATTGAACAAGTGCATCAGAATTTGCTTTGCTGGTTTCAGATTTAACAGTTTCTGGTTCCAAAAACAAAATGTAACGATCTTCATCCTTCTTCTCCAAACTGATTTCCTTTGAAACTTCAGGACATTCATCCACTCGAACATCAACACTCTCAACAATTCTCTATGTCTGGTTGTTAAAACATTTGTAGGCCTTATTCTTGGTGGAATAGCCAAGAAATATGCCTTCATCACTCTTAGCTTCAAATTTGCTAATGTAATCTCCTCTCTTAATAAAACATTTTCTTCTAGATATCTTAAAATAGCTAACATGAGGTGATCTTCCATACCAATATTCATAAGGGGTCTTGTCCTTACCTATTTTCACCAAAACTCAGTTCATAGTGTAGACAGTTGTACTGACAACTTCTCTCGAAAATGTTTTCGCTACACCTCCTTGTATCAATATTGTCCTAGCAGCTTCAACCACTGATCGGTTCTTCCTCTTTGCGATACCATTATGTTGTGGTGTCCTTGGTTCAGAAAGCTGTCATTTGATGTCATTCTCATCATAGTACTTAGTGAATTCCTCAGAATTAATTCACCGCCTTGATCTATTCTCAAACATTTTATCTTCTTTCCACTCTCTTTCTCAACTTAGGCCTTGAATGCCTTGATCTTACCAAAAGCTTCAGTTTTATCCTTTAAGAATGTGACCCACATCATCCTTGAACAATCATTAGTGAGGATCATGAAATATTTCTCACCTTGAATGCTTTTTGTTCTTATTGGTCCAAAAAGATCTATATGAACCAAATCTAACAAATGCTTTGCTGAGAAGGGTTTTCTCTTGAAAGTTGAAGAAGTCATCTTGCCTAACTAACATTCCTTGCAAAGAGCATTAACTGGTTTGTCTAACTGAGGAAAAGCTCTCATTGTCTTGGACTTACTCACTTTAACAATGTTATCAAAGTTTATATGACAAAATATCCTATGGCAAATCCAACTATCATCTACTTTGCAATCAAACAGTTGCTAACTTTAGGATTAAGGTGAAACAGGTTACCTTTAGTTTGCTTCCCAGTTGCAATCAATTCACCTTTGGTGTCAAAGATTTTGCACATACCATTTTTGAACTCTAGTGGGTATCCTCTGTCATTAAGTTGTGACACACTCAAAAGATTGTGCTTTAGACCTTCAACCCAGTAGACATCGTTAGCACTACTCTTCTCATTAAGAGAAATAACTCCCTTACCTTTGAAACATGCAGGGTGAGTCATTGCCAAATCTAACAACACCGCCATCAAATTCCTTCAAGGAATGAAATTTTCTTTGATCACCGATCATATGATGTGAACAACCACTATCAATGATCTAATCATCAGAGTTATCCTTCCTGGACACTAATGCCTTATGGTCTGACATATCTTCCTTAATAGCTATGAACACAATATCTTCACTAGCATCACCATCAGATTCTTCATCAGTGATACCACTATCAACAACAATAAGGCAATCTCTCTTGCCTTTACCCTTATACTTCTTGAATTTCTCTTTCTTGTATTCATTTTCACCATTAGGACAATTAGCAGCTATGTGGCCAATCTTGTTGGATGCAAAACATTTTAAAGGTAATTTACCTTTGTATTTGCCAGTGCCTCTAGGCATCCGCTTTGCCAACAATTCTTTAAACTCCACTAAACTATCTTCATCATCAACATCTCTACTGGATCTGGATTCATAACTATGACTAGTATCTCTACGTTTTCTCATAGATGGGTTAGAGACAGAAGCTCTAAATGTAGACTTTGACTTCTGTACATTGCCATTGTAACCATTTAATTCAAAAGAAACAAGTTTGCCAATGATAGAGTCAAGATTTTCTTTAGTTTTGTCTATGGAATTCATCTCCTGAATAGCTACAACTCAGATAGTGTAGACCGGTAGCAGGGTTCTCAGTACTTTACTGATCACTGTGGCATCTTCCACTTTCCCTCCTGCACTCTTAATCTCTTTGACTATCTCTTTTATCCTTTGACCATACTGTTGGATATTCTTACCTTCAGTCATCCGCATGTCATCAAATTTTCCTCTTAGACTCTCCTCTTTACCAATCTTAACATGTTTGTCACCGCTATAAATCTCTTCAAGCTTTTTCCATACCTCATGTGCAGTCTTTAGACCATGAACATCTACATACTCAGAATCAGACAAGGAACTAATAATGGCCTATAATGCTTGATGATTTTCTTGTTTTTCTTTCTTCTGATCATCAATCAGAATCCTAGTGGATGCAACATTTTTAGTATTGACATGTTCCCAATACTGACTTCCCTAACTCTTGATGTAAATTTTCATTCTGTCACTCCATATCCTATAGTTCTCTTTGTTAAACTTTGGAGATCCCTTCTTCATCATGACCTGCAAGATCTTTTCCTCAAGATGTTAGGCTTAGATCTTAGAGGACCTGACAAGCTCTAATATGATAAAATAATAAGTATCTGATAGATTACTGAGGGGGGGGGGGTGCATCAGTAAATTGAAAAACTAATACAGACTTTCCCAATCTAAATCTCAATCACACAAAGTAAACTTATCAATACAATATCTGTATCAAGATAAAATCTCATAAGTAATATCAGTTGACTGTTATAGAAACTTAATAGGAAACAACATTAAGCTTTTAAACATCAAAAAGCTTTATCATATGTTAACAAACTTCATTTCTCAATGCTTCAAGTTATCATGCCTTATCAGAATAGTTAAGTAGTTAGTCAAATCAATCATAAGATCATAACCACAAAAACATTCACCAGATGACACAAATATTTTTGACGTGGAAACCCAAATGGGAAAAAACCACGGTGAGATGAGACTCACAATATAACTATCTAAAATCTTCCAAAGTTCGCCCTGTTAGGAGCCAAGCCTTTTAAAGCTTTTACAAAAGTCCTGTTAAGAACCGATCCTATTAAAAATCATCTGGTTAAGGGATTGACTACAAATGCCTTTTTAGAAGCAAGGACCCTATTAGGAGTAACCTCGGTAGAGGATTTGAGAATCTAAGCTAATGGATCACATTGTTAGAGGATTTAACAAGTAACCAAGCTTGTTAGAGCTTACCTAGTTAGGGATTTCAGTTCTTCTGTAATTGTTAGAAGACAACAGGATTTGCATGATCTGTCTAAATAGCACTACACTTGCTTGATCATATTCTTTTAAGTTTCTATCTTCCTTTACTCAAACTGAAGATTCATTATCTGGTTCGGCAACCACACACTCAACTGATTTCTGCCAACACTTTTACAAAAAAACTTCATTGACCTTATAACAAATCAATTAGGTCAGTAACACAACAAAAACCTAATTCTTTCATAGAGATTACAAACAAATCGGTTCAAGTATGACCATTGAATTTACATAGCAATATATACACATTAATCAAGAAAACTCCAACAACTCATTACATGCTTTGCATTAGATGCAATACACTTTTCTCATTGCCAAAACAATTTGAACTTATCTTTATACAATGATGACATGTGTCTTCATCATTACCGCTCAACATTAGATCATAAACCAACATAACCAATTCAACAACCTTAATCGGGTAGGTTTTAACAAAAACAACTGGTAGGGTTCATCGGTTACATTACATAGATAGGGTTTGACCTCTTATACTGGTTACTGGTTCAACTCACAAACTTACATACCAGTTTACAATGTCTTCCACAAAGCTCTTCCTACCAGTTACAAAAAAATACAATAATAACAACAATATCAACAATATATCAATAAAATCATTAATATCATTATCGGTTAATTGACATCAATGACAACATAACATATCATTAAAGAAATCTTCATACAAATGCCAACATGCTCATATTCTTCCATTTTTATTATTTATTTATCCTTTTGCATTGTATCCTTATTCATTGCGTATGTGGCCCTTGCCATTTCAGATTTCATGCTCATGTTGGAATCGAGGAACACTGTGAGGGGGGATGAATCAATGTTCTATCGGTAATGATAGTTTTGAGCTTATTGCTTATTAACCTATTAACAATAAATTAAATTAAAGTGCATATACCAAATAACACATAAAAAGGAAACACCATAACACCAATATTTATACATGGAAAAAACTAGAAAGGGAAAAACCACGGTGGGGCTGATACCAAAAATATTTGTATACTTGATCAAGGTATAAAAATATTACATGAAGGGGATTGCTGATGCAATCAGGCCAACCACCTAGAGCTCACTGCTCAAACACAAAATGAGAATTCTCACTGACTTACAAGGAATTACAAAGTAGAATGAACTTATGAAATGCATTTGACCATGCTGGATAAGTTATGGTTCATGATCTGATATCCTTCACTATATATTAGTTTGTTGATGCTCTATTGTTTTACCTATTTGACTATAGGTTATATTGTGCACGTGAAAATGCACATAGACACTTCTAATCATTGACCAAAATGCATACTGATAATCTCTGTATACTTCGCAACCAAAAATTCGCATTCCAAAACTCATAATAATCTATCGCTGAAATGATCTCCTTAAATATCCTCCTACTTTCACTATATTGGCTTCAATGAAACGTATAAACATGTCAGCTATTAGATCATAATGAATCTCAAACATAATCCCAATGATCATGTCAGTCTTCACACATATGAAACAAATGATTGGGGTCATAAGATCTCCTAGTTGGGTCCTATCCATTACCAGGTTCCAAATACATGTTACCGAGATTAGGACTTAGCCAGGTGTGAAGCAAAGTGGGTACCAGTGCAAGTTAAGTGTAATCAATTTTGGTTAACTCGAACAAAGAATATGTACACCTAAAATGAGTTCCAATCGCCCAAAAAGAGTTTCCATGAATGACAACCCTAAAAGCCATTAACCTTACCAGATGAGTGTCAATTGCCAACAATATCCCCCTTTGGCATTGATGGCAACACTCATGTGAAAAATGATGTAGCACACCGAATCGACCTATCTCCAGACTTGTACATGAATCTTCTATATACATCATATGCTCCCCCTAAGATCTATATACATTTTTCACTTTATTCCTCCCCCTTTGACATCAATGACAAAGTGGGGTGTCATCAAAGAATTATGTATAGTTATAAACAATATCCAGATCTATACAAGCTTCAAAATGTTTGCATACATAGTATTCAAAAATGAAAAATAGGTATCCCAACCCTTCTTAAGTGAATTGAGAATGGAGCTGAATCCATTCAAGAGACTGGCATGATACTCAATTTCTTCTGATGTAGTGGGATCCTCTCTCTACATGTTAGAAATACACTCAATTTTATGAAATAATAAGTTATCTAACTAGGGACCAATAAGATTCTGGAGATCATTTGCTCTCTTTATTATATTGTCCCTATCCTTGTCCAATTTCAAAATTTGATCCAAGACCACCAAAATTGGACCATCTAAAGAATTAGTGAGATTAACTACAAGGTTGTAATAATTGGAAATATGAGTTAAATTATTCCTACAGTTTGATAGTTGCTTGTCTATAGATGATGTTAGCTTACCAAAATCTAGACAAGTCTTATATACACTACCTCCTTCCGCCAATGTTGGATCAATGGATTGCAGGTAGGTTTGGAGCTTCTAATTCAAATAATTCTTTAAATCCTTCCTCTAATTCATATAGCACTAAGACCTATGAAGCATCACCATATCTTTATGATTTTGCATCCATTTATGGTCCTAGTTTTCACATTTAGCTAAGAGTGGCTCTAATGGAAATGGTTGTGGGACAAATGAACAAGGATGTAAAGTTCCTTTAGATCATAACACACATGAAGCTTCATTTGGACTTCGATATAATCCTTCTAATCCCACCAAAGCATCTAAAAGACCATCTCTTAATGTGAGTGCTATATTTAGTAGTGATGATGACCTCACCTCAATTAAATCATCTTCTACTTCTTTCAACACTCATCCCCCTCATAAGGAAATCTTGGTGAGGAACAAATCTCTTTATTAATCTCCTCAAGAGATTTCTAATCCTTCTTATGAGACTTTATCTTCTACTCATTCTAAAATCCCTTCTTCTAGGAATAAGGCTCTAATGAATTACACTTATCCCTCTGCTAGGATTTCTTGTATGCAAGAAAAGTATGACTTAGCAGCCTTTTCTTCTCCTATAAACTTCTGTCTTTCTAAAGAATTTTTAACATTCATCATCTTATACATGTTTTTAATCTCATTTATAGTAGAGAATTTAAAATGTCATATTCAATAACCTCATTCAATCTATCATGTCTTTAAATAATATTAATGGCTATTATTTTGCTCATCATTATGTGATATTGGTAGCTCACTTACTTGGGGCTCATTGTCATTCATGATGGTACAATTTGACCTGCAATCATTACTTTTTAAAGCAACATAATAGCCTATTTATATCCAATCTCTTCTAGCTATATAGCGGGGGCAAGAGTGATTTAAAACATCTCTCCTTCTTAAGATTTAAATTTCCCCTTTATGAAGTAGTGTCTTCTATAAGGATTTCTTATTCATTGTAGAGGTGTATTCATATTTGAATTCCTTCTCTCATATTGGAACAAGAATCCCTAATGGGGATCTTAAAGTACATATCCTTAATGGGGACCTCCTCCTTGGTGTTGAAAGTCTTTGATCATTCATCAATTTCTTTTCTTCATTGAGTAGTATCTTTTATAATAAACCCTTCTATTTTGTGAACATGCATGTCCCTAATGAGGATCTCTTTCCTTCTTTAGAAGAGTGTTTCTATAAATAATCTCTCTCTGATGTCATTTCAATCCTCCATTGTTTTCAATTTTTCCTTTATGCAGTTACATTCTTTGTTGGATTATATCTTTTGATCTTAAGAATTCATTCATTCTATAAGATGTTATATTTTTCTAAGATAACTCCTCCTGGAGGTAGATGTCTCTTCAGCAAAGATCTCTTCTCCTCCAAGGATCACCTTTACACTTATCAAAATATATCTCTTTTCAACCATCTTATCCTTTCTTGAAGAGTATTCCCTCTCTTGCTTGGATTTATGACATTGTTGCATGATGGATATCTTCTTGGTGTCGAAGGTAGGTATCGTTGCTCTTTTTTCCTTAAGATATCAACATTAAACAATGTTGACATCTTAATGGGGGGCACCCACATTTCTCCTTTTGTACTATATTTCTCTCATGCATTGTATCTCTTGTATAGTGGGTCATTCTCAGAACTAGAGGGCAGCCTGTTAGAGTGAGATGTTGCAATTTTTCTCTTATGCAGTGGGTCATTCTTGGAACTAGAGGGAATCCTCTTAGAGTGAGATGTCACCAGTTTCTTGACATTTGTACTATACATCTTATACAGGTTGTAGCATAATCAAGAATAGACTCCTCTGAGGTGCTTTGAACCTTACTTACACATATGCACACAAGGTTAAGTGGAACTAACAGTGCTCTCACTCTCCTCCCTTACATGGATCACCTAGATAGACTCTAAGGGCTAGTTTTCCATGTCCTTTTCTCCATGGATCACCTATTTTTAGGGGAGAGATGTCCATGGTTCCTTTTGTTCACCTTTCTTCTCATGGATTACCAAAGTGCGTATTCATGCTTTTTATCTCTTCTTTCTTCTCTTTGCATTTGTTTCCATTTAAATCATTCATCTTGTGTTAGAGAGATCTCAAATCCTCACACTCTTTGTTGTGTTGGAATTGAGGTTTAGTCCTCTTTCTTACCAAATGGTTTTTCATTTGTTTTTTTAATCTTGTATCAAATCTACTTGTGAGCATTTATCATCAATCTTCTTTCACAATTCGATGTGGTAAACATGATACACTATTTCATCTCCTTAGTAAGCATTTAGGTGATTTTGTGATTTTATCTAACATGTGGTTTTGTAGGGTGTGGTTCCTAAGTGAGTACTGTAGATACCGTTGGGGGCTTCATCTGACAACTTGTGGATATATCCTTTTTCATGAATGTTTACTTTTATTTTACTTTAGCTTGCATATGCATGTAGTGTCATATGATATCTAAAGTGGGGCTAAATGTAGCATCGTAAATTGTACACCCTTGCCAGGGTGGCACAATTTTATGCTTAGTTTAGCACCCGCCTTAGTGTGTTTGCATCTTGCATTGTAATTTACCTTTAAGTATTTAATTAATTAGTTAAATTAAATCTAAAGTCATATTTCATCACTTCATACATCATAAAATTGGGCCCTTTACCCTAAGTGTGGCCCTTTTTTATTTTATTCTTCCAATAAATCATTAAATCATAGACCCTAATTATGTCCTATTTGGACCTTTAAGGCTCGGTTTCATATATTAAAACATCTCAAAATCATCTGTAACTTTGGGTTTTTCTCTAATATACTCATAGCTAACGACCCTGAAAAATTTTGGTGAAAAGTTGGTCGGACCAGGTGCAAAGTGCACCCAGTCCCCGACATTTTTCTTGAAACTTCGAGAGCATAATTCTGTGATATTATAATGATTAACCCCAAGAAATTGGTAGGAAATTCAATATTTAAGTCGGCCTAAAGTCAAAATTAAGATCTAGGGTTTCATACATAAGAGAGCTCTCTTTCTTCATTTGAAGGCAACTAAGATCTAGGAAAAAGCTTTTGGAGAGATCACAAGGAGCCTTATATGTAGGGAAAGAGAAGCTTATGTGGAGTCTTCAAAAACATTCATCAACCATTCATCAAAAATTAAGAGCCTTGAAGACATTGAAGAATAAAAGGAGATCACCTATTGACGATTAGCTTGTACCCCTCCTTTATGGGTTAGGTATGATTTCATGTTATTCTCATGTCTTTGTATGAGCTTCATTGCATTAATTTTAATAATTACATTCATTCTTTAGATCACTTTACATCATTGATTTAGAGCATTTACTTTGTCAATTACAAGCATTTAGGGTTTACTCTTTAAGGTTTCTCTAGATTGTTTGCATTCATCTTAGGATCTTGCACACACATTATTTTAATATAACAAATTGCCTATTTGTTGAGGTGGAAATCACCAAAATAGGGGTTTGACCAAGGAAAAACACTACATAGTGTTGTCCTCAATTTCAGCATGGCCAAAATCATGAGGCAACCCTACGAAACTAGTCTATTTCGTACCTTACGACCTTTGGGAGAGCTTGATCGACTTTGTCAGTTAGCTCGTTTAGCTTCTTGCTTTCATTTTTAGTGTTTTCTAGGTTTTTCAATGTTTGCAGTTTTACCTATAGTTCGGACTTTAAATTTCGAACTGCAAGGTCTTTCTTTGTAATTTCTTCTGCACATCGGACTTTAAAGTCTGATGTGCACATTTTTGGTTTTAGGCCTACAGTTCAAACTTTAAAGTTTGACCTATAGGTAGTCTTCCTCTATAGTTCGGACTTTAAAATATGAACTGCAAACTATTTGGCCAGAGAGTGCATGTCAGACTTTAAAGTTCGTCTTGCATAGGTTTTTATCCCGCATATCGGACTTTAAAGTCCAACATGCACTACAAGTTGGTCATTAATGCAGCATTTATGGTTAATTTAAGGGTTTATTTATTTAATTTTTGCATTTCATTTCTTCATTGTTGCTTGTGATTTCTTCTTCTTCGCGTGTCCTCCTCTATTTTTGCTCGCTGCAACGTGATTTTGATCGCACCATCATCGGATTTTTCCAAATCATCTGTAGCAGAGAAGGTAGGGTTTTATAGTTTTATTTCGGTTTTCTTTTTTTACTGTTTTTCATTTTTGTTTTGGTTTTCTTCTCGCCTTGTTTTTTCCGGTTTTCTTTTTTTGATGTGTCGAGAGGGCAATCAGACTTTAAACTCTGATTGTCCTCCTTTTCCTATCCTTTTCCAAGTTGTATAACGGGGTTTAAAGCCCGGTATGCAGCTAGATTGAAAACTCCACGTATCGGACTTTAAAGTCCGATATGCGGGATAATAATCTTTGTATATTGGACTTTAAAGTCCGATATGCGAAGAATTGAGGATTTGATTGACATGTCAGGTTTTAAAACCTGACATGTCAATCAATGGTTTTTCCCCTTGTGAGCACATAGGAATTTAAAGTTCGATGTGATGGTTTTTCCAAATGGTTTTACCCTCGCACATCAGACTTTAAAGTCCGATGTGCTATTGATCTTCCTTGGATTGCACATCGGACTTTAAAGTTTGATGTGCTAATAAACTTACCCTGAATTTGCACATCGCCTAGCCTACCCAATGAGTTAGCAGAGGCAATCCATTTGAGCCCTATTGTAGTGATCCATTAGTCAAATTAAATCTAAAGTCATATTTCATCACTTCATACATCATAAAATTAGGCCCTTTACCCTAAGTGTGGCCCTTTTTTATTTTATTCTTCCAATAAATCATTAAATCATAAACCCTAATTATGTCCTATTTGGACCTTTAAGGCTCGATTTCACATATTAAAACATCTCAAAATCATCTATAACTTTGGGTTTCACTCTAATATACTCATAGCTAACGATCTTGAAAAATTTGGTGAAAAGTTGGTCGGACCAAGTGCAAAGTGCACCCAGTCCTCGACATTTTTCTTGAAACTTTGGGAGCATAATTCTATGATATTATAATGATTAACCCCAAGAAATTGGTAGGAAATTCAATATTTAAGTCGGCCTAAATTCAAAATTAAGATCTAGGGTTTCATACATAAGAGAGCTCTCTTTCTTCATTTGAAGGCAACTAAGATCTAGGAAAAAGCTTTTGGAGTGATCACAAGGAACCTTATATGTAGTGAAAGAGAAGCTTATGTGGAGTCTTCAAAAACATTCATCAACCATTCATCATCAATTAGGAGCCTTGAAGACATTGAAGAATAATAGGAGATCACCTATTGACGATTAGCTTGTATCCCTCCTTTATGGGTTAGGTATGATTTCATGTTATTCTCATGTCTTTGTATGAGCTTCATTGCATCAATTTTAATAATTACATTTATTCTTTAGATCACTTTACACCATTGATTTAGAGCATTTACTTTGTCAATTACAAGCATTTGGGGTTTACTCTTTAAGGTTTCTCTAGATTGTTTGCATTCATCTTAGGATCTTGCACACACACACAAGATTCTTACACACATTATTTTAATATAACAAATTGCCTATTTGTTGAGATGGAAATCGCCAAAACAGGGGTTTGACCAAGGAAAAACACTACATAGTGTTGTCCTCGATTTCAGCACAGCTAAAATCATGAGGCAACCCTATGAAACTAGTCTTTTTCGTACCTTACGGCCTTTGGGAGAGCTTGATTGACTCTATCGGCTAGCTCATTTAGCTTCTTGCTTTCATTTTTAGTGTTTTCTAAGTTTTTCAATGTTTGCAGTTTTACCTGTAGTTCGGACTTTAAAGTCCGAACTGCGAGGTCTTTCTTTGTAATTTCTTTTGCACATCGGACTTTAAAGTCTGATGTGCACATGTTTGGTTTTAGGCCTACAGTTCGGACTTTAAAGTCCGACCTATAGGTAGTCTTCCTCTATAGTTCGGACTTTAAAATATGAACTGTAGACTGTTTGGTCGGAGAGTGCATGTCGGACTTTAAAGTTCGTCTTGCATAGGTTTTTATCCTGCATATCGAACTTTAAAGTCCAACATGCACTGCAAGTTGGTCATTAATGCAACATTTATGGTTAATTTAAGGGTTTATTTATTTAATTTTTGCCTTTCATTTCTTCATTGTTGCTTGTGATTTCTTCTTCTTCGCGCGTCCTCCTCCGTTTTCACTCACCGCAACGTGATTTCGATCGCACTATCATCGGATTTTTCCAAATCATTTATAGCGGAGAAGTAGGGTTTTATAGTTTTATTTCGGTTTTCTTTTTTTCCTGTTTTCCGTTTTTGTTTTGGTTTGCTTCTCACCTTGTTTTTTCCAGTTTTCTTTTTTTGATGTGTCAAGAGGGCAATCGGACTTTAAACTTCGATTGTCCTCCTTTTCCTATCCTTTTCCAAGCTGCATAATGGAGTTTAAAGCCCGGTATGCAGCTAGATTGAAAACTCCGCATATTGGACTTTAAAGTTTGATATGCGGGATAATAATCTTTGCATATCGGACTTTAAAGTTTGATATGCGAAGAATTGAGGATTTGATTGATATGTCGGGTTTTAAAACCCGACATGTCAATCAATGGTTTTTCCCCTTGTGAGGACATTGGAATTTAAAGTTCAATGTGATGGTTTTTCCAACTAGTTTTACCCTCGCACATCGGACTTTAAAGTCTAATGTTCTATTGATCTTCCCCGGATTGCACATCAGACTTTAAAGTCCAATGTGCTAATAAACTTATCCTGAATTTGCACATCAGACTTTAAAGTCTGATATGCCAATCAAGATGTTTATCTTTGCACATCGGACTTTAAACTCCGATGTGCAAATTTTGTTTTCAAAAGAGCATATCAGACTTTAAACTTCGATGTGCAAATTTTATTTTCAAAAGAGCATGTCAGAGTTTTTTTCCCGACCTGCTGTTTTGGGGAGTTTTACTCCTAAGCCTGATTAGAGTCCGGTTTTTCGATCCGATTGAAAAAAATTGACTTTGATAATGATGATAACTATCAAAAGAGCTAATCCTCATTGTTGAATGTAGTCATCGTGAATGTCAAAGCTCCCTCAGGATAAATCCGATCCTTCCATAAGTCAATTGGAATCTTCTTCGGGTAAAACCTCAATGAGAAAGATGAAATACAAGTAAGATAAGTACTTGAATATGTACCCAGAGAGTTCAGTGGACTCAAATATCAAGGAAATCAGAGATACTGAGATGGGACATGTCAGTATGCAAGAATTTATTGACTGAGTTGAGAAAGCTCCTGCTTGCTTAACCAATCTAATCAAATCTGAGTTGCATAAATATGCATCCTTCCCAATTGCAGCTCATGACCTAGAATATGTACTTGCAATAGCGGATCACTTTGATCCGAATACAAGACAGGTGAAGGATGGAGATCAGAATGTCATCATGACTCTGGATAGTGTATTTTTCAATAGTGTCTTCAAAGGCTCTCCAGTTGAAGAGGTAGCTAACATTTCTCAAGAGAGTGCTCAAGAGTACTATGAGAAAAATGAAGTCAAATACAAGAAAGTGGTCAACACTATGTACCTCTCTGCTTCTAGACATTGTACTACCTCACGATGGCCCAAGTCCTTCCATAAGAGTGACTTAAATGAGGAATACAATGACATGGTTACCATATTGTCAGGAGTAAAGGGGCTAAAAGGCTCTCATTACTTTCAAACTTGGATGTGTTACTATATGAATATAATAAAAAAAAGGGGTTGCAAGAATTGATTAGGGTGAACAGATCAGTGATGTGCTCTATGCTCAATTGAAGGAGGTCAAAGTAACTCTAAAGTTTTACATGACCTCATACCTGGTTTATGCAACTGCTTCAATGAGACAATAGCCAGGTTTGTCTACCAAGGATGATAGAAGATTGGTACCTATCTGGGAGTATTATGATCAACTTGTTAGGTCCTGGAGACAACTGAGAGGGGGGGGTGAATCAGTTGTCTAATAAATTCAAACCAAAAACAACTCAACCAACTTAATGCATAATACCGGTAAACTAGTTAAGTATGCCGGTAGATAGTATTAACAGTTAATTGCTATACTAGTAAAGATTAATGCATGAAACATAAACACAAAGTCATCCACAACACATAACACCAATATTTGTATGTGGAAACCCTGTAAGGGGATAAACCACGGTGGGAAACCTTACCCACAATCAGATGATACTACTGTAGATAGTAAGTGTACATAAATGGGGTCTGCACATGCAGAAAGGCCAACAGCCTAGAGCTCACTTCTTAATCACAAAATGGGAGTCACACTGACTACAGTTGGATGGTTAAATCCAATAAGAATGTACTACACAAAATAGCATCTTCATATGCTGGATTCAGTACCGGTGTAATGCTGATATGCTTCCACAAAAACCTAGCTTCTCCTTCAAATGATGTCTTCGTGTATAGCTCTGCTTAATCTCACATATACCTTCACTTAATTCTTTTTCTTATTCCCACATTCGATATTACAAATAAGATCTTACATTTATACCATAACCTAAGACCAATTTTAGTAGGTCGGCTCTACAAGATATTACAATAAAACATTTTACAAACAATATAATATCCGATGCAATAACTGATTAAACATGTTGGCTTAAAGAATTTAAAACAATAATAAATCATCTCCATAGCATGCCATGCTGATTTGGAAAAGATAAACTTGCTGGTGTAACCCTAGGTAATCCTAGACCTATTTGCTAGTAAAAGCAAATATGCAAATATGATTATACCAATGATTAATTCTTCAAAACAAAGTGTCCACACAATGTCTTCGACATTACCAAGTGTCTTCCATATCATTCCAAGTGTCGGTGATCATTATATCCTATCGGTGAACCATATACTAGTAACTGTGCAATAGTTACTTGTTTGTCGGTGAATGCTATTGGATCTCCAGAGTGCTAGTTCTTTAGTAGGTGTTGACATCAATGATAAAACCATACCAAAATACCAACAATCTCCCCCTTTGGCATTGATGGCAACACAAGATGGAAAAACCATCAAAGTGCCAAAACAAAAATGCCAAAAACCAAAAACGAACGATCTCTCCAAAAATATCATAACCAGAATACAGAGAGTAATAGTCTCTCTCAAACAACAATCTCTCCCCCTGGGAGCAACATGTGTTATCCAAAGTTCTCTTAAAAGATAATGTGTTTTTCTATAGATATCTCTCCCCCTTTGACATCAAATGCCAAAGGTATAATAATATCAAGTTCATATACAAAATACCAAGTTCATGTTCAAAATACCAATCAATTCAATATACCAACTACTCCCCCTGAGAAGTAGCTTCCTCATCAAAGACCGAAGTAAAAGATTTGTCTTTTAATTCTATCGGTTTATGACAATCATCAACTGTCTAAGTCTCTACCGGTGGTGGTATGAATCCAAGCTGATCTCTGAGATATTCAAAAGTCTCCTTAGGCAAAGGTTTTGTGAAAATATCTGCAAATTGTTCTTTAGTATTCACATAAACCAGTTTTATCTCTTTTTCTTCAACTTTTTCCCTTAGAAAATTCAGTTTGATAGAAACATGTTTTGTTTTAGAATGTAATACCGGATTCTTATATATATCAATTGCTGGAGTGTTATCACAATATATAGTAATAGGTTCCTTGC
Source organism: Cryptomeria japonica (assembly GCF_030272615.1). Taxonomy (NCBI): domain Eukaryota; kingdom Viridiplantae; phylum Streptophyta; class Pinopsida; order Cupressales; family Cupressaceae; genus Cryptomeria; species Cryptomeria japonica. The sequence goes on along the minus strand of NC_081413.1, from coordinate 409,248,110 downwards.
ATTTTACCTTTATGCCTTTCAACATTTGCTTAAGCCATAGTACTTGTGTATAGTTAGTTGCTGCTACAACATATTCTGATTCTGTTGTTGACAAAGATGTACAACTCTGTTTCTTACTCAACCAAGAGACTAATCTCTTTCCAAGAAAGAATGCTCCGCCAGTGGTGCTTTTTTTATCATCCACATCTCCTACCCAATTTGCATCCGTGTATGCACATAGATCAAAATTTTCATCTCTAGGATACCATAATCCAAGATTTGTAGTGCCTTGTAAGTAAGGGAAAATCCTTTTTACTGCTGATTCATGATTTTCTCTAGGATTACTTTGAAATCTAGAAACAATACATACTGCATTCATAATATCAGGTCTAGTTTGTGTCAAATACAGTAAACCTCCTATCATAGATTTGTATCTAGTTGGATTAACAGGTGTAGATTCATCCCTTTGAGATAATTTGTCATTTGTAGTCATAGGTGTGCTTACCGGTTTAGAGTTTTCCATCCCAAATTTCTTTAGTAACTCTTTCAAGTACTTGGATTGACTCAAAAATATATCTTTGTCAGTCTGTGAAATCTGCAATCCTAAAAAGAATTTTATTTCTCCAATCATAGACATTTCAAATTCTTGCTGCATTTTAATAGAAAAATCTTTACATAATCCATCTTCTCCTCCAAAGATTATATCATCAACAAATACTTCTATAATCAAGATATCATCATTAGTTATTTTGTAATATAAATTGCTATCTGCAATTCCTTTAGTAAAACCAATCTTTAAAAGATACTTATCCAACCTTGCATACCAAGCTCTTGGGGCTTGTTTCAATCCTTACAAAGCTTTTCTTAACCTGCAAACCATATCATTGTCGTCTGTCAAAGAAAATCCATCAGGTTGTTCAATATAGACTTCCTCTTCAAGATCTCCATTCAAGAATGCACATTTAATATCCATTTGATAAACTTTGTAGTTCTTGTGAGCTGCAAAAGCCAAGAATAATCTGATTGCCTCAATTCTAGCTACCGGTGCAAAGGTTTCATTGTAATCAACTCCTTCTTTCTGAGAATATCCCTTACACACTAGTCTTGCTTTATTTCTAACAACCTTACCATCTTCATTAAGTTTGTTTCTAAATACCCATTTGGTTCCAATTATATTTTTATCTTTAGGCTGGGGAACTAATGTCCAAGTATTATTTTTCTCAATTTGTTCTAATTCTTCTTCCATAGCTTTAATCCAAAATTTATCTTCACATGCCTCATTAACAGATGATGGTTCAATTTGAGAAATAAGACATACCTCTTCATTTGCCAATCTTCCTCTTGTCATAGCTCCTTTAAATTTGCTTCCAATTATCTGATCTTCAGAATGATTCAATTTTACATATCGGGGTGTCTTAGTTTATTGTTGTTCTTCAATTACTGTAGAATCCTCTGATGGTACCGGGGTAACTGGATCTTCATTTTGTACTGATGGATTTAGTGTAGGTTCATTTCTCACAATTTCTGTTGCCAGTTTAGAGTCTATATACCTTGAAGTTCCTCTGAATTGTTCATCAATTTTTACATTTGTACTCTCAACAATTTTTTGCAATCTCTTATTAAAACATCTATATTCCTTTCTCTTAGATGAATAACCAAGAAATATTCCTTCATCACTTCTAGGATCAAATTTTCCAATATACTCATCTCTTTTAATATAACATTTACTTCCAAAAATTCTGAAATACTTAAAAGTAGGAGTATTACCAAACCATAGTTCATGAGGGATCTTACCAGTTTCACCTTTGATGTGAACTTTGTTGAATGTATAGATTGTTGTACTGACTGCTTCTCTTCAATATACATGTGGTAAATTTGGTTCAGATAACATACCTCTTGCTGCATCCAAGATAGTTCTATTTTTCCTTTCAACAACTCCATTTTGATGTGGTGTCTGAGGTGCTAATAACTGTCTTCTGATTCCATTCACTTCACAGAATGTATTAAAGTCCTTAGATGTGAATTCTCCTCCTTGATCTGATCTTAAACATTTGATTTTCTTACCGGTTTCATTTTCAACCATTGCTTTGAACAGTTTGAACTTTCCAAGTGCTTCTGATTTTTGTCTGAGGAAAGTAACCCAACACATTCTAGAATAATCATCAATAATTAGCATGAAATATCTATCACCTTGTAAGCTTTTAGTTCTAGCTGGACCACATAAATCAATGTGAATCAAATCAAGAGCATTATTGGATTTTTTTGGAATACTTTTGAAACTAGCTCTAACTTGTTTTCCAAATTGACATTCCTTACATATTGTATTCTGAGGTTTCACAATTTTAGGTAGATCTCTAACTACCTTAGAAGTGCTGATCTTTACCATGCAATCAAAGTTTACATGATAGAGTCTCTTATGCCATAACCAACTTTCATCTATATGTGCAATCTATCTTTTCACTGTTATTCAAATGAAAGATATTACCTCTAGTCTGATTACTGGTTGCAATTTCTAAACCAGTTCTATTCATGATTTTGCATTTTCCATTCTTAAATTGTAACTGAAATCCTTTCTCAACTAATTGACCAACACTTAAAAGATTATGTTTTAATCCTTCAACATAGTAGACATTGTCAGTGTTATGCTTACCATCAAGAGATATTGTACCCTTACCTTTGATTGAATAGGATTTGTCATCTCCAAATCTTACTAAACCTCCATTGTATTCTTGAAAGTTCAAGAATTTAACTTTGTCTCCTATCATATGATGTGAGCATCCTGAGTCAATGATCCATTCATCCTTTACTTCAACTTTAGCTGCTAGGGCTTGTTCTATCGGTTGAGAAGTACGTGTCGGTTGATCTTCTGTTATAGCAACAAAAACCCATCCATTGTCTATTGGATCCTCATCAAAATCATCAGTTACACCTTCATCAGCAATGTAATAAGATTTGTCTTTGTTCTTCTTATATATGTATCTCTGATATTCAGGATTAGGCTTGTATGTTCTTCTAGCTTCTTCTCTTAGTCTAGCATGTCTATCAGGGCATCTCAAAGCTATATGACCAATCTTATTGCAATTAAAACATTTAAAGGGTGCTTTACCTTCATATTTACTTTCAACTGGACCTTTTGGCATTTTCCTTGCAAATAGTGCTTCAAGTTCTTCAAGTTCTTCATTCTCCTTCCTAGTTTCTTCAAGTTCTCTCGCATAAAAGGCTTTCCAATATGATTTGTCAAATGATGGAGGAGATGATGTTGCTGCTTTAAAGGCCAAATCTATCTTTATAGTAGCAACAGGACCAAATTCCTCAATTTCAAAGGCTGAAAGTTTTCCAATTAATGTATCCCTAGTTACTGATGTATTAGGCATTTTTCTCAACTCATTTATAGTAGTAACCTTCATTTTATATGCTGGTGGCAATCCTCTTAAGATTTTTGAAACAATTTCATCCTCACTCAAGGTTCCTCCACAACATTTAATACCCAAAACAATTTCATTTACTCTTTCCATAAAAGCAGAAATCCTTTCATCTTCTTCCATTTTCAGATGTTCATACCTGACTCGGAAGCTTTCAAGTTTTACAATCTTGACTGTGAAATCTCCTTCATTTAGTGTTTCCAAATGATCCCAAATAGCTTTAGCAATAGACCTATCTGATAATCCCATGATTTGTTGATCTGATAAAGCGCTCAAAAGTGCTTCTCTTGCTTTGCAATCATTCTCCTCATCTTTAGCTAAGGTAGTTGGAGCGGTCTGACCAGCTACAATAGTAGTATAACCATTTTTTGTAACTTCCTAGATGTCTTTACCAATGCAATTCAGATGTGTCTCCATCCTGATCTTCCATATCCCATAGTTGGTTCCATCAAATTTAGGACTGTCCTTCCTGAAATAATTAGTAGTCATTGGATCTCCTCAAGTTGTTAAACTTCTGCAAAAGAGGACTAAGCTCTGATACCAATTGTTCAGAGGAGGGGTGAATCAGTTGTCTAATAAATTCAAACCAAAAACAACTCAACCAACTTAATGCATAATACTGATAAACCAGTTAAGTATGCTAGTAGACAGTGTTAACAGTTAATTGCTATACCAGTAAATATTAATGCATGAAACATAAACACAAAGTCATCCACAACACATAACACCAATATTTGTATGTGGAAACCCTGTAAGGGGAAAAACCATGGTGGGAAAACTTACCCACAATCAGATGATACTACTACAGATAGTAAGTGTACATAAATGGGGTTTGCACATGCAGAAAGGCCAACAGCCTAGAGCTCACTACTCAATCACAAAATGGGAGTCATACTGACTACAGTTGGATGGTTAAATCCAATAAGAATGTACTGCACAAAATAACATCTTCATATGCTGGATTCAGTACCAGTGTAATGTTGATATGCTTCCACAAAAACCTAGCTTCTCCTTCAAATGATGTCTTCATGCATAGCTCTACTTAATCTCGCATATACCTTCACTTAATTCTTTTTCGCATTCCCACATTCGATCTTACAAATAAGATCTTACATTTATACCATAACCTAGGACCAATTTTAGTAGGTTGGCTCTACAAGATATTACAATAAAACATTTTACAAACAATATAATATCTGATGCAATAACCGATTAAACATGTCAGCTTAAAGCATTTACAACAATAATAAATCATCTCCATAGCATGCCATGCTGATCTGGAAAAGATAAACCTACTGGTGTAACCCTAGGTAACCCTAGACCTATTTGCCAGTAAAAGCAAATATGCAAATATGATTATACCAATGATTAATTATTAAAAACAAAGTGTCCACACAATGTCTTCAACATTACCAAGTGTCTTCCATATCATTCCAAGTGTCGGTGATCATTATATCCTGTCGATGAACCATATACCAGTAACTGTGCAATAGTTACTTGTTTGCCGGTGAATGTTGCTGGATCTCTAGAGTGCTAGTGCTTTAGTAGGTGTTGACATCAATGACAAAACCATACCAAAATACCAACACAACTCATGATCAAGAATCAAGGTAGAAACTTCAGAAGAGTTAATGATGCCTTCTTTGTTGTATGGAAGTGCATATTTGATAAGTGCTTGTAGAAGCAGAGAATATCAGAGGCTTCTTATAACAGGGTATCTCATTTTGGATTTGTTTTCCTTCAATTTCCTACTTTCACTTACATCCGAATTAGATGTTTCTCACGTGAGCCTTTTATTCTACCAAGATTTCCTTCTGACAAGATCATTCTCATGGAGTTGTGTAGACAACTAATTTATGTGCATGAAAAACAATCACAAGCACATAAGACTGGGTTGAAGTTCCCAGAGTCAATCGGCAAGTACTCAGTCTTAACCAACCCCAAATCCAAGAACATGGAGGAACAAATGCAATGGAATACTATGCAAAGATTCAAGGCACGAAACAATTTTGACTGTAAGTTTGAGATGTTTGGGTAGATTGTCAGAATGAGGAGGGATGCATTTCAGTCGTCTTACCTTGGAACAAATTGAAAAATTGGATTTAGCAAAGATCCCAATGACCATGGAAGACACGGATGACATAATAGACCCTGTCTATTATGAGAAGAAGGAAAGAAAATCTATCACTAAAATGATTGCTCCCATCTTGGCAAACACCAATGCTTGGCTGATAAAGAAAAATATTAGGATGAAACAACTTCCTGCTAGTTCAGGGGATGAGGATAATATTGATGGCCCAGTCGGCAAAATGGCTACACCTGAGACAAGAACAAAGAGCAGGGCAGATCCACAAGAACTATCTTCAGCTACAGTGATACAATCTAAGGGGAAAGGGCCCAAGATTAAATTCACGATTAAAGGTTCCAAGAATGGTGAATCATCATCATCAGTACAGGAAGCAATAACAAAAGAACCAGAACAACGGCCTACCAGTGAAGTTGAAAAAAAGAAGGTGGTTGAAGAAGGTGAAATTCCTCAACAAGAGAAAGCATAGGTTGAAGAAACATCACATCCAGGTGGAGTTGATGCCCAGATCACTTCACAAGTACTGACTCATTATAAGGTGATCATCCACTCTATTGATGCCGACTCTGATTAGGAGGATGAGGATTTCCAAGATTGAGATATAAGTATGGGCATGGAGCAATCAGAGGCTGCTGAATAATTTTTCACACTAACCAATTTCTCCAATTTGGATGATTTTCCTTCATCCACCATTGAATCTATGATGCTAGATTTTAATGAAGCCTCAAAAGGGGCACTTGAAGAACAATCTACAGTGAACTTACCTGTTACTACAACCATAACAAAAATTCTACCATTGGTTAGTGCTGAAGTTGCATCCACGGTGCCTTCAACTCTACTATCAGTAATTGAAGAGGTGTCATCAGCCACAAATATCACAACATCGACAAGTGCTCTACTAGATACTTCAACATTGGTGCCATCAATAACACTCATAATGGCTACGAGCTCCAATTAGCCTGCTCTTGAAAATTTAATTGAAAATTAGCAAGGAGCTACTACTCCATCGGCCAATCCAGAATTACCCCCTTGGATGGAAGTAGTGGCCCCTAAGAGGGAAAAACAAGTAATTTCTCCAAATGAGTTTGACTTTGAGTGGTTGGTTCCTCCAAAGCCTAAGGGAACAAAGAAGCCAAAGACGGTATCTCGGGTGTTAGTAGAAAGGCTTCTAAGAGAAAGTATGCTGAGGTCATGGTGCCATCATCAGATAATGACAAAGGCAACATATGATTTGAGGATTACACCTGCAGATCATAGAGCTTGGGGTGGAAACACATGAGAGTGTTAAATTGGATTCTCAGATAGCCTTTCATTCTTTGTTGAGAAGATTAGATGAGGAGAGGGACGAGAAAAATGAATTAAACCAGAAGTGTGAACAACTGAACAATGTTCTTCTGAAGGTCACACAATCTTCTCAAGAAATTGAGCCCATAGGATTCTCAATGGACACCGAAGCTCTAAATAATATTGAACAGGTAGGAGCTAAAGGTCAAGTGATGGATGAGTGGATTTCACGGCTAAGTTCAGAAGGTTCTCATCTTCTAAGTTCAACAATGGGACTATTGGCGTATTTTGAAGTAATCCAAAGTCAAATGCAAGGACTCAAAACTTAATTATCACACGAGATTGAGGAAGTTGAGAAAAGTACTACCTTTTGGAGGAAAATGGAGGACTTCAGGATAGATGTCCTTGTTGAAAATAAGGTAATTCCTACAAGGGAAAATTACATCTAGATCTTGTCATTATTGTCTCATAAGAAAGAGACAATAATGTTGATGATTGCAGAGCTGGACCGAGAAAAGAAAGAAGGTGATGACGAGATTGATCTCATTTTTGCCAAAGTTGCCGATCTTCCTTGTTATTTATATGATGGCGGTCAAAATCTCATTACTTGCGAAGCTATCACACAAGAATTCCTTGCCTTAATAGATCACTACATGAGACATGATTTCTCACTTGATACATTTGATAAGCTATTGGAGATCCAGGTCAGTTTTGAAGTCCTTGCATCCATGCTGAAGGACGGGCAAAAGAAACAGGTAAAGATTGAAGATGCAATTTCCCACGTTCGATCATAAGTTCCACCCCAATGCCAGACGAAGCATATATGAAATCCATGTTGGCCAAGTATGAAGATTTCCAAAAATCAAGAGAGGATAAAGATGAATAAAATGTCCCCTTTTTGGCTTTTTCTTTTTTATATAGTTGCATCATTAGATGCTGCTAGTTTTCTTGCAGCTGCACATTTTCCTTATGCTATAGTTGTAGTAAAGTGGGACTGTGCAGTTGAATAATTCAACTGTGCCCACATTTTTCTCCATTCTTTTCCTATTTAAGGAGGACCTCATTTGTAAATATTTATCTTTTTCATGCTTAGCAAAACTCTACAGAATTTTTACCTCAACTAAGACTTTGGGCTTTCGTTGTGAAAATTCTATCAAGCAAATAAAGAAAACATTTTTGTTGATCTCAAACTTTGTGTTGTGTCAAGAAACTTCTTTAAATGATTTAATGTTCTTATGTCCATTAATTATATATGATCTTTACTTCTTTGATATTGAAGATATTGTTATGTGGGTTAAAGAGCTCCTGAATCGTGCAAGTAGACTATGTGATCCTAGCATATTTGGGAAATCTTCTAATAAATTAAGTAATTAGTGGTAGGCTTTGTATTGCTGCAGTTACTTTTAGTTTAAAGAATTAGGAATTCATACTTGAAGACTTTGAGCTGTGAGTTAAATTTCTAACTTTTTGTAATAATCAGTTTGAGTTAAGATTACATTCAAGAGAGACTTTGTGCTACTTGATTGTAAGTTTTAGCATAGTTTGTTAGATTCATTGTTCTTTTCTTTAAGTATCTAAAGAGGTAGAGAAATTGTAACAAGGTGAAGGGAGAATACATAGACTCTGAAAATAGAGAGTTATATGCCCAACACCAACCCACAGATTTTGATTTTTTATTAATTAGAGAAGAAATTTCAAAGTGAACCTCCCCTTGATGAGAGGAGAGATTAATTTCTCAACATAGTTGTGTGTGAATTATATATTTTTTCATTAGTACGTTGGTGACAAAATATTCACCCAATAGTTTTTTGGCGACTCTGCTGGGGAGGGAAGTGCAACCGGTTTTTTCCCTTTGGGTTGCAGTGCTCTTTTCATTGTAATATCATTTTTTGCTGATATTCTCAAAAATCATAATCTAGCTGATCGAAGTTACACTTGTGGGCAATGATTAGTGGGAGTTATTGATCCTACTTTTGAGTTTCTATAGCAACGTAATTTTCCTTTCGTGACACCTCCACAGACTAGTTCTCCTTTGCAGCGGACATGAAGTTTTCCTCCTTTTGCACGGCGATCTCCCATACCAAGTGACGCGTCAAGTTTGCAAGTTTTATTTGTTCCACTTGCAAGTCATATTATAATACCACCCTATAATCCATTAAGGATGGCTGCTCCTAGACCTTGGGGCACTATTTTTCGTCCCTTGAACTTACTGCACCCTTGCATTAACTTCCCAAAGGTACGCAAAAAAATTTACCCAAATTTTTGGGGGATGGTTCTCAGCACCCAGACGAACACATTGCTGCCTTCTACATCGCATGTGGAGTCCTAGGTGTTGAGCATGAAGATGTTTTGGTGAGATTATTCATTGAGACCTTGCAAGGAGTTGCTGCTGATTGGTTCTATCATCTCACGAATGCTTGTATCACAAATTGGGCAACTCTCAGAACACTATTTGAAGCAAGGTTCAAGTCTGCAGAAGACGATCATGCACTGCTAGCTCAATTAACTCAAATGAAGAAAGAACCTCAGGAAGCTATGCATTAATTTGTAGCAAAGTTCAATAGATTGCACAATCACATTCCAGTTGCTTCACGACCAATCGTTGGAAACTTGAAATGCTTCTTCATCAATGCTCAATTGCCAGAGGTGAGCTTTCTTTTGTGAAGGAATAATCCTACAGATTTGGACGCTGCACAACAGTTGGCTATATCGATTGAAGATGATCTTATCCTCACTGGTAAGATAAGGAGAGATCCCAACAAGGTTAGGAATAATCAAATTACTGATTTACCAATTCCTTCAATAAATTATGTTGATCCCATGATACAAAAGTTAGCAAATGAGTTGTTGGCACTTAAGAAGCAAATTTCCTCACAAGGAAATACTTCTTATCGTGATGTTCCAAGAAGGACTTATCAAAACAATGCTTCCAATTATGCCATGCATAGTCAGAATAAATCGCCTCCTGCTCCAGAGAGGATTGCATTGGAAGCACCACCCCAAAATTCAGCTATAGGATATTATGAAGCTGAACAAAATGATCTTCCCCCTTTTGGTGAAGAAGATGCCAATTCGCATCAAGAAGATGATGTAGAGTTGGCTGGTGACTCTAATATCAGGTTTATGCAATATCAAGAAGATGATACGTCAGACACACATGATGGGGATGTCTTTGCAGTATTCACCTGTTTGCAAGTACAGGCAGCTCAGCCACCTGTCATTGCAAAAAGTGATGATCCTATTCAAACCAAGGACTCTCAATGTTTGCCAATTTCTATTGCAAAGCATGGGGCTCCAATACCAAATCCTACAAAAGACAATGCTATCTCAATGGATGTCGCGAAGGATAAAAGTGTAAGTGATTCTTTGACTACTGTCAATTTTTCTACACCTGTCAATTCTTCTACACATACATCGAAGACTAGTGTACCTAATATTTTAAGTTCTTAGAATGAGAACCCAAATCCATCTTTGATGATGAATCCCTTTCAGTCATTTGATATTCTAGACCATGCTAAGAAAACCAAAATACAAATGTCTAAAGTTGAATTTTTGAGATCTAATCCAGATCAATTTGACCATTTGGTCAAGTTTGTTAAAGAAAAAGATACTACCCCTAGTAATCTTCCTAAGTCTAACTTATTCAAAATAACTTAGTAACTTCCCTTTCTCTTGTAGGGAAGATAGAACCATTCTACATCTCTTTGTTGATAAATGGTTATAAGCTTAGTAACTGTGTAATTGATTCTGGGGCATCTAAGAATGTTATGCCATCAAAAGTTGCCAATTCCCTTGGCTTGACTTTGACCAAAACATTTGGAAGATGTTTCTCTATGGATAACAAGCAAGTCCCCTTGATAGTTCAGATCAAGGATGCACAGTTTGCTTTTGCTTCATTCCTAGAAAAGAAAATTAAGATGATAGTACTGGTAGCCAATGTGCCGGCTTCCTATGGTCTATTGTTGGGAAGAAATTTCTATAGAGATTTTGGGGGTGAGTTAAACATGGATATGACTGAGGCTCGTAATCCTGTTAGAGGAGTTGTCCAAAAGTTGCTTCCAGAAAAAGAATCAAAATACATTGTTGTCAAGTCTGACATTCAGCAGGCATAGATTATTTTTGAATTGTCAGGTATGGGTAATTATTTCATGCATGGTGATGATGGTTTAGAGGTGGCTCCTGAGAGTGAAGACGCCATTCCACTAAATGATGTTCCAGTTGATTGTGAAAGTAGTGTTATGGAATTAGAAAGATATTCAACTTCACAACAAGAAATTATCAATTTTGATACCGTTAGCATTGGTAGTCCAGATGATGTTTGGACACTAGAATTTGATGGCAATTGTTCTTCTACCAGATCAGGAGTTGGTATTTTTTTGGTTTCTCCTGAGGGTAATCTTTTCCCTTTCTCTTTCAAATTGTAGTTTGATAACACAAATAACACTACTGAGTATGAATCACTCCTTCTAGGAATGAATGTTGCTCAGAAGAAGGGAATCAAGAACTTGCATGCTCAAGGAGATGTGAAGTTAATTGTTTGTCAAGTCTAGAACATATATCAAACTAGGAGCAATAGGCTATGGAATTATCGTAGCCAAGTTTGGGATTTGATTGAGGCATTCGATGCCTTTGATATATCCATTGTCTCTCATGAGTTTAATGATAGAGCAGATTCATTGGCAATATCTGCAACTTCTTTGGTTCCTCACAAAGATTTTTCAGGATCAACTTATGTTGTTGAGTTAGTTTTTTGGCCAAGTGTTCCTGACAACTCTGATCATTGGCAAGTATTTAATGATTATCATCATGTAATAATTTTTTTGCAAACCACTGACAATTTTCATGATCTGTACTTTGAAGGTAGTCTCTTCTCTTCAAAGGATGCAATTAAAAGTATTGATGTAGAAACATGGGAGAAATTTATGCAATTAAAAGGAAACGAGATCCCCAAGGGTCTAGTTTCTCTAGAAAATCTTTTTGACAAGCATGATCATTATGTTAAAAAGCAACAAAGATCAGCTACAGGATCAATGGAATATGAATAAGTAAACATTGGAACTGAAGACAATCCAAAAATGATCAACATTAGAAAGTGTTGTTCACAAGAAGAAAGACAAAAATTTGTTGCATTATTGCAGAAATATGTTGACGTCTTGGCATACTCCTATGAAGATCTAAAGTCTTTTCGTCCCGAAGAGCTCCGCCATGACATTCCATGGAAACCAGGTATCACGCCTTTTCATTAGAATCAAAGGCAATACAACCCAAATATCTTTGATACTATCTTTGCTGAAGTACAAAAGATGTTGAAAGCAAAGATAATCTTCCCCAATCATCATTCTTCTTGTATAGCCAGTATTGTACCTGTACGTAAGAAGAATGGTGAGATTCAGATATGTGTTGATTTCCAAAACTTGAATTAGGCATCCTTGAAGGATAATTATCCTTTACCTGTCATGGATCATGTCCTACAAGCTATTACTGGAGTAGAGATGATGTCCATGTTGGATGGATTTTCAGGTTATAACCAAGTAGAAGTTCTAGAGCAAGATCAGCATAAGACCACATTTACTACACCTTGGGGTACCTTTGCATATCGCAGGATGCCTTTTGGATTAATAAATGAGGGAGAAAATTTCCAATATGCAATGGACTTGGCCTTCTGAATTTTTCTTAGTAAGTTAATTGTTGTCTATTTGGATGATTTGAATGTTTATTCTAAGGAACATGAAGATCATTTCTTTCATCTACAATAAGTCTTAGAGAAATGTCGTCAGCATGGAATTTCCCTCAATCCCAAGAAATCTATTTTATGGGTTACTGAAGGTAAGTTGCTTGGGCATGTTGTTTCGAAAGAAGGTATAAAAATTGATGCGAAAAGAGTAAAAGCTATTTGTGACCTTTCCTTGCCAATAAGTAAGGCTGATGTTCATTCTTTCTTCAGCAAAGTAAATTTCTTGTGAAGATTTATTCTAGACTTTGCTGAATAGACTCATCACATAGTTAATATGATGAAAGGTAATTCTCTTTTCAAGTGGACTCCCAAAGGAAAGAAGGCATTCCATCAAATCAAGGAAGCCATGACAAATTCTCTAGTCTTAGTATGCCCAGATTATACCAAAGAGTTTATCATGTATAGCTATGCATCAGATCATACTTGTTCGGCTATACTGATGTAGAAAAATAATGAAGGCGTGGAATCACCTATTGTATTTATGAGTTATCCACTAAAGGCTCATGAGTTGAAATACTCAGAAATGGAGAAGCATGATTTTGCCATGGTGAAAGCGGTAAACATTTCATGTTTTATATTCTAAATTCACATGTCATCGCTCTTGTTCCTGATGTTGTTGTCAAGTCAATTTTGACACAACAAGAATTTGGAACTAAAAGGGGCAACTGGGTTGCCAACATTCAGGAATATGACATGGAAATAAAGCCCACTAAGTTGTTTTGTGGAAAAGGTTTATGTCAGTTGATAGCTGACAACAAATCAATCGATGAAGTGGTGTTGGAAAATGAAGGTATGAATCAAGATCTTCCCAAGGTTTTATTTGTCAGCACCACTGATGAGTGGCATTCTGACTTAGCGTATCTCTTAACATATAGAGACTATCCTACACACCTTTCACATAATGAAAGGCAAACACTAAAGCTTAAAGTAGTGAATTTTGTCCTATGGGAAAATGGTTTGTACAAGAAGGGTCTAGATGGTAATTTCCTGTGTTGCGTAGACAAACAACAACAAGTAAGATTACTTCAAGCTTTTCATGATCTTGCTTGTGGTGGAAATTTTTCGGCTCCTGTCACTGCACACAAAATCTTGCATGCTAGTTACTATTGGCCAACATTGTTTAAAAATACATACAGTTAGGTTCACAAGTGTGAGCAATGTCAGCAATTTGTTGGTAAGCCCAAATTAGCTGTGCACCCTTTTAAACCAGTAGTAATTGGAGAGCCTTTTCAATAGTGGGCATTGGATTTCATCAGACATGTCAATCCAACATCTAGTGTAGGTCACATATACATTCTCATAGTGACAGATTACTTCACCAAGTGGGTGGAAGCAATCCCAACCAAGCAATCTACCTCGGTGGTGGTTTGTCAATTTTTGAAGGAAAACATTATTTCAAGGTTTGGCATTCCTCATAAGATAGCAGCTGACAATACTTCATGTTTTTCATCTTATGAGATAATTAACTTTTACTTTGATCATGGTATTACTCTTTCACACTCATCTGACTATTATCTACAAGGAAATGGTCAGGTCGAGTCAAGCAACAAGAATTTGGTTACTATTATGAGGAAGCTTGTTGATGAGAGACAATGGACTTGGCATAAAGCTCTTTATGATGCGCTATGGGCAGATTGTATAACTCCAAAAAGAGAAATCAGTATGTCACCTTTTCAACTTTTATATGGGTTGAATGCCGAGATTCCAATCACTGTGGAACTTCCTGCATTAAAGCTCACCAAGGCCATTGAAGATGAAACATATCAAGATTCACTGGATAAGCAGATTATGTTTCTTTCTTAGCTGGAAGAAACAAGAGCAGAAGTGGTAGATAGGATTGCTGCACACCAAAGCCAAGTGAAGGCATTGTTTGATAAGAAAACAACTTCCCATGAGTTCTTAGTTGGTGATCAAGTCTTGTTATGGGACAAGAGAAGGGAACCAAAGGGTTTGCATGGAAAGTTTGACACCTTATGTAGAGGTCCCTTCATTATTCATGATATATGTGGTGAGCATAGCTATTTACTTGCATATGCAGATGGTACCTCGTTCTCACTACCTCATAGTGGAGAACATTTGAAGCTCTTTTCTCAATAGAGAGCGATGTAAAGGAAGTTGTACTTGTTGTAAAATATGTATATCATTTTATTTTTAAGTCTTTTCGTCGCCTGACTCTATAGCCCAATGGATACAAGCACTCGGAGTTATGGATTCTACAAGCTTCAAGTGGTGCAGCTTGATCCTCAGTTAGAGCCATTTGTTTTCCTCAATTTCAGCACGGCCAAAATCATGAGGCAACCCTATGAAAATGGTCTATTTTGTACCTTACGGGCTTTGGGAGAGCTTGATCGACTCCGTCGGTTAGCTCATTTAGCTTCTTGCTTTTCATTTTTAGTGTTTTCTAAGATTTTCAATGTTTGCAGTTTTACCTGTAGTTTGGACTTTACAGTCCGAACTGCAAGGTCTTTCTTTGTAATTTCTTTTGCACATTGGACTTTAAAGTCCGATGTGCACATGTTTGGTTTTAGGCCTGATGTTCGGACTTTATAGTCCAACCTGTAGGTAGTCTTCCTCTGTAGTTCGGACTTTAAAATCCAAACTGTAGACTGTTTGGCCGGAGAGTGCATGTTGGACTTTAAAGTCCAAATTGCACAGGTTTTTAGCCTGCATGTCAGAATTTAAAGTCTGACATGCACTGCAAGTTTCTCATTAATGTAATATTTATGGTTAATTTAATAGTTTATTTATTTATTTTTTGCATTTCATTTCTTCATTGTTGCTTGTGATTTCTTCTTCTCTGCGCATCCTCCTTTGTTTTTCCTCGCCACAACGTGATTTCAATCACACCATCATCAGATTTTTCCAAATCATTTGTAGGGGAGAAGATAGGGTTTTATAGTTTTATTTCAGGTTTCTTTTTCTCCTATTTTTCGTTTTTGTTTTGCTTTGCTTCTCGCCTTGTTTTTTCTGGTTTTCTTTTCTTGATGTGTCGAGAGGGCAATCGGAATTTAAACTCTGATTGTCCTCCTTTTCCTATCCTTTTCCAAGTTGCATAACAGGGTTTAAAGCCCAGTATGCAGCTAGATTGAAAACTCCGTGTATCGGACTTTAAAGTCCGATATGTGGGATAATAATCTTCACATATCAGACTTTAAAATCCGATATGCGAAGAATTGAGGATTTGATTGACATGTCGGGTTTTAAAACATGACATGTCAATCAATGGTTTTTCCCCTTATGAGTACATCGGACATTAAAGTCTTATGTGCTGTTGATCTTCCCCGGATTGCACATCGGACTTTAAAGTCTGATGTGCTAATAAACTTACCTCGAATTTTCACATCGGACTTTAAAGTCCGATGTGCCAATCAAGATGTTTATCTTTGCACATCGGACTTTAAACTCTGATGTGCAAATTTTGTTTTCAAAAGAGCATATCGGAATTTAAACTTTGATGTGCAAATTTTGTTTTCAAAAGAGCATGTCGGAGTTTTTTTCCCAACCTGCTATTTTGGGGAGTTTTACTCCTAAGCTTGTTTAGAGTTCGGTTTTTCAATCCGATTGAAAAAAATTGACTTTGATAATGATGATAACTATCAAAAGAGCTAATCCTCATTGTTTAATACAACCTTCATGAATGTCAAAGCTCCCTCAAGATAAACATGAGCCTTCCATGAGTCAATTGGAATCTTCTCCGGGTAAAACCTCAATGAGAAAGATGAAATACAAGTACGATAAGTACTTGAATATGTACCCAGAGAGTTCAGTGGACTCAAATATCAAGGAAATCAGAGATACTGAGATTGGACATGTCAGTATGCAAGAATTTATTGATTGAGTTGAGAAAGCTCCTGCTCGCTTAACCAATCTGATCAAATGTGAGTTGCATAAATATGCATCCTTCCCAGTTGCAGCTCATGACCTAGAATATGTACTTTCAATAGTAGATCACTTTGATCCGAATACAAGACAGGTGAAGGATGCAGATCAGAATGTCATCATGACTCTGGATAGTGTATTTTTCAATAGTGTCTTCAAAGGCTCTCCAGTTGAAGAGGTAGCTGATATTTCTCAAGAGAGTTCTCAAGAGTACTATGAGAAAAATGAAGTCAAATGCAAAAAAATGGTCAACACTGTGTACTTCTCTGCTTCTAGACATTGTACTACCTCATGATGGCCCAAGTCCTTCTATAGGAGTGACTTCAATGAGGAATACAACGACATGGTGACCATGTTGTCAGGAGTAAAGGGGCTAAAAGACTCTCATTAATTTCAAACTTGGATTTGTTACTATATGAATATAATCAGAAAAAGGGGTTGCAAGAATTGATTGGGGTGAACAGATCAGCGATGCGCTTTGTGCTCAATTGAAGGAGGTCAAAGTAACTCTGAAATTTTACATGACCTCATACCTGGTTTATGCAACTACTTCAATGAGACAATATCTAGGTTTGTCTACCAAGGATGATAGAAGATTGGTACCTATCTGGGAGTATTATGATCAACTTACGATTAAGAATCAAGGTAGCAACTTCAGAAGAGTTAGTGATGCCTTTTTTGTTGTATGGAAATGCATATTTGATAAGGGCCTATAGAAGTAGAGAATATCAGAGGCTACTTATAACAGGGCATCTCATTTTGGATGTGTTTTCCTTAAATTTCCTACTTTCACTTACATCTGAATTGGATGTTTCTCCGGTGAGCCTTTTATTCTACCAAGATTTCCTTCTGACAAGATAATTCTCATGGAGTTGCATAGACAACTAATTTATGTGCATGAAAAACAATCATACGCACATAAGACTGGGTTGAAGTTCTCAGAGTCAATCGATAGGTACTCAGTCCTAACCAACCCTAAAGCCAAGAACTTGGAGGAAGAAATGCAATGGAATTCTATGCGAAGATTCAAGGCATGAAACAATTTTGACTATAGGTTTGAAGATGTTTAGGTAGATTGTCAGAATGGTGAACTCACAAAGTTGGTTCCCACTTTTTTGCACATCCTGATTTTTGCTGAAATCATACATTTTTTAGAAAATATAATGATTTAAGATTTAAGAGGTCCCATTTGAAGTAATTAACTGAAGAGAGTTAGATCAAAGGCTCTTAGATAAAAATTTCTTGGATAGAACCTCTCTACTTCTAAATCATACTTGCAATGGAGTCTCCTTTGCATCTATCAAATGCCGATAAAAAACCAATTTTACATTAGCTTTTGAGGGGTCAAACGAATTCACTTAGAAGTTTTATTTTCTTAAGGATTTAGTCCTTATTATAAGCTTTCCAAATAGTATAATTTTTAATATATTTAATTTCATTAATATATTTTTATTTTATTTTTTATGAATGTAGGTTTTTCACCGAACATGAACTTCTTTGTTCAATGCATTGGGAAAAATAGTAAACTAATTCAAAAAAATTCTGAAAAATATCTATGCACTAGGTATTGATGTCTTCTTTCTAACAAAAAAAATAAAACTGAATTTTGATATGTATAGAACAAGTTATGTGTTCAAATGTACACCTATATCTAAATTATAATTAGTCGAACTTCAAAACTTAATAAAAAAAAAAATATTCAACATATCACTATCAAACCAACTACATGCCCTGGGTATTGATGTTACAAACCAAAATTTAAAAGAGATAAGTTTTTATCATTTATAGAAAAAAAACTATACGTTTCGGGATGCACATCACTCTTAAAAAATGTTGTTTGCTGTAAAAAACTACTTTTGAGGGAGATGGAAAAATCAATAAAATGTTATTCAAAAAAATTTGGAAAAACTATATTTAGAATCTACAAAAAAGATGTTACAAATCACTAGTTTACATCATCTTCAAATTCTTAATGGTTTAAAAGTTAAAGGTGTCGGAAAGTGAAGGTATTTTGTAAAATGTTCATCTAAGTGTCAAAGTTGGTCAAAAAGTGGGAACCGGTATTGTGAGTTCACTTGAGGAGGATATAAGAAGGATTTATTTCAGCCATCTTACCTTGGAAAAAATTGAAAACTTGGATTTATCAAAGATCCCAATGACCATGGAAGACACAAATGACATAATAGACCCTGTCTATTATAAGAAGAAGATTGTCGATTCTTCACTTCCTACTATGAAATGGTAAAAGAAGGAAAGAAAATCACTAAA
The DNA here is from genome assembly GCF_030272615.1 of Cryptomeria japonica. Lineage (NCBI taxonomy): Eukaryota > Viridiplantae > Streptophyta > Pinopsida > Cupressales > Cupressaceae > Cryptomeria > Cryptomeria japonica. The sequence continues at coordinate 409,229,458 of NC_081413.1, read as the reverse complement.
AGGATTGCTCCCATCCTGGAAAACACCAATGCTTGGCTGATAAAGAAAAACCTTAGGATGAAACAACTTCCTGCTAGTTCAGGGGATGAGGATAATAGTGATGGCTTGGTCAACAAAATGGCTACAACTGAGACAAGAACAAAGAGCAGGGCAGATCCACAAGCACTATCTTCAACTCCGGTGATACAATCTAAGGGGAAAGGGCCCAAGATTAAATTCACTGTTAAAGGTTCCAAGAAGGGTGAATCATCATCGGTAGTACAGGAAGTAGTGAGAAAAGAACTAGAACAACCGCCTGCTAGTGAAGTTGAAAAAGAGAAGGTGGTTGAAGAAGGTGAAATTCCTCAACAAGAGGAAGCATAGGTTGAAGAAACATCACATCCAGGTGGAGTTGATGCCCAGATCACTTCATAGGTACTGACTCATTCTGAGGTGATTGCCCACTCTATTGATTCCGACTCTGATCAGGAGGATGAGGATTTTCAAGATGGAGATCTAATTATGGGCATGGAGCAGTCAGAGGCTACTGAATAGTTTTTTGCACTAACCAATTTCTCCAATTTGGATGATTTTCCTTCATCCACTATTGAATCTATGATGCTAGATTTTAATGAAGCCTTGGAAGGGGCACTTGAAGAACATTCTACAGTGAATTTACCTGTTACTACAACTATAACAAAAATTCCACCATTGGTAAGTGTTGAAGTTACATCCACGACACCTTCAACCCTCCTATCAGTTACTGAAGAGGTGTCAGCAGCAACAAATATCACAACATCGACAAGTGTTCCACTAGATACTTCAATATTGGTGCCATCAATAACACTCATAATGGCTTCGATCTCCAGTCAGCCTGCTCCTGAAAATATAACTAAAAATCAGCAAGGAGCTACTTCTCCATCGGCAAATCTAGAATTACCCCCTTGGATGGAAGTAGTGGCCCCTAAGAGAAAAAAATGGGTAATTTCTCCAGATGAGTTTGATGTTGAGCAGTTGGTTGCTCCAAAGACTAAGGGAATAAAGGAGCCAAAGATGGTATCTCAGGTGTTAGTAGACCCGGCTTCTAAGATAAAGTATGTTGAGGTCATGGTGCCATCTTCAGATAAGGACAAAGGCAACATACGATCTGAGGATTACACCATGCAAATCATAGAGCTTGGGGTGAAAACACATGGGAGTGTTAAATTGGATTCTCAGATAGCATTTGATTCTTTGTTGAGAAGATTAGACCAATAGAGGGATGAGAAAAATGAATTAAAGCAAAAGTGTGAACAACTGACCAATGTTCTTCTGAAGGTCACACAATCTTCTCAAGAAATTGATACCATAGGATCCTCAATGGACATCAAAGCTCTAAAGAATATTGAACACATAGGAGCTAAAGGCCGAGTAATGGATGAGTAGATTTCATGCCTAAGGTCAGATTGTTCTCATCTTCTAAGTTCAATAGTGGGACTATTGGCAGATTTTGAAGTAATCTAGAGTTAGATGCAAGGACTCACAACTTCATTATCATGGGAGATTGAGGAAGTTGAGAAAAGTACTACCTTTTGGAGCAAAATGGAGGACTTCAAGATAGATGTCCTTGTTGAAAATAAGGTAATTCCTACAAGGGAAAAGTACATCTAGATCTTGTCATTATTGTCTCATAAGCAAGAGACAATAAAGTTGATGATTGCAGAGCTAGACTGAGAAAAGAAAGAAGGTGATGATGAGATTGATCTCATTTTTGCCAAAGTTGTTGATCTTCCTTGTTACTTATATGATGGGGATAAAAATCTTGTTACTAGCGAAGCTATCACACAAGAATTCCTTGCCTTAATAGATCACTGCATGAGACAAGATTTCTCACTTGATACATTTGATAAGCTATTGGAGATCCAGGTTAGTTTTGAAGTCCTTGCATCCATGCTGAAGGACGGGCAAAAGAAACAGGTAAATATTGAAGATGCAATTTCCCGCGTTTGAGTGATCACAAGTTCCACCCCAATGATGGACAAAGAAGAGATGAAAGCCATCCTGGCCAAGTTCGAAGATTTCCGGAAATTAGGAGAGGAGAAATTTTGAATAAAACGTCCCCTTTTTGGCTTTTTCTTTTTTATATAGTTGCATCATTAGATGCTGCTAGTTTTCTTGCAGCTGCACATTTTCCTTACGCTAGAGTTGTAGTAAAGTGGGACTGTGTAGTTGAATAAGTCAACTTTGCCCACATTTTTATCCATTATTTTCCTATTTAAGGAGGACTTCATTTGTAAATATTTATATTTTTCATGCTTACCAAAACTCTGTAGAATTTTTACCTCAACTAAGACTTTGGGCTTTTGTTGTGAAAATTCTATCAAGCAAATAAAGAAAACAATTTTGTTGATCTCAAACTTTGTGTTGTGGCAATAAATTTTTTTATATGATTTAATGTTCTGATGTCCATTAATTATATATGCTCTTTACTTCTTTGATATTGAAGATATTGTTATGTGGGTTAAAGAGCTCCTGAATCGTTCAAGTGGACTGTGTGCTCCTAGCATATTTGGGAAATCGTCTGATAAATTAAGTAATTAGTGGTAGGCTTTGTATTGCTGCAGTTTCTTTTAGTTTAAAGAATTAGGAATTCATACTTGAAGACTTTGAGCTGCAAGTTAAATTTCTAACTTTTTGTAATAATCAGTTTGAGTTAAGATTACATTCAAGAGAGACTTTGTGGTACTTGACTATAAGTTTCAGCATAGTTTGTTAGATTCATTAATCTTTTCTTTAAGTATCTAAAGAGGTAGAGAAATTGTAACAAGGTGAAGGGAGAATACATAGACTCTGAAAAAAGAGAGTTATATGCCCAACACCAACCCACAGATTTTGATTTCTTATTAATTAGAGAAGAAATTTCAAAGGGAACCTCCCCTTTATGAGAGGAGAGATTAATTTCTCAACATAGCTATGTGTGAATTATATTTTTTGTCATTAGTACGCTGGTGAAAAACTATTCACCCAACACATAGCCACCCCAAACCCTCTCTTTTCAATTGCAGGTGCAGGTACAGGTACCTGTGAGACTTTCAAGACTGCTAAAAGGCACAAGGACTATCCTAAACCCTCATATCTACCCAAAACCATCAGGGACAAGGGTGTGATGCCCTATTCCTATCCAAGACAGGATCATGGCACTATGGTCCTTGCACTTTCGGGTGATTTTCAGAAAGGTGACAGTTCAGGACCTTCAGTTTGCATTCTCTCCATTACAGCTTCTTCTCAGATAGAACAAGACTAGAGTGTAATACTCTTGTCGAGGTCAGTTTGGCTCATTTTCCAACACCAGGTACACATTCAAATTCCTCCCCCTTCTCTACTTTCATTATCTCAGTTTTAGATCTACAAATCTTTACAATTTCAGTTCATATATGCTTCATTGTTTATCTCCTAGTCTAGTTGATCAATCACATCCTATTTTGCACATCTTCTCTTCATACACAACAAAAGGAATAGAAACCCTTAGAGATAATCCTTGGCTCTCTCTTTCTCACAAGAAGTAGCCAAACTAAGCTATCTACCTAGTCTCTTTTGTATTCCCCAGTCATTTCTTCATTCTTCATTCACCTCATAACATCTTCTTTATTAATTAATTGTCTTTAATGCATGACATGCACAATGCATGATAAGCGCAACGCTATCACATAAGTGCAAAGGCTTCACAAGACGTTGTAAAAGCAATGTGCAATGTGTATAAAAGTGATGCGTGATGTATGTAAAAGTAATCTACAACATATGTAAAAGTAAAGCGCAACATAAGTAAAAGCAATGCACGATGTATGTAAAAGCAACGTGCAACATATGTAAAAAATGCATGATAAGTGTGAGAGCAACGTGCGACGAGCGCATGACAGCGATGTGCAAAGGCAATGTGTGATGAGTAAGTGTAGTAAGTGAAATCCAATGCGCGATAGTGATGCATGATGGTAACTTGAAGGTGAAGTGCCACAACAACATGATGTTGTTGCATGATAGCGATGCAAAGGCGAAGTGAAACAACAATGCACAATGTATGTGAGATCAATGCGCGGAGGTAGCACACAAAGGCAATGTGTGACAAGGATGCACGTTTGGAACGCAACATCGTTGCATGATGATATCGTGACATCATTGTGCGACGTATGTAACAACAACGCGCGACGTATTACCATGCCTAAGTCAAAAAAAAAAATTTAAAAAAAAAAATTAATTTTTAATTTATCTGTATTTTTGAAAAAAATTAATTTTTTTTAATTTTTTTAATTTTTTTCGTATTTTTTATTTTAAGACTCTAACTCTAAACCCTAATAAACTAAGACACTTTATTTACAACCAGGCCTAAAAAAGTGGGGGTCCCCATTTGCAATGGGGCAATGTGTGATTTGGTCACAACAGAGCCCTTTTTCTTGGGTTGTGCCAAAATTTTCTTCCTTTTCATCTACCGATGCCTGCAGTAAGTGTTGTGCATAGGCATCCACTGTGGCCTCGTCAACCTCATATCCCATTGGCATGATCAAAATTATTCTTTTTTCTACAACTTCCATCATGCACTCATCTTTATTGACCATAAAACATATAGTATCCTTGTATTTTTCTATTATGGACTTAGGGATCCTAGATATATTCTTCATTCCCTCTTGGAATGTCTTGAAAAGATGCCCATAAATTAGCTTTATTAAGCTTATCCCCTTGCCTATTGAAAATTTTACCTCTCTAAGATGCTACCAGGTGGTCAAAGGCCCATTGAATCTTGCCAAAACTAGGAACTGTACCCAAAAAGTAAAATATGAGACAAATAATGAGAGATCCATACCAGAAAGTATACTTTTTATCTTGTTTGATATTTTGGAGGTTTGTCATGAGTTCTTTTAGCATCACACTGCAAAGATCATAATATGCATCCTCCTTAACCATTTGTTGAGCTACCAAAATTTTATTGTTTTGATTAATTAAAAACAGGTTTTTGACTGGAACCCGGATCCTTATTTACATAGGAGGAGAAAGATAAAGCAATAAAGAGGCAAGAAATAACAGTTCCTGGGCACCCATACAAAGATCAGAACCCAGTTAAAACAAAAAAGGGATCACAAGACAAAGAGAACAACACTAAACAGCGTAAGTACAACACAAAGACAACACCAAGACATCACAAGGACAAGGATAGCTAGATGTTTCTTATGAGTTCTTCTGCATGAACCACCATCTGCTTCATATTGACCATGGAGTTTTTCATATCATCCAACTCTTTTTCCTTGATACCCACCTGTTTCTGAGTGTTGGCCCTTGTTCTTTTTTCATGACCCTTCTTCTCAGTTTGATCCTTCTCATCCTCCTTGCCTTTAATCTATTCAAATTTATTTATCAACATGTTAACATGGTCAATAATGGCCTTAAGGATCTGGAATTTTTGCTCAGCAATCCTCTTCAAAGTAAGCTCCATCTTATCTACTCTATTGACCAGATTGTTCAGGTTAGTTTCCAGACCCTTATCATCTCTAATCCCTTCCAGCTCCTTCACCTTCTTTTCCATTTCCATAATTTTACTAACCATTGCCTCAATTGCTTCAGCCTTGTTAATAGAAACCATTATTTTTTTGACATTCTTAGAGAGAGGATTCTCACCCATAGTTGTCTTTTTGTTCATATTGAGATTAGTCTTCAAGTCACCAATCTCTTTTGCTATTTTGCTAATGACCTCACAGAAACCCTTGAGGTTGTCATTACCAATGGCACCATGACAAACATTTTGATTGCCCATGTTGTTCTCTTGACCCTCATTCTACATTCTTTGTGTGTTCAGGTTCTCCCCATGGTCACCATCCAGCATTTAATCTTCCTCCTTACCCTTATTATTATCCATTCTTTCAACCTCAGAATCCTCATCAGAAGAAATAATAATCTTCCTTTTCACCTTATTTATCCCCTTACTGGTCTTCTTGATCCTTTGGGTTTGCTTACCCATTCCCTTTCTCTTCTTTCTTTTTATGATTTTATCATCAAAAGACTCATCCTCAGAGTCCAAAAGGTCAAAATCCACAGCAATCCCCGTGCTCTTTCCCTTGGTCTTCCCCTTGTTGCTAAAATCCTCAGACTCACCCTCAGTTTCAGAATAGAGTTTGAGCCCACTATTCTCACTTTGAGTATCATCATCCCTAATTTGTTTGCCTTTACTAATGGGTTTCTCAATAATTTTCCCCTTCAACATCTTATAAACTAAATCTATTAAACCCTGGTGGAGGGTGTGATCTCTTTGAGAATATTTCTGCATTTCATGAATAGTATGATCCATAGAGCAGACAAGATAGTATGGTAGACTAACCTTATCACCATGGCGAAAGTGGTTGAGTAGCACAAAGTGATGCCCATAATACCTTGTGAATCTCCCATCCAGAGTAATATAGCTGATGGTGGCAAACAACACAAACCTCCATGGCCTGCAAATACGCTTAGGAGAATAGTAGGGATTATCCGCCTTCACCAATTTCCTTTTTTCTCCATCCGTGACTAGAAACCTATCCATGGCCTTGTCAGACACACTTCGGTCTCTATAAAATTTCATACCTTCTTTCACCATACCTGTAGCTTCAGCAATGACATCCTCGTCCACTTGCATCATCTGGGTGCTAACAAGAACCTTACCATTCTTCTAGTTTTTTATGAAATGCTTAGTGATAGTAGGGTCTTTGCCACAGATCCTTTCCATAAAAACATTCAAACCTCCTTCTTGAAGAATCTCCTAGATTTCATTATTTTTCCTCCAATCCGAGCAAGAAGCCCATTCAAACCTCTTTTTATTATCCCCCATTTTATCCTTAAATTCCCAATTCTTTGTTATTGCAACTCTATTTTTTTCTCTGTGATCTTTGTGAAAAAACTTAACAATTTTATTGTTGTAATGAAGAGCCACCCAGAATCTGTGCCAAGTAAATATGATATGACAAATAAAACAACCCTCATCGTCGTTGTGATCAATCATAGAAAAATGAGGAAGCAAAGACACGTTGCTTCGTCTGGATACAGTCTAGTTCAATAAGATATTTTGCCTCACACTTGAGATTACTCTCACCATAAAGGGCAATGATTTTGTCAGAGTAGCAAGCCAGGTTGGCAGCCCAGTTAGCACACTTGTTGGCTTCTCTATATGCATGTGTGAAAATACACATTTCAAAAGGTTTTTCTTATATCCTTCACAGTTTTGATGGCATTGTGTATAGACCAAGAGGGAGGGAAAACATTATTCCAGTAGTTAATAATGTTCAAATAATCGCCTTCAACCCAAAGTTTAGTACAATTTGAATCTTTAACAAGAACCAACCCATGATAAGCAACAATGGCCTCAACAAAATGATTGGTTTGGTGACCTATAAGAATACATTTAATTAATGGTTTCCTCATTCTGTATACAAATATGACAAATACTAGGCAAGCAAAAACCTCTAGTTTTGATATTGTCAGTCATCAAAATCTTATTTTGAAGAACAGTCCAAAAAAAATATTAATTTTGGGAATAAGACCTTTCACCCAAGCCTTAGCCCAACAAGAACTCTCCTGACTAGAATATTGCTGAAAATAAAGAGAGAAACAGAAAATTTACCATCAACGGTAAGTTTCCATATAAGCTGGTCCTCATCATCAACCACCACCATAGAATTCATAATTTTATTCAGATGCTCAAGAGAAGGATCAACAGTGGATAAGTCCTTCCACTTACCTAAATTCCAGTAGTCAGCCATAGTAGTACCAAATTTTTCCTTACATTGATCCTGAAACTTGCCACAATCATGATTGTCACCAATGGGAGAGTCTAATAACCAAGTGTCTTCCCAGAATTTAATAAAATTACCCTTCCCCACATTCCATTTCACTCCTTTGAGTATTATGTCTCTAGTTCTAGTGACATTTTTCCAAATGTTGGAACCAATTAGAATATCTTCATCCTTGAGGAAACTATGAAGGGTCGAGAGCTATATTTTATACTTATTATCCCATAACAATTTCCATTCTCCCTCGGTTTTATAACCTCTCCATATCTGCTTAGCCATGAGAAACTAATTCATATCTCTGATTCTTTTAAGACCAAGTCCTCCTTTTCTTATGAGTTTGCACACCTTGTCCCATGCAATCAAATTCACTCTCTTCTTTTCCTCAACCCTAGTCCAAAGAAAGGTTCTTTGAATTTTTTCAATAGCCTTTGCAAACTTAATAGGAATTCTAAAAAGATTGATGGCATATAGAGGGATACTCTGGAGAGTAGATTTCAAAAGCTAGACAATTCCCGCTTGACTGAGAAAAGAGCCTTTCCATCCAGTTAACCTCTTATGAACTTTATCCACTAGATCACCCTAGAAGGTATCAGGAGGCACCTGACATAAAGTGAGCCCAAGATAGGAAGTAGGGAGAATCCCAATTTGGCTACCCAAAATATTACTGATCTTTGTCTGTCTTCTCTCCAGAGTATTTATGAAATAAATAAAACTTTTAGACCAGTTAATCAGTTGACCAATAGCACTCCCATATCTATCCAAAGCTTTCTTTAATCTTTTAGAATCTTTCACAGAAAAATTCCCCATAATAATTAAATCATCCACAAATTGTTGATGAGAACACACTTGGTCAGCTAATGAAGGTTTAAGCCCTCTAAAATCTCCATTCTCAACGAGATTTCCAATAAATTTGCCCAAAAATTCCACCATGATTATGAAAAGAACAGGGGAGAGAGGATCCCCCTATCTGAGACCCCTGGAGGACTTGAAAAGGGGGGAGGGAGACCCATTGACTAGCACAGAAAAAGAAGTAGAGGAAACTAGTTGCATGATAAGACTGATGCTTCTTGAACAAAATCCAAAGGTTGAAAGAACAACCTGCATAAAGCCCCAGTCAACTCTATCATAGGCTTTAGATAAGTCAAGCTTTAGAAGAAAACCTTCTTTTTTAGCCCTAGAAAGAGAATGAATGTTCTCATGGACCGTGATAATCGAGTCCAAAATTTGCCTCCCAGGGACAAACCCACTTTGCTGGGGAGATATGATCGAGGGAAGCAAAGTCAGAATTCTAGAAGTCAAGACTTTAGAGATAATCGTGTACAAAGAGTTGCAGAGGTTGATAGGCCTAAAAAGATCCATGGAGTCAGCTCCCATCTTCTTGGGAATAAGAGAAATGAAAGTACCATTCAATTATTTCAAAATTATCCTAGCACCAAAGAATTCTTTCACAGCACTGGAAACATCCCTTCCAACAATATGTCAATACATTTGGAAAAAGAACATAGGAAAGGCATCCAGGCCCGGGGCCTTATTACCTTCAAAAGAGTTGACAGCTTTCAAAATCTTATGATTAGTTGGGGTAGTAGTATAAAGGAGTTTTGGTCAACATCTAGGATAGAAGGGATGTAGTCCAAAAGATCCCTTTTGATCTTGAAGGTCTAGGTTTTGATCCTTAGTCAAAAGATTGGAAAAGAACTCCAGAGCAGCTTTCCTCATACAATCTTCCTCATCAATAATTCTGCCATTGACTTTAACCTGATAAATCATGTTGATAGGTGTGTGTTTCAAATTGGACATATGAAAGTATTTGGTGTTTCTATCCCCCTCCTTCAACCATATATTTCTTGATCTTTGTCTCCAGAAAGTTTCTTCTTTGGCTATGATATCATGATATTTCATAAGAATCTTATCTTCAGCTTCTCTAGAGACAATGTTGTAGGCATTATTCTGAATCTAATCTTGGATATCTTTCAGATCTAAGAGAATGGCAGCTTTGGAGACAAAAATGTTCCCAAAGGAGTCGTTATTCCATCTTTTAACATTGTCTTTCACAAAGTTTAGCTTTTTGACCGCCTTATACATAGCATTTCCTTCAAGGTTCGGGTGTTTGGTCCATATTATTTCAAATCTATAAGGGAAATGTCTCCTTCCTTGCTGGAGATCAACATTAAAAGATATAGGATAATGATCTGACCTGGCCCTGATATGAGTAGATAAAGAACAAAAGTAGGAATTAAACCAGTCGTGAGAGATTAAAGCTCTATCAAGCCTAACCTGAATTAAGTCTTCACCACTCCTTCTGTTGGTCCAAGTGTATTTGACCCCTTGCAAGTTTAGATCATGGAGAGAATGGTTAATAATGAACTCCATCAAGTCTAATTTGTTGTCCAAATTGGTTTGGCTCCCTCCCTTCTTCTCATATTCTTTCAGAGGGGTATTGAAATCCCCCATGATAATCCAACTATCTTTGGCAAACTTACTTCTAATCGAGGATAGATTTCTCCAGAAAACACTTCTACCAGCTTTGGTGTTAGGGGCATACACATTAGTCAAGACCCAAGAAGTACCATCTTTCAAATGGTTAAATCTAATACAAGCCATATTGTTATTTTGAATCAACACCTCTCCCTTAACATTATTATTATTCCAAAAAGTAGCTATATCTTTAGAAGCCCCTTTAGAACTACCACCACTAACTCCCCCATTACTAAATTTTTTTAGACATTTGACCTTCTCCCTTGACATTTTAGTTTCTTGAATCATAATAACATCCGGATTTTTGTCTCTACTCATACTTTTTATTAAATCATATTTATGAGGATTATTCAATCCTGAAATATTCTAGGATATAACCTTCATGATTTTTTGGAAATACTTGCTTCAAAGATGTCCAAATTCATTGCATGTGGGTTCTTGCTGGTGGGTTCTTGCTTCTGCAATATTTGGCAATATGTCCAAATTCATTGCATGTATAACACACAATATTGTTATTTTGAATTGCTTTGTTAAACCCTTGATTTTCTTTTGATCTATATTGGTTAGCCATATTTCCAAATTTGCTACATGCATGACATCTTATATTTCCAAGACCGATGAATGATGTATTGTTCTAATTATTCCTATTTTGCGTTGACTAACTATATGATCATATTTATTGCAAACAAAGCATGTACCATTGAATTTTTGAGCATTAGATTATCTTATCAGTGATTTTTGGTTCTGGTTGTTGACATGATTCTTCTTTTTTCTGGATGATTGATCTTGTTGTGCAGTATTGGAGCTTTCTTCTTCTTCATAACCAAGACCTCTCTTGTCATTAGCATCTCTCTGATTCTTCAACAATTCATCAAGTTTAGCAGAGCTATCCTTGAACTTTTCCTTGTACTCATTTTCAATAACCAGGTCATCTCTCATGATTATAATATGTCTCTCAAGTTCCTCTTGATTATTCTGGGATTGGGTCAATTCAAATTTCAACATATCATTCTCATGTGTTATCCTATTACATTCATCAGATCTATCCTTCAATGCTTGAGCTAGGTTTTCTTGATTTTCTTTCTATCATCAATCCCCTTGCAAATCCTCATGGTTAGGGCTTGCATCTCATTCTTCAAGATAGTGTTCTTTTGAGTGAGTTTCTGACATTGATCTTTCATAGCATCTTCCTCATCACTATTCTAATTTTGCAATTGATCACATAGCTCCTTCCTCTTAGCCTTAACAACTAAAATCTTTCCTTGCAATGAAATGATGTGTTCTTTGGCTTACTTCAATTCATTTTTTATTGTATTGTTCTCCATCTGCTCATTATCAAGATCCTCAAGAGAAAGTCAAAGTTGTTGCTGCAGACTGGTTTCCATTGATTCTAAGTTTCAGATCTTCCTGAAGTAATTAAACTTTCTTTCGAAGAACCAAGATTTGATACCAATTGTTAGAATCCAAGAACACTGAGAGGGGAGGTGAATCAACATTCTACTGATAATGATAGTTTTGAACTTATTGCTTATTAACTGGTTAACAGTAAATAAAATTAAAGTGCATATACCAAATAACACATGAGAAGGAAACACCATAACATGAATATTTATAATATGAAAAACCCTAGAAAGGGGAAAAACCATGGTGGGGGTGATACCCACAATATCTATATAATTGATCAAGGTATACAAATATCATATGATAGGGATTGCACATGCAATCAGACCAACCGCCTAGAACTCATTTCTCAAACGCAAAATGAGAAGTCTCACTGACTTACAAGGAATTGCAAAGTAATTGCAAAGTAGAATGATCTTATGAAATGCGTTTGACCATGTTGGATAAGTTCCAGTCCATGCTATGATATCATTCACTATATATCGGTTTGTTGATGCTTCGTTCTGCTCTGTTCTACTACCGGCTACGATGTGCACGTGAAAATGCACACAGACGCTTCTAATCACTAACCAAAGTGCATACTAATAATCTTTATATAATTTGCAACCTAAAATTTTCATTCCAAAACAAATATTAATCTATCGCTGAAATGATCTCCTTAAATATCCTCCTAACTTTCACCATGTCAGCTTTAATGAAAAGTATAAACTTGTCACCTACCAGATCATAATAAATCTCAAACATAATCCTAATGATCATGTTAGCCTTGACACATATAAAATAAATGATCGGGGCCATAAGATCTCCTAGCTTGGTCCTATCCATTACTAGGTTCCAAATACATGTTACTGGGATCAGTTACCGGGATCAGGACTTAGTTAGATGTGAAGCAAAGTGGATGTCGGTGATGGTTAAGTGTAATAAATGTTGGTTAACGCAAACAAATAATATGTACACTTGAAGATAAGTTCCAATCCCAGAAGAAGAGTTTCCATCAATGACAACCCTCAAAGCCATTAACCTTACCAGATGAGTGTCAATTGCCAACAACTCATACTCATGACATCTTGCCAATACTTGTTTGCATGATATTTTCCTTAGTATTTGACCTCTTCCTATATACCATGATGTCATATTGTGATACCATACCTATTAGTGTTAATGGGTACATTAATATATCACAATTATAGAGTTACATACTTGTCTTATAGTACCATATTATACTTTAAAGATATCGAACTATGATATGGAGGTACACAAGCTACCACCTATTGAAGAAAATCCAACTTGCTCTCTAGATGCACAATCATCTATACTACCCATATAAATCTTCACATAAGAAGGTTTCAACATCATGATAACCAAAAGGTAATACCAAAAAATGAGTAAGAAATGAGTGTAGCAGTTCATGGCATGGGTGGCAGTCCACCTTAGATATTCATTGGTGCCACTAGGCTGGAGGTTAAACTTTTTTTAATTTAAAAATTCCCTCCTCCACCAATCACTGGCAGAATGGAGTGAGGGAAGGACTTAGTGTATTTCATGCCCATTAGGAATTCCATTATTAAGCTCTTCTTCAATAAGGAGTCTGATTATGGGAGGCAAGGAGTTGTAGTTTCTCTAGCATCTTAGTCCATGTAGATTGAGACCAGGGGTTGCCATGGCATCCACCACACAATTACCTTCTATGTAGGTATGGTTCAAAAGGAAGGATTCAAAGGAAGATAAAAGTATAAAAGTATCTCCGATGATACCATTGATTAACCAATTAATTCTATTCAACCCTTGAACAACATCAATTATCATCTTGGAGTCACCTTCAATGGCAATCACCTTAACATCAATAGAGAGTGCAATGTGAAGGACCAATGTCAATGCCATAGCTTCATCTTAATCGCTAGAATAATAATTCAAGTTACCTACATAAGTTGCAACCAACTCCCCAGTAGAAGCTCATAGAATTCGCTCCCAGTAGCCAAACCATGCCTAGCAGCATCAAAATTAAACTTGGTGTAGCCCCAATCCGGAGGCTTCCATTTGGAATTTAATCTTTGTATGTGCCTAGAATTATCAAAGGTAGCAAATGATGCTAGAAGGTTCCACCTGCATGTGATTTCATAATCATTAGTGGATGGTGAGTTGGAGGGAAATTTAATTGAAATAAAAAGTAGTTTCTTCGATGACAACTTGATAAATCTTTGAAAAGACCAACTTAATAGAGGTTTCAATTCCCTAAAAAATTATCTCATTTCTTTCTTTCTAGATACCCTAGATGAGGTATGGTGGTATTTGTTTCTAGAGTTAACCTTCGAGGGGGTTGTGGGTTGAACTTCCCCATTACTGTAAAATTTTCACCAAGTTTTCATTCATTGATTGGTAAAAATCAATTTTTTGGCAAACCATCTCCCAAAGGGTCCTAGCAAAGTCATAGTGTAGAAAAAGATGTGAGGAGTTTTCAACATACGATCTACAAAGGACACATCTATTAGGAAATTGGAATCCTCACTTGTGGAGGTTGGGATTCCAAATATGCTTGCCCTAGTCAAAGGGGTTGTCGATCCATATGAGACACTCATAGGCAGATTTGATTGAAAACAACCTACTTGGATTCCATTGCTAGATGAAAGAGAAAGATAGGATGTGTCCCTTGTTCTACCCTCATGAGGTCTCTATTATCTCATGTAACATTGGGGCATATCTTCTGCTTGGGGCTCTTTTAGCATTGTTGCCTACAGGGTCTCTGTAACTTTGTGTGGTGCTAGATTAGCATGTGTGACTATTTATATGTGTTAGTCCATGCATTGGCTGTGAAATTCCACCCTAGTTCTTCATACCTTTGGTGACACACAAACATTGCTAAATCAAAATAAGTGCTTTGTACATGACATCCTATTTTGTGGGTTCTCAAGCTCCATGATCATTTCATCCATATCATCCATTGCATTTGAATTTTTTTCCCCTTCTTGTTCTTCTTCTTTGCTTCTATCATATCCACTAGGGCAATGTTTCTTTCGAGATGTCATCTAGTTCCTTTTTCCTTGTGCACCCTCTCGAGAAGGAATCCCTCACCATTCCTTTGTAGGGTATGGGGCATTTTTCTCTTCCTCGCTCTCAAGTGTCTTCTTGTCTTCACATCGATGCTACTCTAGTGCCACTGCGAAGAGGTGAAAAATGTAGACCCCTAGATTTTTCTAATTAATTTAATCAAATTTAAATCTTATTCTTTCAATTTATTAATCTAATTAATTAATTTTCTATCCCTTTCTTCCAATTAGGTAATTCTTAATTAATTAATCTCCCAAATCCCTTTCTTCCAATTAATTAATTCCTAATTAATCTAATTAATTGATTATCCTTTTATTTGATCCCATTTGATTAATTATCTTTAATTAATTAAATATCTCTTTTCCCAAAACCTCCATAGATCAATTAATTAGATTCAAATCCTATTTGAGCACACGGCTCCTAACCTTAACCCTCCATCTAACCTAAGCCTTGTCCTAACCATGGGGTTCCAACCAACCCTATCTATCTTAACCTCTCCCAACCTAGTCATCCTCCAAACCTCCCAACCAACCCTATCCTATCTCTCCAAACCTCCATATGTGGACATCCTAACCTCTTTTCCCCCTTTTTGGGGAAACTATCCTATTTTTGGGTGGCTTTGCCGAAAAACATGTCATTCCTCTTCCCCCTTGTTGAGCCACTTGATAAACTTAAAAGGCACTGAGAGGGGGGTTGTGAATCAGTGCAAGCAAAAACTTAATGGATCTTATAACAACTTTCACCAACTTGAAAATTAATAAGCATGCAAGAAATATAACCACATAGGAAAACATCCCAAAAAGCATGCAAACCATAACACAATTGTTTTTCACGTGGAAACCGAAATGGGAAAAACCACAGTGGGAATTAGTACCCACAAAGATCAACTAATTGTAGTATACAGATCTGACCGGTTAAGGTCATACAACCACCCTTTTAGTGGCACACTCGGTTAAGAGTGTCTTAGACTGGTTAAGAGCTATACAATTAGGCCTGTTAGGACCTAGCCATATTAGGAGTTACCCATGTTAATAGTATTTACAAACACAAGCTAATGTGTCACCTTGTTAGAGGATTTGAGCTTCAAACCTGCTAGGATCCTATTGCACCCTGTTAGGAGTGACCTTGTTAGAATATTTTCTTGTTGCAACTATTAGGAAGACAACAAGTTCAAGTGATCTAAAGTTAACACCTTATTCTATATGAACTAAACAATAGTATCTACAAATGCCAGATTATAGTTCTAGTTAAGAACATTTACATACATTTCATACTTTACCTTATCCTACTTTGATTCATTGTTCTACATTAATTCGAAGCATAAATCTTTGAATTGTGCACATGAAAATGTGCACCATCAATCACACACCTTTTTCCATACACTAAATGATCAACAACATCAACTTTATATATTTGCAACAAAAAATCACATCGGCTCTATGTTGACTCAAGAACATATAACATATTCACCAATCATGTATGAACAGTTGGCTCAATATTATCTCTGATGCATATGAGGACCAAAAATAATTGTCCACACACTTCCCAAATGTCAGCTAAACATCCTTTAACACAAAAAAAATCACCGAATCGACTCGAAAAATTCCGCACAATGATCAATTACACAAGTCAGCCATATTGTACTAGTCAACCCAAAAACTGATATACCGAATCTTCTAACTTGCACATGAATTATCATCGGAAGCTAAAATTATAGAATAAGGTACTTCAGACATCTATCAAGCTTCCCATATCTCCACAACATAAAACATCCAACTAAAATGAAACACTGACCAAAATATAGAACTCTGTCAGACGATGTGTTCTAACTTCATTGGACTTGACCAAATCTAAACTTAGACTTCTGGTATAGGAAAATCACTTGAATCATGGATATAATCACTGACTGGAGTTGCCATCAATGACAACATCTAATGACATGTGCAGTGTCTCTTGCCAACAATCTCCCCCTTCGGTATTGATGGCAACACTTAGTGAAAAATGACTAAGTGTCGGAATCAATACCAACATATATACATTACAAAACTCAAAATTTCAAAATTCCAAAATTTCAGAACTCCCCCTAAGAAGAGTACAACAGTTCATATTTTAATTTTGGATAATCTCAAGAAAGGTTTGGATAGTGATTTATGGATGTCTGGACTACCTTATTCCATATTTTTAGCCTCCAATGATAATCTATGTGTGAATTAGAAGCTTCTATGTATCGGTTTTTGGGTTAATGGGTGACTTGCTTGGATAATCCTTATGTAGATTATGTGGAATGATCTTGGTGATTTTTTGGTGGTCCAAGTATTTTGTCAGGCAGTTTTAGTAACGTGTAATCAATTGTTTTAGTTTGCATTAGTATTTGGGTTCAGATCTAGTTGACAGTTTGTACACACTTCATAGAGTGCAAGTTTTCTTGAGCCGACATGCAATTTTTTGGTGCCCTAGATGGGGTTTACACTACAAGAAGCATAAACAAAGTTGATTCTTCAAATTATCTATGGAGAAGACAACTCCAATTATCAAAATATTCAAGGACTTGGACCAACTATGACAAGGATCTGCTAATCCTTCTACACTTTGGGCTCTGCAAAACCTGGGAGGGTGATCCCTTAATGAATTAAGGATCTTTGTGCCATACTCACAAGTTCACTAAAACAAAGAAGACAATCTCATATACAGGCTCAACAAGAGGGAGAATGCTCAAGGATGGAAAATCCTTCAGTGATCCTCAACCTAATTAGAGTATGAGATGGATATGCATGCAATAAACATACAAATTAAAACATATTATGATAATCAACATTTTTGTAACAAATACAAACAAAATGAGCACAAATTGACAGTAAAGACTTTGAACAAGTTGTGACCAGTGCCTTATTCCATTAGGCAATTAAATTATATTGTTATATTAGTATGCTATCAGATAATTTTTGTTGTAATTCAATTTTTATTTCCTTACAATACATCTCAACTATGACCCAAGATCAAACTACTTATCAAAATCCCTATACAACCCTACCACTTTGTAATTTTGTTTAAGCATTTTAATTGATCCCTTGGGTCAAAGCATAAAAAAAAATGACATACATCACAGCAATGCACTAAAAGAAAGAGACCCTTGATTCACTTTCATTCAAAAGATAGTAGAATCATAAACTAGAGAGAAATAAACTTGAATTCTATTTCATTTATTCAAATGCTATATCTGTCATAAAATAGTATACATTTCAGTCCTTCGAAACCTGCATAAAATATGACACAAGATTCATTCTATTTTACTATGTAAAAGGCTTTTACAATTTTCTCTTTTCCACCTAAGACCTTCTACATGGTACCTATGACTCTAACTTAACAAAACTCAATACAAAAATCAAATTCGGAACCTTGTCTCCTGGCCTTGAATTTCCTTTTATAAAAAATAAGGGAGCGAACAAGCTATGGGCCAGAGGAGACACCTGCCACTCAAAAATGACTGGTTACCCATAATTTTGTTAAAAAATATTCCCCTTAAGGAATGTCACAACCAAGACCAAATGTCTGCAACTAATTCATCTAGACAATTTATTCACTTTTTCCCTTTTTGTTGTTGTTGATGAAGATCTGATATGTGCCCACCTTCTTGTTTCTCACGTCCAAAAAGTAACCGCTGGAAAGAAACAAAACTACCTGCCAGATTGTCACATCACATGGTTAGCTAACTAACTATTTATTTCCCTTATTCATCCTTTAAGTAAGTATTACTCCCTTCACCATATTCTTCATTTTATGGCCATTTGAAAATCATAACCTCATCATATTTTTCTCTGTATGGAGTATACTTAACTTCCACTTGATTCGCCTCTCTTTCAAAATATTCAAAAAAATTCTTGTACAGATTATCTTGTCCATGCTATCCTCTAGCATGTCAGTGTCTATATATTAACAAATCAAGTCCACTTGAGTGTTGATGACTCTTTTTTCATCTTCTTTCCAAAATTGCAAAGGCTTAATTTCCCCACTTTCATTCTCAATACCTGGCAGAAGTGTTTCATTTAGCTCACTGAAAGTTCTCATCAACTCCCTTATTTTCCTTTCTATATTTTCTGGCAGCATCTAGGCTTCCTACACTGACTTTACCAACAAATAGGTTGGTTGAAGTGTAGGTGGCCTCTCAGCATGGTACTTTGAATCCATTGACATTATTCTAAGCTCATTTCCCTTTTCTAACCACTTTGTAAACAAAGGGATTGCAACTTCCTTATCTCTATCAAAAATTTGAATAACATTAAACAATAAAGAATATAAAGAATAAATGTTATTTAATCTACTGTCCACCTTCTCATTCAAATGAGTTAGCACTGAGCTAACTATCTCTCTTTGGTTAATGGAAGGCTGATCTTCTGACTCCTTTAGCTTATTTTCTAACTCATTGATTCTCTCCAAGATTTGGGCTCTTGTCAGATCAATTGATCTAGTGGGCTTAGGCTCTTCATAAACATATGGCACTAATGCTATGATTGGAATATCAATCTCACTATCAAATTAAATTATTGTATCTATATGCGAGACAGGTGGAGACATAGACATTGATGGGACTGATGCAATTTTAGGAACTGAAGAGGATGATCCTATCTGTTTCTACTCAAGAAGTTGAACTTTAGTCTCTAGATCTGCACACCTTTGTTTAGTTGCATTATAATAATTGAAAAGCTTCTCAAAATTCCTCATTAGTTCCTCCATTTCTATAACCTCCCTTTTTGAAGTTTCATGGGCCGATTTGGCCACATCTATAGCTAACTTTGACACCTAAACATTTGAAGTATCAGAGGCTCTTTTTATAATGAGGCTTCCCTTGAAGTTTGGATTTATATCATTGATATCATACCTCTCAGGCCCTTGTTCTAGTGCCTATATTGCCAAGGTTGCATAATCACCTACAAATTTTGATCCTTTCAGTGCCAACCTTGCTTATTCTTCTAAACTGAATTGTTGATATTTTGATTTCCTAATTGCATCAAAAGCCACTACATTAGCTATGTCTCATTCTGATAAAATTAAAACTTTGGCCTGATTTATGATCATCCTACCTTCATTTGCAGTGGTTCTTTTGAATTCTTCCATCATTTCTTTCTTGACCTCTTCCTGATTCTCCTGATCAGACCTGTCTGGCCTTTGGTCCTTTCTCTCAACTTGTCAGTCGTGAACTTCCTCAAGTATAGTTTTCTTCTCTGTCAACACAAGAATTAGTTCATCAAAATTGTTCATGACAAAATCAACTTTAGCATATAATGGAGTGAAGTTTTTTACTGGATCATAATTGGGATCCATTTTATTTAATATAGCCCATAGCTTCCTAAAAGATATCCATTTCTCCTTCCTCCAATCCTGAGTCATGAAATAAAATTCATTTATTATTATATCCTCAAGGAAATAGTGCTCATGGGGCAATGGGCCTCCTTTTATTCTTTCCCTGAAAAATATTATAAAATCCCTCTAGGTCACTATGTCTGACTGTGCTAACCTCTAAATGATAAGGTGCAAAAATCTTGTCAAAATGTACATATCCCCCTTTTATGATTACAAAGTATGAAATGATAGTATAATCAGGTAAAATAATCCCTTTGCCTCTACCTTTCAACTCCTTATCGTGTATATAACATATTTGCCATATTACTTCAACACAACCTAACCTTAAAGGAACATTAAAAGGCAATACATGTGGTTGACTAGGGAACCCATAGACTCGAATAACTGTACTAACATGATACATGATAATATCCCCCCAATTGTGCCCAATTTTAAAAAATGGCATCCTTTCCTTTGGTATTATAAAATCATGCAGCTGCATGGGGATATTTGGTGGATTTACTATTAATCTTTGCCTCAATCTAGAAGCAAAACCATTATCAAACCTCACAAAAATGGCTTCCTTCATGTCCCAACACATGTCCATACTCCATAGTTGCACCAGTACCTCAATATTATCAATTGTTCTCTTAAGATTCATGGTACCTTCAAAATAATCTGCATTTCTATATAAAAATGTGTACATTAACAATGAATACCAATAGAAATGAGTACTAAATACATCATTCTTAATATCATGCAACCCTTCATGAAGCTTTTCTTCAAGGTATGGGTCAAAGTCAAAAACCACTGTAAAGTCTGGATGTTGAATCTGTATAGCCATATACATAAAATCAGGTGGCATGACTGTAATAGGGTTGAAACCTAAAATCTAGCATAGAGAAAAGAAAGTGGCCTACAAATATTTGGCAAAAGCACCAATAGGAAAAGGCTCCACTAAACTAGGGCCAATATGATAATTTGTGTATCATGCTTTTGCCAAATGGGTTGGAAGGAGGTTATCTCTAATGAAACCTTTCATCATGTAGTATTCTACCTTTACTTCATTCAAATCTATCTGAATCGGGGTAGTAGAAGGTTCATACAAATCAAAAACCTCTTGGAATTCCTCCCTCATTTCTCCTTATTTTTCCTTATTACTCTCGAAACGGGGTCATATTTATCTGCAACCGCTTTGAGGAGGTCAACATCCATGAATATATTAGGCACCACTAATTTTCCTATCATATTGCTAGGCACTTACAAGTGTGGATTATAAATTCCTCTATCCATACCATAACTTGAACATTTCAACGCAATCACTAGCACCCTAGCATCCAAAATGTTATATGCCTTATCAATTAACCCTTATCCTAGGGTTTTTCCTTATACAAGTCTCTTCCCATGATACTTATCATTTTTTGAGGGCTTCAATTGATCAATAAAATCATGAAATAGATTCGAATTTTGATACTCTATTTGTCTTGAGTGGTTTTGCAGGGGAGCCATCCTACTTGACTAGGGCTTCTTAACAATTATCCACAAAAGGAAGAAGGAAACTAGGGCTTAACATGAGACTATCAATTTCAACACAAACAAGTGTAAATTTTCACCTTCTTTTTATAAAATTTTAAACCCTAGAGAAATTCACAATCCTTTTACTATAATTTTACACAATCCACACTTTCAACAACTTTGAAAACATAGAAGAATGATTTCGCAACTTACAACTTTTTATGCACCATATGAACCTTAATTCTGCATTGTAAGAACTCGTTCTGAATCGCTTTGTGAGTTGAGAGTAATTCTGAAAAAGGCTTTTATTGTCATTCTAGAATCGAGTGTCACCGTCTTATCCACCATTATTGCTCACGTGAGAGGAAAAATGGCTCGAATTCGTATGTAAATCAAGTTTGAAACTGGACGGTTGATTTTCTCCACATTGGCGCATCACATGATCTATATTAGTAAATCTGATATTCATCATCTCATGTGGCAAGTGGACCATGAAAGGCATGTTGTGGCACTTCCATCTCACCATCCTCTTCACTGTTGTTAGCGGCCCCACCATTCGGCTTACTCCAACCCACCTTGAACATGTGGCATCATCTCATGATGTTGTGATCCTTAATCTCTGAGCATCTTCAACCATGGGGTAGTGTGAGCCATTGGATCTATTTGAGTTTTATTCTACTGGCCACAATGTACACCTTCTTTAGCCAATGAACAAATGAGAATCTTTTTTACCAATATTAAAACATCTCCATCCATTGAATCATGTGCAGATAATAGGAACCTTTAGTATATCAACTGTTATCACAAAGGCAACAAAAAAAATATTTAAGGCTGAACATAGGAAAATTATATGCACGATGAAATATCAAAAAAGGGACCCACCCACGGGAAACACTAAAACACGGACTTAGGAAAATATAAAGACCACCGAACAAATTAATGCCTAGGACATAAAAAAAGGCCCCACCAGCATTATTATAACCCTCATACTTAGGAAACAAAAAGGTTTTCTTGATCGATTGTGCACAGTTCCACGTGCATAGGATAGAGATTTGTGCTCAGGATCTTAGCAAAATAGTTAAATGGAGCAACATAAGGTAGAGTATGAAAAGTGTGTATAATGTGCTTAACTGAAACTATAAATAGGCATTTGTAGATGCTACTCTTAGTTCAAATACTCTAGTGAAATTTTGTAATTGAGTTGTAGGAAGTGAGCCTCTCTTTTGAGCAATGATCTTTGGGTAGTGTTCCCCAATGCATGTTCATTCTCATTTTAAAACTTATAATTGAGTATACTCATATTGTGGGTTCATCCCCATCATGGTGAATCCCTTGATTGGGTTTCCACGTATAAAAATCTTGGTGTTATGGTGTTGTAGTTTTTTGTTTTATGTTCATGCATCTTTCTTATGATTAAATGCATTAAGTGGTTGAAAAAACATATCAAAGTTAAAGTTTGCAGAACACTGATTCACCCCCCTCTTAGTGTTCCTTGATTTCAACAATGGATTGGTTTGGAGAGCTTGAGGTTTTTGTGAACATGACATTGAAGTTGTGTAATGGTAGTTATATAGCATGCAGATAATATTTGGGGTCCAAATTTGGTGATATATGTAATGTGTTCACATGTTAGATGAGGAATCATGTAATAAGGTCTAATTCTCATTTCTTCCCACCACTGGAATGATTAGCGGAGACCTATTTTAGATATTTGTCTTAGCCGACATTCGGGATTATATTTTTATTGAGATAATATATTTAGGTGTATAATTTGATGAGTTGAGGTGTGGATTTTTGCGTTGAAGACATGTGAGATTGATAGAATCTAGTTTTTGTGTGAGTAGAGAGTTGCGGGTCATTACTGGAAGCAGTTTCGATAGTACAAATTGTGTTTCAGTGGTGGATTTTCTTTATCTTTCTTTCTTCTTCGGCAATGAGCCTTTCTAGGCAGTGAGCCCTCTGATAGTGAAACTTTTGCGTAGTGATCCCATCTATAGTGAGCACCTTGGTAGTGAGCCATCCTTGTAAAAATTACCTTAATTGATGTCACCTTAGCTGATGTTTATTTTGTTGGGAAAATAGTGTTATACACCTTGCATAATAATTTTTCATTGTTGTATTATTTTATTAATGTGTGAGGTAGACATGGAATTATATTGTAATATCATATTGTATTGTTGCAACTAGGAACACCTAGATGGACATGCAACATGGAGAGATTCCCTTGGAATATTCTTGTAACCACTTGATGAGTTGTATTCACACATTGGTATTATTATATTCTATTTATTTAATATTGGGGAATGTAATTGTGATGAAGTACCCAATATTAAATGTGGGTCAAGGGTAGGTAGGAAAAAAATTATATTTGATTGTCACATGGTTTTGGGCACATGGTTTTGATGTAATACCACTTGGTGGTTTTGTGGGAGCTTGTTTTTATAAAAGCAACCACAAGGGTAGTTGTTTGGGTTGGTCAGTTAGCCAGGTTAGCATTTGTGAAGGAAGCATGGCATGGGATGTGTGGATTCATGTTTGGTCACATGGAGCTCTTATCGATGGCTTGTTATGGCTGGGTTTTTAGAAGCTTTCCATAGTTGTATTGTAATGGATGCATTGATGATAATACATGGTGGATGATGCTTTTGGAGGCTAGTTTTTTCCCTCATGAGGGTTTTCCCAGGATATATCTTTTGTCACTTTTTCATGGGTATGTTGTCTATTCTTTGCATGTGGCTTCAATGTGTTGATTTGATTAAGATCTAAATTGGGTTATGTGGAAATTGTCATAAAATTGGCTGCAAGTTTCCTTACATATTTATTGAGAATTAACATTCTCTGTGGTTTTTCTCTTCTTGGGTTTTCCACGTAAATTCAAGTGTTTCTTGTGCTTGATCTGTTTTGTTCTACTAATTGTTCTGGATATGTTAATTAAGTCTAAAATAAAATTTTATTGTCAACTAATTCACCCCCCTCTCAGTTGCCTTGATATTCAACACAATCGTCTTCCTAATAGAATTGAGGTTGGATTTATCGTATTTATCCTCCTTTTAACGTATGGCATGTGAAAATTAAGTGGTTTCCTAGTTTACAAATCATAACTTATGAAACCCTAATTTTTTCACCTCAAAACACATAGTCACATAAATATGATCTCTATCAAATTCAAGATGCCATTTTAAAGATCTTTCCTATCAACTTTGATACTTTACACACTTTCAACTGTTTACCAATAAAATGTCCCCTTGTGATATATTGTCAACTCTTCTAAAATCCATTTTCATCAAAGACCTGTATTCTAAAAGCTAAGTACCCATGTTTATTACATTTATTTTTGTATCTTAAAATTTAATTTCATATTATATGTAGTTTCGTAGATTGTACTCCTTAATCATTGAGTCCAATTTCACACTCTCATAGCACTCATTCTAGTTTTCCCATTCATCTAAACATTTTGGGTCCATTTATTCTCTTGAATTAATCCAAGAAATTCAAGAATATGAGTCCTATCCCGTTTTAAAACTTCAACACACTCTTTATTTGGTCCTTATTTTGGTGTGCCCTTTCTTATTTATCATTTCAAGAGAGTAATGTATCAACATTAACATTTTCAGATTTGGTCTCAAAATTGGGATATGACCATATAAGTTAGCCTAAAAAATAAAATACCCTAAGAACCCTATAGAAGACATCATTCCTAAGTCATTTTATCATCTACAAGTTTCAATTATAGAGAAATTATTAATCTTCAATTACAAGTTTGATTTTAAGGAGCATCAAGCTACAAGTTGCCATCTATTATGTCTTCATGATGGATTTTGTGATGATTTTTCATGTTATTGCATCAAGTCTTGTAGGAATTATCCTAAGAGAATTGCATCATCATTAATATCATTAAGCTTGAGGTAATATTATCTCAATTTTTATATTACTTAAAATTTCTATTTTTTCCTAATCGTCATTGTTGTGGGGTTTTGACTTAGGCAAGCCCCTATACAACCCAACACCATTTTTTTAATCCTTTTATGTATGTTTAGGTTTAGAAATAGGTTATATTCTTAGATTGAAGATACAAAAGGAGTTAGGACTCAGAATCAGAACTTCTCAAGAAATTTTATTAGAAAGGGGTATGAAACTTATAATTAGCATCATAGTCCTCAAAGACTAGAGCGCCTAGGACCTAGACTAGGGTGCCTAGTGTCATAGTCTACCTGGACTAGGGTTCCTAGTGCCAAAGTCCACCTGGACTAGGGTACCTACCACAATAATATATTTGGACAAGGGCACTTAGCACCGTAGTCTATTTGTTTTTACTTGTAGTTTGATAAGAAGATAGTTTGGAAGCTCCTGAGACTACTTTGATTCCTCTTCTACACCCTCATATCTATCAGGACAAAGGCACCTAGCCCCAATGTCCACTCAATTTGAGCTCAAAATTTTAACACGGGTTCATCTCTACATCTCCTTTCCAATTTTATACATGTCAGTTGATTCTCAATTTCGTATTTGTCTGTTTATGTTGATTGTTGCCACTTTTGTACTATTTAGCCCATTTCTTGCATTTTCAATTCCTAATCATACCCAATCAATCAAGTCTAGAAAAGAGAATAATCAACTATTGCACCTAGTTCTCTCAAAGGTTTTTAATTGTGCATGTTAATTGTTCGCCAATACAATTAGTAGGATTGGGTTTGATTTATAGTTTGTGCATTGTTTAGGCTAGTGAATCTCTTTCCCAATACTTTACATTTTGGTGAACCAACTCTTCTTACATTTGCATAACTTCTAATTTTCAATTTTATATCTGATCTTTGCATGAAATTATTAGATTATTCCTTTCTAAAATTTATTTTTTATGTACTTGCATTGGTTAAGAGTCATAAAAATTTCATATTTTAATCTCTTATATTATGCATTTTTCATATGTTATCATTTGAAAATGAAAATTATTTTCATTGTGTTTTGAATTAGTTAGTTTCGTGATGCATATATTTCATAGATTTGATAGTGGCCTAGCCTCCCTTGTATCACTCTATCTATCTCCCAATAATTCTCTTAACAATGAGGATACTTTGGTGCAAGAATATATTATTAGCACTTCTTTCAAAAATATACCGCCTAGGGATGAAGCTTTGAAGGATGATGTTGATCCTTCTCCTAAAAATTACCTACCTCATGAGGATACCTTATTTCAAGAGGATGATTTTGTTGATAATTTTCCTAGTGATACCTTACCTTGTATTCACTTCTATGTCTTTACCTCTAGAGATGAAGAATTAATGAGTTATGTGTGCCCATCTCCTAAATCTTGTCTTACCCATGAGGATACCTTGGAGCAAGAGGATGATACCATTAAGACCTCCCTTCATGAAATTTTACCTTCTACTCACTTTATTGACATCCCTTCTAGAGAAGAGTATTGATGAATCATATTTGTCCCTCTCCCAAAATTGATCCTATTCAAGATGTTTTGTTGAAAGAGGAAGATATTACTAACAATGTTTTGATTCTCTCTCTCCTAAAGATAATGCTTAAGTGGATAAAGGACCTAATAAAGTCAAAGATATTCATGTTTCTAGTTCTATGAAACCTAAAATTATTTTCCACCTTCATCAAG
Organism: Cryptomeria japonica; assembly: GCF_030272615.1. Classification (NCBI taxonomy): domain Eukaryota; kingdom Viridiplantae; phylum Streptophyta; class Pinopsida; order Cupressales; family Cupressaceae; genus Cryptomeria; species Cryptomeria japonica. The sequence goes on along the minus strand of NC_081413.1, from coordinate 409,202,305 downwards.
ATGTCCCTCAACCTAAAAAAAATAGTGATTATTGTTAAAGTTAGATTAAATCAACAACCAAATTATCATACAATAGCTCACACATATAACACTTGAAACAACAAACAAGATTCCAGTTTTCTTCATACTTCCCAACCTTTTCTTCCTTCACCACCTTGTCTGTCACAACATGTTGATAAGGAGAATGATCTTGTTGATAAACTTCATGCTGCTTTAGCTAATATATATATTTTGGATTTGATTCAAATATCACCTACATACCATGGGATGCTCTAAGAACCCTTATAGAATATAGTTGTCTCATCTTCTGCTAGATAAATTGATGTACTATTTTTTCTTACTTGTATGAATGAAACAAAGATTGATATTGTGTTTTTCCAACATGAGTAACCTTCTTTCGAAATTCAAAATCAGTATGATCCCCTCATGATTAATTTGATTATTAATGATATTGGCATAAGATGTACTCTAATTGATAATATTTCATTTTTTAATATTTGTAGCATTTACTTATTACATAAGAACAAAGGAGATACCTCCCTCATTCAACCTGATTCTATCTCTTTTCGTGGATTTTATAATGTTGGTAGATAGTCGTTAGCTACAATTACATTTTCTATTAAAATAGTTTCTACAATTATGACCACACCTATCCATGTCATGCCTGATACTCTTAATTATAATATTCTTCTAGGAAGACCATGGATCCATGCTATGCAAGCGGTCCCTTACACCCTACATCTCTTACTCAAATTGATTCATAACAACAAGATGTACACCCTTCAATTTTCCACCCCTTGCAAGTAGAGAGAATTGTCAAGAAGGAAAAGAAGTGAACGAAATCAAATCTTCCTTCTAGGGGTCGAATTTCCACTCTAAATGAAATTTTGCTAGCAAATTGGAACAAAGAAGGTTGGAAAACAAGGAAAACAAAATCTTCCTCCTACCTTGTGAATTTCCACTCTTCCTTCTAGAGGTTTATTTTCCATTCTTCAAACAAGTGATGACCAATCCAAGTAAAAAAATGGAACGAAGAACCTGTCAAGAAAACATGGAAATCGTAACCTTCCTTCTTCCTTGTTTTTTTCTACTTCTTCCTTGTGAGGTGCGATTTTTTACCCTTGGCCAAAATTGAACGATGAAAGAAGAAGGTAAGTTTTAAGGTATAAAGGGAAAATCTTCCTTATAGAGTGTGAATTTATAGTCTTCCTTTTAAATCAATCCTTGAGTGGAAATTGAGAGGGAAAACCTTCCTTCTTTCTAGTAAATTTTCACACCTTCCTTGTGCCTTGCAAAATTTCCACTCCAAATTTGATGAATTTTATTAAAGATCAAATCTTCCTTGTGCATGACAAATTTTTGCTCCTTCCTTCGAGGTTGCATTTTTCCATTCCTCATTTTAGGCAATTGAAGGTGATCAAAAGATTGAATTTGAAAAGAGAAAACCTTCTTTGTGCCTTGCAATTTCCCACATCTTCCTTATTAATATCAAATTTTCACCTGTCATTTGCAATTCAAACTTGAGCATCCTAATTTTGATATTATTTTCATTCAATTCATGGAAGAACCACTTCTGCATCCTGAAAGTGTCCACTTCCACATTCTTGGCCACACCCAAGAGATCATTTGAGCTCTCTTTATCAGAATTAGGGAATAGGGAATCATGTCAAGGTTTCTCAAAAAAAGGAAATATATTCCTTGTCAATCACTAGAAGGGAATCTCCTAAACATATCAGATTATTATGATTGCTTTCATCCAAAACAGAGTCATGAACAGGGGAAATAGGGGAGGCCCTCCTTTTTTAATCTCTTTCTACTTATTGAACTTCTCCCCTTTCACTTATTGGTCTACAAAATTAGGATCACCATCATCCTTAGTCTACCAACCATTCATGTTTGTATCTTGGTTGTCCAAGCCCATATACTCTAGATTCGAGTTGTCTTCATTGTTGGAATTACCCAAGAAAGGGAGGATTTTGGTCTTTCCTTTGGCCAACTTTAAGTGTTCCATAATCAACAAGATTAACCCTTCATTAAATATAAGATTCTTAAAGCTTTTTATGTGTCCCCTAATGCCTATTCTCAACTACTAAAGAAGATAAAACAGAAAGTAAACCTTATCTTTATGTCTCGAATGGTTGAGTAAAACAAAATGATGACCATAAACAATAGTATAAAAACCATCTAGGTTAAAATATTGAATGAGTACCTTGAGAACCGCCACCCACAGGGGTTTTGGAGACTTCATTTATAATATGTTAACCCTTAACTTGTCATAATATATTGAGCTAACTATTAACTCTTAACTATGGGATAGATAGTTGCATTACTAGATTGCATAACTACTTTGAGTATGATCCTCCTTATTGGATTCGACGATTTACCTTCAATGTGTAGGATATATTTATATAGTTGCTCGACCAATGGATGGATGTGAAGGAGAATACATGGATTCACTTGAGCATCTTACCTTACCTAGTTCCAATGGTCAAATTATGCACCTTGTGTTTAATATGGTATGCTGGTTTTTTAACCAATCCTATTCATCTATGAATATAGTAATGCTATTGATATATATGCCATTTGCCTCTAATATTAACCATTTATTATTTTGGATCCCTTTATTGTGGGTAAACCCATAAAGTATGTGCTTCCTATGCAATATATTTATTTCATTTGCTTTCCATTTTATTATTTATTGATTTCCACAATGCTTGTTGTGAAGTGTTTGCTAATGATATTTATGCCTTGAAGATGATATATATTTTATCTAATAATCATCTTAGAATGTCCCTTCACATTTTAATATTGAGTTATTAAAAATGCATCATGAATTTAAAATATTGTATGTGCCTTACTTCATAGCCAACCGATTAAATTGTATATAATTAATTATAAAGAAATATAATTGATTTAATTATAATTTTGAAATGTTATTAATATTTGTACCTCCCAAAGGTTTATTTAATTTTATTTGGAAATTTATTTATTGTAAAAGCCCTTTTTGAAAATGAGCATTTTTTGCAAATTAGAAAAAGGGAAGACAAAAAGGAAAAAGGGAAGGATTTTTTCATTCATTCACTTTTCTTTTGATGAAAACAATCCGCCTCTTCTTAATCTTTTAGACGTGGAATTGAAAAAGGTAGTTACACTTCAATGTGCTTGGGAGTGGATTGGATTGGGATTGGGATTGGGATTGATATTTTTCAACTGTATGAAGAAGATTTGTTTGCATATTTAGGTCCCAAAGAAGTAATTTTTGCACTGCTCTAGCTTGTGTGGGAAGAGGTATTTTTTTTATCTTCTTATGCTTTTAAACTTCTACCTATTTTCTTTTTTCACTCCCACAATAGGTTTATGCATATGGCTTAAATTTATAAAGGATTAATTGTGTATAATTTATATTTCAAAATTGTATTGTTTTGAATTTTTAAAAAAGCAAAGAAAGAGGTAAGGTTATGAAAAAAATCCTAGAATTGATGAGTGGAAAAGACTTATATGAGTTGAAAAGAGCATTCTTATGCATGTTGGGACCATAAGGGTATATTTAGATTTTGGAAAAAAATTAAAATTTGGGAGTTCTTGAGGGATACATCTTCAATGGTGGATTTCAAATTTTAGTGGTTTTCCTTAAAAAAGTAATAATTGTGTTCAAAACCTTATTCTATGTTATTATGTTTTGAGATAAAAAGTCTCATGTGAGAAATATGATTCTCTACCTTATAAATACAAGTGTCATGTGTTTTGACCTTATTTTTTGTTCTTTGATTTTTGGTCAAAGTTGACCTTCTCATATGCCTTAGTAAAATATTTTCTATCCATGGTAGTTTCTTTTGATTTTGAAAAAATTGATATTAATTAGCTTTAGTTGAAGACTGCCTGTTACAAAATTAACTTGTTTTCTTAAGTGTGAACACGAAGTAGGTAAATTGAGATTTGAGTCTTCCTTTAGTTTGATGAGGACAAAACTTAGTCAAATGATAGAGGAGTCTTGTTTAACTGAACCTTGTCAGCCACATTTACAAAGTTGCATGATTAGAGGAGGTAATCTAGGAAACCATGTCAACTCGCACTAGAGTATTAAGAGAAACATACCTTCTCTTCTGGACGGTACGCTCGAGAAGAGATATAGAAAATTTTATTGGGGGGAAAGAGAGAGAGCTGTCATAGCTGAAGAGGTGAAGCCCAATCCAGATAACACCAAAGAGGAGGAATTTTGTACCCATGTTAGAGGAGGTTGTTGTTGTACATACATCCATTCTGAAGTGCAAAGAAGGGGTCCAAATATACTAAGGAGGGCATTGTTAGTGACAATGGAGTCAAAAGGTAAAACTTTGATTTAAAGATTTGGAATGTAAAAATATTTGCTAAACTTGTGAAAACCAGGAACACTGGTAGAGATGCAAATTACATAATAGCATAACTTGAGAAGAGGTAAAATATTGTGAATAACTGCTTCTTTGGCTTAGTCCAATGAGTACAATATATAAAGAAAAGATAGGCATCTAAAATGGCAACAACCAACTAGAAAATATGCTTTCAGCTTTATGCAAGATTGGAAAAATTCACGCAAGATTGCACAACTAAGTAATCATAATCTTGTCCCTTAACAACTAGCAAACTTATCTAAAGGAATATTCTAGGGAGAATATTCTACACTAACATGGAAACATCTAAGGTACATAATTCTTTTCCTGAGATGGGGTGATCTCTATTCCCGAGTAGGTGGAAATTTCCTTCCATAACTGTGTGCACAAGATTGAGGGTCAAGAAGACAAAAATAAGGTGAGTCATCCATCCATGTTTGTTTTTTATTTTGGTTGGGTAAAATAAATGCAATCTATCTATTTTGAATAGTTTTATGCAAATCTAGTTCTATAACCTTAATTCACACCTAGTTGCACCATGTTCTTCTCTTCTATTTAATAGTATAGTATGTTCATATATCTTCCAAATTATATATACCATTTCATCTTTGCATGCTAGGCAGGTTCGATTTCTATTCTTAGCATAATGAAATTTCCGACGATGGTTCTCTATGTCTTACCTTTGACCATTAAATATCATGCATAATCAAATTCTAGATAGATATAAATGTTACTGAAAGTATATCATGCAATATCATCTCTGCGGGTTATCATATCAATCACTTATGAGTTTTGGGGGCACTTCTATATATTTTGAATTTATGTACCAAACCTTTTATCATCCTCTTTTGGGTACACCAAAGGGACACCCGATCATGTCTCTATCATTCCTTCAATCCAATATACACATGAACCTTCATTATTACTGGATATCCGAAGTAACGCACATTATTGTGACACGAGCAAAAAAATAATTCAGATTGCTTCATTCAGCTTTACTAATAGCCTCCATGGGAAAGGAAATATAAATATGAATCAGGAAAAATATGGTTTGTGAAAGTGAAGAAGTGTTTGAAATACTATTTACTCATTATTCCATAGTGCATAAAATGCCATGTATAGGCACCCTTATGAAGGAAGCATAGTAATTAAATAAAGTAACTCAATTTTAAAACCTTAGTTGGGGATAGGTGGAGCCCACCCAAACTTCCATAAGGAAGGAATCGACTTTATTAAAACTTAGCTTATTCCTTTAAGGGTTAGGGAAACATTTTTTCTCCTCACGTAAGTCTATCTTGAAAATAAAGAAAATTAAATAAGAATGAATAATTATGGCGAGAGGCATCTACAATGACATCAAAATGTCGGTAAACTAAAATCCATTTTCGAAACAATTTGGCGTGCAAATGATAGGTAAATGCACGAAATATGTCATGTTTAAGCTTTTATGAAGTTGTTATTTTATTACTCCAAATAAAATACAACCCTCGTCACTTGCCTCCAACTAGATTCAAAACTTTTGCATGCAGGACTTTAATGGATTTGTATTCTTGATGCTTTAGTATTGAATGATGATTTGGCAGGGAATTTGGCATTTTTTAGGATTCTCTGCACCCCTATTAATAAAGCAACACTCTGTGGTATTGAATGATGAAATGCATTCTAATTTAAACAGTCTGAACAAGTGTTACCAATATTTGTTTGGGAATAAAAATTATAATCGCGTTGTGGGTTTCTGAATTTGAATTTAGCAGGCCTGTGTCTACACCTCACAAATTTAGCAGGCTAATAATCATTTCTGAGAATCATGGAGGAAGAGCAAAAACATCTATATATTTTTACATGTCACTAACTTCTTCCCTAAACGTCTTATAAACATTTTCTATTTACAGAAGAATTCAAGTCTGTAATCCATTATTTTATTTACCAGAGGAGCTTCAACTTGGCAGTGATGATTTTCTTTGTTGATTCACAACGAACAAAAAGACATAATAAAAATAACTTAAAAAAATAAACAGAACACAAGACACAAATATTTATAGTGGTTCACCATAAATATGACTACATCCACACTCTCAAGCAGGGAACTCTCTTTATTCATCAATATCCAATACAACTGCACATATCCACAACCTCTCTTTATTCATCAATATCCAATACAACTGCACATATCCACAACCTGAGTCGCCCAAGGTGCTGTCGAGAAGACGCACCCTACCCCTGAATCTGCTTCGCCCGATAAAATCTACGCTTCCATGGCATGCTTGCAGAGATAAAAGTTCATCTTCAAAGGTTGGGGTACAATGCAATTGCAGGGGCGGAAGCGGAGAAGGAGAATGGTCTGTTTGATGAGAAACTGGAAGCGGCGGTGAGGGTCTACCAGAGTAGCTTCAACTTGCCAGTCACGGGCTTTCTTGATACCCCAACAATCCAGAGCCTGAGTCTCCCAAGGTGCGGTCGAGAAGACGCACACGCACCCCTGAATCTGCTTCACCCGATAAAATCAAAACCGTGGTTTCTGATTGCAGGGCAGAACAAGTGGAGCAGCAACAGAATCCATCTCCTCCACAATTTGCTCACACATCCGGTCGGCGATTGCTGCGACATTCGACAGTTTGGCGACGGTGGTTCCTCTGAGTTTCAGGGAGGTGGAGAGCTTGGAGGAGGCCATGATCAAGATCCAGTTCGACGGTGACAGTGACGGTGATGAGTGGGTATTCGAGTTCTTCGAAGGAGAGCATGGTGATGAGGACGCCAAGATGAAGATCGACTTCCTCCGCCGCTTCCTCGCTGAAGATGATGCTGCTGCTACCCTGTATGGGAATCCTCCACCTGGGCTTGGGCCTCCCCCTCCCCTGTTGCCCAAATCTTGTTCCCATTCTGCTTAGTATATTTCTCTCTTAATCATTTGGGCAAACGTTTGAATTGGGCCTTTTTGATACTGTGACGCAAGATTCATTTTCTTCCTTCTTTCTTTCATCACAATGTAAGATTCAGTTTGAATTGAGCCTTTTTGCTACATCCATTTTCTTGCTTCTTTCTTTCACCTCTATGGGAATCCTCCCCTGTTCAGCTCTCAGCCCAAATCTTGTTTCCACTGCTCTGCATTTCATCTGGTTCTGATATTGCTTCATTTTCTTCTTCGGGCCTCCTCGTCCTCCCCTTTTGAACTGTCAGCCCCAATCTATGCATGCAGTTATCTAGGTATCTTTCAACCATTTACTAGCGTTGTTCAAACTACTGTTTAGCTCCAGTTGGATGAGGCTCAAGCCCAACTTCAGTCTAACTTAGTAAACAACAGTTTAATTAGTTATATAAAGAATAACCATGTAATTACACTAATTAATTCAAATAAAAATAAATTAGAAATTATCTAGGTTTATTAACTAGTAAAACATTTGAAACCTAATTAAATGTTGCTAATCATTAAACCCAAAATTTGAAACAAAAAAATCAACTTCATTTCAATATAAACCCTAAACCTTATATCTAGAATGGAAATCCTAATTTTGCCTAAACTTTAAATTATAAATGTGGAATGTTTTATAAAATTATAAACCCTAAAAATCAACTAGACATGAACCCTAAAATCTAAACTAAAAATTTAAACCAATGAAGATAAATGGAGTACACTCATATGAGTTCATTTTGATATCAATGTGATTTGATTGATTAGATTTTTGAGTCATATCCCACACTTTCAAGCCTTTAGATTTTTTATGGTACCATATGACATATTTTAAAACTAAGAAATTGTTTTCAACCATCAACAAGTCCAAAAGGTACTAACTACACACAATAATGTTAAGGTGTATCAAATTTATCTATAGGTAATTTTAAATTATAATTATGAAGATCATACAATGTTTTGTATAATATAACAACCTGTTGTCTTGCAGATCGCTGTTGTTTGCTATCACAACAATATCGATTGCTAACTATTATCACAATAATAGCGACTGTTGTTTTTCTTTCCTCACCATACCGATTGTGCTTATTATCAACAACTTCGTATTCGACCATCGAAGGGAATAGGGACGAGATATACGTACACACTCGGTAGTCCACATAGAATCACGACTCTATGTAGAATCGACATGATTCCACATAGAGTCGTGACTCCTATGTGGAGGAACGACCATTGGTAACCGATGGTATACATACACAATGTTTAAACAATTACTAATCGGTATAATTAGTGACCGATACTATGACTTAACAACAACTATTAATCATAACTCATCACAATCGATTTACAAATGTGACTCTTTCCCATGAATCATGAAACCCTCAAGTTGCTCAATGTAGACCTCTTCCTCAATCACACCATTGAGAAAGGTTGTCTTTACATCCATTTGATGGATCTTACACCCTTTAGATGCAGCAATAGCAATCATGGTTTTGACATAAGTATTTCGAGCAACAGGATCAAAGGTTTCTTCATAGTCAAATACCCTCCTTTTGAGAAAATAATCTAGCTACAAACCTGGCTTTGTATTTTTCTATATTACCATCAACAACATGTTTAATTTTGAAGAGCCATTTAGAGGAAACAATTGATTTACCTTTTGGTCTAGGAACAATGTCCCAAACATCATTCTTTAGAATAGATTGGTATTCTTCTATCATAGCATCTTTCCAAACTTCATGACTAGAAGCTTCCTCAAGACTAGTGGGTTCTGACTCATTAATCTCACTCATTAATGCAAAATAGCTGGCGAATCTGTGTGGTCTTTTACTTTCCCTGAAGATTCCTTTTGGTGAATTGCAAATCCTTAAGCTTCTTGCATCATTTTTATTGCCCAAAGAGGTATAAAATTACAATATACAAATGATATCTCTATCTTGAAGTTAAAATTACAATATACAAATGATATCTTTATCTTGAATCTTGACGCTAATCCTTCTAAGCTCCCATTGATGAAGTGGAAGGTAACTAAAATTACACATTTAAAGAATCCATTTCCTCCTCGACCATCTACCAAATATATTGATTATTTGTAAAAATGTTGATCATGATTGTCTATTCCAATATCATCAAAACCTTTACATTACAGACTTTAGTTATCTATAAACTAAATTTTCAAAATTATCAGAAAATAACTCGATAATTTCTTTACCAGATGTCTCCAATTTGCATTGCATCCATTGTTGTTGGTGTGTGATTAAGATCGCTACAAAATGGAAACATATGTTGTCCACTATTTTGTTGATCATCTAAAGTTGTATTGACATATGTATTTAATAAATCAACATATATAAAGTGTTAAGTGTAACAATGCACAATATATAGTTAGTCTAAATAATATTGAGATTCTAAATTACCTAGAATGGTTTGTTGAAATCTTTGATTGTGGATGACATTGATAGTTGATAATGGTTTTACCTAGAATGATTTGTTCAAATGTTTGACTAGAGATAATATATATTGATAGATGATGATGGTTGTGTTCCATAAACTGTACCTGGTAATTGTTTGATTGAGTATAGAAAAGTGGTTAGAAATAGAAACTTATAAATATTACAATCAATTAATGAAGACATTTAATAGTTAAAAAATTACCCTCTATAATTTGAATTCCCTCTATTGTTGCCTCGTTGAGATCAATACACAATTGTAATGTATGTTGACCATTATTTTGTTGATCATCTAAAATTGCAATTTGACATGTGTATTTATCGAATTGATCAAAATAGATAGAGTGTTAAGTACATAAGTATACAATATCTAGATAAATAAATTATTATTGACATTCTTAATTACTTCGAATGGTTTGTTGAAAGGTTCGATTTTGGATAACACCAATAGTTGACAATGGTTGACTTCCACAATTTGTACCTGGTAATTGTTTTATTAAGTGTAGAAATCTGGTTACAAATAAAAGTTTACTAGTAGTACAATTAATGAACGAACATATTTAATAGTTGTAAAATTATCCTCTATAATTTGCATTTCATCTATTGTTAACTGGCTCATATCAGTAGAGAAGGGCAATCGATGATGTCAACTATTCTCTTGATCGTCCAAAGCTACAATGACATATTTTTTAACATATGAAATAAGAGGAAGAATTATTACTATAAAAATAATAAAATAAATAAAAATAAATGTACGTACTATGTTGTTCCCTGATAGTAGTCATTACTTCTCGTATGGCTATGCTAGAACAATTTAAGACCCTTTTTTTCTTTTTCTTTTTACCACCTATAGAAGGGAACTGGAATTGTTCATACTTTGCAAATCTTTCATTCATTTCTTGTTGATTGTTATTACCTCTTCGATCAAGAGAATTGACATTTGTGTATTTTGCTTGGATTAAACCATGGTGATATTTGTCTCATGGGAAATGTCCTCTAAGCTAGGGATTGATGTAAGCTTTGAAGACGAAGCAAGAGATGCATGGAAATCTCTTTTAAATCTCATAACACATTCAATAAAAATATCACCTTACCTTTTCTGATTTAATTGACTCAGATGATTTTCCTTTTTGCGACTTTTAATGGCATTGAATAGATTACATTGGCTAATGGGGTGCTTTTTCTCATTGACATAAAAATATCTTATTTATTTATTGGACACTCCCTTAAGATGCATTTATTATGACACCCATGGTAGTAAATCAACAAAGGTTCTATAGTTTTATTTTTAGCCTAAATTCCATCCAATGTGGTATTCGATTAGACCAAAATGTTTATTTTAAATTTAGGATTTCTTCCATTAGCGACCCTATTTCTATGTCATCATTCACGTGCTTAGATTTCCTAAACTCTCCCCTTGTCTTGAAATAATTTCTAGAGAACTCTAATGTGTCAAGGAGGAAAAGATTTGTTAGATGGTGCCCTTTCCCATAAGATTGAGGGATTGTCAAGATTCTTCTTCTAGACCTATTAGAAATATTATTTTACATTAAATTCAGGGCTCAAAGCAACTCAACATGATCTAGATTGGGGTTGTGATCCTATGAGGAATTGTTAGTTTATAGTGGATATTTATTATTTGAAGAAGATAAGAATGGATTCAAGAATTTTTGTATATCTAGAATAAATTTTGTTGGTCCAACTGTAATTGTTTTCTTTAGCCACTTTATCAAACACAATGTCGTACTTGGGAAAATATCAAAATGAGGGTATTTTAAGGCCCTTCTAAATATGTTCTTTAAGGGGTTAATGATGAATGTGTGTGTCTATTTTTCTAAGTTAATCATTGCAATTTAAAAAATCCTTCAATGATCTTATCTATCTTTTTAATTAATATATCATTTATTTTTTTGTACCTAATATAAATAAATAATTGATTGATAATAATAATGATGCAATATTCCTCTAAAAGAACACAAGTCAAAATTCTTGTTAGTTCCCATAAATCTCTTATAAATTACTCTTTTATGTGCATACTTTCTTTATAATATGTATCATTGCACTGATGGTATGATGAAAGAATAAGTATCTGATAAATTACTGACAGGGGGGGTTGAATTAGTAAATTGAAAAACTAATACAAACTTTCCCAATCTCAATCTCAATCACACAAACTAAACTTATCAACACAATATCTCTGTCAAGATAAAATCTCATAAGTAAAATCGGTTGACTGTTATAGCAACTTAACAGGAAACAACATTAAACTTGTAAACATCAAAATGCTTTATCGTATGTCAACAAACTTCATTTCTCAATGGTTCCGGTTATCATGCCTTATCAGAATAGTTAAGTAGTTAATCAAATCAATCATAAGATCATAACCACAAAATCATTCACCACATGACACAAATATTTTTGATGCGGAAACCCAAATGAGAAAAAACCATGATGTAATGAGACTCACAAGATAACCATCTAAAATCTTCTGAAGTTCGCCCTGTTTGGAGCCAAGCCTGTTAAAGCTTTTACAAAATTCCTATTAAGAACTGATCCTATTAAGAATCAACTGGTTAAGGTATTGACTATAAATGCCTTGTTAGAAGCAAGTAACCTCTTAGGAGTCACCTCGGTAGAGGATTTAAGAATCCAAGATAATGGATCACATTGTTAGAGGAATTAAGAAGTAACCAAGCTTGTTAGAGCTTACCCGGTTAGGGGATTTTAGTTCTACTGTAATTGTTAGAAGACAACAGGATTTGCTTGATCTATCTGAATGGAACTACACTTGCTTGATCAGATCCTTTTAAGTTTTAAGTTTCTATACACCTTTACTCAAACTGAAGATTCATTATCCAGTTCGACAACCACACACTCAACTGATTTTTTCCAACACCTTTACAAAACAACTTCATCGACCTTATAACAAATCAATTAGGTCGGTAACACACCAAAAATCTAATTCTCTCATAGAGATTACAAACAAATCAGTTCAAGTATGACCGTTTAATTTACATAGCAATTTGTACACATTAATCAAGAAAACTCCAACTGCTCCTTGATCGCTGCTTCATCATACTCAGTAACTCATCACAAACTTTGCATTAGATGCAATAAAATTTTCTCATTCCCTAGACAAAAACATGCCAAAACAATTTGAACTTGTCTTCATACAATGATCACACATGTCTTCATCATTACCGCTCAACATTAGATCATAAACCAACATGACCAAATCAACAACCTTAATCAGTTATGTTTTAACAAAAACAACTGGTAGGGTTTACCGGTTACATTATATAGATAGGGTTTAACCTCTTATACCGGTTACCGGTTCAACTCACAAACTTACATACCGGTTTACAATGTCTTCCACAAAGATCTTCCTACCAGTTATTGATTGTAACTATCAATAATAACAACAATATCAAGAATATATCAACATTATAATTAATATCATTACCGATTAATTGACATCAATGACAACATAACATATCATTGATGCAATCTTCATGCAAATGCCAACATGCTCATATTCTTCCAATTGTATTATTTATTTATCCTTTTGCATTGTATCCTTATTCATTGATTCTTATGTGGCCCTTACCATTTCAAATTCCATGCTCACGTTGGAATCTAAGAACACTCAGAGGGGGGGTGAATTAGTGTTCTATCGGTAATAATAGTTTTGAGTTTATTGCTTATTAACCGGTTAACATTAAAGTAAATTAAAGTGCATATACCAAATAACACATAAAAATGAAACACCATTTAACACCAATATTTATATGTTGAAAACCCTAGAAAGGGAAAAACCATGGTGGGGCTGATACCCACATTATCTATGTACTTGATCAAGGTATACAAATATTACACGAATGGGCTCGCTCATGCAATCAAGCCAACCGTCTAGAGCTCATTGCTCAAACACAAAATGAGAAGTCTCACTGAAATGATATCCTTAAATATCCTCCTACTTTCACCATATTGGCTTCAATGAAATGTATAAACATAGTTAAGAGAGTATTTCTGGATTCGATTGTGTGAACAATTTTTTTTTGACTCTCTTCATCCTGATGATGGATCACGGAGTGTGATCCAAAATGTTGATGCAAAAATCCTTCACACAATTGAATCCAAAAATACTCTCTTAACTATATGATGGATTGTGGAAATCTCTTAGAACTGATGTATAAACATGTCGGCTGCTAGATCATAATTAATCTCAAACATAATCCCAATGATCATGTCTCTCTTCACACGTATGAAATAAATGATCAGGGCCATAAGATCTCCTAGTCGAGTCCTATCCATTACTGGGTTCCAAATACACGTTACCAGGATTAGGACTTAGCTAGGTGTGAAGAAAAGTGAATACTGGTGTAGGTTAAGTGTAATGAATTCTGATTAACCCGAACAAATAATATGTACACATAAAGATGAGTTCCAATCACCGAAGAAGAGTTGCCATGAATGACAACCCTAAAATCCATTAACCTTACCAGATGAGTGTCAATTGCCAACAATCTCCCCCTTTGGCATTGATGGCAACACTCATGTGAAAAATGATGTAGCACACTGAATCAACCTATCTCCGGACCTATACATGAATCTTCTATATACATCTGATGCTTCCCCTGATAACTATATGCATTTTTCACTTTATTCCTCCCCCTTTGACATCAATGACAAAGCGGGGTATCCTTAAAGAATTAAGTATAGTTATAAACAATATCCAGATCTATACAAGTTTCAAATTGTCTGCATACATAGTATTCAAAAATGAAAAATAGGTATCCCAACCCTTCTTAAGTGAATTGAGAATGGAGATGAATCCATTCAAGAGACTGGTATGATTCTCAATTTCTTTTGATGTAGTGGAATCCTCTCTCTACATGTTAGAAATACACTCAATTTTATGAAATAATAAGTTATCTAACCAGGGACCAATAAGATTCTGGAGATCATTTGCTCTCTTTATTATACTGTCCCTATCCTTGTCCAATTTCAAAATTTGATCCAAGACCAGCAAAATTGGACCATCTAAAGAACTTGTTAGCACACATATTTACAAAATACTTTGTGCTATATATAGATGCCCTTTTTCTTATCATTTGAGAATTTACTACGGGTGTTTTATATGCAGGAACATACTAAAGAAAATGGAGTTGTCCAAAGATTAACTGGCATCGCCAAGACTCCCAAACCCGTGCATACAGAATGGTGGAAAAGGCTTTGGAAATTTTCAAGTGTGCTGTGCTAGCAGAGGGAAAGCCTTTATCCCACATTGTTTGTGGGATAAGCTTGTTTAACGTTTAAAACCAAGGTAATTCGAATTATAACTATCGAAAGACAAAAGGATTTTGGCATGAAGAAGGCTGAAGCTAGTGGAACCCACGCGCACGCGCATCCCGAGGAAACCAAAGTTTTACAACAAACTGGCGAGGATGGAGGCTAAAGATCGAGCAAGTTTGACTGATCGGATGGTGATCGTGGAGGATCTGGTGGCTGTCACTATGTCACAAGATAGAGATGCATGCTGGTTTAAACTCGCGACTTGGTGACTAAGAACGTGTGGAAAATGGGAGGTTAACGAGCACACAAGTTCAAAGTGGATCAACAATCGTCACTATACCGCAAGATGGAGTTGCATGACCTATATCTCCCATGACATAGCAACTTCCAAGGTGGAAGATGAGGTGTCATCCTAGGAGATTTGCAAGCGAATTAGGATGTACCACGTGGTGGAGCATAGAAGAAGAACCCAGGTCCAGTGGCAGATGAAATGGTAAGACAGATAGGGTCCAGTGGCAGTAAAGGTGGATCCACGGGCGAACCAAGAAGTGACACTTGGCACAGACAGGAAAAGAGAAGAGAAATCCACTCTGGAAAGATTAAAGGCCGAGCAGATAAGGAAGATTGGACGGTTAGACAAATCAATCCAATGGTGGTCGCTATACCACGATCGGAAGGTGCTCGATGTGTATTCATCACAACTTGGAGACAAACCATAGTAGCAGGTGGTAGAATGAGGCGGCTAAGGCAAACGGTTGAAGTCAAACAATCTGGCGGTGTTGAGCTCATAGAACAAACTTAGGTTGTGATGGATCTCAAAATAGACTCACCGAAAACAACAGTTTCATCGACATGAGGTTCATCGAAGAAATCAAACGTGGTCCCATCGAAAATAAAAGGTGTCGATGAAACTGTAGAATCGATAAGACCTGTGAATAACTCGCCGATGATGAAGTTTGGCCGAAAAGGTAAAGGGTGATCCTCGAACGAACCAAAAGCAGACACGTGGCAGGGTGCAGAATAAAAATCAGAATTTAATGTATAGCTCAGACTACAAGGGGGAAATACGGTCGGAATACCCATTCCTGAATTTCATAAAAGGGAAGTATATTACCTGGTTTACGTTATTATTTGAACACACATTAAAGATAAAATTTATTTATAGTTGAATGAATTCCTTGAATATACATCTTAGGGCAAAGTATTATTTTTTATAAATGGATGTTATATTCGCAAAATTATTTTCTTAAAATATAAATACTTTAGTTTTATTGGACTATTTTAAACAAGTATTTATACAAAGATAATTGAATTTTCAAAATCTAAGGTGGAGTATATTTAATTTTAAAAATTAAGGAATTTGATTGGCTTATCTTGTGTGCAGGAAATAATGAGAGGATGATTGATATTTGCTGAAGAATTTTATCGAGACAGAGAATAGAAGACACATTATTAAAGCATCATTTAGTATTTTTAGGGTTCTCATTTGTAATTAATTATTAAACCAAGGGTGTGTCCTTTCGAGGGAAACTATCTGTAACTCCCTTTTGTGTATGAAAGGGTGTGTCCTTTCATATATGCCTTTTGATTTACATACTTATAGGGAGTTTTTTTTTATGTAAAAGGGGGAAGTCATAAGAGTAACATAATGTTGTAGGGATTGAATATCATTTTGTATCAGAGAAGTCTATAGGAAGAAGAAGTATCATTTTGTGCAAACAATCTGTAATGAAGTATTTACAAGTGCAGCTTATGTATGCAATTATTTCCTAAAGATTAATATACAAAGTTCATTGTCTCTTTTTCCAAATATTGTGTACACTTTTGTGTTGATGAGTTATGTTTGTCCTCTTGATAAATCTATTTATAGATTGGCTATGATGTTAATCACATGTCGTTGCATTAAGTGAAAGATTGAGTTCTTATTGTTTGTGTAACACATACTGAACCTTCATAGTTGATGAGAAATTATCTCTTGACTTGATAAGATAATTTGTCCACAGAGTGTCATATATATCCCCAGACAGAGGCACTGGTCTGTTATTGATCTTTTAAGGTTTTGATCTGTATGCATTCAAGGTCCTTGATAGAGAAATGTTCTTCCCAAATCCTATATGAACTGATCTATGCAGATTTTATTTAAGTCCTGAAAGCAATCTCATTTTCAATATACATTCACAATCATTTCTTTTTAAAGCATTCAGTTAAAGCACATAACAAAGCATAGTTGCAAAATAATAATTTGCCAGTTGTGTAAACTTGCTAAAAGGTTTAAATCCACTATAAATAACCTATTTTGTGCTTTAGAGGAAAAGGCACACCCACCTAGGTTGAGTGGAGCCTTAAGTGTAGAGGGATTTGGTCTTTGACCATCCCTATTCATTGGCCAGGGTCACTTAGACTACTTAAGGATTTGGCAAGTCTTTTGGTTTTCCAATCTATGGTTTTCGGCACCAACAGAACTAGCGAGATTAACTGCAGGGTTGTAATAATTGGAAATGTGAGTTAAATTATTCCTATAGTCTGGCAGTTGCTTCATGTCTATAGATGATTTTAGCTTACCAAAATCTAGACAAGTCTTATATACACTGCCTCCTTCTGCCAATGTTGGATCAATGGATTGCAAGCAGGTTTGGAGCTTCTAATTCAAATAATTATTTAAATCCTTCCTCTAATTCATATAGGACTAAGACCTATGAGGGCATCACCATATCTTTATGATTTTGCATCCCTTTATGGTCCTAGTTTTCACATTTTAACTGTGGCTATAATGGAAATGGTTGTGGCTCAAATGAACAAGGAAGTAAAGTTCCTTTAGATCATAACACACATGAAGCTTCATTTGGACTTGGATATAATCCTTCTAAGCCCACCAAAGCATCTAAAAGACCATCTCTTAATGTGAATGCTATATTTAGTAGTGATGACGACCTCACCTCAATTAAATTATCTTCTACTTCTTTCAACACTCATCCCCCTCATAAGGAAATATTGGTGATGAACAAATCTCTTTATGAATCTCCTCAAGAGATTTCTAATCCTGCTTATGAGACTTTATCTTCTACTCATTCTAAAATCCCTTCTTCTAGGAATAAGGCTCTAATTAATTACACTTATCCCTCTCCTAAGATTTCTTGTGTGCAAGAAAAGTATGACTTAGTGGCCTATTCTTCTCCTATAAATTTCTCTCTTTCTAAAGAATTTTTAACATTCATCATCTTATACATGTTTTTAATCTCACTTATAGTAGAGAATTCAAAATGTCATATTCAAATACCTCATTCAATCTATCATGTCTTTAAATAATATTAATTCCTATTATGTTGCTCATCATTATGTGACATTGGTAGCTCACTTACTAGGGGCTCAATGTCATTCATGATGGTACAATTTCACGTGTAATCATTACTTTTTGAAGCAACATAATAGCCTATTTATATCCCATCTCTTCTCCCTATATAGCGGGGGCAAGAGCGGTTTCAAACATCTCTCCTTCTTAAGATTTAAATTTCCCCTTTGTGAAGTAGTGTCTTCTATAAGGATTTCTTATTGATTGTAGAGGTGTATTCATATTTGAATTTCTTCTCTCATATTGGAACAAGCATCCCTAATGGGGATCTTAAAGTACATATCCTTAATTGGGACCTCCTCCTTGGTGTTGTAAGTCTTTGATCATTCGTCAATTCCTTTTCTTCATTGAGTAGTATCTTTTATAATAAACCCTTCTATTTTGTTAACGTGCATGCCCCTAATGAGGATCTCTTGCCTTCTTTAGAAGAGAGTTTCTATAAATAATCTCTCTCTAATGTCATTTAAATCCTCCATTCTTTTCCATTTTTCCTTTATGGAGTTGGATTCTTTGTTGGATTATATCTTTTGATCTTAAGAATTCATTCATTCTATAAGATGTTATATTTTTCTAAGATAACTCCTCCTAGAGGTAGATGTCTTTTCAGCAAAGATCTCTTCTCCCCCAAGGATCACCTTTACACTTATAGAAAGATATCTCTTTTCAACCATTTTATCCCTTCTTGAAGAGAAATCCCTCTCTTGCTTGGATTTATGACATTGTTGCATGATGGATATCTTCTTGGTGTCGAAGGTAGGTATCCTTGTTCTTATTTCCTTAGGATATCAACATTAAATAGTGTTGACATCTTAACGAGGGGGGAACCCACACTGCTCCTTTTGTACTATATTTCTCTCGCGCATTGTATCTCTTGTACAATGGGTCATTCTCAAAACTAGAGGGTAGCCTCTTAGAGCGAGATGTCGCTATTTTTCTCTTATGCAATGGGTCATTCTTGGAACCAGAGGAAATACTCTTAGAGCGAGATGTCAGAGTTTCTTGACATTTGTAGTATACATCTTATAGAGGTTGTAGCATAATCGGGAATAGACTCCTATGAGGTGCTTCGAACCTCACTGCCACGCATGCACACAAGGTTAAGTGGAACTAACGGTGTTCTCACTCTCTTCCCTTACATGGATCACCTAGATAGACTCTAAGGGCTAGTTTTCCATGTCCTTTTCTCTATGGATCACCTAGTTTTAGGGAAGATATGTCCATGGTTTCTTTTGTTCCCCTTTCTTCTCATGGATTACCAAAGTGCGTATTCATGCTTTCTATCTCTTCTTCCTTCTCTTTGCATTTGTTTCCATTTAAATCTTTCATCTTGTGTTAGAGAGCTCTCAAATCCTCACACTGTTTGTTGTGTTGGAGTTGAGGTTTAGTCCTCTTTCTTACCAAATGGTTCTCCATTAGTTTTTGATCTTGTATCAAATCTTCTTGTGCGCATTTATCATCAATCTTCTTTCACAGTTCGATGTGGTAAACATGATACCCTATTTCAACTCACTAAATTAGCAAGCCGAAATAGGGGAGGGAATATAGCTACCCTTGAATTTTAATCACCTTTCTTAGTAAGCATTTAGGTGATTTTATCTAACATGTGGTTTTGTAGGGTGTGGTTCCTAACTATGTACTACAAATACCGTTAGGGGCTTCATCCGACAACTTGTGGATATATCCTTTTTCATGAATGTTTACTTTTCTTTACTTTAGCTTGCATATGCACATAGTGTCATATGACCGCTAAAGTGGGGGCTAAATGTAGCGTCGTAAATTGTACACCCTTTCTAGGGTGGCACAATTTTACACTTAGTTTAGCACCCGCCTTAGTGTGTTTGCATCTTGCATTGTAATTTACCTTTAAGCATTTAATTAATTAATTTAATTAAATATAAAGTCATATTTCATCACTTTATACATCATAAAATTGGGCCCTTTACCCTAAGTGTGCCCCTTTTTAATTTTATTCCCCCAATAAATCATTAAATCATAAACCCTAATTATGTCCTATTTCAACCTTTAAGGATTGATTTTGGATATCAAAAGATCTCAAAATCAGTTGTAACTTTGGGTTTCTCTCTAATATAATCATAGCTAACGACCCTGAAAATTTGGTGAAAAGTTGATCAGACCAGGTGCAACGTGCACCCGATCCCTAACATTTTTCCTGAAACTTCGAGAGCATAATTTTATGATTTTATGATGATTAATCCCAATAAATCGGTAGGAAATTCAATCTTTAAGTCGGCCTAAAGTTGAAATTAAGATCTAGGGTTTCATACATTAGAGATCTCTCTTTCTTCATTTGAAGGCAACTAAGATCTAGGAAAAAGCTTTTGGAGAGATCACAAGGAGCCTTCTATGTAGTCAAAGAGAAGCTTATGTGGAGTCTTCAAAAACATTCATCAATCATTCATCATCAATTAGGAGCCTTGAAGACATTGAAGAATAATAGGAGATCACCTATTGACAATTGGCTTGTACCCCTCCTTTATGGGTTGGGTATGATTTCCTGTTATTCTCATGTCTTTGTATGAGCTTCATTGCATCAATTTGAATAATTACATTCATGATTTAGATCACTTTGCATCATTTATTTAGAGCATTTACTTTGTCAATTACAAGCATTTAGGGTTTACTCTTTAGGGTTGCTCTAGATTGTTTGCATTCATCTTAGGATCTTGCACACACACAAGATTCCTACACACATTATTTTGCTATAACAAATTGGCTATTTGTTGAGGTGGAAATCACAAAAATAGACATTTGACCAAGGCAAAACCCTACATAGCCACCCCAAACCCTCTCTTTTTAGTTGCAGGTGTAGGTACAGGTAGGCGTGAGACTTTTAGGACTGCTAAAAGGCACAAGGACTGTCCTAAACCCTCATATCTGCCCCAAAACCATCAGGGATAAGGGGAATGGATCCCTAGTCCTATCCAAGACAGGATTGTGGTAGTGTGGTACCTCCACTTTCAGGTGATTTTCATCAAGGTGACAGTTCAGGACCTTCAATTTACATTCTCTCCATTGTAGCTTCCTATCAGACATAACAAGACCAGAGTGTGGCACTCCTGTCAAGGTCAGTTTGGCTCATTTTTGAACACCAGGTACATATTCAAATCCCTCCCTCTTCTCTACTTTTAATATCTCAGTTTCAGATCTATAACTTTCTGCAATTTCAACTCATATATGCTTCATTGTTTATCTCCTAGTCTAGTTGATCAATCACATCCTATTTTGCACATCTTCTCTTCATACACAACAAAAGGAATAGAAGCCCTTAGAGATAATCCTTGGCTCTCTCTTTCTCATAAGAAGTAGCCAAATTGATCTATCTACCTAGTCTCTTTCGCATTCCCAATGTGTTGGCAAAAGTGGGATTAGGTCCTAGACACCCGGTCTCACTTTTTCCCCTCCACAGAAAAATACATCGTGCAATGCAAGAGTGACAGTGTTATTCATAAAGCACTTGTGATGCCTTATTTGGTAACCTTATCGTGTGATGCAAATTCCTTGTTCATTTCTTCATTCTTCATTCACCTCACAACATCTTTTTGATTAATTAATTGTCTTTAATGCGTGACATGTACAAGGCATGATAAGTGCAACACTATCACGTAAGTGCAAAGGCTTCATATGGCGTATGTAAAAGCAATGTGCAACGTGTATAAAAGCGATGCATGACATATGTAAATGCAATGCATGACACATATAAAAGTGAAGCATGACATATATGTAAAAGTGACGGGCGATGTATGTAAACGCAACATGTGACATATGTAAAAATGCATGAAAAGTGCGAGAGCAACGTACGACAAGCGCATGATAGCGATGTGCAAACGCAATGCATGATGAGTAAGTGTAGTAAGTGCAATGCGATGTGTGGCAATGATGTGTGATGGTAACATGGAGGAGAAGTACCACATCAATGTGACATTGTTGCGTGATAGTGACGCAAAAGCGAAGTGCAACAACAATGCACAACGTATGCGAGATCAATGCGAGAAGGTAGCACACAATGACAACGATGCACAAACATAATGTGTGATGAAGATGCATAGTGGGAACATGACATTGCTGCACGGTGGCATTGTGGCATCTTTATGCAATGTATGTAACAACAACGCACGATGTATGACCATGCCTTAGTCAAAAAATATAATGTTAAAAAAAACAATTTTTAATTTTTTTGTATTTTTTTGTATTTTTTATTTTAAGACTCTAACTCTAAAGCCAACTAAACTAAGAAAATTTATTTACAAATAGGCCTAAAAAAGTGGGGGTCCCCATTTGCAATGGGGCAATGTGTGATTTGGTCACAACAGAACCCTTTTTCTTGGGTTGTGCCAAAATTTTCTTCCTTTTCATCTACCTGTGCCTATAGTAAGTGTTGTGCATAGGCATCCAATGTGGCCTCGTCAACCTCATATCCCATTGGCATGATCCAAATTATTCTTGGTTGTACAGCTTCAATCATGCACTCATCTTTATTAACCATAAAACATATAGTATCCTTGTATTTTTCAACTACGGACTTAGGGATCCTAGATATATTCTTCATTTCCTCTTGGATTGTCTTGAAAAATGCCCATAAATTAGCTTTACTAAGCTTATCCCCTTGCCTATCCAAAATTTGACCTATCTGAGATGCTACCGGGTGGTCAAAGGCCCATTGAATCTTACCAAAACTAGGAACTGTACCCAAAAAGTAAATTACTAGACAAATAACAAGAGATCCATACCAGAAAGTATTCTTTTTGTCTTGTTTGATTTTTTGGAGGTTTGTCATGAGTTCTTTCAGCATCACACTGCAAAGATCATAATATGTGTCCTCCTTAACCATTTGATGAGATACCAAAATGTTATTGTTGGTGACATAGTTCAGTTGGTTAGACTGATAAACTGTTAGGTCCTGGAGACAACTGAGAGGGGGGGGGTGAATCAGTTGTCAACTATATTCAAACCAAAAACAACTTAACCAGCTTAATGCTTAATACCGGTAAACTAGTTAAGTATGCCGGTAGACAATTTTAATAGTTAATTGCTATACCGGTAAAGATTAATGCATGAAACATAAGCACAAAGTCATCCACAACACATAACACCAGTATTTGCATGTGGAAACCTTGTAAGGGGAAAAACCATAGTGGGAAACCTTACCCACAATCAGATGATACTACTGCAGATAGTAAGTGTACATAAATGGGGTCTGCACATGCAAAAAGGCCAACAGCCTAGAGCTCACTGCTCAATCACAAAATGGGAGTCACACTGACTATAGTTGGATGGTTAAATCCAATAAGAATGTACTGCACAAAATAGCATCTTCATATGCTGGATTCAGTATTGGTGTAATGCTCATATGCTTTCACAAAAACCTAGCTTCACCTTCAAATGATGTCTTCATGTATAGCTCTGCTTAATCTCGCATATACCTTCACACAATCCTTTTTTTGCATTCCACATTCGATCTTACAAATAAGATCTTACATTTATACCATAACCTAAGACCAATTTTAGTAGGTCAGCTCTACAAGATATTACAATAAAAACATTTTACAAACAATATAATATCCAATGCAATAATCGATTAAACATGTTGGCTTAATGCATTTACAACAATAATTAATCATCTCCATAGCGTGCCATGCTGATCTAGAAAAGATAAATCTACCGATGTAACCCTAGACCTATTTGCCGATAAAAGCAAATATGCAAATATGAATATACCAATGAACAAAACTCCAGGACAAGATTTCCAAATGATGTCTTCAACATTACCAAGTCTCTTCCATATAATTCCGAGTGCCAATGATCATTATATCCTGCTGGTGAACCATATACCAGTAACTGTGCAATAGTTACTTGCTTGTCAGTGAATGTTGCTGGATCTCCAAAGTGCTAGTGTTTTAGTAGGTGTTGACATCAATGACAAAACCATACCCAAATACCAACAATCTCCCCCTTTGGCATTGATGGCAACGCAAGATGAAAAAACCATCAAAGTGCCAAAACAGAAATGCCAAATACCAAAAACCAACAATCTCTCCTAAACAACAATCTCTCCCCCTGGGAGCAACATGTGTTATCCAAAGTTTTCCATACCAATCTCTCCCTAAAAGATAATGTGTTTTTCCATAAATATCTCTCCCCCTTTGACATCAAATGCCAAAGTTACAATAATACTAAGTTCATATACAAAATACCAATCAATTCAATATACCAACTACTCCCCCTGAGAAGTAGCTTCCTCATCAAAGACTGGAATAAAAGATTTGTCTGTTAATTAGGCCGGTTGATGACAATAATCAACTATCTAAGTCTCTACCAGTGGTGGTATGACTCCAAGCTGATCTCTGAGATATTCAAAAGTCTCCTTAGGCAAAGGTTTTGTGAAAATATCTACAAGTTGTTCTTTAGTATTCACATAAACCAGTTTTATCTCCTTTTCTTCAACTTTTTCCCTTAGAAAATTTAGTTTGATAGAAACATGTTTTGTTTTAGAATGTAATACTGGATTCTTAGATATATCGATTGCTGCAGTGTTATCACAATATATAGTAATAGGTTCCTTGCATTTTACCTTTATGTCTTTCAACATTTGCTTAAGCCATAGTACCTATGTGCAGTTAGTTGCTGCTGCAACATATTCTGATTCTGCTGTTGATAAAGATGTACAACTCTGTTTCTTACTCAACCAAGAAACTAATCTGTTTCCAAGAAAGAATGCTCCGTCGGTGGTGCTTTTTCTATCATCCACATCTCCTGCCCAATTTGCATCTATGTATGCACATAGATCAAAATATTCATTTCTAGGATACCATAATCCAAGATTTACAGTGCCTTGTAAGTACCAGAAAATCCTTTTTACTGTTGATTCATGATTTTCTCTAGGATTACTTTGAAATCTTGAAACAATACATATTGCATTCATAATATTAGGTCTGGTTTGTGTCAAATACAGTAAACCTCCTATCATAGATTTGTATCTAGTTGGATTAACAGGTGTAGATTCATCCCTTTGAGATAATTTGTCATTTGTAGTCATAGGTGTGCTTACCGGTTTAGAGTTCTCCATCCCAAATTTCTTTAGTAACTCTTTCAAGTATTTGGATTGACTCAAGAATATACCTTTGTCAGTCTATGACATCTGCAATCCTAAAAAGAAATTAATTTCACCAGTCATAGACATTTCAAATTCTTGTTGCATTTTAATAGAAAATTCTTTACATAATCCATCTTCTCCTCCAAAGATTATATCATCAACATACTTCTATAATCAAGATGTCATCATTAGTTATTTTGTAATATAAATTGTTGTCTGCATTTCCTTTAGTAAAACCAATCTTTAAAAGATACTTATCCAATCTTGCATACCAAGCTCTTGGGGCTTGTTGTAGTCCATACAGAGCTTTCCTTAACCTGCATACCATATCATTGTCATCTGTCAAAGAAAATCGATCAGGTTGTTCAATGTATACTTCCTCTTCAAGATCTCCATTCAAAAATGCACATTTAATATCCATTTGATAAAATTTGTAGTTCTTGTGAGCTGCAAAAGCCAAAAATAATTTGATTGCCTCAATTCTAGCTACCGGTGCAAAGGTTTCATTGTAATCAACTCCTTCTTTCTGAGAATATCCCTTACACACTAATCTTTATTTTTTACAACCTTACCATCTTCATTAAGTTTGTTTCTAAATACCCGTTTGGTTCCAATTACATTTTTATCTTTAGGCGGGGAACTAATGTCCAAGTGTTATTTTTCTCAATTTGTTCTAATTCTTCTTCCATAGCTTTAATCCAAAATTTATCTTCACATGCCTCATTAATAGATGATGGTTCAATTTGAGAAATAAGACATACCTCTTCATTTGCCAATCTTCCTCTTCTCATAACTCCCTTAAATTTGTTTCCAATTATCTGATCTTCAGAATGATTCAATCTTACATACTGGGGTGTCTTAGTTTGTTGTTGTTCTTCAATTACTATGGAATCCTCAGATAGTACTCGGGTAACTGGATCTTCATTCTGTACTGGTGGATTTAGTGTAGGTTCATTTGTCACAATTTTTGTTGCCGGTTCAGAGTCTATATACCTTGAAGTTCCTCTGAATTGTTCATCAATCTTTACATTTGTACTCTCAACAATTTTCTGCAATCTCTTGTTAAAACATCTATATGCCTTGCTCTTAGATGAATAACCAAGAAATATTCCTTCATCACTTCCAGGATCAAATTTTCCAATATACTCATCTCTTCTGATATAACATTTACTTCCAAAAATTCTAAAATACTTAAGAGTAGGAGTTGTCATGCCCAAAATTTAGGGCAAGAACGGGACAATTTTTTTTTTTAAATCACGACTTAAAACATTAAATTGACAATTATAAAAATGCTATAACATATTTCGTCTTAACTATGTTTAGCGTTAACTTTATCTACTAACTCAAGTAAGTAAAAATTAATTTAAGATTAGATGCGGAAAGCTAGATTACTTATTAATTTTTATCTCCTCAATTTAGTCCAATAGAATAAATTAAATCCAAAAGTCTAAATTTATAACTAGGATAATATTAATTTCCAATAGTCATGAATAGCGTTTAGGAAATAAATAAATTTAGACCTAACACATAGTTCATAATGTCAAAAATTGATTTAACACCATTATTAAAATGTGATTAACTAAATTGACAAAAAAAAAAAAAAAATCAATTAAATTCATAAAGAAAATATGTTCTATAAAGTTTAATCTCCTTGAATACCTATATTTAGGTTCATCTCCAAATAAAAATAAAATGTTAAAATCTAAAGATTTGCTTTCTTCTTTAATATCCACAACTTTCTATATATATATATATATATACCCAAATTTATACAAGCAAAACCATGCAAACCCTAACTAGGAATTTGCATTATAAAATATCCCCTATTTTATAATTTACCATTTCTTATTACTTCCCTAGCCCTACCCGGGCTAGGGTTTTATATATATATATATATATTGTTTAAGGAATTATGCAGGGCCGAATGGAGACCTTGGTGGCGGCCATGGCAGATGGGCGGCGCTTGTTGGGGAGGGGCGAGGTGGTGCACAAAGCTCCACCAATGGGTCTTGGCCCACACAGTGGCCTTGGTCGCTGTGTGAGTCGCGGCCCGCACAGTGGCATGGCCCACTACGCAGAGCACGGCCCGCACAGGGAGTCACAGCCTCTTGTGAGGGTCGCGGCTAGCACAGAGGCTACGGCCTCTGTGAGAGTTGCGGCCCACACAGGGGCTGCATCCCCTACGTGGCCGAGGCCCCGCGGAGGTTCTAAAACCCTGCTACTATGCACAAATCTTTTGTTTTTGCTAATTTTTTTTTTATGTTTTTTTTTAAATTTAAAAAAAATAAAATATACTTATATATATTTATATGTATATAAGTATATATATATATTTATTTTCATAGGTATATATATATATATAATTTGCATGTATATAATTATATATATATATATATATATTTTATATAACAGAAATTATATAATGAATAGACAAAAGTATTTTGATTTCAGGTATGTATTCGGACACAGGATCTTACTGTACAGAATACTGAAGTATTATATTGTTTTCTTTTGATTTATTTCTTTTCATAAATTTCCTAGATGCGAAAATAAAATAGATGGATTATTTAAATCTTGATTTACTTACAACAAAAGTAAAGTAATTTTATTATTTCATTTAAACTGTTTAACTATAGATTTTATTTTCTGTATATAAATAATGACAGTATTTAATAAATTCTAACATCAACTATATAAATGACCAAATTTAATAAATTTACCAGCAGCTAAATAAATCTAGATTTTATTTAAATAAAACTATAATAGATTATCATTTTCATTTTCTACATTAAACAAAATGACAGACTTTGATAATTCTACAACAACTATTTAAATGACAAATTTTAATTAAATTAATAGCAACTAAATATAGCTATAATTTATTAATCTAAAACCTTAGAGATGGCTATAAAATCTTTGCTCTTATCTTCTGCAAATAATATATAAAAAATAAAATCGTAAATAAAATGAAATCACAGATTTAAATAAAATAACTTTTACATTTCTATGTATAGATCTACATGCTTTTATTTTCAGCCTCCTGCATGCACGCTAAATCAATTTTATTTCTTTTCAAATAAATTGTTTTCAGATGCGTATGGGAAATAACAATTTTCTTCCTTTTCAAAATATCCTATACACACAAATATTTATTTCAAAACTTTAGGAACTACTATAAGAAATAATCAATTTTCTTTTCCGCAATACAACTTAAATGACTATTACAAATATTCAAATCTTATCTCCAAGATATTCTTGTCACTTTACAATTAGGACTCTCATTTCTAATAAATGAGAAAAGTAATAAATACATATCCAAATATTTTTCTGCAACAACTAAATCCAGCCACATCTACTTGTCCTGCTATTTTCTTCTAACAACCTGCAATTAAATCGAAAGCTATGACCATGGAGAGTTCACCTCCCAGCCCAGGCTAACTGGTAGCCGCCCCCGAGGTCGGAGAACCAAGCCCTAGATAGGTAACACACATGCAAACACAAAAGACGAGAGAATACACAAACTCAAACACAACCCCAACCCAGGCTACACTGCATCACACATTTGTGGTGTCTTTTCAAGGGTGGTAGTGGATCGAGTACCTTGAGGAGACTGCAAGTATGGTAAAACATAAAGCCACCTCATGGCAAACCAAATACATCAAGTATAACAACCCCATATTCCTTATGCCCCCCAAGGCATTCATGCCTTATTTCCCTCCTTATGACCCCCAATGCATAAACAAGTCATGCAGCAAGGGTCACATAAAATCCTTTGTGATCACTCTCATAACGAGAGCCTCTCACTCGAGGGCTGTCACTTCTACCACCCACAAGACCATCCTCTCCCAAGAGTAGGAGGTCTTGATTACTCCCAAAACACATACATTGCATAATCACCAAACACCAAATAAATTTCCAAGAAATACATGCAAGAAAACTAGTCTTTTACACAAGCATTTCTTTCAAAACAACATGCAATAAGAAAAATGTTACAAGAAAGGTAGAACCAACCTTAACTGCGCAAAGGTATGCTAGTTTTGTTGAGGATGAGAAGCCCAATTTCACAAGTCTTTTCTTTCTACACTTAGCCAAATTCTAAATCCCAAATCTATCTTTTTCTTTTCAAAAATTCTTTTGTCTCCAAAAAATGGAGAGTGGGTGATTACCCACTAATTTTCTAATTCTTGCTTAAGAAGCCCTTTGTGAGAGTTCTCACAAGTTTCTAAAAACTAAAAAGGAAGGTAAGGTAAAATGGGAAAGGGAACTCTCATTCAAAAAGGAAGGTTCACAACTTAGTTCAAGTCTTCTAATTTCAATTTTCGCACAACTTAGAAAAGTCACTTTTTAGGGTGTCTAAAAGGTCACATGGGAGTAGAAACTTGCCTGGAATTACCCCTAACCCTTAGGTATACCTTATGGGCTTTAGGAAACCCTATTAAACTACCCCTAGGTGTCCATTTAACCCTTTTTAAACCCCTCTGAAGTTTATTTTCGGGTCAAACCTATGTTGACCATCCCAAAGATTCTTTACCCAAGGCATTTATGGAATCACATTACATTAATTGAAAAAGCTATAGTTAAACAATTCCCTCCAAGAGACAAATTTAAAAACTCAAACATAAATCCACACGTGTCAAGTGACACAAAGAAAATACTTTTACAAAATTATACATGAAATCATGTCTCTTGTTGGATTTAAATAAGTCAATTAAATAACATTTAACACACATGCATCATTTACTATTACGAATAAAATATGACACAAACAGGGTGTTGTCTCTCCAAATAGACAAACCCTGGTTTTACGAACATACATAGGTCTAGGTTTGGTTCTTCGTAATATTTCCATGGTCACATGGATAACTTCCCACGCATCTCAATTACACATTAATAACTTCAAATAAGCCCATATAATATAAAACACAAGAATAATAGTACACATCAAACACTTGCATACAATTTACATTTGAACAATTTAATACATCTTATATCCAAGTAATTTCACATAAGCAATTATCCTAATTCTCATAATTTTGATCCACACATAAAACATACATCCTATTTCTATCATCATAGTAAAGTCCTGCAAATCCAATAACGACATATATCACCGCAAATTCATCCTATTCAAAAATCATGTAGAGTTCTATATTATAAAGCATATAAATGAAGCATCGACATATAGCAATGTTATCCAAATCATGGAATCATATAAGTTCTAAATCCATAATGCATAAAAATAAAGCATCCATAATAGTCTCAACATAAAACCCACTGAAATGCCAGACTGAGTCAGGGTGGGGTCTCACAAGAGTATTACCAAACCATAGTTCATGAGGGGTCTTACCGGTTTCACCTTTGATGTGAACTTTGTTGAATGTATAGACTGTTGTGCTGACTGCTTCTCTCCAATACACATGTGGTAAATTAGCTTCTGATAACATACTTCTTGCTGCATCCAAGATAGTTATATTTTTCCTTTCAACAACTCCATTATGCTGTGGTGTCCGAGGTGCTAATAGCTTTCTTCTGATTCCATTCACTTCACAGGATGTATTAAAATCCTTAAATGTAAATTTACCTCCTTGATCTGATCTTAAATATTTGATTTTCTTATCGGTTTCATTTTCAACCATTGCCTTGAATAGTTTGAACTTTCCAAGTGCTTTTGATTTTTCTCTGAGAAAAGTAACACAACACATTCTAGAATAATCATCAATAATTAGCATGAAATATCTATCACCTTGTAAGCTTTTAGTTCTAGCTAGACCACATAAATCAGTGTGAATCAAATCAAGAGCATTATTGGATTTTTCTGGAATACTTTTGAAACTAGCTCTATATTGCTTTCCAAATTGACATTCCTTACATATTGTATTCTGAGGTTTGACAATTTTAGGTAGATCTCTAATTGCCTTAGAAGTACTAATCTTCACCATGCAATCAAATTTTACATGACAGAGTCTCTTATGCCATAACCAACTTTCATCTATATGTGCTATCAAGCATGTCTTTTCACTATTATTCAAATGAAAGATATTACCTCTAGTCTGATTACTGGTTGCAATTTTAAAACCAGTTCTATTCATGATTTTGCATTTTCCATTTTTAAATTGTAAATGAAATCATTTCTCAACTAATTGACCAACACTTAAAACATTATGCTTTAATCCTTCAACATAGTAGACATTGTCAATGTTATGCTTACCATCAAGAGATATTGTACCCTTACCTTTGATTGAACAGGCTTTGTCATCTCTAAATCTTACTAAACCTCCATTGTATTTTTGAAAGTTCAAGAATTTACCTTTGTCTCCTGTCATATGATGTGAGCATCCTGAATCAATGATCCATTCATCCTTTACTTCAACTTTAGCTGCTAGGGCTTGTTCTATCGGTTGAGCAATAGGTGCCGGTTGATCTTATGTTATAGCAACAAAAACCCATCCATTGTCTGTTGGATCCTCATCAGAATCGTCAGTCACACCTTCATCAGCAATGTAACAAGATTTGTCTTTATTCTTCTTAAATTTGTATCTCTGATATTCAGGATTAGGCTTGTATGTTCTTCTAGCTTCTTCTCTTAGTCTAGCATGTCTATCAAGGCATCTTGAAGCCATATGACCAATCTTATTGTAGTTAAAATATTTAAAGGGTGCTTTATCCTCATACTTACTTCCAACCGGACCTTTAGGCATTTTCCTTGCAAATAGTGCTTCAAGTTCTTCAAGTTCTTCATTCTCCTTCCTAGTTTCTTCAAGTTCTCTTGCATAAAAGGCTTTCCAATCTGATTTGTCAAATTATGGAGCAGGTGATGTTGATGCTTTAAAGGCCAAATCTGTCTTTATAGTAGCAACAAGACCAAATTCCTCAATTTCAAAAGCTGAAAGTTTTCCAATCAATGTATCCCTAGTTACTGATGTATTAGGCATTGTTCTTAACTCATTTATAGCAATAACCTTCATTTTATATGCCAGTGGCAATCCTCCTAAAATTTTTGAAACAATTTCATCCTCACTTAAGGTTCCTCCACAACATTTAATACCCAAAACAATTTCATTTACACTTTCCATAAAAGAAGAAATCCTTTCATCTTCTTTCATTTTCAGATGTTCATACCTGACTTGGAAGCTTTCAAGTTTTGCAGTTTTGACTGTGGAATCTCCTTCATTCAGTGTTTCCAAATGAGTCCAAATAGCTTTAGTAGTAGGCCTATCTGATAATCCCATGGTTTGTTGACCCGATAATGCGCTCAAGAGTGCTTCTCTTGCTTTGCAATCATTTTCCTCATCTTTAGTCAAGGTAGTTGGACTAGGCTGACCAAGTACAATAGCAGTATAACCTTTATTTGTAACTTCCCAGACATCTTTATGAATGCAATTTAGGTTTATCTCCATTTTGATCTTCCATATGCCATAGTTGGTTCCATCAAGTTTAGGACTAATCTCTGATACCAATTGTTAGGTCCCAGAGACAACTGAGAGGGGGGGCTGAATCAGTTGTCAACTAATTTCAAACCAAAAACAACTTAACCAACTTAATGCTTAATACTGGTAAACTAGTTAAGTATGCCAGTAGACAATTTTAACAGTTAATTGTTATACCGGTAAAGATTAATGCATGAAACATAAGCATAAAGTCATCCACAACACATAACACCAGTATTTGTACGTGGAAACCTTGTAAGGGGAAAAACTATGGTGGGAAACCTTACCCACAATCAGATGATACTACTGCAGATAGTAAGTGTACATAAATGGGGTCTGGACATGCAGAAAGGCCAACAGCCTAGAGCTCACTACTCAATCACAAAATGGGAGTCACACTGACTATAGTTGGATGGTTAAATCCAATAAGAATGTACTGCACAAAATAGCATCTTCATATTCTGGATTTAGTACTGGTGTAATGCTCATATGATTTCACAAAAACCTAGCTTCACCTCCAAATGATGTCTTTGTGTATAGCTCTGCTTAATCTCGCATATACCTTCACACAATCCTTTTTTCGCATTCCACATTCGATCTTACAAATAAGATCTTACATTTATACCATAACCTAAGACCAATTTTAGTAGGTCGGATCTACAAGATATTACAATAAAAATATTTTACAAACAATATAATATCCGATGCAATAACTGATTAAACATTTCAGCTTAATGCATTTACAACAATAATTAATCATCTCCATAGCGTGCCATGCTGATCTGGAAAAGATAAACCTACCGGTGTAACCCTAGACCTATTTGCCGGTAAAAACAAATATGCAAATATGAATATACCAATGAACAAAACTCCAGGACAAGATGTCCAAATGATTTCTTCGACATTACCAAGTGTCTTCCATATATTTCTGAGTGCCCGTGATCATTATATCCTACCGGTGAACCATATACTAGTATTTGTGCAATAGTTACTTGCTTGTCGGTGAATGCTGTTGGATCTCCAAAGTGCTAGTGTTTTAGTAGGTGTTGACATCAATGACAAAACCATACCAAAATACAAACATAAACTCTATAACCTATAATCATCGCAACAAATTTTACATCAATATCACTAACATCATCAGCTCTCATAGATCTTCCATCAAAATTTGCATCAGTGAGCTTGTTCAATTCATTGTTTGAAAGCTTGCACCTAGGGTCGGGTACACCTCCAACTTTTTGAAGACAGGTCACATTCTTAATCATTTCCTCTATAATCTTGTACGTTGGTCCAACCAGATGAACTCTCCATGAATGTAGCTCAAAAAAATATCACACCCATTATGCATCATCAAAAGTAGGAAAATCCATAAACTATGTGAAACCCTTCCTTTGAAAGTGTGCAAATTTTGGTTTCAACTCATTGTCAAAGATTAGGTTTTCCATGAAAACGCAAGACAACTCATATCCGCCGAGCTCCTTAATGCTGTAGTGGATGTATGCCCTAATATCCTATGTGTGAATAATACCATAACAAACGCTAAAAAATGCACCCAATAGTTCATCCAAAAGTGACTTGAAAGGATGTTTCTTGAAAACTGGATGGGGATGATTCTTGATTTCAACCACCAAAGGAGTATTTATGTTGGATGATGAAGAAGCCATAATAACCAAATTCAGAAACTAGGGTTTCTACAAATAAAAAATACCTTAAGATACTATCGAGAGATGAAATTGCTTTTGAAAATGAAGTCCTTGCACAAATCGCCTTGGACTCTGAATCTCTCTAGAAATTGTTCATTTGAATTCTCGATCATTGTGTGATGAAAATAAATTTACTTTTCCCTTTTATCACCATCAACCCTAAATTTTCACTATCATAAAAGTTATCGGGAAGAATTACTGGGATACATGGTCTGTGAGTAGGTTCTGGTAAACACTTGAAATTTCTTGAGTACCATTTGCAATCAGAATTCTCTGACTATAGATCCAATTTGGGGTATTCGCATGATCTTCAATGATTTACCTACCCCTAAGGCAGAGTACCTTAGTTACCGGTTGTATTTGCTACCAGTGTAGGACCTGTTGACTCTACCGGGTGATCTAGTCAGTTGTGTATCCGATCTTCTTACCCATCTTTTCTCATGTTGTTTCCTAGTGTCTTCCAGTTTTTATTTTCCCTTCTTATCTACATTTCCATTAGTTGCTGGTGGGTTCTTGCTTCTACAATATTTGGTAATATGTCCAAATTCATTGCATGTATAACACACAATATTGTTCTTCTGAATTGCTTTGTTAAACCCTTGATTTCCTTTTGATCTATATTGGTTAGCCATATTTCCAAATTTTCTACATGCATGACATCTTACATTTCCAAGACCGGCGAATGATGTATTGTTCTGATTATTCCTATTTTTGCATTGACTAGCCATATGACCATATTTATTGCAAACAAAGCATGTACCATTGAATTTGTGAGCATTAGGTTGTCTTAACGGTGATTTCTGGTTCTGATTGGTGACATGATTCTGCTTCTGTCTGGATAATTGATCTTTTTGTGTAGTATTGGAGCTTTTTCCTTCTTCATAACCAAGACCTCTCTTGTCATTAGCATCTCTCTGATTCTTCAGTAGTTCATCAAGTTTAGCAAAGCTATCCTTGAACTTGTCCTTGTACTCATTTTCCATAACCAGGTCATCTCTCATGATTATAATATGTCTCTCAAGTTTCTATTGATTATTCTAGGATTGGGTCAATTCAAGTTTCAGCATATCATTCTCATGTGTTATCCTATCACATTCATCAGATCTATCCTGCAATGCTTGAGCTAGGTTTTCTTCATTTTCTTTCTATCTTCAATCTCCTTGCACACCCTCATGGTTAGGGCTTGCATCTCGTTCTTCAAGATAGTGTTCTCTTGAGTGAGTAACTGACATTGATCCTTCATAGCATCTTCCTCATCACTATTCTGATTTTTCAATTGATCACATAGCTCCTTCCTCTTAGCCTTGACAAATGAAAGATTTCCTTGCAATAAATGATGTGTTCTTTGGCTTGCTTCAATTCATTTTTTAGTTTATTGTTCTCCATTTGCTCATGATCAAGATCCTCGAGAGTAAGTCGAAGTTGTTGCTGCAGACCGATTTCCATTGATTCTAAGTTTCGGATCTTCCTCAAGTAATTAAACTTCTTCTGAGGAACCAAGCTCTGTTACCAATTGTTAGGTTCCAAGAACACTGAGAGGGGGGGTGAATCAGCATTCTACCGGTAATGATAGTTTTGAACTTGTTGCTTATTAACTGTTTAACAATAAATAAAATTAGAGTGCATATACCAAATAACACATGAAAAGGAAACACCATAACACCAATATTTATACATGAAAAACCCTAGAAAGGGAAAAACCATGGTGGGTTTTATACCCACAATATCTATATACTTGATCAAGGTATACAAATATTACATGACGAGGATTGTACATGCAATCAGACCAACCACTTAGAGCTCATTTCTCAGACATAAAATGAGAAGTCTCACTGACTTACAAGGAATTACAAAGTAGAATGAACTTATGAAATGCATTTGACCATGCTGGTTAAGTTCTGGTTCATGCTATGATATCCTTCACTGTATATTGGTTTGTTGATGTTTTGTTCTACCCTGTTCTACTATCGGTTATGATGTGCACGTGAAAATGCACACAGATGCTTCTAATCACTGACCAAAATGCATACTAATAATCTCTATATAATTTGCAACCTAAAATTTGCATTCTAAAACTCATATTAATCTATCACTGAAATAATCTCCTTAAATATCCTCCTAACTTTCACCATGTCATCTTTAATAAAAAGTATAAACTTGTCACCTACCAGATCATAATAAATCTCAAACATAATCCTAATGATCACGTCTGCCTTCACACACATGAAATAAATGATCTGGGCCATAAGATGAGCTAGCTGGGTCCTATCCATTACCGGGTTCCAGATACATGTTACTGGGATCAGTTACCGGGATCAGGGCTTAGTTAGATGTGAAGAAAAGTGGATGTCGGTGCCGGTTAAGTGTAATAAATGTTGGCTAACCCAAACAAACAATATGTACACCTGAAGATAAGTTCCAATGACCGAAGAAGAGTTTCCATCAATGACAACCCTCAAAGCCATTAACCTTACTACATGAGTTTCAATTGCCAACAACTCATGCTCATGACATCTTGTTAATACTTGTTTGAATGATATTTTCCTTAGTATTTGACCTTTTCCTATATACCATGATGTCATATTGTGATACCATACCTATTAGTGTTAATGGGTACATTAATATATCACAATTCTAGAGTTACATACTTGGATTATAGTACCATATTGTACTTTAAAGATATCACACTATGATATGGAGGTACACAAGCTACCACCTATTGAAAAAAATCCAACTTGCTCTCCAAATGCACAGTTATCCAGACAACCCATATAACTCTGCACATAAGAAGGTTTCAACATTAGGAGAACCAAAAGGTACTGCCAAAAAGTGAGTAAGGAATGAGTGTAGCAGTTCATGACATGGGTGGCCATTGGGCAACAGGTTAAATATTTTTTAATTTAAAAATTCCCTCCTCCACCAATCACTGGCAGAATGGGAGTGAGGGAAGGACTTAGTGGATTTCATTCCCATTAGGAATTGCATTATTAAGGTCTCCTTCAATAAGGATTTTGATGTTGGAAGGCAAGGAGCTGTAGTTTCTTCCAGCATCTCAGTCCATGAAGATTGAGACCGAGGGTCACCATGGCATCCACCACACAATTACCTTCTATGAAGATATGGTTCAAAAGGAAAGATTCAAAGGAAGATAAAAGTATTAAAGAATCTCTAATGATACCATTGATTAACCAATTAATTCTATTCAACCCTTTAACAACATCAATTATCATCTTCAAGTCACCTTCAATGGCAATCGCCTTAACACCAATAAAGAGTGCAATATGAAGGCCCAATGTCAATGCCATAGCTTCATCTTAATTGCTAGAATAATAATTCAAGTTACCTGCATATGTTGCAACCAACTCCCCAATAGAAGTTCCTATAATTTCGCCCCCAACAGCCAAATCATGCCTAGCAGCACCATCAAAATTAAGCGTGGTGTAACCCCAATCAGGAGGCTTCCATTTAGAATTTAATCTTCGTATGTGCCTAGAATTGTCAAAGGAAGCAAATGATGCTAGAAGGTTCCACCTACATGCAATTTCATAATCAGCAGTGGATGGTGAGTTGGAGGGAAATTTAACTAAAAGAACAAGAAGATTCTCCGATGACAACTTGAGAAATCCCCGCAAGACCAACTTAATAGAGGTTTCAATTCCCTGAAAAATTATGTTATTTCTTTCTTTCTAGATACCCTAGATGAGGTGTGGTGGTATCTATTTCTAGAGCTAGCCGGCGAGGGGGCTGTGGTTTGAGCTTCCCCATTACTATAAAATTTGTACCAAGTTTTCATTCATTGACTGGTGAAAATTAATTTTTGGCAAACCATCTCCAAAAGGGTTCTAGCAAAGTCATAGTGTAGAAAAAGATGTGAGGAGTTTTCAACATATGATCTACAAAGGACACATCTATTAGGAAATTGGAATCCTCAATTATGGAGGTTGGGATTCCAAATATGCTTCCTCTAGTCAAAGGGGTTGTCAATCTATATGAGACACTCAGGGGCAGATTTGAATGAAAACAACCCACTTGGATTCCATTTCTAGATGAACGAGAAAGATAGGATGTGTCCCTTGTTGTACCCTCATGAGGTCTATGTCATTTCATGTTACATTAGGGCATATCTTCTTCTTGGGGCTCTTTTAGCATTATTGCCTACAGGGTCTCTATAACTTTGTGTGGTGCTAGATTAGCCTGTGTGTCTGTTTATATGTGTCAGTCCATGCATTTGAAATTCCACCCTGGTTCTTCATACCTTTGGTGACTCACAGACATTGCTAAATCAAAATAAGTGCTTTGTACATGGCGTCCTATTTTGTGGGTGCTCGAGATCCATGATCATTTCATCCATATCATCCATTGCATTTGCATTTTTTTACCCTTCCTGTTCTTCTTCTTTGCTTCTATCCTATCCACTGGGGCAATGTTTCTTTCGAGATGCCACGCAATTCCTTTTTCCTCACGCACCCTCTCGAGGGGGCATCCCTCACCATTCCTTTGTCGGGAATGGGGCTTTTTTCGCTTCCTCCCTCTCAAGTGTCTTATTGTTCTCACATTGACGCTATTCTAGTGCTACTGCGAAGAGGGGCAAAATGTAGACCCATAGATTTGGCTAATTAATTTAATCAAATTTAAATCTTATTCTTTCAATTAATTAATCTAATTAATTAATTTTCTATCCCTTTCTTCCAATTAGATAATTCTTAATTAATTAATCTCCCAAATCCCTTTATTCCAATTAATTAATTCCTAATTAATGAATTAATTATCATATCCTCCTAATTAATTAATCTAATCAATTGATTATCCCATCCTCCTATTTAATTAATTGAATTAATTGATTATCTCATTTTCCTAATTAATTGATTATCCTTGTTATTTCATCCCATTTGATTAATTATCTTTAATTAATTAAATATCTATTTTCCCAAAACCCCCATAGATTAATTAATTCAATTAATTAATTAGACTCAAATCCTATTTGAGCACATGGTGCCTAACCTTAACCCCCCTTCTAACCCAACCCTTGTCCTAACCCTAGGGTTCCAACCAACCCTATCTATCCTAAACCCTCCCAACCTAGTCATCCTCCAAAACTCCCAACCAACCATATCCTATCTCTCCAAACCTCCATATGTGCACATTCTAACCTCTTTTCCCCCTTTTTGGGGAAACTATCCTATTTTTGGGTGGCTTTGCCCAAAAACATGTCATTCCTATTCCCCCTTGTTGAGCCACTTGATAAACTTATAAGGCACTGAGAGGGGGGAGTTGTGAATCAATGCAAGCAAAAACTTAATAGATCTGATAACAACTTTCACCAACTTGAAAATCAATAAGCATGCAAGAAATATAACCACATAGGCAAACATCCAACAAAGTATGCAAACCATAACACAATTATTTTTCACGTGGAAACCCAAATGGGAAAAACCATGGTGGGAATTAGTACCCACAAAGATCAGCTAACTACAATATAGAGATCTATCCGGTTAAGGTCATACAACCACCCTATTAGGGGCACACTCGGTTAAGAGTGTCTTAGAACGGTTAAGAGCTATACAATAAGTCTTGTTAGGACCTAGTCCTATTAGGAGCTACCCACATTAATAGGATTTACAAACACAAGCTAATGTGTCACCTTGTTAGAGGATTTCACCTTCAAACCTGCTAGGATCCTATCGCACCCTATTAGGAGTGACCTTGTTAGAATATTTTCTTGTTGCAACTATTAGGAAGACAACAAGTTCAACTGATCTGAAGTTAGCACCTATGTGCCTATTTAGATCCACTTTTTCTCTACTTCTAAAACTGACTAAACATCAAACCCTATCTTCTTCTTACACCGCATGATCAAATTCTCACTCTTGATCTATGAAATCATTCAACTTAGATCTCATTATAAAGAACTTTGCTAAGTTGGCTAAGAACCTTGGAACAATTCCCTAGGTTCAATGAATTTAGTCACCTTTGACATTTTCCTACTCATTACACTTTTCTTATGTTGAAAAATCAATACATAACTCAAAAACATAACAATAAGTCTACTGGTTACCGAACAAACAAACTCTATTATACCGGTTCTCTGTTCTTCCTTACTGTGGTTGGAAAATCCATCATAACTTTCTCAATAAATTGAATCTGGTGATGCTGTTTGGAACATAGGTGAATGTTCCTATCTCCAACACTCCTTTAAAACCACAATGTCTAACTCTTCTCCAATCCTACATACCGATTGCTTAATCATGGCTATTTTCCTATTTACCGGTTGACAACAACTTAACAATTTTATTGTCTAACAAATTACACTACCGGTTATGCTATACCGGTTGGTCTACATGACTTAGATGACTAAAAAAACATGGATTCCTTCAATGACAACACAAATAAAGTCATCAAACAACCTATTACAACAATATCATCATCATCATCAAGCCAACAATCTCCCCCTTTGGCATTGATGACAACACTTATGAATTTTTTTTTCTAAGTGTCACATTACAACAATCAAAACTCCCCCTTAGCAATTACACGCTATTATAAAATTTTATTGACTAATACTACTCCCCCTTTGAAAGTAATGTCAAAGGTAAGAAAATGAATTTGAAATAAATGAATACAATACATCAAATTTTGCATTACCAAATGTATAGAGTTAAAAAGTTTTACAATTAAAATTTGAGAAAAATATCAACAAAATTAGTCTTCTTGACTTGTTTTACCTCATATGCTTTAAGCTTATGTTGTACTACTATGACCGATCTATAAAAAATTATTGCTGAATCATTTAAGGGAACAAATGACTCACTCAATTTTTTTAGCTCCTGTTGAGCTTCCTTTCTCTTCTTATCAATATCATCAAAGAACAATGACAGGTTGGAAATAGTAGAAAGAATTTTGCCTCCACTCTTCAATTCTTCTTTGATTTTATCCATATTCACAGTAAGACCTTATATGTCTTTGTCAATTGTCTTGATCAACATCTCAATTATTTTCTTTTCATATTCATTCTCTATATTGTGTAGAGAAGCCTCTCCAAGACTCTTCATTTGCTCTCCTACAGATGTGACCAAGTGGTCTAGTTTTTCAATGGGAGTTGTGAGACTATCAATGTCAGTCTCTCTGATAACAGACTAGAAAATATATCAACAATAGTTTGTATAGTTTTAACTTCTCTCCTTTGAGCTCTTATCATATTTTTTTTGGCCTTAGATTGCATTGCAGATGCAATCTCCATCAGTTTAGTTGGACTCATCATATCCATATTTATCGATCCTTGGATAGACATTATATCATCATCTTTATCATCATCAATGACTTTCTTCTGGGGGGTCACTTTCTGCACTTATTCTTCTTCTTCCTTGTCCTCTTCTTCCTTCTCCAATGACTTTGTTGTTTGCTCAACATCTATCTGTACACTCTCTTGTGTATCTTTCTACATTTCTTCATCTTTCTCTATTTGCTTAGTGGTTTGCATATCATCAATTTGTGCATTCACTTGTGTATTTGTCTCCTCTTCATTTTTATCAGTTGGAATAACTTTTGGTAACACTAGTTCTTCTACTATGATAGTAAGAACTGATGTAGTAACATCCGGTATCTGATCAATTTCAGTAACATCCTGTATCTGATCAATTTCAGTAACATCCGGTATCTGATCTTCAAACACATCTGGTAGTTCACCTTCAGTTACCTATGCTTCAGAGAGTTCTTCTTCCTCAGAAGAATCAATCTTCTCTAGTTCCTCTTGTTCAAGTCCTAATAACTTCTTTTAAATATCCTCAGTCTTAGCTTGCATCGACTGGGACCCACAAACGAGCAATCTAGTTAAGCTCTTCTTGGTCAAGAATAATGGTTTTGAATTTGAAAGTATGTCCTACAATTCCTCACATATTTCCAGTTGCAAATGCATAAGTACATACACAATTATTTCCTTATCCCGCCTAATAGAAGTCTACCATCTAGCTTCCAATTTTCTATACAAAGAGTCAGGTATCTATTCTTGTAATTCAATCATAGCTTTGCCATAGTGACTCATAAACCAAACAATTGAATCTTCAATTTGTTTCTTCTCTTCCTCATCAAAATAATTATAGTGCTTATCTACACCAACCAATATATCATACTTCCTTATATTCTTCAATAAGTTCTCAAGTACACTAAGTTTAGTTACCTGTGGTTTCACTGGTTTGACAGTGGGTGAATCAACCACTTAGACTTTTTACCACTTGCCCTCAATTCTTTCTTGTCACCTTCTGATTCAGTTTCCTCTGCCTCTTCCTTTGTTCCAACCTTATGAGTTCTTTGGGCTTGTTCTTTCTTCCTTTTTCCTGTAGCTTTAGGTTTTGGAGGCATTTATTCCTTTGATTTTCTCCTGATTTGGATCTTTGGAGGAGGAGGGGGCTTATCCTTCTTGACATCAACACTTCTAGTTTGTCTATCGGTTGGTGCACTAGAGATTCCTGCCTTCCTTTCTTCAAATCTGGTTCTTGATTCATCAATCATTTCCTTTGTGAAGCCTTGTGCAACAATAAATTCTTCAGCCTCTTTCCTGATTGTTGGTGTAAATAATTATTTATCTTGGATATTATTAGACCTTACTTAAGTTTACTTAGGATAATGCATTTCATAGTAGTTTGGGTATGAGACACTTGGGTGTTTGTGCCACATTGGGATAGTGTGTGATCCACCTCATGTGAAATATTTTATTGTTTCTCCTACCTACCCACACCTATCTCCTACCTACCCTTGTTTCTTATTGAGCCACATGTCATGTTTGTGTGCTCACGTATCCTTATAGCCTTGCCTATATATACAAGCTCATATTCATTGTATGTAAGAACTATTGATCATTTATGTGTTGATGAGAATACAGTTTATTCTTGTCCTATATTTTGTCTCTATTTGTACATTTCATTGAGCTCTTGATCTTGGAAATATCTCACATGGTATCAGAGCCATTAGAGTGTCATTGATTCATCTTTGAGAGGAATTTTTGCGATGTCAAGAGGTAGATCTAAGGAGCAACATCTTTTGGAGGCATCCTAGACCAAATCCGACCTCGCCATTGCGTCCAGGTGGTTGTTTCCATGAATTTTGGCTATAAAGTCAACCTATTTTGGTGAGAAATTTTTTTCGCCAATTTTGCTATATTTGTACGGATTTCTAAATTTGTTTTAAAAAAAAAATTATTTTCCGCAGAAATATTTTGATTTTTTTTTTGAAAAAAATAAAAATAAAATTTTTGATAATATATATATATATATTGGGGGGTCCACAGACCCTCCCGTGACCTGCTGTACTACAGGTTTTGTGCAACCCCATCATCCGTGTCGCTGTTGTACCTACAACTGCAACTCCTCCGACTACCCCTACGTTGCAGACCACAATGACGACTGTGCTCTCTGCTTCCACCAGTCATATCATCTTCCGATGACCGTGCTCTCTACTCCATCCACTGTTAGCTGACCCCCGTGGCTCCTCCCGACACCGGCACTGCCGACCACCGTCACCGGCTCTCTACCCTGCTGGCCTCGCAGCTCCGTCGACCTCAACCACCGTCGCCGACCCCAATCCGGTCGGGCCCTCTGCCGTCGGCAAACCCACCTATCGACCTCCTGCTGCTACTCCGGTCTGGGCTCCACGTGGCTGCCATGCAAGCTTCTGACTACCATTTGGTGCCACGTTAACACTAAAAACAATGTTGCATCAACAAACAAATCTGCCTCTCCCATGTCACACCTACCACGTCAACATCATCCACGTCATCCGTCTGCACTGTACATACACCACATAGGCAGGGAGGTGAAGTTTTTGTGACAGCTAGACAACTGTCAAATTTAACCCCATAGTTCAATGACGTTATTATTTTTAAAAAATTTTGCAGGTCCCTCTCTTTGAGCTTTTTGATTTTACAGTTCAACTTCAAATGGCC
This sequence comes from Cryptomeria japonica, assembly GCF_030272615.1. Taxonomy (NCBI): domain Eukaryota; kingdom Viridiplantae; phylum Streptophyta; class Pinopsida; order Cupressales; family Cupressaceae; genus Cryptomeria; species Cryptomeria japonica. The sequence goes on along the minus strand of NC_081413.1, from coordinate 409,157,761 downwards.
ATATCTTGCTCATTTTTGCTCCTTTTTTGGTGCATTTTTTTTTGAAATGGGCAATAATTTTGTGTACTTTCACGTGGTGGAATTTTTTTCTGATTTTGATGGACATATTTGTCAGAAAATGCAGTTTTTGGTGTCTATACCTGTCAAATCCTCGTTTCTGCAACTTCCGAGACTCCGTTTGGGCTCATACGAACTCCTTTTTAGGTGCCATTTTTTTTGAAAGTGCATCATTTTTCGTCTACTCTTATAATATGCTATCAGTTTGCAGCAATTTTGGGTAGAAATTGTACTTTCATCATATGGTCTTATTTGGCCAATTTGGCACTTGTATTGCATAGATCTATCTCATTGGTCTTTTGCATTGTAGTTCTCAGCCTATTGGGGCAGTTTAAAAAAAAAAATCAGAAGTCCACCTTGGCATTTTTTGCAAGTGGCCTATTGTACATGCACTACATATAAAGTGCCAAAATCATCATTTTTGGGGGGTACTTTGATTGATTTAATTTGGGGGGGGGGGGTGTCTCTTGTGATTTTGGGCTCTTATGTTCCTTCCTTTCTTGCTGCTATGGGTTCTTCTAATTTTCCTCTCTTAACTCCTCATAATTATGCTACTTGGAAAATTGATGCATGGAGTAAACTTTGGAAAAATGACTAACTCATTACATTGATGGAACTATTGTTGCTCCCACTGATCCTAAGGTTGATCCAGTTGGTCACTTGGATTGGCTCACTAAAAATATCATGGCAATTGTTACCTTAAGAAAGTATGTATCAAAGGATCTCATTTTTCATATTGAGAAGTAGGATACTTGGCAAAAGTTTCAAAACTTGTATGATCAAGTTGATGAGATTAGTTGATATCAGATTGATAGTGATCTCACCATGTTAGATCCCAAGAACTTTGATACTATACAAGATTATGTCACTAAGGCAAAAGAGTTGAGGGCACAACTCAAGGATTGTGGCATTGATAAGAAGGATACTCAATTGATCTTCAATTTGATGGGCAAGCTTCCACAAGAATATGCAACATTTGTTTCTAGTTTCTAAACCCATAGGATGACAATGGGTTCAAGCTATACAATGCCTACATTTGATGCTTTTGCTGAAATGTTGATGATGGAACAAACTAAGATGATAAGCATGGGCATTCTTAAGGCTTCTAAGTCTCAAGCATTAGTGGCAAATCAAGGGAACAAAGGAAATTAAGGAAAGGACAACTCCAACAAGAAGAAATTGCAATCAAAGCCTAAGGACAAAGCACCACCTTGTCCACAACAAGAAGATTCATCCTCTTCCAAGAGGGACAATTCACCAAAGAGGGAGAGACCTACTTGTTCCTATTGTAAAAAGTTTGGTCATGAGGAGCGTCGTTGCTATTCTAAGAAGATTGATGATCTCACACACATCCTTAAAAAGCATAATATTGATTTTCCTAATGTCTACAAGAAGGATGATTCATCAACTTCAACTTCCTCACATTCAATAGGAAAAAGGCAAGCATTCATTGCTTCTACAAGTGGGAAGACTCACTCTTTTGGGACAAGAAAAGGAAAATCTCTTTGTGCTACTACAAGTCATGATTTAGGGAGATGGCCTCTAGATTTAGGGGCTTCTCATCATATGGCATCTTCATAGTCTATGTTTTGTACATTTGAGCCTTGCACCATACTGCAGATTTTGATGGGAAATCATACATACATGGATGTGATTGGCAAAGGATCTATTACCATTGGGGATAATTCCTTCAATGATGTGTTGTGTGTACCCTATTTGACAAACAATCTCCTTTCCATATATCAAATCACACATGGCGCAACTAAGAGAGTTATGGAGTTCACACCTGAGACAGTTTTCATTAGAGACTTGGAGACGAGCTATAATTGCGACTCGGGTCGTTGATCATGCATGTCGATTATACTCCTTTTCAAATTTTATTGATGATGATGATTTCACATATGATGATTCTACACATGATGATCACACTACTTGTGATGGTTCAGATTTTGAGAACTTTGGGTACTTGAACATAGGGATTCTCACATGTGACCCCGTTCTTGAGCCTTGTGTTTCATCTCCTCATATTGATATCACATCACCTAGTGCACCTGATGATACATATAGTGCAATAGTTTTGCCTTCATGTGATTCAGTGCAGTGCAGGATATATCTTGTCTTCCAGCTTCAGTTTCTTGGGATGAGTACTTGACAGACATTGCAGGTTTGTTTGTGGAATCCTACATTGTAGATTTGGGAGACATCATTGAAGATATTCATCTTCTCTTTGATGAAGGTGTTCCTTCTTTGATTATTCCGAGAGAACACTCTAACCCTCTTGTTCATTCTCTACATGATCATTCTTTCGAGGTTGACATGATTGTGGATACTTATGTACAATAGTGGGAGGAGGTATCTTTATGTTTAGAGGAGACATGTGAGTCTTTGGGACTTGTTCTACTTTCTTCTCCACTAGATCTTGGAGTGCCTCTTTTAGTACTGTGGAGCAATTTACCACCTTTGGAAGGGGTATCTTTCAGCATTGACATGGGGACACTTGAGCAGTTTTCAGAGATTCCATTCATCATGAGTTTTGTCAATACATCTTCCCTTCATGATTGGGGAGACTTCATGGATACACCTTTGGTTTTGTTTCTTCCTAAGGGGAGGAATATTGTTGCATACGTTCATGGAGCAGTTTCTTCATACATCATCAAGCTTCTATCATTGCTGCATATTCCACATTGAGGGGGGGCTTCCTAGCTTCTCTTCTTCTCTCATATAGGGGGGACTTTTTCCTCACATGGAATTTTTTTCATCACATACTTCTATGAGAGTTCTCTTGTATAATTTTCATCTCTCTTTTGGGGGAGGTTTTTTTTCCCATTGGGTTTTTCTCTCTTTCCCCACTTTGTGAGAGATTTCATTGCATTGGTTTGCATGCATTTGCATTTGCACATGGGTACCTAACATGGCCTCATAGCTGAGACCCATCTTGCATTGCTAAGTTGCATTGTAGACTTAAGTGAATTTCCCTAAGTTGCACTTAAGGGGGGTGTTTGTGTAAATAATTATTCATCTTGGATATTATTACACCTTACTTAAGTTTACTTAGGATAATGCATTTCATAGTAGTTTGGGTATGAGACACTTGGGTGTTTGTGCCACATTGGGATAGTGTGTGTAGGAGCATTTCCACCTTTTATGGTGTTGATCTTGTTAGTACTCTACCATATCCACTTATTGTGAAGTGATAATTCCACCTTCGGTGGGTGATCCACCTCATGTGAAATATTTTATTCTTTCTCCTACCTACCCAAACCTATCTCCTACCTACCCTTGTTTCGTATTAAGCCACATGTCATGTTTGTGTTCTCACATATCCTTATAGCCTTGCCTATATATACAGGCCCATATTCATTGTATGTAAGAACTATTGATCATTTATGTATTGATGAAAATACAGTTTATTCTTGTCCTATATTTTGTCTCTATTTGTACATTTCATTGAGCTCTTGATCTTGGGAAAATCTCACACTAACCTTTATTGCTATTTCTGGTGTGGCCAATTCATCATGTACCTATATAGATTTCTCTTTAAGTGTCCCAAACCTAGATACATTAGGATCTACCAGTTTGGATAGAAGGTGATCAACATAAATTATCAAAATGTCTACTTCAACCTCATATCCCATAGGAATTACCCATTAAGTCCTTGGGTCTACAACCTCCATCTAACAAGTATCAGTATCTATCATAAAACATATGGAGTCTTCATACCTTTTCACAACATGCTCTGGCATGCGTTTTCTTCTAGAAATACTTGAAGTATCCCCTGATTGTCTTTGTAAACTCATTTCCAAGAGTCTTAATGTCATTCTTGATTTGCAAGACTGTTGGTGTATCCTCAAACCATTGGATATCACCTATACCGAGAAAGAAATTTTGTAAATAGAAGAAAAATCCTATAATCAACTAACCAAACTTGAACTTCTGTAACTTATCCTTCTTGATTAACTCAAGATTCAACATCAATTGTTCTCTCAAGGCTTCTACTAGATCATAATCAACATTCTCTTTCAACATCCGGTAATTTGTGTGGATAGCAACTCTAGGAATGATACTCATCTGGCTTGAATGGTAAACTCTGTAGCCGATGACCATAGATGCAAAATTCATTGCATGATCATCTATATAATTCACTATCATTGCACGATAATCCCACTTCGACTTTGTCAATCAGATAACCTCATCCTTCGGAATTGATCCCAAAATAGGAACTTCACCGGTTGCCCATAATCCGGTGACAACATGGATAGACTCTTTTGTGATCTTGTGTGGTCTATCCAACCACATGAACTGATCATGAATCCTACTCAGAACACATCTCACATGCTCTTCTTTAAAATCATCAATAAATTTCACTGCATGGTGAAAAACCTTATTGGTTACCATTTTGAATTCATCCTTCATCACTCCTTGTTTATCACATAGTAATAGGTATTGATCAAAGATAGCAAATGTTCCCAAATCTTCTAGTTTGCAATGAATGTATGATATAATATACTCAACATGTAAAACACCATAGGGTACGCAATATAGGACTACAACTAGATCTATCTCCATGGATTTATGTGGATGTCTCTTGAATTCCAGTTGAGGCATTTTAGTAATATCAACAATATGTAGTGTATCCAGTATGAAAATTCAAACATAGACTCAAATTCTTAGAGAAATACCTTTAGAATTCTTCATAGCTAGGGTTTCCGGTCTAAATTCTCTTTCACCGATTCACTTTTCCACATATCTTCTCAATCCACTATCAACTTCATCAAAGTAGAAATCAAATGCTCTTCTTTGTTTCTGTCACTCTCTAAATGTGCTCTCAAAAATGCAAAGTGAGAAATGAGACTGTAAAACACCTTTTTATTTGCCTTTTACCAACTCTATTTAATGCTAAACCAGCTGAACATACCCTCATCACCATTCAACCTTAAAACTTGCTACCGGTTCACAAATCACATTCAAATTTAATGGTTTACAACTCACAACCACTCCATAACATAAAAACATGCAGATTTAACTTACCACACCCCATTTAGGGGGTATGAAAATGGATTTGAGAATATGCTCCCCCTAAGCTTCATACATAGCTTAGTTTACTGGTGAGGGATTCCCTACACCAGGTGAAGAATTAGAGTCTTTTGATGGTTTCTCCTCACTTGTCTTCCTCCATATCCTGTTCATCTCACTTTTGGTTTCTTCCACATATACCTTCTTCTTTCCTTTCTGGTCAACAAACTGAATAACTGGCTGGTTCATTCTAGCTCTACAAAACCTTGCAATATGTCCCAGTTGGTGACAATAGAAACATGCCATTATAGATGCTCTCCAAGGTCCAGCATTTCCTCTATTAGTTATTCTCTGACAATTCATAGAAATATGACCATAGTTGTGATAGATTGAACATGTCACATTCCATCTATTCTCCATTTCATATGGACTAGACCGGTTTACATAAGGTCTCTACCAAGTAGGGTTTCTTCAGTCATTGTAAGATCTCTACCATTCACCATTAGACCTTTGATTCATGTAAGATATTTGATTGTTCACTCTTGACCTGCACTCAATAGCTATAAGTCCATACTTATTGCAATTGAAGCAATGTCCATCAAAATTTCTATGCTTATATCATTCATATGCCTTTGTATCTAAAATTATTCATTAAGGATAGCAGTGCTCTTGTTGAATTTAGCTAGTAACATATTGCATCAGCCAACTCTTTGGTAAGATCCTCATTCTTCTTTTTGAGACTTACTCTAAGAGACATAGCCATGTCTAGATCAACTTGCATTTCCTCTTTTTATTCTCTTTCCTCATGAAGATGTACATGTAGGGTACCAATCTCCTAATTCAACTTAAAGATCTCATGCTCCTTCTCTATTATTTTGTCTTCAGTTGTCCTCTTGGCTTCCAACTCTTGACTCATCTGATGGTAATAGATTCCAACTCTCTCATCAGATTTGACTTTTCATCATTTAGCGTTTCCACCTCATTGGACAAGGCATCAATGTTTATTTCCTTAGATGAATTGTTTTCACTAAGTTCCATCAATTTCTCATCCAACTCTCTTATCTTAGCCAATGAAGCTTTGTACTTGACTCTTAGTTCACCAAGGGCTTCTTCAAATTCCCCAAGCCTATTTGAAAGCTCTTTGTAACTCATCAAACCTTCCCCCATGTTAGCCTTAGAGATCCTTCCCAAGAGGTTAAGCCTTAAGGGAATTAGGCTATCATATGAATTGATAAACTTATAAGGTATTGAGAGGGGGGGGTGAATCAGTCCAAGAAAAATCTTAATATATCTGATAAAAAATTTCACCAACTCGAAAAATCAATAATAATGCAAGAAATATAATCACATAGGCAAACATCCAACAAAGAATGCAAACCATAACACATTCATTTTTCACGTGGAAACACAAATGGGAAAAACCATGGTGGGAATTAGTACCAACAAAGATCAACTAACTGTGGTATAGAGATCTGATCGGTTAAGGTCATACAACCACCCTGTTAGGGGCACACCCGGTTAATAGTGTCTTAGCCTTGTTAAGAGCTATACAATAAGGCCCGTTAAGACCCAACCCTGTTAGGAACTACCCACATTACTGGGATTTACAAACACAAGCTAATGCGTCACCTTGTTAGAGGATTTGACCTTTGGACCTGCTAGGATCCTACCACACCCTGTTAGGAGTGACCTTGTTAGAGGATTTTCTTGCTGCAACTGTTGGGAAGACAACAAGTTCAACTAAATTGAAGTTAGCACCTCTATGCCTGATTAGATCTACTTATGCTCTCTTATTATAGTTTTTGGAAAATAAAGATGAGGGGAAATGTATTTTCTATGTGTTACAATACTTGGAAGGTTGTGGAGACTAAGTATGTTCTATTGGTGAATGGTCTTAATGCTTCAGATGAGATTACATCCTACGAAGAAAATGAAAAAGAAAGGTATTCTATCTATAGTGCATTATAAAAAACTGAATTGATAAAGGTCATTTCTTTGAATACTGCTTATGAGGTTTGGAAAAATATGAAAGACATTTATGAATGAAATGAGAGAGATGAGTTGACAAAGAGACTAACAACTAAGTAAAGATATGAAAATCTGAAGATGGAAGAAAGAGAATACATTGTAAGCTATTTTGAGAAGTTTGACAATGCAGTGAATGAAATTAGAGGCACCATGGATGATAAAGATGTGATTGACAAAATCTTGAGGACATTAATATTAAGCTACATCGATAAGATCTCAGTTATTGAAGAAACCTATGATCCAAAGAAGTTAACCAGAGAGCATCTATTTGGTACCTTAATTGCATTTAAAGTAAGAAAGTTTGGAAAGGACAAATACAAATCAAAGAATGCAATCAAAGAATTTGAAGATGGTCCGGATGATGAAGAGAGCTCGAATGAAATGGAAGCAAACTTTGTAAGAAAAATGAAGAAAGGCACTAGAAAGGACAAAGGTTTGTTACCCTTTAAGTGTTTTAGATGTGGAAAGATTGGTCAAATTGCAACTAGATGTTCAGAAAAGGGAGCTAGACAAAATTTTAGGGAGAACAAGGAAAAATTCAAGAAGAAAGCCTATTATGTTAAGGATGATGCTAACATTTCAGATGATGAATCAGACTATAAGGATATTTATTATTTGTTTCACACGGATCTTAATAGTCTGACCTGGACAAGGTGCCTAAAAGGTGAAAGGTATTTCATGTTATTGATTGATGATTATTATAGAATGACTTAGGTTGCATTCTAAGACATAAATCTGAAGCATTAGAAAAGTTTAAGATATTCAAGGCAAAAGTTGAGAATGAGGTTGATAGGAAAATCAAGTGTTTAATGTTAGACAGAGGAGGAGAATTCATTTCAGATGAGTTTAATGAATTTTGTCAGAAGCATGACATCATAAGACAATTATTTGGCCCCTAGGCACCACAACAAAATGGTGTAGTTGAAAGGATGAACCGAACTATACAAGAGGCAACTAGAACTATGATGAAAGGAGAAGAGTTAGCAGAAGTTTACTTGAGAGAAACAATTCATACAACAACATACACTCTTACAAAAATCTGCGAAACAATTCATACAACAACATACACTCTTACCAAAAATTTGTATAAGAGGAAATATGGTAAGACATCCTATGAACTTTGGTATGGTAGAACTCTAACAATGAAATATTTCAATTTATTTATAAGCAAGTGCTATATCCGAAGAGATGAGGATAATTTTGGAAAGTTTGGCAACAAAGTAGATGAAGGCATATTCCTGGGTTATTCAACAAAGAACAAAGCATACCGATGTTACAACAAAGGTTGAATAAGATTGTTGAAAGTGCAAGTGTAAAGGTTGATGGAAGTACCACAAAGGATTCAAAAACTATAACAAGATATGAATCTGATGATCCTGAAGAAGAGAAAAAGAAAGAAGAAAGAAGAAGTGATGAAAATAATGATCAAGATACTCTGACATCTACATCCGAGACTCTAGGCTATGTTCAGAAGAATCACTCAGAAGAATAGATTATCAAGGACAAGAGTAAAGGTGTTATCACAAGAAGCAAGGCAACACAAGAACAAGTCTTGTTGTGTTTGCTATCTGAAATTGAGCCAAAGTTTATAGAATAAGCTTCTAATGGTCAGAACTAGATGAAGGCAATGAAAGAGGAACTGGATCACATTGAGAAAAACCAGACATGGGAGTTAGTCAATAGAACGAAAGTCAAGAATGTGATTGGAAATAAATAGGTATTCCACAACAAGCTAGATGAAGATGGAAAGGTTGTAAGAAATAAGGAAAGGTTGGTTGGCAAAGGATGCACTTAGATTGAATGCATTGATTTTGATGAAACTTATGCTCCAGTTACACGGATGGAGGAAATCCATATGTTCCTAGAATTTTCAATATTTAAGGACTTCAAGGTGTATTAGATGCATGTAAAATCAACATTCTCAAATGGAGAATTGAAAGAACAAGTTTACATTGAACAACTAGAAGGTTTTAGGTTGAGAGATGTGTTGGAATCAAGGAACACTGAGACGGGGGGGGGGGGGGGGGGTGTGAATCAGTGTTCTGAAATTTTTAACTTTATTCAACTAATCCTTTAACCACTTAATACATATGAATAAAAGAAAGATTTAAGAAAAAAAACCAAATATCACCAACACCATAACACCAATATTTTTATGTGGAAACCTGGTTGAGAGGAAAACCATGGTGGGGATGAATCCAAAATATAAATATACTATGTAGAAGTATAGAAATATTACAAAGTGGAATAAACATGCAATCAAACACACTGCCTAGAGCTTATACTCAAACAAACAAGGGCTACAACCCTAGCATGAATCATTGTCTTACAAAAAAATTATTAAAGTATATGAACTAAACAATAGCATCCTTATCTTGCTCTGATTCTCTATTCTACATTAATTCAGAGCATAAATCTCTGAATTGTGCATGTGAAACTACGCACCATCGGTCAAACACCTTTTTTCATACACTAAATGATCAACTACATTGACCTTATATATCTGATACACGAAATCACATTGGCTACATATCGGCTCAAGAACATATAACATATTCACCAATCATGTATGAACAGCCGATTGAATCCAATCTCCAATGCATATGCGGACCAAAAATAATTTTACACATTCTTCCCAAATGTCGGCTAAACATCCTCAAACACAAAAAAAATCACCAAATTGGCTCCAACAATTTTACACAATGATCAATTACACAAGTTGGTCATACTATAGTGCTCAACCCAAAATCCGATATACTAGATCTTCTAACTTGCACATGAATTATCATTAGAGGCTAAAATAATAGAATAAGGTATTCTAGATATCTATCAAGCTTCCCATATCTTTGAAACACAAAATATCCAACCAAAATTAAATACCAACTAAAATAATTAACTCTGCCAGATGCTCTATTCTAACTTCACCAGACTTGACCAAATCTACATTTGGATGAAGGAGAAGTGTTTATATTCTTCTTTGGCTTAGGGATAGAGGCTTCTGGATAAGTTGCCTTTGATACTAATTATTGGAATCAAGGAACACTACGAGGGGGGCTGAATTAATATCCTGCAATTTTTAACTTTATTGAAATGATCATTCAACCACTTAATGCATGTGAATAAAAGATAGATGCAAGAACAAAAACCAAATATCCATAACACCATAACACCAAGATTTTTTTGTGTGGAAACCCGATTATGGAAAAAACCATGATGGGGATGAACCCACAATATAAATATACTCTGTAGAAGCATAGTAATATTACAAAGAGGAATGTACATGCATTCTAGCACACAACCTAGAGCTCACTTCTCAAACAAAGAAGGGCTACAACTCTAGGAAGACTCACTATCTTACAAACAAATTACTAAAGTATATGAACTAAATAATAGCATATAAAAATGTCAAATTACAGTTCTAGTTAAGCACATTTATAGACATTTCATACTTTGCCTTATCCTACTTTGATCCATTGTTCTACATTAATTCGAAGCATAAATCTCTAATTTGTGCACGTGAAACTGTGCATCATAGATCGCAACCTTTTTCCATACACTAAATGATCAACTACATCAGCATTATATATCTGTAACACAAAATCACATCATCTATATGTCGACTCAAGAACATATAACACACTCACCAATCGTGTATGAACAATTGGCTCAATCTTATCTCTGATGCATATGAGGACCAAAAAGAATTGTCCATACACTTCCCAAATGTTGGCTAAACATCCTTTAACACAAGAACAATCACCAAATCGACTCCAAAAACTCCGCACAATGATCAATTACACAAGTCAGCCATATTGTACTATTCAACCCAAAAACGGATATACCGAATCTTCTAACTTGCACATGAATTATCATCAGAGGCTAAAATCATAGAATAAGGTACTTTAGACACCTATCAAGCTTCCCATATCTTCACAATATAAAATATCCAACTGCAATGAAACACTGACCAAAATACAAAACTATGTTAGATGTTATGTTCTAACTTCATCGGACTTCACTAGATCTACACTTAGACTTCCGGTATAGGCAAATAATGAATCGTGGATATAATCACTGACTAGAGTTGCTATCAATGACAACATCTGATGACATGAGAAGTGTCTCTTGCCAACAATCTCCCCCTTTGATATTGATGGAAAAACTTAGTGAAAAATGACTAAGTGTCGAAATCAATACCAACATATACACATTGCAAAACTCAAAATTTCAAAATTCCAAAATTTCAGAACTCCCCCTAAGAAGAGTACAATAGATCACATTTTAATTTTGGATAATCTCAAGAAAGGTTGGGATAGTGTTTTGAGTTTTTACTGAAAAACATTTTTGCAGATGTATTTAAATTCATGTAAGTTAGAGCAGTCTATTTGTACATATGCAGCCCGTTTATAAGATTTTTGTACAAAATTTTGGTATGCGGAAATTGTTAATATTTTTTGTTGCAAACCTTAAGGAAGGTTTATGGATGTCTGGACTACCTTATTCTATGATAATTTATGTGTGATTTAGAAGCTTCTATGTATCAATTTTTGGGTTAATGACCGACTTGCTTGGATAATCCTTATGCAGATTATATGGAATGATCTTGGTGATTGCTTTTGTGGTCCAAGTGTTTTGTCTAGCAATTTTAGTAACATGTAATCATTTTTTTTGGTTTTCATTAGTATTTGGGTTTAGATCTAGTCGACAGTTTGTACACACTTCATATAGTGCAAGTTTTCTTGAGCTGACATGCAATTTGTTGGTGCCCAGATGGGGTTTACACTACAAGAAGCATAAACCAACTTGATTCTTCAAATTATCTATGGAGGAGCCAACTCTAATTATCAATATATTCAAGGACTTGGACCAACTATGACAAGGATCTGCAAATCCTTCTACACTTTGGGCTCTACAAAACTCGGGAGGGTGATCCCTTAATGAATTTATGATCTCTATGCCATACTCACAAGTTCACTGAAAAAAATTAGACAATCTTATATACAGGCTCAACAATAGGGAGAATGATCAAGGATGGAAAATCCTTCAGCGATCCTCAACCTAATTGGAGCATGAGATGGATATGCATGCAATAAACATACATAAATTAAAATGTATTATGATAATAAATATTTATGTAACAAATACAGACAAAATGAGCACAAACTAACTGTAAAGACTTTGAACAAGCTGTGACCAGTGCCTTATTCCATTAGGAAATTAAATTCATGAAATAAAAATTGAATTAGAACATAAATTATCTGATAGCATACTGATCTAAGATATATTGCCTTACAATACATCTCAACTATGATCCAAGCTCAAACTACTTATCAAAATCCTTGTACAACCCTACCACTCTGCAATTTTGTTTAAGGATTTTAATTGATCCCTTGGATCAAAGCATAAAAAAAAATCACATACATCACAACAATGCATTGAAAGAAAGAAACCCTTGATTCACTTTCATTCAAAAGATGGTAGAATCATACACTAGAGATAAATAAACTTTAATTCTATTTCATCTATTCAAATGCAATATCTATTATAAAACAGTATACATTTCAGTCCTTTGAAACCTGCATAAAATATGACACAAGATTAATTCTATTTTGCTCTATAAAAGACTCTTACAATTTTCTCTTTTTCACCTAAGACCTGCTACATGGGACTTATGACTCTAACTTAGTAGAACTTAGTACAGAAATCAAATTTGGAACCTTGTCTCCTGGCCTTGAATTTTCTTTTATAAAAAATAAGGGAGAAAACAATTTGTGGGCCAGAGGAGACACCTGTCACTCAAAAATGACTGGTTACCCATAATATTGCTACAAAATATTCCCCTTAAGGAATGTCACAACCAAGACCAAATGTCTACAACTGATTCATCTAGACACTTTATGCACTTTTACATTTTAGTTGTTATTGATGAGGAACTGATATGTGCCCACCTTCTTGTTGTTCACGTCCAAAAAGTAACCACTGGAAAGAAACAAAACTGTCTGCCAGACTGTCACATCACACAGTTAGCTAACTAACTATTTATTGTCCTTATTCATCCTTCAAGTAAGTATTACTCGATTCACCATATTTTTCATTTGATGGCCATTTGAAATTCCTAACCTCATCATCTTTTTCTTTGTATAAGGTATTCTTAACTGCCACTTGATTTGCCTCTCTTTCCAAAGATTCGAAAAGTGTTCTTGTATATACTATCTTGTCCATGCTATCCTCTATCATGCTAGTGTCTAGATCTTCACAAATCAAGTCCACTTGAGTGTTGATGACTCTTTTTGCCTCTTCTTTCCAAAATTGTAAAGGCTTAATTTCCCCACCTTTATTCCCAATACCTGGTAGAAGTGTTTCATTTAGCTCACTGAAACTTCTCATCAACTCCCTTATTTTCCTTTCTATATTTTCTAGTAGCATCTAGGCTTCTTGCATTGACTTTACCAACAAATAGGTTGGCTGAAGTGTAGGTGGCCTCTCAGCATGGTACTTCGAATCCATTGATATTATTCTAATCTCATTTCCCTTTTGTAACCACTTTGTAAACAAAGGGATTGCAACTTCCTTATCTCTGTCAAAACTTTGAATAACATTTAAAAATAAAGAACATAAAGAATAAATGTTATTTAATCTACTGTCCACCTTCTAATTCAAATGAGTTAGCACTAAGATAACTATCTCTCTTTTCTTAATGGAAGACTGATCTTCTGACTCCTTTAGCTTATTTTCTAACTCATTGATTTTCTCCAAGATTTGGACTCTTGTCAAATCAATTGATCTAGTGGGATTAGTCTCTTCATCAGTATATGACACTAATGGTATGATTGGAATATCAATCTCACTGTCAAATTAAATTGTTGCATCTATATGTGAGACAAGTGGAGACCTAGACATTGATGGGACTGATGCAATTGTAGGAACTGAAGAGGATGATCCTATCTGTTTCTCCTCAAGAAGTTGAAATTTAGTCTGTAGATCCGCACACCTCTGTTGAACTGCATTATAATCATTGAAAAGCTTCTCAAACTTAGTCATTAGTTCCTCCTTTTCTATAGCCTCCCTTTTTGAAGTTTCATGGGCCAATTTGCCCACATCAACAACTAACTTTGACACCTCAACATTTGAAGTATCATAGGCTCTTTTTATAATGAGGCTTCCCTTGAAGTTTAGATTTATATCATTGATATCATACCTCTCAAGCCCTTATTCTAGTTCCCATATTGCCAAGGTTGCATAATCATCTACAAATTTTGATCCTTTCAGTGCCAACCTTGCTTATTCTTCTGAATTGAATTGTTGATCTTTTGATTTCCTAATTGCATCAAAAGCCACTACATCAACTATGTCCCATTCTGGAAAAATTAAAACTTTGGCCTAATTTATGATCATCTTGCATTCATTTGCAGTGGTTCTTTTGAATTCTTCCATTATTTCTTTATTGACCTCTTCCTTATTCTCCTGATCAGACCTGTTTGGCCTTTGGGCCTTTCTCTCATTGTTTCTCCTCTTATACTCCTCTATCTTTACTTTCCATTAAAGTTGCAGGAAGGTCCGACTTCTTACAAAGGCTTCATCCTCAATAAATATATCACGTGCCTCTTTCCTATCATCTCTAAAGGCTCTACCCTAAATATTTAGAGGAGTGAGATCCAATCCCAAAGTGGGAGGAATGGGAGGAATACCAATCTGCATATCTATTTTTGTCACTACAATGGTATTCTCCTCCTGTTGTTCTTCCATATGTTGCTCCTCTCTTTATTTTTCAACCTACCTTGGAGGTGAAAAATGCACATGTGGTGGTGAAGGAATTTTATTATGATTCCTTGAGATCAATGATCTTGACCCCTCTAAAAGGTTTTACTTGTACCTTTGGGGTTGGCTTTATTTTCATTATCTTCTTTCCCTTCCTCCTAACTAGCTTTTCACTATCATTGCCACTCCCCTCTTCACTACTTGTTTCTTCCCTTATCCTCTTTATAACAACACCACCTTTTGGAGGAGGCACATATATAGGTCTTCTTTCATCTAGTCCATCTATTCTATGAGGTGGAGAAGGAGGTGAACCTGGTTGTGTCATTCTCATCTGATGAATCAAGACTGCTTCAGTCGGTGTCATGGGTGTAGGTTGTTGTATATTTTTTCTCTCAACTTGTTGGTCATGAACTTCCTCATGTATGGTTTTCTTATCTGTCAGCACAAGAATTAGTTCATCAAAATTGTTCATGACAAAATCAACTTTGGCATAGAATGGAGTGAAGTTTTTTACTGGATCATAATTGGGATCCATTTTCTTTACTATAGCCCATAGCTTCATAAAATATATCCATTTCTCCTTCCTCCAATCCCAAGTCATGAAATCAAATTCATTTCTTATTATATCCTCAGGGAAATTGTGCTCATGGGGCAATGGTCCTCCTTTTATTCTTTCTTTGAAAAATATTATAAAATCCCTCCAGGTCACTATGTCTGACTGTACTAACCTCTAAATGATAAGGTGCAAAAATCTTGTCAAAATGTACATATACCCCTTTTATAATTACAAAGTATGGAATGATAGTATAATCAGGTAAAATAGCCCCTTTGCCTCTACCTTTCAACTCCTTATCATGTATACAACCTATTTCTCATATTACTTCAACAAAACCTAACCTTAAAGGAACATTAAAAGGCAATACATGTGGTTGAAGAGAGAATCCATGGACTCTGATAACTGTACTAACAAGATACAGGATAATATCCCCCCCAGTTGTGCTCAATTTTCAAAAGTGGTAGCCTTTCCTTTGGTCTTATTAAATCATGTAGCTGCGTGGGGATACTTGGTGGATTTATTGTTAATCTTTGCCTCAATCTAGAAGCAAAACCATTATCAAACCTCACAAAAATGGCTTCCTTCATGTCCCAAGACATGTCCATACTCCATAGTTGGACCAATACCTCAATATTATCAGTTGTTCTCTTAAGATTCATGGTACCTTCAAAATAATCTACATTTCTATATAAAAATATGTACATTAATAATGAATACCAATAGAAATGAGCACTAAATACATCATTCTTAATATCTTACAACCCTTCATGAATATTTTCTTCAAGGTATGGGGAAAAGTCAAAAACCACCGTAAAGTCTGGATGTTGAATCTGTATATCCATATACATAAAATCAGGTGGCATGATTGTAATAGGGTTGAAACCTAAAATCTGGCATAGAGAAAAGAAAGTGGCCTACAAATATTTGGCAAAAGTACTAGTAGGAAAAGGCTCCACTGAACTAGGGCCAATATGATAAGTTGTGTATCATGCTTTTGCCAAATGGGTTTGAAGGAGGCTAGCTCTAATGAAACCTATCATCATGTAGTATTCTACCTTTAATTCATTCAAATCTATTTGTCTTGAGTGGTTTTGTAGGGGATCCATCCTAGTTGACTAGGGATTCTTAACAATTATCCACAAAAGGAAGAAGGAAACTAGGGCTTAACACGAGACTATCAATTTGAATACAAACAAGTGTAAATTTTCACCTTCTTTTTAAAATTTTTTAAACCCTAGAGCAATTCACAATCCTTTTACTATAATTTTACACAATCAGCACTTTCAAAAACTCTGAAAACACAAAAGAATGATTTAGCAACTTATGACTTTCTATGCACCATATGAACCTTAATTCTGCACTATAAGAACTCATTTTGATCTTCTTCAACTTAGGAAACACCTTCTAATCACCATTGAATTGCTTTGTGAGTCGAGAATAATTTCAAAAAAGGCCTTTATTGTTATTCTAGAATCGAGCATCACTATCTTATCCACCATTACTGCTCTAGTGAGTGGAAAAATGGCTCGAATTTTTATTTGAATAAATTTTTAAACTGGACCATTGATTTTCTCCATATTGGTGCATCACACGATGTATATTAGTCAATATGATTTTCATCATCTCATGTGGAAAGTGGACCATCAAAGGCATGATGCAGCACTTCCAGCTCACCATCCTCTTCACTGTTGTCAGCGGCCCCACCATTCGGCTTACTCCAACCCACCTTGAACATGTCGCATCATCTCGTGATGTCACAATCCTTAATCTCTGAGCATATTCAACTATGGGGTAGCATGAGCCATTGGATCTATTTGAGTTTTATTCTACTAGCCACAATGTACACCTTCTTTAGCCAATCAACAACCAAGCATCTTTCTGACCATGATTAAAACATCTCCATCCATTGAATCATGTGCAGATAATAGGAACCTTTAGTATCTCAACTGTTATCACAAAGACATCAACAAAAATATTTAAGGATGGAGTTAGGAAAATTATGCACACGATGAAATCTCAAAAAGGGGACCCGCCCATACGAAACACTAAAATACAGATAGGAAAATATAAAGACTACTGAACAAGTTAATGCCTAGGACATAAAAAGGCCCCACCAACGTTACTATAACCCTCAAACTTAATACAAAAAGGTAATGAAGAAATATAAGATGTTTAGGGTTTTTTAACAATGAGACTCAACTAGATGACATAAACCCTAAACCCTAAGCCTGAAAATTAAAGACAGAGAGCCGAATAAAATCAAAATGACCAATATTTTGCCTAAGGCGTGAAATTTTTTCACTAGGTTCTTTTAAGGACTATCACAATTGAGTTAGTTTCTTGTTGTGGATATATATAAGATCGATGCTTTTGATCATTTTGGGAAAAAAGGTGTTTTTGATCGATTGTGCGTAGTTCCACGTGCATAGGATAGAGATTTGTGCTCAAGATCTTGGAAAAATAGTGAAACAGAGCAACATAAGATAGAGTATGAAAAGTGTGTATAATGTGCTTAACCGAAACTATAAATAGGCATTTGTAGATGCTACTCTTAGTTCAAATACTCTAGTGAAATTTTGTAATTGAGTTGTAGGAAGTGAGCCTCTCTTTTGAGCAATGAGCTTTGGGTAGTGTGCCCCAATGTATGTGCATTCTCATTGTAAAACTTCTAATTGAGTATATTTATATTGTGGGTTCATCCCCACCGTGGTGAATCCCTTGATTAGGTTTCTACGTATAAAAAAATTGGTGTTATGGTGCTACAGTTTTTGTTTTGTGTTCTTGCATCTTTCTTCTAATTAAATGCATTAAATGGTTGAAAGAATAGGTTAAAGTTAAAGTTTGTAGAACACTGATTCACTCCCCCTCTCAGTGTTCCTTGATTCCAACACTAGATTGGTCTGGAGAGCTCAAGTTTTTTTTGAACCTAACATTGAAGTTGTGTGATGGTAGTTATATAGTGTGCAGAAAATATTTGGAGTCCAAATTTTGTGATATATGTAATGTGTTCAAATGTTAGATGAGTAATCATGTAATAAGGTCTACTTCTCATTTCTTCCCACCACTGGAATGATTAGTGGAGACCTATTTTAGATATCTGTCTCAACCAACATTCAGGATTATATTTTTACGGAGATAATATATTTAGGTATATAATTTGATGAGTTGAGGTGTGGCTTTTTGCATTGAAGACATGTGAGATTGATAGAATCTAGTTGTTGTGTAAGTAGAGTGTTGTGGGTCATTACCGAAAGTAGTTTCGATAGTAAAAATTGTGTTTCAGTGGTGGATTTTCTTTATCTTTATTTCTTCTTCAACAATGAGCCTTTCTGGGTAGTGAGCCCTCTTATTCTTATAACCACTTGATGAGTTGTATTCACACATTGGTATTATTATATTGTATTTATTTAATATTGGAGAATTTAATTGTGATGAAGTACCCAATACTAAATGTGGGTCAAGGGTAGGTAGGAAAAAAATTATATTTTATTGTCACATGGTTTTGCGCACATGGTTTTGGGCACATGGTTTTGATGTAATACCACTTGGTGGTTTTGTGGGAGCTTGTGTTTATAAAAGAAACCACAAGGGTAGTTTTTTGGGTTGGTCAGTTAACCAGGTTACCATTTGTGAAGGAAGCATGGCATGGGATGTGTGGATTCATGTTTGGTCACATGGAGTGCTTGTCGATGGCTTGTTATGGCTAGGTTTTCAGAAGCTTTCCATAGTTTATTGTAATGGATGCATTGATGATAATACATGGTAGATGATTCTTTTGGAGGCTAGTTTTTTCCATCATGAGGGTTTTCCCAGGATATATCTTGTGCCACTTTTTCATGGGTATGTTGTCTATTCTTTACATGTGGGTTCTATGTGTTGATTTGATTAAGATCTAAATTGAGTTATGTGGAAATTGACATAAAATTGGCTGCAAGTTTCGTTACATATTTATTTAGAATTAGCATTCTTTGTGGTTTTTCTCTTCTTGGGTTTTCCATGTAAATTTAGGTGTTTCTTGTGCTTGATATGTTTTGTTCTACTAATTGTTCTGGATATGTTAATTAAGTCTAAAAGAAAATTTTATTGTCAACTTATTCACCCCCCTCTCAGTTGCCTTGATATTCAACACAATCGTCTTCCTAATAGAATTGAGGTTGGATCTATTGTATTTATCCTCCTTTTAACGTATGGCATGTGAAAATTAAGTGGTTTCCTAGTTTACAAATCATAACTTGTGAAACCCTAATTTTTTCACCTCAAAACACATAGTCACATAAATATGATCTCTATCAAATTCAAGACGCCATTTTAAAGATCTTTATATCATCTTTGATACTTTACACACTTTCAACTGTTTACCAATAAAATGTCCCCTTGTGATATAATGTCAACTCTTCTAAAATCTAATTTCATCAAAGTCCTGTATTCTTTAAGCTAAGTACGCATGTTTATTACATTTATTTTTGTATGTTAAAAATTAATTTCATATTATATGTAGTGTCATAAACTGTACTCCTTAATCGTCAAGTCCAATTTCACACTTTCCTAGCACTCATTCTAGTTTTCCCACTCAGCTAAGCATTTTGGGACCATTTATTCCCTTGAATTAATCCAAGAAAGTCAAGAATATGATTCCTATCCCATTTTAAAACTTCAACACACTCTTTATTTGGCCCTTATTTTGGCGTGCCCTTTCTTATTTATCATTTCAAGAGAGTAATGTATCAACATTAACATTTCCAGATTTGGTCTCAAAATTGGTATATGACCATATAAGTTAGCCTAAAAAATAAAATACCCTAAGAACCCTATAGAAGACATCATTCCTAATTCATTTTATCATCTACAAGTTTCAATTATAGAGAAACTATTAATCTTCAAGTACAAGTTTGATTTTAAGGAGCATCAAGCTACAAGTTGCCATCTATTATTTTTTCGTGATGGATTTTGTGACGATTTTTCATGTTATTGCATCAAGTCTTGTAGGACTTATCCTAAGAGAATTGTATCATCATTAATATCATTAAGCTTGAGGTAATATTATCTTAATTTTTATATTAATTCAAATTTCTATTTTTTCCTAATCATCATTGTTGTAGGGTTTTGACTTAGGCAAGCTCCTATACAACCAAACACTATTTTTTTTATCCTTTTATGTATGTTTAGGTTTAGAAATAGGTTATATACTTAAATTGAAGATACAAAAGGACTCAGGACTCATAATCATAGCTTCTCAAGAAATTCTATCAGAAAGGGGTATAAAACTTATAATTAGCATCGTAGTCCTCAAAGACTAGGGTGCCTAGGACCATAGTCCACCTGGACTAGGGTGCCTAGTGCCATAGTCCACCTGGAATAGGGTACCTAGCACAATAGTATATTTGGACTAGGGCACTTAGCACCATAGTCTAGTTGTTATTACTTGTAGTTTGATAAGAAGATAGTTTGGAAGCTCCTGAGACCACTTTGATTCCTCTTCTACACCCTCAGATTTGTCAGGACAAAGGCACCTAGCCCCAATGTCCACTCAATTTGAGCTCAAAATTTTAACAAAGGTTCATCTCTACATCTCCTTTCCAATTTTGTACATTTTAGTTGATTCTCAATTTCGTATTTGTTTGTTTATGTTGATTGTTGCCACTTTTGTACTATTTAGCCCATTTCTTGCATTTTCAATTCCTAGTCATACCCAATCAATCAAATCAAGAAAAGAGAATAATCAACTAGTGCGCCTAGTTCTGTCAAAGGTTTTTAATTGTGCCTGTTAATTTTTCTCCAATATAATTAGTAGGATTGGGTTTGATTTATAGTTTGCACATTGTTTAGGCTAGTGAATCTTATTCCCAATACTTTACATTTTGGTGAACCAACTCTTCTTACATTTGCATAACTTCTAATTTTCATTTTTATATTTAATCTTTGCATGAAATTATTAGATTATTCCTTTCTAAAATTTATTTTTTATGTACTTGCCTTGGTTAAAAATCATAAAAATTTCATATTTTAATCTCTTATATTGTGCATTTTGCATATGTTATCATTTGAAAAAGAAAATTATTTTCATTGTGTTTTCAATTAGTTAGTTTCATGATGCATATATTTCATAGATTTGATAGTGGCCTAGCCTCCCTTGTATCACTCTATCCCTCTCCCAATGATTCTTTTAACAATGAGGACACTTTGGTGGAAGAATATATTATTAGCATTAAAAAATATACCTCCTAGGGATGAGGCTTTGAAGGATGATGTTGATCCTTCTCCTAAAAACTACCTACCACATGAGGATATTTTATTGAAAGAGGATGATTTTATTGATAATTTTCCTAGTGATACCTTACCTTCTATTCACTTCCATGTCTTTACCTCTAGAGATGAAGAATTAATGAGTTATGTGTACCTGTCTCCTAAATCTTGTCTTACCCATGAGGATACCTTGGAGCAAGAGGATGATACCATTAAGACCTCCCTTCATGAAATTTTACCTTCTACTCTCTTTATTGACATCCCTTCTAGAGAAGAGTATTGATGAATCATATTTTTTCCTCTCCCAAAATTGAGCCTCTTCATGATGTTTTGTTGAAAGAGGAAGATATTACTAACAATGTTTTTGATTCTCTCTCTCCTAAAGATTATTCTTAAGTGGATAAAGGACCTAATGAAGTCAAATATATTCATGTTTCTAGTTCTATGAAGCCTAAAATTATTTTCCACCTTCATCAAGATGTCCCTCAACCTAAAAAAAATAGTGATTATTGTTAAAGTTAGATTGAATCAACAACCAAATTATCATACAATAGCTCACACATATAACACTTGAAACAACAAACAAGATCCCAGTTTTTTTCATACTTCCCAATCTTTTCTTCCTTGACCACCTTGTCTATCACAAAATGTTGATAAGGAGAATGATCTTGTTGATAAAATTCATGCTACTTGAGCTAATATATATATTTTGGATTTGATTCAAACTTCACCTACATACCATGGGATGCTCCAAGAAGCCTTATAGAAGAAATTTGTCTCATCTTTTGCTAGATAAATTGATGTACTATTTTTTCTTACTTGTATGAATGAAACAAAGACTGATATTGTGTTTTCCCAACATGAGTTACCTTATTTGGAAATTCAAAATTAGTATGATCCCCTCATGATTATTTTGATAATTAATGATATTGGCATAAGATGTACTCTAATTGATAATATTTCATTTTTTAATATTTGTAGCATTAACTTATTACATAAGAACAAAGGAGATACCTCCCTCATTCAACCTGATTCTATCTCTTTTCATGGATTTAATAATGTTGGTAGAGATTCATTTGGTACAATTACATTTTCTATAAAAGTAGATCCTACAATTATGACCACACCTATCCATGCACTAGTACATTCAGGCCTAATTTCCGACGACCGATTGTTGGAATTGCGACTACTTTTCATCAGACTGCCAATAAAAGTAGCTGTCAAAACTCGTCATCGGACTTTTTGATGATGCCTCTGACCATCAGCGTTAGGATGGCCCCATGGACTCTGCCAACGGTGGGCATGATTGTTCTTCCAGTCAGAAAAGTCGTCGGACATACAACATCCTCATCGGATGTTTGTTGAGATTACGTCAGAATTTTGATGGAAGTCTAAAACTTTACACTGATGGAAATGTTGTTTTTCCAACGGTTTTGTCATCAGTCCATTAATATGCATTGATGACCATCTGACAAGGAAGTGTCGTCAGACATACATCATGCACATCGGATGTTTGTGTAGTTTGAGTCAGAATTTTGATGAATTCCAGAAACTTTGCACCGACGAGAATGCTGTTGGTCCAATGATTCCATCGTCGGTGGAAAGTTTTGTCTCCATCGTAATTCCGATGGAAATTATTTTATTTTTTTTAAAATTATTATTATCTAGACGTAAAGCACACCTCAATGATATATACAACGAATGATATTCTATCCCCATCATCTACTAATAGGGGGCATAGGTTTCAAGCTAATATGAGGCGCACTGGTTTCAAAGTAATATGATCAAGCACACCATGGTTGAGATGGTCCAACTCCTAAGAGGACTATATGAACCACTAAGTACTGGTAAACCTATTAAAAATGGTGCTGATAGGGAATTAGCTAACCCAAATACAAGAACCTTTGAAGCCAATCAAGGAGATGAAATGACTTTATCTACCTTATCTAAGTTAGTTGTTCTTGGGAGCTACCAAAACTTATCTACTATATATATACATGAAATGAATTTATCTACTATATATACACATATTTCTTATAAGTATATCCCAAATTGATAATCTCATATAAATTGTCATCCTATTTCAATACATGACATATACCTATTGAATGACATGTATATATCTCATACTAAGTAGTCACTCATTATTATATATTCAACATGTATTCAGAGATGATAATCATGCATTTCCAACTACATGAATATCCTCTTTAATAAAATAAATCACATGTAGAAGGTTATTGGGTTGATCGAGTCCAATAGAAAAGTACAATAGGTAAAGATAGTACTAAAAATAATGTTACTAGCATCGTAAAAGAAAACATAAATGAATTATGACCACCCACAAAACACTTGATATAAAATAGTTCCAACTTTTCTTTTGTTTAAGTAACTAGGGTATTTGAATTATAATTTTGGCATAAAAAATAAAATTTTAAAGGTCATCTCTCCCCCTATATAGTTCAACATGCCCACATGTTTACTCCTAAAAAATTTCAACTCATTTAGATATCTTATTTTCTAGTTATGAAATTTATCTTGGGACCTATGGGTTATGGGCCCATAATATACTTAAGTGAAGTTAGCATAAACCATATCAATTATGTTCAATTACATCAATCTCTACTTGGAGTGTTTAATATACATATCATCAATGATTACAATGCTTATTTCAATATACATTTGAATTACAACTTGCAAGAATAGATGAAAGAGAAAGAACATGTGTTGAGGGAGGTAGAAGTGCTCTCCAAGGTGATCACAAATTGAGTCTATCAGTACCCAACGGTGGTTTGCAATGCCACCCGACCACGTGGAACCCTTAGATCCACCCCATTGTGCTTTTGGAGATAGTTCCAAATAGTAAATCAAAGTATACAAGGGGGATGATACGCTCACACATGCCATACACAATGCATACATGACACAAGTAATGGAACAATACAGTGCAGCATCAATAGAGAAGGATGATACCAAGTCATGAATCCACATATGATCACTACTTTAAAACTAAAAAAGGCATTAGATTCTAGAGTGCAGTGGAGGAAGTTTCATCATATGTGCTCATGGGGACACACCATATGGAACCAAGTATTCTCTCATATGGACGAGAAGGACAATCGTGCAATCCTTGTGCTACATGAGAAGTTATGTCTCCTCTAACAAGTCCTAATGCTCCATGTATGGGCATTCCTTTCATCGTATGTTCTCATGGGGATGCACCATATGGAACCAATCATTCTCTTATATAGATGAGAACAACGATCACACAATCCCTCTGCTACATGAGTGGGAATGTCTCTTTGCACAAGTCCCAACGCTCCATGTGTGGGCTTGCCTTTCATTGTATGTGCTCATGGGGATGCACCATATGGAACCAAGTATTCTCTCATATGGATGAGAATGACAATCACACAATCCCAATTCTACATAAGCGGGTATGTCTCTTTGCACAAGGCCCAACACTCCATGTGCGGGAATGACTTTCATTGTATGTGCTACATGGGGATGGACCATATGGAACCAAGCATTCTCTCATGTAAATGAGAAAAATGATCACATAATCCTTGTTTGAGTGGGCATGCCTCTTTCCACAAGTCCCAATGCTCCATGTGTGAGCATGCCTTCCCAAAACACCCTTGGTGTTGTCCCTCAAGGTGTGCTCAAGGAACCAATTTTATTGTTATTTGTTTTAACCCAAGTCTATTGTTATGTTATCACTTGATTACAAAACTCCCCAAGCACAAATGCCAAGCGTACCACTTTCAGACGAGGGACACGAGTGGGAGCCATTCCCTAGTCTCACTCTAGGACTAAGCTCATGCCATATCTAAATGCAAGACATCTCAAATACATCAAATTGTCTCAATTGCAAAATTTCATTTTCATACATAAGCAAGACATACTCAATTGGGTACAACACCAAGAGAACAAATCCCAATTGACCCCTTATCAAAATTCACATTTATGTTATCATGATTCCATAATAGAATATCATCTCAAAATCATCAAATACCACCTTTCAATAATTCCCAAGTTTGAACCAAAAACTAGTCATGAGGCCAATTACCATTGCTGAATGAATGTATGAAAGATTTTAATGATGTCCACGAGATTAAATAGTCTATGGGACCAAGACAAACACCCTTAACTGATGGACCTCAAAAACCTTGAAATTTCAAAGTGCATAAAATAAAAATGCAAGATTAGCCTTTTGATTCTAATAAACTCAACAATACAATACTCCCTCGATTTGTCATTTCAACATCCCAAATAGAATTGAACAACATAACCTCATATATACTCGTAATTTCCAAATTTGGTTCATACAAATCATATAATCATCCAAATGGGGAGATTTAAATTGGAAGAATACTTTAATTCACTCAATAATTCATTTGCAACAAACTAAAATCAATTGAATTAAAAAACAGAGGAATTTGAGTTTCTACCACAAACTTGACCAAATCTTCAAATTGACAATGTAATTGAACATAATTGAGATGAGACATGAGTTTCTTAAGTGAAGTTACCCACAAAATATGTACAATTGTTTGAATTCTTTTAGCATAAACCACAATGAATCTACACTTATAGTCCAAAGTAATCTAGCGAGGCATGCTATCTAAAATCCAAAATCACGAGTATTGGATCCAAGAGTATAGCACAAATATTTGATTATAGCAATCTGTTATACATAATATATCAAAGCAATTTGCAACCATATCTATTTAAGAACGGTTCAACATATAAACTCTTATCTTTGTTTTTTTTGGTAAGCATTATCAGCTATAATGAATACATGATATTGTAAAGAAGTCTTTATTGTTCATTATATAAATGGGGATATGTATAATATGGTATCGTTATATATATTTAATTGTAATAGATAAGATTTGAAAAATATGTTTTATGTTTATATGTATTTTTTCAAATAACTGATCTTTTGTCATTGAAATATAAGGATATATACCACTTTATTACTATTGAAAATTACTCACTGAGAATTAAAACAAAATAAATCTAGGATATGGAACAAAATTTCTTTAAGGTTTGACAATGGATGTATCCCTCAAATCAATCACAAAATTAACTATATAGATCAATATCTTACTTGAAATAACATAGAGAAAGCTTATTGATTGAATATGAACATGTTACCTTAGGATGGTCTTAGATATGAATTTGGAGTTATTAAAGCAATGTTAACAGCATGTGTCGGACATCTGGGATAGTACCATAGAGAAAGTGGAATATAAGATAGGTGAGAGTGAAGTTCCTTGGATGGAATGTTGGAAGAGATATGTGGGACCCCTGCACACCCCATAGAAGCATTTAGAAGCCATAAAAAAGTGCCATAGACCAAATATTAATGACTGTCTTAAGGGTACCAATTGTGACAATCACAAGTTTACTAGTGATACTGCCTACTCAAACAAGTTGTGTTTGGAAACCCCACTAGGTGTGTATATGTAATGGTAATGAAATGTCCTAAGAGTATCCCTTACACCAGTATGCACAAACCTTGGTGTCACAATGATGTTGGTGTGACCTTGGGCCAATGGTGGTTGACTGTTACAATTAGGGCAATGATCTCAAACATAATTTATGGTGTTTATAACTCTAATGTCCCAATCTACTTTTATATATTTTCACAAAACAATTAACAACCCAACCATGGCTATTAATAAGATTTCCCCATAAAATGCATGCAAAACGTATAATCATTGATAGGATAACTAACTTGCATTTAGTAAGAGACCTCAATGAGTGGAGTTTCATGCTGAAAAGAGTACTTGCAATAAAAATATTGAAATCAACGAGACATTATGCATTCAAAAATCCATAAGGAAGATCTAATATTTATGAATGAAATTGCAAATCAATCTAAGTTACATGTTTGATATCTTACTTATATCATGGCAACAAAAAATGTATATATGCACTCAACATACCTCTTTGCTTGTTTATTTGAGAATGTTGCTAGGAATTAATAGGTGAATGATACATTGATCTACACATGAATCACTTGTAATTTCTTGATACTTCCATCCATTGGTCAAGGCCACGTACCCCCTGACACTTGAATATTGTTTCTACAAGGAAAGCACAGTGCGGAAAATGCTCTCCTAACACCAATTCTAATGGGAACCCAGTAAGTATGTCTTTAAATTATTTTGTACAACATTAACATATACACAGACTAATGAAAAACTAATCACATAGAAAACACAACAAAGAGTAAACACCAGATTTACGTGGGAAAACCCTTACAGGTAAAAACCCACCACCAAAGAGAGATCACTTTATTCATAGTTAACAAAAGGTTACAATAAAGTTACAGATCCTCTTCTCAGGCATTTTCTCTTAGAATCTATGATACAAATTAGGCTTCCAACATATAGGACTCCACAACATACATCACACAGTAACATCTCTCCCTTTTCTACTCCTGCTTCTACTGCTACTTCGGTTACATCTCTGGAAACATATATATCGGCCATCGATTACAACGTATTGGTTGAGCATAATCGTTATGGAGTCCAATGGTCTGTCATTTAGTAACATCCATCCACCTAACCAACATTGTGTTTTAGTTTCCTCTGGCTACTCTGATTACATCTGTTGAATGCGGTTCACATAATAGTTAGTTGCTCCAATCGTCAGGAAGTCTAATCATCAACCATCCTGTATTCATGACTTGTCCATTATCCCACATTCATCAGACATAGAAATAAATTGGCCTTCAAATACAAAAGTGCACAATCTTCAAGTGTCCATGAGGTTACTCTTTTACCTCTAACCGGTTTGATCCCATGGCCCACCCAACTCATCCACATAGCATCAAACCATTGGCGAGACCGCTTCTAAGCTACCCCAATCTCCGATACCAATGAAAGCGGACTCATTGGTCCATCGGTCCATCAACATAGCACCCAACAGGTTCTCCCAATCTCCAATGATACCCCGATCGCCGAAGGTGACTCCATCGGGTCATTGGCAAGACAACCAAATTGGCTACCCCGATCCTTGATAACACCAAAGATGGACTCATCAGGTATCGGTGTAGCAACCAACCATGTCACCCTAATCTCTGATGATACCACAATGACTCCATCAGGTAATCGACATAGAATTCAGCAAACTCCTCTGATAACTGATGACATCCTGATCGCCGAGGGTGACTTCATCGAGTCATCGGTGTAACACTAACCAAGCTCACTCGATAGAAGATCAACAAGAAGGAGGTTCCATAGGCTTAACATGAACATTGCTTCTCTGAAACCCAATGAAGAAGGATACATCAGCAAGAGTCACACTGATAGAAAGAGCCTACATGTTCTCCAACTGTTTCATCGGGGTAGGTTACTCTGATCAGCCTGAACACAAGTCAAGTTAATTCAAGGCACATTTCCAATAGTTTCCACCCTCATGATTACTTGAAGTCCATGCTCAAATCACACTAAATGACAATAGTTAGTATAAAATAGTGACCATACCCAAGGAAGCCCAAATTTACTCATACTCAACATAACAAGAAATAACTAAATCATCTGGACCATTATTCATAACATAACCTCTTTTTCACATCATGGAAGGCCAAAATTACAAGGATCACACTTCTTCAAAGGATCCATTGTTAAGAGCCACCAAACTATCAACAAGAGTAGAAGCTATTAGGCTCATACAATTTTAGGACATATAAAGAGTTGAATCAGAAGCGAGAAAAAAAATTAAAAAATTGTTGAAATATAATCTTCACAATTTTGTCATCATGAGTGCAAAAAATCCAATGAGGAGGACAAAGCTGAATAGTGTGATGAGGATCAGAGCCATCCAATCTAGGAGGCATAATATGACTCTTTTTGAACCAATGCTAAGGGCTATTATGATTTGAAGCTTCTCTATAATCCTCACATTTTGTTGTCACATAATGAGGTAGAAGAGGCAGATTCAAAGTCTTAGAATGAGCTCGATATATATATATGGACGGTAATATATGAAAGGATATATGAAAGATATATGAAGGAAATGGTAGAGGAGAATAATTACTTCACACTAAGTGAAGTTATGGAGGTAGTTGCCATGGATGTAAAGTGGGGAGTGTAAAGAAGTCTTTGGATTCATGAAGAACATTAAGGAGAAAAGGTTAGTTATATCAAGGAAAAATAAAGAAAAAGGGAAGTGATAAAGAAAGGAGGAAGAAAATAGGGAAGAAAGTGAAGAAATAAAGAGGGAGATCTAATTTATTTTGGTATGTAGCCTCTACTACTCTTTTTCTTGTTGAATGATTTTGCAATATTTTGAGAAGACTGCAAGGCATGAAGTAATTCTCATAAAGCATGAAGGAGCTATGTAAAGCACAAACGATACATATGAATACATGAAAAGCATGAATAATACATGTAAACCATCAAGTTATACATAAATACACATAAGGAACAAGCATATATGAGAAAGGTTCTGACAGAGTGGACATGCTGAAGACACATCGATCATATCTTAAGCTGACTAATGTATAATTGGGGTAATCCATGAGTGTCTAATGTGAATTCATTATCAATTTTGTGAAGTCATTGAGAGTATGGTGATAGTCATTCCTTATAGGATCCTCTCAATAATGTCCAAATCAGTCTAAAAGGAAAGAAACTATCCATTCCCATGCTCATGCATACTTACATGACTAATGTTGCCCTTGTGTATCCTAAACATTGGAGAGACCTTATCTGACTTGCCTAATCAATGTGGTTGTTGTCCTAATATGAAATACTGAGTTCTACCCTTGCCTCTGCATCAAACTTCTCACATCATGTTTCTTCAACAAAACACACTAATATGAATTGAGCCAACACCATGAGGATGGGGTCAAGTATCATGGCAACTAATCATAATATGTGAAGACGGGGTTCACACATAAGTGTTGGCTCTCAACAATGCCACACTTCCAAAATTGTCAGTCTCAAGACTTTTCCTATTGGGTCAACACTCATTGATGGCCACAAGGCCAAATCAATGTATCTAGGCTTCAAACTCCTTACTCTAGGCTTGGAGGACCCTACACAAGGTCTATGAACACTCACTTAGTATTGCAATAGAAAGAATTGTTTGCAACACACACATCATTGGTAGTAATTGTTATGATGGATGGTCTATTAGGACTGTAAATAAAATGCTTATTCTTTTTCCACCCTTTGAAACTACAACAAGGTATTTGACTTGGCAGGGTGCCCACACATCACTTCAATAACAAACATTAGGTAATTAGACCTTTTGCCTTCTCAATGCATTTTTTTTGTCTTTCACTGGTTTTCTCAGTCTGATACATAGGGATATTAGACCTTTCATGGCATCATCACATGTGCCTTCCAATATGTAGTCCTTTCATATTTGAGGTGCCTACACACTATGTTGTTGTTAAGTATTGATGTAGTCTTAAGACATCTCATGACTCCATTATATGTCCACACTTGGGTTTACAAACACAACTCTGTCAAAACAAAAACAATATCCCTAGTAAAACTATGACTGTGACAATCAATACCCTTAGGATAGTCATAGAAATTTTAATCTATTTCATTTTGTTTTGATCCACAAACCATTCTGAAGGTTTCATAGGGTCGCCTCACCCCTCTCTCTATCATCAACCACTTCAAAATACCAATCGCTTGGTCTTCCCACCAGATTGTTCACTCTTACTTCCTTTTACTGTCTGATACATAGAGATATCAGACTGTCCTCATGCCCAAACATGTACCAAATCTAATTTGGAGCCCTGTACACAACATAATATGATGCATAGCATGAGAAAAGGAATTCCCACACATTTGGGTGAATTTATATGCTTGGGAGACCATACTATACATTATTTACTCTTCTTGGTAAACACTAGGCATGGTTTTGACATTTTTTAGAAAAAACTATGATATCTTCTTTAAAACACTATGAAATTCAATGCCACAAAAAGACAAAATGAAGTTAACTCTATAAACTAAAATCTTGTATTTATTTTTAATCAATGATTTCCTACATTGTTTGATCTTCCATCTTGTTAGAAATCTCATCTCTATTATGCTTTGATGGATGTCGCATCCTGTTACAAACCTCACATTTTGGCACTAGCAGAAAGGATTTTAGCAAAGGTTGTGGAATATGGATTTTAAATCTACCAATTGTTATTCCATCTTGTGCATATGGATTTTATATTTAAAAGAAATAAATTTGATAAATAGGCCATATGGTGGATGATAAGTGAAGGATGTAAGTACTAAAGGTGTGGCACTAGTGGCTTTGGTACATGAAGGTGACTAGAGGTTGTAAAAGGAGAAATGGTGGAAGTTGGATCTATGGTAGTGGGAGTAGATGTTATTTATGCATGAAAATGTTAAGCTAATACTCATAAAATAGCTAGGAATCCAACTTAAGGCATTCTATTTGTTAATAAATTTCTCTATCATTGAGCTACTGTCCCCTTTCTTACCATTCCATTGTTGGCTTGAGTGTAGATTATTTTCAACACCCATTATAAGACACATTATAGGTTCTTTGGGCTCCTAACCTAGCCTAGCTTTGATAACATTTTGAGCTACTACTCATGGACTAGTTAGGTTATCAAGATATGACCTTCTATTTGTTGTTAGAATGCAATCTATGACTAAGTATTAGAGGATCTTACTAACTTGGGTATCATGCTTTTATGTGTCTCTGACATGACTCCTAGTAACTATATAAGGATCTTACTAGTCCTAGATCTATGCAAACATCTTAGTCATCTTGTGACAGTCAAAGAGGGCAATAGTAATAAGTTTTCATGATGGAAGTCCATTAAAGGTGGTAGTCAACATAGTGAAAAAGCCTAATCATGTTTAGAGCAATAGGCAACCCTAAGAACAAGAAAAATTAGTCATGTGATAATGCATAGGACAACCTTAATGCCCAAGTTTAGAGAGCATATACAAGATGAATAATGATAGTCTACCAACAGGGATAAAGACAGGGGTAAGTTTAGTGTCAGGTACGTATAAGCATGAATTACTTGAGTTAGCATTAGAGTATATATCAGCTAGTATGATATACATATTTAAATTCAGAATTGTGCATCATTGAATATAAATTAAGATGTTCTTAATCAAGTCAATGACAATTAATATCATATTAAGTTAAGAACATAAATATTATCTATTTATTCAAACAACATTAAAATAACATAATGTTACTGCTAGACATAACATATAAATATATATATCTACACATAATCTCAAGAATACATAATACAATCAGATTCGGGCTATGCAATTTATGGTAATATTGTAAATTCTTATAAGGAATAACAAACTGATTATAATGAAATGACAATAAGTGGTTAATGCTGATACAAAGTAACACTAACATGAAACTTTGATGACAATCTAATACACATCACTGTTGAACTTACCCCTGCCTCATATAACCCTATGTTGGCTAGGCCCCACCATAATTAGAATATCCTAATTACTACTATCCTAGACCTTACATTGACTGTCACAATTTGACAGTGAGTTGAGTTAGTTCATTAGCAAGATTGGGAAAGAGTTTGGTATTGAGTTTGGTGTTGGTGGAAGCTTTGAGGAGGTACACTATGACATGAAATGACTCTTTTTGTCCCTCATGTGAATGTGCTCCTCTTGAAGCACTATGGCATGGATGACCCTTCCTTCCATTTCCTACACCCTATTTTCTAACCCGCACCTCATTACCTTTACCTCACTTCCTATCATTATTACCTTCCATCTACCTTTCATATCCCCTCTCTTAACCTCCTTCACTTTCCTACATCCTATCCTAAACCTTAACCTCATACACATTTACTTTGACTTCACCTACCTAACCCCATTCCATCATTCACATCCTTTTATCTCCCTCCATTCACTTTCCTACCTTCCAAACCCCTAACATATCCTAACTTACTCTTTCACCGTTACATCCTTCATCACTTACCTCCCTATCTTATCCTAACCCACACTTCAAAACCTTATACCTCTCAGCTTCCATTTTATACCACCTTCCTATCACGGTACGCTTATCCTCCCTTCCAAAACATCGACAAAAAATGGCACTCGATCACTACATAGTGGTCTGACAGTCCTACAACAGGGAGTTTCTATCACAACCATATATACTAGCATCCATACCCAAGGTAAGCTCCTCAGCTAGAGCCTACGTTCAGGCCACTTCCAATGGATGTCAAATACAAGAGTGGAACAATCTATGTTCTTCCCTATTTGATCAAGTAGGTTTAGGTCATCCAACTCCTTAATTAGGGGCTGCCCTAAGAGGTTATGCCTATAAAGAGGATAATTGATCATTTCATTTGATTAACCATCCAAATCAATCTTATTTATCTCTTTTTCTACAAGACAATGAATATGAGCTAGGGCAAAAAAAATTATGAGCAGGAAAATTCATTATAATAAAGATAAAACTTGATCATCAACCGACATAAATGCAACCTCCTATGTAAAATTCAAACAATTTCATCACTACATAAAGAAAATTTGACACATTGTCACAAACATAATGATTTTTTCTTCAAGAAAACATCCTGTGAATGGATTGGTTGATTACCCTACCTTTTTTCTTCAACCAGATCTTGTCAGCACCGCAATCCAGAACTATTTCCCTCCTTGTAATGCCCAATTTTTTGTGAATATGGTAGAGGTCGACGGGACGAAGAGGCGGGATTAATGTTTATCAAATGACTTGGTTTTTTTTGTTTTTTTTAAAGTAATGCCCGCGGTCGTTGGAATTTTGATGAAAACGAGCACGTTTTCAAAAAAACACAAATGTCATTTCCAATTCCTTCTCCGTCAAAACAAAATGTTGAATTATCATCGGAATTCTGACGAATGCAGGCATTTTTTCAAAAAAAAATCAAATTTGGTCACAATATGCCTTCTCCGTCGGAAACCTTCATTGGAATTTTAGGCCAAATGTATTAGTGATGTCATTCCTGATTCTCTTAATTATAATATTCTTCTAGGAAGACCATGGATCCATGCTATGCAAGCGGTCCCTTCCACCCTACATCTCTTACACAAATTGATTCATAACAACAAGATGTACACCCTACCAATTGATACAAATTTATATAGTAGTGTTGAAAAAGAGATAGGATCTATATCTTCCCTTAACACTATGATCCCTTCTACAACATAGCCTCTTATCAATGATTCTTTCTTAAAAGAAAATTGAGTTCCTTTAGACTTTACACCCTCCTTTTGTGGTCTATATAAATTCCTTGAATTTAAGAATCAGGCCTCAAATGAGCGTAGTGTGTCATTTGTTCAATATTCTTCTAAGTCCACTCCAACCTCTTCTACTTTCAACACATCTCTTGATGATTATTGTGTCTCTTTAGACTTCAACCCAATTGAAACTAAGACTGATACCTGCCCTTTTGACATTTCAACACCCAGTAAAACTCCTAGACTTGATTTGGAAAAACATTATGGAGTTGGTTTAAATTTTTTATTTTATGAACATGGATATGATGGACATGGTTTAGGATGTGTGCAACAAAGTATTGAGGCTCATGATAAATCTAAATTACACTTTTATAAATAAGGTTTAGGTTTCTAACCTCCTCCTTTGTTGAAATCCCCTTCCCCATTGTCTTATACACTTATGTCATCTTCTCCCAACTTCTCATCACAACAAGATACTATTTTGTTTAAGATTCTCAAAGCCAACTTGATTACTCTCCCTTTGAAAAACTAAAGGAAGAATCCTACACACAATCAAGATAAACCTTCTTTTTGCAAATATCATCAAATCTATGGCCATTGCAATAGTGTCATGAATGTCTTTCTCTGATATGTATGTATCTTCATTTCTAGGTTGTTTACATGAAGTAGTTTGTTGTTGTTTACATTTTTAGTTTTCATAGAATTTAAAATAATCAACGAGTAACATGATCAAAACAAAGAAATAGTAGAGTTGTTCATGTTAAGGCATCATTTAAATTTCAAAGCACGAGTTCATACATTATAAATCAATTTTCTAAACAATATTTCTTATCCGGTACAATCTTCAAACCAAAAATAGAATGCTCAAAATCAATTCCAATGCATAACTAGCAACACAAGTGTCAAATGTGATTGGCTTGAACAAAACTTTGGACTTCACAAGCCTTAGAGTTTTCTCTAGCTCTTACTAACTTTCACCAACAATAATCAACACTCAATAGAGAAGGAATTAAATCAATAATTTACAAAATTTTCTTAGAACTATCATAACCAATATGCACTGGGGGAATAGTATGACCTCTCCTAGAGGGTCAATCAGCTTAGAAAATTAGTCCTTCACCGAATATGATGAGTGATAGCTCAGAATAAAGTGCCCAATTGATAATAATGTATTTAATAAATACCTAAAATGATTGCAGCCTCACATATGCAGTTATGAGCATAAAATCACATGATGATGATTTTTACATGTATGCAAAAATAAGACATAGAGGTTAGTTTATAAAAATCTAGGATTATTGTAACTTCATTAGGACTATCTTAGCTTAATTGTTAAGATTGTCACAAGTTTCTTAGGACAATCATAGGCTCATTATGAATCTATGTTACATTCTTAGGATAATGATGGGTTCATTAGAACAATCATAACTCCATTACGATAGTCATAGGCTATTTAGGACCGTCATAGTTTCATTACACATGTCAAAACCTTGTTTAGATAGTTTAATTACACTTGTCATAACTTTAATTGTGGAACAAAAATTGATTTTAATGAAAGATCTAATAATAATTGTAGACAAAATAGATAGAATATATAATCTTGCATACCTTATCAACATCTTAAGAACCTTACAACCTTGCTTGCAACACACAACAACTAGTAGAAACTTTGAAACATTCATAAAATGCTATTATAAATCATTTTATTGCTCTCCTTGATACTTAATTCAAGCTTATATTGCATATTTATAGAGTTGGGTAGACTTTAAGAAACACCTAGAAGTTGAAAAGATCGAGGAAATAAAACAATATAACATTTTGAGATATTGTATTTTAGTCTGAGTGAAATGACCACCTCTAATAAAGAGGTGGTAGAAAAACCACCCAATACTTTTAAAACAATTCTTGTATTTTCAAAAAACATACAGACTACCACCGAAAATTCCCAATTTTCTCCTATTAACAATTCCCTCCTCCCTCACAAAAACTATATTTCAAGTGCAACCGAGACTAATTAAGCCAAGATTTATAGTATAAAACTATCACAATCTAACACATGTTGATACAATTAGAGAATATTGATTTCAATCATCAAATGTATATTCAATTATAGATAACAGTTGTAAAAATGATTTGGATTAACCAGAAATTCATAAAGCCATACAACATTTCATGTCGATAAGAGTATAACATATATATCCAATACAATGATACATGCTTGTCAAAAGCCATATGGACATAAAATGTGACATATCCATAATAAAAAATATATGCTCAAAAATGTCATATAAGCATACAACAAAGGGCCCATGGTCTATTGATTTCCCACTTGCAAGAGGAAATAGATCACAAGTTGTCTTCAACAAGTGAGGGGATGAAGAGATATGCGATGTTGGCATCTTTCAACTGTGCTCACTAGTCCTCCCATGCTAGACTTCTCTAGAGCTCCAACTAATACAATTAAAAGTATAGACATCAATATATAATATAAAAAAAAATTAAATATAGAATAAAATATAATAGAATAATTAATTATTGCATACATATAATCATGATGTTCATCCACAATGAGGGCACATTCACAATCAAGAGTGACAAGCCCCTACAACAAGCATTAAGATAGCAATTAAACTACATACAAGTATCATGAAATTTTTTATTAATTGATCATTAAAAGAAAAAGTGAAATTTACTAATCTATCTCATACCTCTATCGAAGCTTTAGAAATTGTTATTATTGCAACAACACCACGCTCCATTGTAGTGCAAACATTAGGAGGAGTAGCTAATGTCAACAACTAAAAATGAAACAACAACTATTGTTTGATTACCAAAACTACCTAAAATTGTTTTACAACACTATTAATATATAAAGGTTAGAGTTCTGACCTTTTCACACATCCCCCTATTGCAAATGGGGACCCCCTTTTTTTTGCTTAGGTGTCTAGTTGCTTTTTAGGGTTTATGTTTGTTTGACAACAAATTTTGATCTCCTAAAGAAATTCACTTTCAAAAGTTTATACTTCAAGCTAGCTTAGATGAAGGGTCCTTATGATTGAAGGGTAGAAGTGAGTGCACAATATTGATAATTTTATCAAATGTTTTAAACTTTATTGATATGTTGTAATGTTGTCAAGTTTTTTCATGTTGCAAGGTTTCCAAGAAAGAAGTCAAGGTGAGCAAAAGTTGGAAACTTCCTTATAGGGGTCATTTTTCCATCCTTTGGAGAATAGGTGAAGCCTAGTATTAAGCGATAGAGTTTGGTCAATAATAAAACTGGAAATTTCCTTCTACCTATCAAATTTCCTACCTTTGGAATTGAGAGCTAAGTGAAAGAGAAGTTAGAAATCTTCCTTCTAAGGATCAATTTTCCACTCTAAAAGGGAGGTTTACAAGGAAAAATTTGATGAAAGTGAAAAGCTTCCTTGTGCTAAACAATTTTCCACCCCTTACAAGTAGAGAGAATTATCAAGAAGGAAAGGAAGTGAACGAAATCA
This sequence comes from Cryptomeria japonica, assembly GCF_030272615.1. Lineage (NCBI taxonomy): Eukaryota > Viridiplantae > Streptophyta > Pinopsida > Cupressales > Cupressaceae > Cryptomeria > Cryptomeria japonica. The sequence goes on along the minus strand of NC_081413.1, from coordinate 409,119,389 downwards.
AATCTTCCTTCTAGGGGTCGAATTTCCACTCTAAAGGAAATTTTGATAGCAAATTGCAACAAAGAAGGTTGGAAAACAAGGAAAACAAAATCTTCCTCCTACCTTGCAAATTTCCACTCTTCCTTCTAGAGGTTTATTTTCCATTCTTCAAGCAAGTGATGAGCAATCCAAGTAAAAAAATGGAACTAAGAAGGTCAAGAAAACATGAAAATCATAACCTTCCTTCTTCCTTGTTTTTTTCTACTCCTTCCTTGTGAGGTGCGATTTCCCACCCTTGGCCAAAATTGAACGATGAAAGAAGAAGGTAATTTTTAAGTTATAAAGGGAAAAATCTTCCTTATAGAGTGTGAATTTATAGTCTTCCTTTTAAATCAATCCTTGAGTGGAAATTGAGAGGGAAAACCTTCCTTCTTTCTAGTAAATTTTCACACCTTCCTTGTGCCTTGCAAAATTTCCACTCCAAATTTGATGAATTTTATTAAAGATCAAATCTTCCTTGTGCATGACAAATTTTTGACCCTTCCTTCTAGGTTGCATTTTTCCATTCCTCATTTTAGGCGATTGAAGATGATTAAAAGATTGAATTTGAAAAGAGAAAACCTTCTTTGTGCCTTGAAATTTCCCACATCTTCCTTATTAATATCAAATTTCCACCTTTTCATTTGCAATTCAAACTTGAGCATCCTAATTTTGATATTATTTTCATTCAATTCATGGAAGAACCAGTTTTGCATCCTAAAAGTGTCCACTTCCATATTCTTGGCCACACCCAAGAGATCATTTGAGCTCTCTTTATCAGAATTAAGGAATATGGAATCATGTCAAGGTTTCTCAAAAAAAAGGAAATATATTGTCCCTGTCAATCACTAGAAGGGAATCTCCTAAACATATCAGATTATTATGATTGCTTTCATCCAAAATAGAGTGAACGGGGGAAGTAGGGGAGGCCCTCCTTTTTTAATCTCTTTTTACTTATCGAACTTCTTCCCTTTCACTTATTGGTCTACAAAATTAGGATCACCATCATCCTCGGTCTACCAACCATTCTCATTTGTATCCTGGTTGTCCAAGCCCATATACTCTAGATCTGAGTTGTCTTCATTGTTGGAATTACCCAAGAAAGGGAGGATTTTGGTCTTTCCTTTGGCTAGCTTTAAGTGCTCCATAATCAACAAGATTAACCCTTCATGAAAGATAAGATTCTTAGAGCTTTTTATGTGACCCCTAATGCCCATTCTCAACTAGTAAAGAAGATAAAATAGAAAGTAAACCTTATCTTTGTGTCTCGAATGGTTGACTAAAACAAAAAGATGACCATAAACAACAAAATAACAACCATCTTAAAATATTGAATGAGTACCTTGAGAACCGCCACTCATAGGGGTTTTGGAGACTTCATTTATAATATGTTAACCCTTAACTTGTCATAATATATTGAGCTAATTATAACTCTTAACTATGGGATAGATAGTTGCATTGCTAGATTGCATAACTACTTTGAGTATGATCCTCCTTATTGGATGTGACGCTTTACCTTCAATGTGTCGGATATATTTATATGGTTGCTCAACCAATGGATGGATGTGAAGGAGAATACATGGATTCACTTGAGCATCTTACCTTACCTAGTTCCTGTTGGTATTTTGGTATGGTTTTGTCATTGATGTCAACACCTGCTAAATACACCTACTTTGGAGATCCAACAACATTCACCGGCAATCAGTAAACTGTGCAAACAATCACTGGTATATGGTTAACCGGCAGGATATAATGTTCACCGGTACCTGCATTGACATGGAAGACACCTGGTAATGTCGAAGACATCATATGGACACTTTACTTTGAATTAATAATCATTGGCATATTCTTATTTGCATATTTGCTTTTACCGGCAAATAGGTCCAGGTTATCTAGGGTTACACAGGCAGGTTTATCTTTTTAAGATCAGCATGGCACACTATGAAGATGATTTATTATTGTTGTATATGCATTAAGCCAACATGTTCAATCGGTTATTGCATTAGATATTATATTATTTGTAAAATGTTTTATTGTAATATCTTGTAGAGCCGACCTACTAAAATTGGTCTTAGGGTATGATATAAATGTAAGATCTTATTTGTAAGATCAAGTGTGGAATGCGAAAAAGATTTAAGGAAGGATATATGCGAGATCAAGTAGAGATATACATGAAGACATCATTTGAAGGTGAAGCTAGGTTTTTATAGAAGCATATCAGCATTACACCAGTACTAAATCTAGCATATGAAGATGCTATTTTGTGTAGTACATTCTCATTGGATTTAACCATCCAACTATAGTCAGTGTGACTCCCATTTGTGATTGAGCAGTGAGCTCTAGGTTGTTGGCCTTTCTGCATGTGCAGACCCCTCTTTGTACACTTACTATCTGCAGTAGTATCATCTGATTGTGGGTAAGGTTTCCCACCGTGGTTTTTCCCCTTGCAAGGTTTCCACGTACAAATATTTGTGTCATGTGTTGTGGATGACTTTATGTTTATGTTTCATGCATTAATTCTTACTGGTATAGCAATTTTCTGTTAACACTGTTTACCGGCATACTTAATTGTCTTACCGGTACTAAGCATTAAGTTGGTTAATAAGATTTTAGTTTGAATTTATTGGACAACTGATTCACCCCCCCCTCTTAGTTGTCGCCAGGACCTACAACTGGTATCAGAGCCTAGTCCTCTTTTCGCAAAAGTTTAACAACTTGAGGAGATCCAATGTCTACTAATTATTTCAGAAAGGATAGTCCTAAACTTGATGGAACCAACTATGGAATATGGAAAATCAGAATGGAGACACATCTGAATTACATTGGTAAAGATATCTAGGAAGTTACTAAGAATGGTTATACTGCTGCTGTAGCTGGTCAGACTGCTCCTATTACTTTAGCTAAAGATGAAGAAAATGATTGCAAAGCAAGAGAAGCACTTTTGAGCGCATTATCAGATCAACAAATCATGGGGTTATCAGATAGATCAACTGCAAAAGCTATTTGGGATCATTTGGAAACACTGAATGAAGGAGATTCCATAGTCAAAATTGCAAAACTTGAAAGCTTCCGAGTCAAGTATGAACATCTGAAAATGGAAGAAGATGAAAGAATTTCTACTTTTATGGAAAGAGTAAATGAAATTGTTTTAGGTATCAAATGTTGTGGAGGAACCTTGAGTGAAGATGAGATTGTTTCAAAAATCTTAAGAGGTTTTCCACCGGCATATAAAATGAAGGTTAGTGCTATTAATGAGTTGAGAACAATGCCTAATACATCAATAACTAGGGATACATTGATTGGAAAACTTTCAGCTTTTGAAATTGAGGAATTTGGTCCTGTTGCTAGTATAAAAACTGATTTGGCCTTCAAAGCATCAACATCATCTACTCCATCTTTTGATAAATCAGACTGGAGAGTCTTCTATGCAAGAGAACTTGAAGAAACTGGGAAGGAAAATGAAGAGCTTGAAGAACTTGAAGCACTATTTGCAAGAAAAATGCCAAAAGGTCCAATTGGAAGTAAGTATGAAGGTAAAGCACCCTTTAAATGTTTCAACTGCAATAAGATTGGTCATATGGCTTCAAGATGCCCTGATAGACATGTTGGACTAAGAGAAGAAGCTAGAAGGACATACAAACCTAATCCTGAATATCAGAGATACAAATTTAAGAAAAACAAAGATAAATCTTGTTACATTGCTGATGAAGGTGTGACTAATGATTCTGATGAGGATCCAGTAGACAACGGATGGGTCTTTGTTGCTATAACAGAGGATCAACCGGTACCTATTGCTCAACTGGTAGAACAAGCCCTAGCAGCTAAAATGGAATCAAAGGATGAATGGATTATTGACTTAGGATGCTCACATCACATGACTGGAGACAAAGGTAAATTCTTGAACTTTCAAGAATACAATGGAGGTTTAGTAAGATTCGAAGATGACAAAGCCTATTCAATCAAAGGTAAGGGTTCAATATCTCTTGATGGTAAACATAACACTGACAATGTCTACTATGTTGAAGGATTAAAACATAATCTTTGGTTTTTAGTTACAATTTAAAAATGGAAAATGCAAAATCATGAATAGAACTGGTTTGGAAATTGCAACCGGTAATCAGACTAGAGGTAATATCTTTCATTTGAACAACAGTAAAAAGGCATGCTTAATTGCTCATATAGATGAAAGTTGGCTTTGGAATAAAAGACTATGTCATGTTAATTTTGATTGCATGGTAAAAATTAGTACTTCTAATGTAGTTAGAGATCTACCTAAAATTGTGAAACCTCAGAATACAATTTGCAAGGAATGTCAATTTTGAAAACAAGTTAGAGGTAGTTTCAAAAGTATTCCAGAAAAATCCAATAATGCTCTTGATTTAATTCACACTGATTTATGTGGTCTGGCTAGAACTAAAAGCTTACAAGGTGATAGATATTTCATGCTAATTATTGATGATTATTCTAGAATGTGTTGGGTTACTTTTCTCAGAGAAAAGTCAGAAGCACTTGGGAAGTTCAAACTATTCAAAGCAATGGTTGAAAATGAAACCGGTAAGAAAATTAAATGTTTAAGATTAGATCAAGGAGGAGAATTCACATCCAGAGATTTTAATACATTCTGTGAAGTAAATGGAATCAAAAGACAGTTATCAGCACCTCAGACATCACAACAGAATGGAGTTGTTGAAAGGAAAAATAGAACTATTTTGGATGTAGCAAGAAGTATGTTATCAGAGGCAAATCTACCACATGTGTACTGGAGAGAGGTAGTAAGCACTGCTATCTATACATTCAACAAAGTTCACATCAAAGGTGAAACCAGTAAGACCCCTCATGAACTATGGTTTGGTAATACTCCTACTCTTAAGTATTTCAGAATTTTTGGAAGTAAATGTTATATTAGAAGAGATGAGTATATTGGCAAGTTTGATCCTAGAAGTGATGAAGGAATATTTCTTGGTTATTCATCTAAGAGTAAAGCTTATAGATGTTTTAATAAAAGATTACAAAAAATTGTTGAGAGTACAAATGTAAAGATTGATGAACAATTCAGAGGAACTTCAAGGTATATAGACTCTGAACCAATAACAAAAATTATGACAAATGAACCAAGAGTAAATCCACTGGTGCAGAATGATGATCCAGTTACTCTAGTATCATCAGAGGATACCACAGTAATTGAAGAACAGCAACAGACTAAGACACCCCAGTATGTAAGACTGAATCATTCTGAAGATCAAATAATTGGAAGCAAATTTAAAGGAGTTATGACAAGAGGAAGATTGGCAAATGAAGAGGTATGTCTTATTTCTCAAATTGAACCATTATCTATCAATGAGGCATGTGAAGATAAATTTTGGATTAAAGCTATGGAAGAAGAATTAGGACAAATTGAGAAAAATAATACTTGGACATTAGTTCCCCGGCCTAAAAATAAAAATGTAATTGGAACCAAATGGGTATCTAGAAACAAACTCAATGAAGATGGTAAGGTTGTCAAGAATAAAGAAAGACTAGTGTGTAAGGGATATTATCAAAAAGAAGGAGTTGATTACAATGAAACCTTTGCACCGGTAGCCAGAATTGAGGCAGTTAGATTATTCTTGGCCTTTGCAACTCACAAGGATTACAAAGTTTATCAAATGGATATTAAATGTGCATTTTTGAATGGAGATCTTGAAGAGGAATTCTATATTGAACAACCTGATGGATTTTCTTTGACAGATGACAATGATATGGTTTGCAGATTAAGAACAACTCTGTATGGACTAAAACAAGCTCCAAGAGCCTGGTATGCAAGATTGGATAAGTATCTTTTAAAAATTGGTTTTACTAAAGGAAATGCAGATAGCAATTTATATTACAAAGTAACTAATGATGACATCTTGATTATGGAAGTATTTGTTGATGATATAATCTTTGGAGGAGAAGATGGATTATCCAAAGAGATTTCTCTTAAAATGCAGCATGAATTTGAAATGTCTATGATTGGAGAAATAAAATTCTTTTTAGGATTGCAGATTTTACAAACTGATAAAGGCATATTTTTGAGTCAATCTAAGTACTTGAAAGAGATACTCAAGAAATTTGGGATGGAGAACTCTAAACCGGTAAGCACACCTATGACTACAAATGACAAATTATCTCAAAGGGATGAATCTACACCTGTCAATCCAACTAGATACAAATCTATGATAGGAGGTTTACTGTATTTGACACAAACTAGACCTGATATTATGAATGTAGTATGTATAGTTTCTAGATTTCAGAGTAATCCTAGGGAAAATCATGAATCAACAGTAAAAAGGATTTTTCGATACTTACAAGGCACAACAAATCTTGGATTATGGTATCCTAAAGATGAAAATTTTGATTTATATGCATACACAAATGCAAATTGGGCAGGAGATGTGGATGATAGAAAAAGCACCACTGGAGGAGCATTCTTTCTTAGAAAGAGATTAGTTTCTTGGTTAAGTAAGAAACAGAGTTGTACATCTTTATCAACAACAGAATCAGAATATGTTGCAGCAGCAACAAACTGTACATAGGTACTTTGGCTTAAGCAAATGTTGAAAGACATAAAGGTAAAATGCAAGGAACCTATTACTATATATTGTGATAACACTGCAGCAATTGATATATCTAAGAATCTAGTATTACATTCTAAAACAAAACATGTTTCTATCAAACTGAATTTTCTAAGGGAAAAAGTTGAAGAAAAAGAGATAAAATTGGTTTATGTGAATACTAAAGAACAGCTCGCGGATATTTTTACAAAACCTTTGCCTAAGGAAACTTTTGAGTATCTCAGAGATCAGCTCAGAGTCTTATCTCCACCGGTAGAGACTTAGACAGTTGATGATTGTCATCAACCAGTAGAATTAAATGGACAAATCTTTTATTCTGGTATTTGATGAGGAAGCTACTTCTCAGGGAGAGTAGTTGGTATATTGAATTGGTTGGTATTTTGTATGAACTTGACCTTTTGTGACTTTGGCATTTGATGTTAAAGGGTGAGAGACATATGGAAAAACATTAAGGAAAGATATATTGAAAAATGCATTATCTTTTTGAGGAGAGATTGGTATGAAAGTTTGGTATAAACACATATTACTCCCAGGGGGAGAATTGGTTTCTGTACATGGCATTTCTGTTTTGGCACTTTGATGGTTTTTCCATCTTGTGTTGCCATCAATACCAAAGGGGGAGATTGTTGGTATTTTGGTATGGTTTTGTCATTGATGTCAACACCTGCTAAGTACACCTACTTTGGAGATCCAACAACATTCACCGGCAATCAATAAACTGTGCAAACAATCACCAGTATATGGTTAACCGACAAGATATAATGTTCACCGGTACCTGCATTGACATGGAAGACACTTGGTAATGTCGAAGACATCATATGGACACTTTATTTTGAAGTAATAATCATTGGCATATTCTTATTTGCATATTTGCTTTTACCGGCAAATAGGTCCAGGTTATCTAGGGTTACACTGACAGGTTTATCTTTTCCAGATCAGCATGGCACACTATGAAGATGATTTATTATTGTTGTAAATGCATTAAGTCGACATGTTCAATCGGTTATTGCATTAGATATTATATTATTTGTAAAATGTTTTATTGTAATATCTTGTAGAGCTTACCTACTAAAATTGGTCTTAGGGTATGATATAAATGTAAGATCTTATTTGTAAGATCAAGTGTGGAATGCGAAAAAGATTTAAGGAAGGATATATGCGAGATCAAGCAGATATATACACGAAGACATCATTTGAAGGTGAAGCTAGGTTTTTATAGAAGCATATCAACATTACACTGGTACTGAATCCAGCATATGAAGATGCTATTTTGTGCAGTACATTCTCATTGGATTTAACCATCCAACTATAGTTAGTGTGACTCCCATTTGTGATTGAGCAGTGAGCTCTAAGCTGTTGGCCTTTCTGCATGTGTAGACCCCTCTTTGTACACTTACTATCTGCAGTAGTATCATCTGATTGTGGGTAAGGTTTCCCACCGTGGTATTTCCCCTTACAGGGTTTCCACATACAAATATTTGTGTCATGTGTTGTGGATGACTTTATGTTTATGTTTCATGCATTAATTATTACCGGTATAGCAATTTTCTGTTAACACTGTTTATTGGCATACTTAACTATCTTACCGGTACTAAGCATTAAGTTGGTTGATAAGATTTTGGTTTGAATTTATTGGACAACTGATTCACCCCCCCCTCTCAGTTGTCCCCGGGACCTACAGTTCCAATGGTCAAATTATGCACCTTGTGTTTAATATGGTATGCTGGCTTTTTAACCAATCCTATTCATCTATGAATATAGTAATGCTATTGATATATATGCCATTTGCCTCTAATCTTAACCATTTATTATTTTGGATCCCTTTATTGTGGGTAAACCCATAAAGTCTGTGCATCCTATGCAATATATTTATTTCATTTGCTTTCCATTTTCTTATTTATTGAGATTTCCACAATGCTTGTTGTGAAGTGTTTGCTAATGATATTTATGCCTTGAAGATGATATATATTTTATCTAATAATCATCTTGGAATGTCTCTTCACATTTTAGTATTGAGTTATTAAAAGTGCATCATGAATTTAAAATATTGTATGTGCCTTACTTCATAGCCAACCGATTAAATCGTATATAATTAATTATAGAGAAATATAATTGATTTAATTATAATTTTGAAATGTTATTAATATTTGTACCTCCCAAAGATTTATTTAATTTTATTTGGAAATTTAATTATTGTAAAAGCCCTTTTTGAAAATGAGCATTTTTTGCAAATTAGAAAAAGGGAAGACTAAAAGGAAAAAGGGAAGGATTTTTTCATTCATTCACTTTTCTTTTGATGAAAACAATCCGCCTCTTCTTAATCTTCTAGACGTGGAATTGAAAAAGGTAGTTAAACTTCTATGTGCTTGGGAGTGGATTGGATTGGGATTGGGATTGGGATTGAGATTTTTCAACTGTATGAATAAGATTTGTTTGCATATTTAGGTCCCAAAGAAGTATTTTTTGCACTGCTCTCGCTTGTGTGGGAAGAGGTATTTTTTTTTATCTTCTTATGCTTTTAAACTTCTAGCTATTTTATTTTTCCACTCCCACAATAGGTTTATGCATATGGCTTAAATTTATAAAGGATTAATTGTGTATAATTTATATTTCAAAATTGTATTGTTTTGAATTTTTTAAAAAGCAAAGAAAGAGGTAAGGTTATGAAAAAAATCCTAGAATTGATGAGTGGAAAAGACTTATATGAGTTGAAAAGAGAATTGTTATGAATGTTGGGACCATAAGGGTATATTTAGATTTTGGAAAAAATTAAAATTTGGGAGTTCTTGAGGGATACATCTTCAATGGTGGATTTAAAATTTTAGTGGTTTTCCTTCCTTAAAAAAGTAATAATTGTGTTCAAAACCTTATTCCATGTTATTACATTGTGAGATAAAAAGTCTCATGTGGGAAATATGATTCTCTACCTTATAAATACAAGTGTCATGTGTTTTGACCTTATTTTTTATTCTTTGATTTTTAGTCAAAGTTGACCTTCTCATATGCCTTAGTAAAATATTTTCTATCCATGGTAGTTTCTTTTGATTTTGAAAAAATTGACATGTTCAAATCTTGCAAGATGTTTTCATTGATAACAATAAATGTTTGTAGGATCTCTCATCAAATATTGTGGAACTTCATCAAAATCGAACCCAAGGGCATCATGACTAAGCTTAATCGATCTCTACATCCTCTACAATATCATTTTTTCAAGAATGCTACTTTATATATTTTTTGCATATTCTATTATGTATGTTATCATAACTTATTCCTTTGATTAATCACCTTGCTAAAGTGGAGGAAAAATGTAGCATTGAAAATTGCATAATATTGCAATTTCACACTCCTGCATTGCACTCGCTTTGATTTGATAATTATTGATAAATTTTGATATCTTGAGTTCAAAGATTATATTTTGACAAATAAAAGGATAAAGTATTACCAACATGTGGTTTGAAAATAAATAAATAAAAATTATTGGACTATAGCACTACGCATAGAGATTCACAAAACATGATAGCATCCCAAGGTTTTTTGAGATTCAAAAGTGCATCCGCCACATGGCTCATATGAGACATTTGTCATGACACCCGAATAGAAAAGTAATAGACTCTCTCACTCGTTCAAGCAAACTAAACTCTCTTTGTCATCCTTCAAAACAAAATATTTTCATATTATTCTCACAAGCTCTCTATCTTAGTGAAACTTTGCAAAAATATTTCCATCCATTGCAATAATTTTGTGAAAAAATGTTAAGCTATCATGATACATTCGCATGCAATAGCTTAAGCTTCCTCAATTTGGCTCTACATTGCAAATCGATCAAAAACATCTAGGAGGAATGCCAAGGTTGTGGTAAAACTCACTTTGTTTATCATTTTTTTTATTTTACAAATTAAATGTTCAAATCATTATATCAATTTATCATTTATCTTTTATCAAGTATCATGGTGCTCTTCCCAATAGACTAGGGTTGACACCATGTACACATTTTTAACATTATATCTATAATTTTTAATTCCTAATATTGGTAGGGTTTGAAATAATCATTTTTCATTTTCATCATCTTTTATCTCTAACTATCCATGGAAGTTGAAAGAAAAAAATGGGGATTTGACTAAGGTAGCCCCCTAAATAGACCCCAATTTTTCTCTTGTTACTAGTGTGTGCAAGTTTTATATAGTCTAACATCAAATATGAGTGTTATATAAGCTAGTGGATTAACTATGTCAAGATGGCAATGTGATGTGTTTTGTCCATGCTATGCATTGGTATTTGAGGCTAAGTGCTCCTCTACTCATTGCTAGGTTTTTCATTGCTTGAAATTTCATTTTTTTCTAGCAATTAGATTTTTGACTACTCTCACTTTGAATATATCTTAGTTTTAGTTGTCTACTTTTGATTTGTTAATATAGCATGATTACTTATGTAGCATAAATCACCTATATTTACATTCTAGTGAGATGTTTCAATTCTACATTAAGTATATCAGTTTTCTTTATATCATTAAGTATAACAGTTTTCTTTATATCATTTATATGTAGCAAATTTTCACCATTATACAAGGATTGGTTTTCTAGTTCATAGGTGGGTTCTATGAGGATTATCTTGGGGGTTGTCTATATAAAAAAATGCCACCTTACCTTTTCCCATTTAATTGAGGAATATTTTTCATTTTACAACTTTTAATGGCATTGAATAGATTTTTCACGACCCATACATTTTAGTATTTTATTAATTAATTATTCTAACTTATTTAATGAATGTAATTGCCATATTAATTAATTTAGATAAATTCTGAATTTATATATAGATGTAATTATATTTATAATGAAACTATTTGTTGTGAAGTATGTCATAACCTAAAATATTTCCCTAGATTCCTTTAATATTAAGCATGGTGTGGATATTAATTAGCTTCAGTTGAAGACTGCTTGTTACAAAATTAACTTGTTTTCTTAAGCATGAACACGAAGTAGGGAAATTAAGATTTGAGTCTTCCTTTAGTTTGATGAGGACAAAACTTAGTCAAATGATAGAGGAGTCTTGTTTAACTGAACCTTGTCAGCCACATTTACAAAGTCACATGATTAGAGGAGGTAATCTAGGAAACCATGTCAACTCGCACTAGAGTATTAAGATAAACATACCTTCTCTTCTGGACAGCACGCTCGAGAAGAGATATAGAAAATTTTATTGGGGGAAAAGACAAAGAGTAGTCATAGCCGAAGGGGTGAAGCCCAATCTAGGTAACACCAAAGAGGAGGAAGTTTGTACCCATGTTAGAGGAGGTTGTTGTTGTAAATACATCCATTTTGAAGTGCAAAGAAGGGGTCCAAATATAACAAGGAGGGCATTGCTAGTGACAATGGAGTCAAAAGGTAAAACTTAGATTTAAAGATTTGGAATGTAAAAATATTTGCTAAACTTGTGAAAACTAGGAACACTGGTAGAGATGCAAATTACATAATAGCATAAATTGAGAAGAGGTAAAATATTGTGAATCATTGCTTCTTTGACTTAGGAATGAGTATAATATATAAAGAAAAGATAAGCCATATAAAATGGCAACAACCAACTAGAAAATAGGCTTTCATCTTTATGCAAGATTGGAAAAATTCATGCAAGATTTCTCAACTAAGTAATCATAATCCTATCCCTTAACAACTAGAAAACTTATCTAAAGGAATATTCTAGGGAGAATATTATACACTAACATGGAAACATCTAAGGTACATAATTATTTTCCTGAGATGGGGTGATTTCTGTTCCCGAGTAGGTGGAAATTTGCTTCCATAACTATGTGCACAAGATTGAGGGTCAAGAAGACAAAAATAAGGTGAGTCATCCATCCATGCTTGTTTTTTATTTTGGTTGGGTAAAACAAATGCAATCTATCTATTTTGAATAGTTTTATGCAAATATAGTTCTATAACCTTAATTCACACCTAGTTGCACCATGTTCTTCTCTTCTATTTAATAGTATAGTATGTTCATATATCTTCCAAATTATATATACCATTTTATCTTTGCATGCTGGACAGGTTTGATTTCTATTCTTGGCATAATAAAAATTTTGACAATGGTTCTCTATGCCTTACCTTTGACCATTAAATATCATGCATAATCAAATTCTAGATAGATATAAATGTTACTGAAATCGAGACTCCATAATAAGTTGGTATCATTGGTATAGTAGTATAAATAATAATGCATCTTTACTCACATCTAGGAATGTTTTCATACTTTCCATGTTGGATTTCTTATCTACAAACTTTCCATTATTGTATATCACGCAATATCATCTCTGCAGGTTATCATATCAACTTCTCACATGTTTTGGGGGCACTTCTATATATTTTGAATTTATGTGCCAGACCTTTTATCATCCTCTTTTGGGTACACCAAAGGGACACCCGATCATGTCTCTGTCATTCCTTTAATTTGATATACACATGAACTTTTTCCTTCATTATTACTGGATATCCGAAGTAACGCACATTATTGTGATGCGAGCAAAAAAATAATCTAAATTGCTTCTTTCAGCTTTACTAATAGCCTCCATGAGAAAGGAAATATAAATACTAATTGGGAAAAATATGGTTTGTGAAAGTGAAGAAGTGTTTGAAATACTATTTAATCATTATTCCATAGTGCATAAAATGTCATGTATAGGCACCCTTATGAAGGAAGCATATTAATTAAATAAAGTAAATCAATTTTAAAACCTTAGTTGAAGATAGGTGGAGCCCACCCAAACTTCCATAAGGAAGGAATCGACTTTATTAAAACTTAGCTTATTCCTTTAAGGGTTAGGGAAACTTTTTTTCTCCTCACGTAAGTCTAGCTTGAAAATAAAGAAAATTAAATAAGAATGAATAATTATGGTGAGAGGATTAAATAAGAATGAATAATTATGGCGAGAGGCATCTACAATGACATCAAAATGTCCGTAAACAAAATTCCATTTTTGAAACAATTTGGCATGCAAATGATAGGTAAATGCACGAAATATGTCATGTTTAAGCTTTTATGGAGTTCTTATTTTATTACTTCAAATAAAATAGAACCCTCGTCACTTGTCTCCAACTAGATTCATAAATTTTGCATGCAGGACTTTAATGGATTTGTATTCTTGGTGCTTTAGTATTTTAGAAGAACTTTTATTTTTATTTTACAAAAGATTCTTTTGTATTATAAAATATCTCTCGGCACATTTTACATATATTTTTTTAAAATATAGGTATACTAGTTATTATTTATTGTTAGGAATTTAGTATTTCTAGTAAAATATAGTTAAATCTTAAATTATAAAGAGGTTCAATTAATATTAGATGTGGAATTAATTTTATTATAGTTCTTTAATATTGAATATTTATAAACATATATATTTAACATATTAAATTGTGGAAAGTGATATAAAATGATCTGAATATGTTTGTTTTTATTTATTTGTTTACATAATTAAAAATACTATATATATATGAATTAAATCATGGAATTGTAAACTGGTGGATCATTAAGATGATTTAAACATAGTGTTACCAAGTGTTAAATCATGGAATTGTAAATTGGTGGTATTGAATGATGAAATGCATTCTAATTTAAACAGTTTGAACAAGTGTTACCAAAATTTGTTTGGGAATAAAAATTCTAATCGCGTTGTGGGTTTCTGAATTTGAATTTAGCAGGCCTGTGTCTACCCTTTAACAACTGCCACACCTCACAAATTTAGCTTATAGTGGATATTTGTTAGTTTATAGTGGATATTTGTTATTAGAAGAAGAAAAGAATGGATTCAAGAATTTTTAATATCTAGAATAAATTTTGTTGGTCCAACTGTAATTGTTTTCTTTAGCCACTTTATTAAACACAATGTTGTACTTGGGAAAATATCAAAATTAGGGGATTTTAAGGCCCTTCTAAATATGTTCTTTAAGGGGTTAATGAAGAATGTGTGTGTCTATTTTTCTAAGTCAGCTGTTGCAATTTAAAAATCCTTCAATGATCTTTTCTATATTTTTAATTAATGTATCGTTTATTTGTTTGTACCTAATATAAATAAATAATTCATTGATAATAATAATGATGCAATATTCTAGTGGATATTTGTTATTAGAAGAAGAAAATAATGGATTCAAGAATTTTTAATATCTAGAATAAATTTTGTTGGTCCAACTGTAATTGTTTTCTTTAGCCACTTTATCAAACACAATGTCATACTAGGGAAAATATCAAAATGAATTGTTAGGGGTCCCACAGATATTGAGAGGGGGGGGTGAATCAATATCTGACCGGTAGGTAGAATTTCTTAACTTAAAACATGCATAACATAATATAATAGTGTACCGGTATGCAAGAAATAATGCAATAAACAGAATCAAGAAAATCCACATGAAAAGCACACCATAATACAAGATTTTAACGAGGAAACCCGATGTGGGAAAAACCTCGGTGGGATTTGTGACCCACAATATTCACTCACTGGCCAATAAGAGAATATTACTTACAATAGGGGCTTGTACATGCAAGAAGGCCAACTGCCTAGAGCTCACTGCTCAATGGGAAGTCACACTGACTTACAATAAGGATTATACTAATCCAATAACTTGTACTGCTTTACAATAGCATCTTCAATGCCTGATTCAGTACCGGTTCTTGCTCTGTTCTTTACATATACCCTTGACCTATATTTCACGCATTAAGTCTGCCTAATATTTTTCTTAATGCTTCTCCTTCACTCCTACAAATGTCTATAATGATCTCCTTTATATATAAGAGTCATTTTACAATTTGCCAAGTTGGATTACAATAATAAACAAAATATTGTATAACAAAATCCTGTCAGCCTCTGTGCCAGTATACTTGCTTTCTTCTGTGCCAGTGCCAGTGTCCTGAGTGCCGGTGTAGAGTGTGATCTGTTGATGCCGGTATAATGTCTTTTCCAGTGCCATAGGATTGCAAGGTTGCCATCAATGACAAAACCTTCAATCACATACAATGTCTCATTGGAGTGTGCATATGCCAACAATCTCCCCCTTTGGCACTGATGGCAACACTCATGAGAAATTTCAAAAAGTATCCAAAAATGTGTAGTCCAAAAAATGTTACCAAAAATGTGAGAGCTCCCCTTGAGCATATGATTCCTGTGTTTTGAATTTTCTCATTCCACTACTCCCCCTTTGGCATCAATGACAAAGTTTGTCAAGATGTCAGTAGAGTTTGTAGTTTCAACTATCCATAAACTCAACCTTGTAGCTGGGTAGTTATAATCTGAAAAAGATCTCCCAAAATCAAGTTTATACTATCCATAAACTTCTTACTATCCTTTATTTCTGTCTTAGTTCTCTTCACTATATCAGTGAGATGCTGCAAATGCTCTACCATTGTTTTGCTTCCCTGTATTAGTGCCTCATAAATTTCCTTCCGCAGAGATGCTAGATAGTCCAATCTTGGACTTAGTTTAGATCTCAAATGTTTTGCCTTACTTATTATCCTTTCTTTCTCTCTTTCCAATTTGAGTAGTTCTTTCTCAAAATTTGATATCTTTTCCTCAAAAACTGATAGTGTATCAGGTGAGTTGACAAAGCTGTTTGCAAGTTTATTGATCTCATCCTGTACCTTGCTCATCTTTTTGTCTATATCTATAGTCAAAAATTTTGTTTTATAGGTATCTTTGTACAAAGTTTTGTACTCTTTCAGTAAATTACATAGTTCCGGTAGAAGTGTGTCAAAATCTCTATTACACTTCTTTATTTGCTCATCAAAGAATTTATGTTTCTCAATTTCTACCTTATCCTTTACTGACTCTTCCTTTATTTTCTCAATGTTTTTTGATATATATTTACATAGTGTAGCCAATTGTCCTAAAGAATCTTTGTTATCTATATTATAGTTGGGAGCAATTACCTTCAAAATTGATATGGTATCATCACTTGCTTTGTAAGCCTGTGAGCTGCAGTTGGTTATTTTCTTGATAGAATCAAGTAATACCTCAGTCACATTCGTTGATTTGAAGCTTGATGATGATCCAACAATCTGAGTACCGGTGGAAGTAACCAAACTTGTATTGACCTCTGGTAGGTCAGTTTGTGTCTGCATTTCTTAAAGCACTAGTTTTCCTACTTCACTGGTTGCCGGTGGCACTATTTCCTTGTGTACCTATTCCAGTTGTTGTTGTTCTGGAGCCTTTAGATATGTTTGTTTCTTTGTAGATTTCATTTCCTCAGTCTGTGATTCAATCTCTGCCTTTTTCTCTTCATCTTCTGCCGGTTTCTCAGTTTCCCCTGCTACTGGAGGCTCACTAGCCATATCTGACTTATCAGTTGAATCTTTGTCTACTACTATGTTGATCTTCTGAGTATGTATCAAGATTCATAGTGTATAGGACTTTAGAATTCAGATTATTATCCTCTACATCCATACTCTCAACTGTCGGTTGACCTTTAGTAGTTGTTGTTTTCACCGGTGGAGTATTTAAAGAAGGTGGGGGTAAGTTGTCTTTAACTTTGATGCTTGGTGGTCCACCAACTTTTCCTTTCCCCTTGTCTCTATCTTTCTGGTAAACCTTTATAGGTTTGGGATTCTTGTACTCTTCTTGTTTTTCTTTCTCAACCAGGAATATATCCTATCCATCTTTTGTTTCCTCTATCACCTCATTAACTCTTCCTGCCATTAGTGAAATATGCCGCTGTGCAGTAGAGAATACTAACTAGTTTGCTTGAGCAATTAAATCATCAATTTCTTGAGGAGAGTTTACCGGATATACAGCAAGTAATTTTTCAATTTTTATTTTCTTATCAAATTCTATCACTTCTTGTCTTCTTGCCTCTAGTCTTTTGAATAATTCATCAGGAATTTCATTGACTACTTCCATCAGAAATTTCTTGTACATATCCATATGTAATATAACACTATTTTCTACTTGTTCTTTCTCATCAGCTGTGAGAGTGTCATATATTTTCTCTATATTCTTCAGTTTTCCTTCCTCTGTGATTTCATTTAGCAGTATATCAAGAGGGGCCAAGTCTCTGTTTGTCCTCTTCTTCTTCTTGGGTGTTAGTTTCTTCTTTGGTGTGGCCTTTCTTACCGGAGATCTCCCTACTTGTTGCTTTTTCCTTGTCCTCCTAGGTGAAGGTGTGGTTGCCGGTGAGGGATCTCTTTTTCTTACAACTCTTTTAAAAGTTGCAAGCATGTCACTTCCTGAAGAAGTACCTACCGGTGATAGGTGAGTTTCAGGTTGTGGAGATGCTAACTCATCCTCTATTATGCTATTTTTCTTCAATACATCTTCCTTAATGGCTTTTTCTTGTCTGGATCCTTTCCTTACAACTACCTCAACCTTTTTCACCCTTTTCTTTGATTGAATTTGTCTTTCAATATTTTCCGCACTACCAAAAATTTCTTCCTTTGGTTCTCTGGGGGCTTCTAGAAGTGCTTTAGCATATGTTTCAACTATGTGATCATCTGTCTCATATCCCATCTTGGTTACCCAGACTGTCCTTGGGATGACTGCTTCCATCCAGATTTCATCTTTCTTAATGACAAAGCATATATCATCTTTGTATTTGTTTACAATCTTCTGAGATAACCTTACTCTTTTCTTCATTTTTGTCTTTAATGCTTGGAAAAAGTCATGAATATTGTTTTCCTTGTTCTCACCCATGTTATTGAATAGTTTAGTCAATTGTTTTCCTACCGGTATGTCATATCCAAGTTCTTTGTAACCTATACCGGGAACCTATTTTGTTATGTGTAGCATTAGACATACTAATAGATTTCCAAATCTGAAAGTTTCTTTCTTGTCCTTCTTGATCTTTCCAAGGTTGTCAATTAGTTCATCCTTTAACCACTCACATATGTCAATTTTTGCATTATCTGTGACCATGTCATAAGCACTCTTAATGCATAAAATTGAAACTGAATTGAGTCTATTAGCATGAGTAGATTTATAACCTAATATCATACTGATGAATCTCACATTGATGTATTTTACATCATTAACCCTTAGAGACCTCTTGTCAAATGTTGCACCAGTTAGGTTTATAACTAGGTCATTGGAAACCTTCTTGGTTTTATCTGGTCTTTTACTGGTGGTCGGTAACCCTGTGACATCTTTCATAGCTTCCTTGGCGATCTTATGGATTGCATCTAACCAAAAAAACTCTCCATGTACCCTTCTTAAAACTATCCTAATCACATCCTTTGGAAATTCAGGAATGCTAAGGATTTCTGTAAATCCTAGGGTCTCAATGATTTTGTGTTCATCCTTTACATTGGTGGTATTATCACATATCATGGTTTTATACATGGTTTTGATTTCCTCATCTCCTAACTCTTCAATATTGTAGTGGATGTACATTCTAGGGTCTTCAGCATAAACAACTCCCTTAGGAATTTGAGAAAAGGCACCTAAGGTATCATCCTTCTTTGCTATCTCGGGAACTAACTGAAATATGGGCCTAGGTCTTTTTATCACTTTAACAATAGTAGGGTTTGCTATGTATTTAATTGTAGAGGTGGATGCCATGATTAAGTACCTTTTACTGCCTTGGATGGATGATTGCTTGGAGTGTGCTTGCTTCTTGCTCGAAATGCCTTAGCTCGGAGTCTTCGCGCTCTCTGAAAATTTGAAATCTCGGTGAAATGAATGGAGCCAAAACCTTAACTTTATAGTGTCTTTTCACCATCTACCACATTAATTGCATTCTGGTTAAGTATTCACTTAACATTGTTTGCCAGTAATAAGTAATTTTCAACTTCTTATCTCTAACCGAGGGAATAATAGCACATGTATCAAGAGATTGCCAAACCCTCAAGGAAATTTTCTTCAATTAGATGAAGAACTTCCTACCTGTGGAGCACTGCTCTGTCCTTCCAGTGAAGCATCACTCTATCCTATTGGTGAAGCATTGGTTTGCTCTACCAGTGGAGGAGTATTCCCAATATTTAGATCAGCTTTTCTAATCCATTGTTTTGAGAATTCTTGCTTAACCTCTTCAACTTTTTCTTTACCCTTCAAGCTAGAACTTTTGTTGTCTACCAGTGTTCCTTTACTTCTACAAAATTTAGCAATATGCCCAATCTTGTTACATGCATAACAAGTTACATTATTCTTCTGAATAGCTTTCCCATAACCTATGCCGGTTTGTGTTCAACATTGATTAGATAAATGTCCAAATCTTCCACAAACATAACATCTCACATTCATTCTGTAGTTTTTAGAGTTGTGACCAACTTTGTTGCATTTAGAACATTGATTGGTGGGTGTGTTGATATTCTAATAATTTCTAGATCTACATTCATTTTCTCTATGACCATACTTATTACAGTTAAAGCATTTACCATTGAATTTATAAGCATTAGGTTGTCTTACCGGTTTGTTGTGATCCTGAGTATTTGCAGTATCAGAGCTTTCACCAACTTCAAAGCCAATTCCAGAAGTGTCACCTTTAGGTTTTTGATTCTTCAGCAAGGTACCAAGTTCCTTTGAGCTTTTCTTGAATTTTTCTTTGTGTTGATTTGCAGTTTCTAGTTCTCTTTCTAAGATTTCTTTTTGTCTCATCAGTTCATTTGAGTCATTCTGAGTATGCATCAGATCTGTCTTCAACATGTCATTTTCATAGCTAAGTCTTGTGTTCTCATTTGCTGCATCACTTAGTCTTCTAGTCAATTCTTCTTCATTCTTCTTCATGTCCTCAATCTCTTTGCAAAATCTCATAGTCATATCCTGCATTTCATTTTTTGTTGTCATGTTCTCTTGTTTCAACTTGCTTATCATATCATTAAGTTATTCCTTTTCATCATTCTCATTTTGCAATTTTTCACAAAGTTCTCTTCTCTTATTTCTTGCAACAGTAAAATTTTCTTGAAGTGCCTGAATGATATCTTGAGCTGCCCTTAAATCATCTTCTAGTTTGATATTTTTCAATTTCTCTGCATCATAGTCTGTAAGAGCTCCTTCAAGTTGCTTCATCAAATTTTCCATTTTTACCGGTGTCAAGATCTTCCTCAAGCTGTTAGGCTTCTAAAAATAGAGGACCAAGCTCTGAT
This sequence comes from Cryptomeria japonica, assembly GCF_030272615.1. Taxonomy (NCBI): domain Eukaryota; kingdom Viridiplantae; phylum Streptophyta; class Pinopsida; order Cupressales; family Cupressaceae; genus Cryptomeria; species Cryptomeria japonica. The sequence continues at coordinate 409,098,726 of NC_081413.1, read as the reverse complement.
ACCAATTGTTAGGGGTCCTGCAGATACTGAGAGGGGGGGGTGAATCAGTATCTGACCGGTAGGTATAATTTCTTAACTTAAAACATGCATAACATAATATAACAGTGTACCAGTATGCAAGAAATAATGCAATAAACAGAATCAAGAACATCCACATGAAAAGCACACCATAACACAAGATTTTAAGGAGGAAACCCGGTGTGGGAAAAACCTCGGCGGGATTTGTGACCCACAATATTCACTCATTGGCCAATAAGAGAATATTACTTACAATAGGGGCCTGCACATGCAAGAAGGCCAACTGCCTAGAGCTCACTGCTCAATGGGAAGTCACACTAACTTACAATAAGGATTATACTAATCCAATAGCTTGTACTACTTTACAATAGCATCTTCAATGCCTGATTCAGTACCGGTTCCTGCTCTATCCTTTACATATACCCTTGACCTATATTTCGCACATTAGGTCTGCCTAATATTTTTCTTAATGCTTCTCCTTCACTCCTACAAATGTCTACAATGATCTCCTTTGTATATAAGAGTCATTTTACAATTTGCCAAGTTGGCTTACAATAATAAACAAAATATTGTATAACAAATCTTGTCGACCTCTGTGTCGGTATACTTGCTTTCTTCTGTGCCGGTGCCGGTGTCCTGAGTGCCGATGTAGAGTGTGATCTGCTGATGTCAGTATAATGTCTTTGCCAGTGCCATAGGATTGCAAGGTTGCCATCAATGACAAAACCTTCAATCACATACAATGTCTCATTGGAGTGTGCGTATGCCAATAGTTATTAGAAAAAGAAAAGAATGGATTCAAGAATTTTTAATATCTAGAATAAATTTTGTTGGTCCAACTGTAATTGTTTTCTTTAGCCACTTTATCAAGCACAATGTCGTACTTGGGAAAATATCAAAATGAGGGGATTTTAAGGCCCTTCTAAATATGTTCTTTAAGGGGTTAATCAGGAATGTGTGTGTCTATTTTTCTAAGTTAGGTGTTGCAATTTAAAAAATCGTTCAATGATCTTTTCTATATTTTTAATTAATGTATCATTTATTTGTTTGTACCTAATATAAATAAATAATTGATTGATAATAATAATGATGCAATATTCCTCTAAAAGAACACAAGTCAAAATTCTTGTTAGTTCCTGTAAATCTCTTATAAATTACTCTTTTATGTGCATACATTCTTTATAATATGTATCATTTCTCTAATGGTATGATAAAAGAATAAGTATTCAGTAGATTACTGACAGGGGAGGCTGAATCAGTAAATTGAAAAATTGATACAAACTTTCCCAATCTCAATCTCAATCACACAAACTAAACTTATCAATACAATATCTCTATCAAGATAAAATCTCACAAGTAAAATCGGTTGACTATTATAGCAGCTTAATAGGAAACAACATTAAACTTGTAAACATCAAAATGCTTTATCTTATGTCAACAAACTTCATTTCTCAATGCTTCCAGTTATCATGCCTTATCAGAATAGTTAAGTAGTTAATCAAATCAATCATAAGATCATAACCAAAAAACATTCACCACATGACACAAATATTTTTGATGCGGAAACCCAAATGGGAAAAAACCATGATGAGATGAGACTCACAAGATAACTATCTAAAATCTTCTGAAGTTCGCCCTGTTTGGAGCCAAACCTGTTAAAGATTTTATGAAAGTCTTGTTAAGAACTGATCCTATTAAGAATCACCCGGTTAAGGGATTGACTATAAATTCCTTGTTAGAAGCAAGTAATCTATTAGGAGTCACCTCGGGAGAGGATTTGAGAATCCAAGATAATGGATCACATTGTTAGAGGAATTAAGAAGTAACCAAGCTTGTTAGAGCTTACCCAGTTAGGGGATTTTAGTTCTGCTGTAATTGTTAGAAGACAACATGATTTGCTTGATCTTTCTAAATAGCACTATACTTGCTTGATGAGATTCTTTTAAGTTTCTATCCGCCTTTACTCAAATTGAAGATTCATTATCCGGTTCGACAACCACACACTCAACTGATTTCTGCCAACACCTTTACAAAACAACTTCATCGACCTTATAACAAATCAATTAGGTTGGTAACACAACAAATTCCTAATTCTCTCATAGAGATTACAAACAAATCGGTTCAAGTATGACCATTGGATTTACATAGTAATCTGTACACATTAATCAAGAAAACCCCAACCGCTCCTTGATCACCACTTCATCAGACTTGGTAACTCATCATACGCTTTGCATTAGATGCAATACACTTTGCTCATTCCCTAGACAAAAACATGCCAAAACAATTTGAACTTGTCTTCATACAATGATCACATGTGTCTTCATCATTACCGCTCAACATTAGATCATAAACCAACATAACCAAATCAACAACCTTAATCGGTTAGGTTTTAACAAAAACAACTGGTAGGGTTTACCAGTTACATTACATAGATAGGGTTTAACCTCTTATACCGGTTACCAGTTCAACTCACAAACTTACATACCAGTTTACAATATCTTCCACAAATCTCTTCCTACCGGTTACAAGACAATATCAATAATAACAACAATATCAGCAATATCATTATTATCATTACCGGTCAATTGACATCAATGACAACATAGCATATCATTAATGCAATCTCATGTAAATGCCAACATGCTCATATTCTTCCAATTGTACTATTTATTTATCCTTTTGCATTGTATCCTTATTCATTGATGCTTATGTTGCCCTTGCCATTTCAGATTCCATGCTCACATTGGAATCCAAGAACACTCAGAAGGGGGGGGGGGGGTGAATCAGTGTTCTATCGGTAATGATAATTTTGAGCTTATTGCTTATTAACAGGTTAACATTAAATTAAATTAAAGTGCATATACCAGATAACACATAAAAAGGAAACACCATAACACCAATATTTATACGTTGAAAACCCTAGAAAGGGAAAAGCCATGGTGGGGCTAATACCCACAATATATATATATATATATATATATATATATATATATATATATATATATATACTTGATCAAGGTATACAAATATTACATGAAGGGGATTTCTCATGCAATTAAGCCAACTACCTAGAGCTCACTGCTCAAACACAAAATGAGAAGTATCGCTAAAATGATCTCCTTAAATATCCTCCTACTTTCACCATGTTGGCTTCAATGAAATGTATAAACATGTTGGCTGCTAGATCATAATTAATCTCAAACATAATCCTAATGATCATGTTGGTCTTCACACGTATAAAATAAATGATCGGGGCCATAAGATCTCCTAGTCAAGTCCTATCCATTAGCGGGTTCCAAATACACATTACCAGGATTAGGACATAGCCAGGTGTGAAGCAAAGTGGATATCGACACAGGTTAAGTGTAATGAATTCTGGTTAACCTGAACAAATAATGTGTACACCTAAAGATGAGTTCCAATCACCGAAGAAGAGTTGCCATGAATGACAATCCTAAAATCCATTAACCTTACCAGATGAGTGTCAATTTCCAACCATCTCTCCCTTTGGCATTGATGGAGAAATTCATGTGAAAAATGATGTAGCACGCTGAATCAACCTATCTCTAGACCTATACATGAATCTTCTATATGCATCGGATAGTCCCCCTGAGAACTATATGCATTTTTCACTTTATTGCTCCCCCTTTGACATCAATGACAAAGCGGGGTGTCCTCAAAGAATTATGTATAGTTATAAACAATATCCAGATCTATACATGTTTTAAATTGTCTGCATACATAGTATTCAAAAATGAAAAATAGGTATCCCAACCCTTCTTAAGTGAATTGAGAATGGAGATGAATCCATTCAAGAGACTGGCATGATACTCAATTTCTTTTGATGTAGTGGGATCCTCTCTCCAAATGTTAGAAATACACTCAATTTTATGAAATAATAAGTTATCTAACTGGGGACCAATAAGATTTTGGAGATTATTTGATCTCTTTATTAAACTATCCCTATCCTTGTCCAATTTCAAAATTTGATCCAAGACCAGCAAAATTGGACCATCTAAAGAACTTGTTAGCACATATTTTTACAAAATACTTTGTGCTATATATAGACGCCTTTTTTCTTATCATTAGAGCATTTACTGTGGGTGTTTTATATGGAGGAACATACTGAAGGAAATGGAGCTGTCCAAATATTAACTAGCATCGCCAAGACTCCCAAACCTGCACATACAGAACGATGGAAAAGGCTTTGGAAACTTTCATGTGTGTTGCGCTAGCAGAGGGAAAGCCTTTATCCCACATTGTTTGTGGGATAAGCTCGTTTAATGTTTAAACCCAAGGCGATTCAAATTATAACTGTTGAAAGACAAAAGGCTTTTGGCATGAAGAAGGCTGAAGCCTATGGACCCCATGTGTACGCGTATCCCGAGGAAACCAAAGTTTTAAAAAAAACTGGCGAGGATGGAGGCTAAAGATCAAGCAAGTTTGACTGATCGGATGGTGATCACGGAGGATATGACAGATGCCACTATGTCACAAGATAGAGATGCATGCTGGTTTAAACCCGTGACTTGGCAACTAAGTACGTGTGAAAAAGGGGAGGTTAACGAGCAAGCAAGTTCAAAGTGGATCAATGATCATCGCTATACTGCAAGATGGAGATGCACGCCCTATATCCCTGCAACATAGTGACTGCCAAAGTGGAAGATGAGGTGTCATCCTGATAGATCTGGAAGCAAATCAGGATGTGCCACATGGTGGAGCATGGAAGAAGAACCCAGGTCCAGTGGTGGATGAAATGGTAAGACATATAGGGTCCAGTGGCAGTAAAGGTGGATCCACGGGCGAACCAAGAAGTGACATGTAGCATGGATAGACAAAGAGAGGAGCAAGCCACTCTGGCAAGATTAAAGGCCGAGCAGATAAGGAAGATCGGATGGTTGGACAAATTAATCTAGTGGTGGTCACTATACCACGATCACAAGGTGCTTGATGTGTATTCATCGTGACTTGGAGACAAACTGTAGCGGCAGGTGGTAGAATGAGGTGGTTAAGGAAAACATTTGAAGTGAAATAGTCTGGCGGCACTGAGCTTATCGAACAAACTTAGGTTGTGATGAATCTCAAAATAGACTCACTGAAAGCAGCAATTTCATCGACATGAGGTTCATCGAAGAAATCAGATGTAGTCCCATCAAAAATAAAAGGTGTCGATGAAACTGTAGAATCGATAAGACCTATAAATAGCTCGCCAATGAGGAAGTTTGGCCAAAAAGGTAAAGGGTGATCCTTGAATGAACCAAAAGAAGACACGTGGCAAGGTGTAGAATAAAAATCAGAATTAAATGTATAGCTCAGACTACAAGGGGGAAATACGATCAGAATACCGATTCCTGAATTTCATAAAAGGGAAGTATATTACCTTCTTTACATTATTATTTGAACATGCATTAAAGATAAAATTTATTTATATTTGAATGGATGCCTTGAATATACATCTTAGAGAAAAGTATTATTTTTTTATAAATGGATGTTATATTCGCAGAATTATTTTCTTAAAATATAAATAATTTGGTTTTATTGGACTATTTTAACAAGCATTTATACAAAGATAATTGACTTTTCAAAATCTAAGGTGGAGTATATTTAATTTTTAAAATTAAGGAATTTGATTGTCTTATCTTGTGTGCAGGAAATAATGAGAGGGTGATTGATATTTGTTGAAGAATTTTATCGAGATGGAGAATAGAAGACACATTATTAAAGCATCATTTAGTATTTTTAGGGTTCTCATTTGTAATTATTTATTAAACCAAGGGTGTGTCCTTTAGAGGGAAATTGTCTGTAACTCCCTTTTGTGTATGAAAGGGTGTGTCCTTTCATATATGCCTTTTGATTTACATACTTATAGGGAGTCATTTTTTATGTAGAAGGGGGAAGTCATAAGAACAACATAATGTTGTAGGGATTGAATATCATTTTGTATCAGAGAAGTCTATAGGAAGAAGAAGTATCATTTTGTGCAAACAATCTATAATGAAGTATTTACAAGTGTAGCTTATGTATGTAATTATTTCCTAAAGATTAATATACAAGGTTCATTATCTCTTTTTCCAAATATTGTGTACACTTCTGTGTTGATGAGTTATCTTTGTCCTCTTGATACATCTATTTATAGATTGGATATGATGTGAATCATATGTCATTACATGAAGTGAAAGATTGAGTTCTTATTGTTTGTGTAACGCATACTGAACCTTCATAGTTGATGAGAAATTGTCTCTTGAGTTGATAAGATATTTTGTCCATAGAGTGTCATATATATCCATGGATAGAGGTACTAGTTTGTTATTGATCTTTTAAGGTTTTGATCTGTATGCATTCAAGGTCCTTTATAGAGAAACGTTCTTCCCAAATCCTTTATGAACTGATCTATGCAGATTTTATTTAAGTCATGAAAGCAATCTCATTTTCAATATACATTCACAATCATTTATTTTCAAAGCATTCAGTTAAAGCACATAATAAAGCATAGTTGCAGAACAATAATTTGCCAGTTGTGTAAACTTTCTAAAAGGTTTAAATCCACTATACATAACCTCTTTTGTGCTTGAGGAGAAAAGGCACACTGTAATGCCCACCAAAATACCCCAGCGAAATATAGCTAAAACCACGCTAATTTAATTTTTTTTTTTAAACAATACAACACATAAAATCACTTAAGAAATGCAGCAAGCACACACCAACATTTAAGTGTTATGAACATAGAATAATTCACTCAAGCTATTCAAACAATTATGCAAGCGGAATACAATAAATCATTACTACTACCTCCCTAGGGTATCTCAACAACATTACTTAATCTACCTACATAAGAAATAAGAATTTACTTTCTTCCAGTTTAATAACTCATAATCTTAATCATTATACACACATAGGTGCAACATAGCAATACCTAACACTCATGATATGCAACCTTCTTAATCTTTCATTTAATATGAGATTCTATCTTTCAATGCACCACTATTTCCCTTTTCACTTAGATTCATTTTATACACCAAGCCCAAACGTTCCTATTATCATTAACCAACCTCTAACTATAAACATCACCATACACATACCAATATTAATCCCTTACATTGCATTAACATGATTTCCATTTACAATTAACTTCTACATAGTCATTTATAATTCTATGCTCCTAGCATACTTATTACTTCATCATGATTCCAAAAGTACATAATGCAATACTCACAAAGTCTCCTAATAATCATAAAATCTCTTGCACTATATCAATTAACCAACAATCATCTCATTAAAAATCAGGTAACTACATGAATTCATCTCAACACAAACTATGATACAATATCCTAATTCCATAACCACTAATAGCATCCACCAAATGGAGATATAACCTTAAACCATAACACATGATACATTATAATCCTTTCCTAAAGACAAGCATTCATTTTACCATCTACCCATACACTCACTAGTAATTTCTATTTATAAGATTACCAATTCATTCACTAAGGACATCCATACAATATTTTCATAAGGAACATTCAACTGCATCCCAAACATTATAAGATTTTCAATCCTACCATTATATCACTAACTATATAGTTCTTTAATCACAACTTATAGACATGTCCTAAGATATCTTCCAACATTACTCAAACTCACACATCCTATCAAGACATAACATTTCTTCTACTTAAATCATTAGTTAAAGACACCATTTCAAATCTAATACCATTATCATAACATTTACCCGATTTACTTTTAACATGGCTCATCAAGAATACAAAATACATCATTTTGTTTTAAACAACAAACTTATCCACATCTCATGCATCCATTTCATTTAATATAAATATGTTACAATACAACTCAAGGTTCATCATTACAATCACATACCATAACCAAAAGCTATCACTATAACTAGAACAACATAATCATTTCTCATAAGCATGATTTCTGTTACAACCATTACATAAGAATTTCATGACATAAATCACACCATCATTTACATTCTTGCTGCAATTATTATCCATGAACTATCTAAAGAAGCATCCTCATCCACGCAAGAAGAATCCAAATACATGAACATCCCAATGGTTTACAAGCACCAACCACCCAACCATGTGGAGCCAAAGGAACCACCCCCCATGCATGTAATGCCCCACTAGGAACCGTAAAGGAAAACAACACAACTAGGCAACTAAAGGGTGAAATAATTTTTTTTGTTGTTAAAGACTAAGTGCACTAACTAAAACCATTGCATGTTTAATAACACAGTGGAAGTCTAACATATGTTTTCCTAAGGGTAACCAACGAAGATTAAATTCGTAGATTATATTAACACCACAATAAATCCATTTAATTAGATAAATTGAATGCTTAAGTTTAAAACTACACATACATGCAAATTTCATAATAAAGAAATAAAAGTATTTCAATGTATCCAATTTCCATAAACCATTTAAACATAAGATCAAAGCAATAACATTCATTTCACTGACATAATATTACAATATCCACAAATACATGGCTTCCAAAAATGCCACAGATTATAAGGTTACAATATCAAGGTTACATAAAAGTATGATACAATGACCACAAGGTCTCAACTGAACAATGATCTCGAACAAGAGCTAGTACATAAACCACGAACCAAGAAACACCAGTGAAGCCTTTCCTCGCCTGAAGATACAATCCAGAACATCTGATGGGAAGTGGCACTACCACCCGACCATGTGATCCCAAAATGGAACCACCCCACCGTGCTAGGAGATAGTAGAAAACCCTCAAGAAAGCAATGTAAGACAAGTATGAAAGGACTACAAGACTCCGCAAACATCCATGTAACTCAACTCACAAAACACAAGTGACTCTAAGGAGAGAGTGTCATCGCATGTCTTATTTTACTTAGTTACACTCGTGTGAGTGTTGTCAATTGGTCATCATGTCAGTTTGTTCAGCCTTCGTATTTTGTCGTTTGATCTTTTTATGAGTATTTGCTTGAGGTTTGTTCAGTTGTGTGTTTAATGGTTTTAATTAATTAATTAAATTTATGGTATTATCTCATAGTTGAATTATTTATGCATTGAGATTATAAATTTAGTTAATTAAAAGAAATTATTAAATTAAGTTGCAACCTGCATGATATTAGAAATATATTTTATTTAAATTTTAGTGGAAAAATAAATTACATTAATTGTATTTATTATTTCCTAGAATTTTAAATAAATAAATAAATAAAAGAATAAATAAATAAATTTAATTAAAAAATAAAAATTAATTAAAAAAATAAAAATTAATTAAAATAAAATAATAATTAAAAAATAAAAAATAAAAAAAAATAAAAATAAAAATTAATTAATTAAAAAAAATAAAATTAATTAAAAAAAATAAAATAAAATTAATTAACCCTTTAGTTGCCTAGTTGTGTTGTTTTCAGTTGTGTTGTTTTCCTTTAGGGTTCCTGGCGGGGCATTACACTGGGTATCAGAGCCCAAGTTTCAACATTGGGTACTCTGGGTTTGTAGTGTGCCTTTCAGTTGACCATCTTGCTTAGGTCATAATGTTTGTATCTCTCTTGTCTTATCCTTGCTATTGATCTGAACCATTTTCTCTTTTATGGTACCAGGTCATGGCTAGGAAAGCTAGAGGAGGTGGTCGTACGGGTTGTTGCAAAGGAGGTAGAGGTGGAGGACGGGGCCATGGTTCTGACCATCACAGTCCTTCACCACCACCTACTCATGTGAGTGTTGAGCCGGAACATTCAGTTCATCAGGAGCAAGAACAATTTGTTCATCAAAACTCTTAGCATGCAGGAGAACATGTTTTCGAAAGGGAAGAGCTGAGATAGATGTTTCAGGAGGTTCTGGCTAGGTTAGGCCAAAGGCCTGAGTTTGAGCAGCCTATTCATGCTCAGGTTGAGGAGTTGCTTCAACAGGTTCCAGAGAGAGAGAGAGAGAGAGAGAGAGAGAGAGAGAGAGAGAGATCACCAAGGAGAGGGGAGATTCTAGCTGTCCGAGATCCACCTTCCTTGGGTCACATAAAGGACTTGATGAGGTCCAATCCTCCTTACTTTGATGGTATGGGTACTAGTCTTGAGGCAGAAACCTGGCTTATCGGCTTGGACTGGTGTTTCACTATGTTTCCATACAATAGCAACACCAAGGCGAGATGTGCTATTATGCGTCTCAATAAATTTGCTTCAATCTGGTGGAGATTAGAGGAGGAGAAGATCAGTGTATGCATTAACACCATCACATGGGAACTATTTTTGGAGAGATTCAAGGCACGATTTCTCTCACCCCAATGGAGGCAAACTCAAGAAAATGAGTTTTATGCCTTGCGTCAGTATGGGATGACAGTAGACCAGTATGAGCACAGGTTTTATGAGCTCAAACAATATGTCAGAATTGGTAATGATGAGGCTATCCTTGTCCAACATTTCCTGAGAGGTTTGAATGACCGTATCAGTGGAGGTGTGAGGGTATTTGAGCCATCTTCAATGGAGATAGCCGTGGCGAAGGCCAGATTAGTTGAGCTGAACCTTAGTCATGCACTTGGTGGTCAGACAGGTGTGTAGATAGGAAGTGCACCTACCAGTGGAAATAAAGGTCGGGGAAATCAGTCCCAGTCAGCTGCACCATGTAGAACTCCTCAAGCACCCGCTAAGAGTGGGAAACAACAGCAGCAATAGTCAAAACCAAAATAGTTCCAGGGCCAACAAGGTGGAAATTCTTAGTATAAGAAGGGCAGGAACTGGCAGAGGGGCAAACAAGGCCCTGCAAGGCAGGCCTCGCAGAGTGCATCTCATGCCCCTAGCCAGGGAAGTTTCCAGCAATCTAGTGGACTTACAGGTAATAGAGGAGCTTGCTTCTCTTGTGGGCAGTTTGGTCACAGAGCTGCATAGTGCCCTCAAAATGTCCACAACACAGGTAGTCAGAGACCACCAGCATCTGAACCTATAGTAGGAGATACAGGGAGATCCCATAGAGTATTTCCAGCGGTAGATGACCGCCAAGCTGATCATCAGGGTACAGTCATTGAGGCAGCAGGTATGTTGCATGGAACCCCTCTCTCTGTACTTTTTGATTCTGGAGCTTCTGATTCTTTTATTTCTTCATCCATTGTGGAGCGGTGTGGACTTACGTCTGCTAAGCAGGCGGATAGGTGGCAAGTAGAGTTGGCTACAGGTGTCTATGTTTCTGTAGATGCCTTTATTCCCAGTTGTGAGTTGAAATTAGGAACCATAGTTACTTCAGTTGACCTTCGTGTTATTCCTTTGGGCTCTTATGGAGTTGTATTGGGGATGGATTGGCTATCATCTCATAGTGCTCGTGTAGATTGTCGCAAGAAGATAGTGGAGTGTTTAGATGACCTGGGAAAAGAAGTGGAGATTGTTGGAGTACAAAGGCCAGTATCCCTGCATATGATCTCCACTATGCAACTTAAGCAGTGTATGTGTAGAGGGTGTCAGCTTTTTGCAATTTCTCTTAAGGAATTGGATGAGTCAGAGAGTCAAGAAATCACTCTTGATTGTCATCATATTCTTAGAGAGTATGCGGATGTGTTTCCATTGGATATTCTTGGTATGCCTCCGAAGCGAGACATAGACTTTCGTGTCGATTTGGTTCCTGGTGCAGAACCTATTTTGAGAGCTCCATATCGGATGACTACTCAGGAGTTAAGTGAATTGAAATTACAGATAGAAGAATTATTGGCCAATGGATTCATTCATCCTAGTGTTTCCCCTTGGGGTGCACCTGTTATCTTTGTTAAGAAGAAATATGGTTCTCTTTGGTTATGCATTGATTATCAACAGTTGAATAAGGTAACCATCTAGAATAGATATCCATTGCCTCGTATAGATGACCTTTTTGATTAGGTTAAGGGATCCAAGGTGTTCTCTAAGATTGAATTGAAGTTTGGATACCATCAGTTGTGCATTCAGGATGCAGACATTCATAAGATAGCGTTTTGTACTCATTATGGTCACTATGAGTTCACAGTGGTGCCATTTGGGTTGACGAACGCACCTTCAATTTTCATGAGCTTAATGAATGGGATTTTTCGCACCTACCTTGATTGTTTCGTTATTGTATTCTTGGATGACATTATGATTTATTCTAGATCTATGGAGGAGCATGAGGGTCACTTACGTCAGGTACTGCAGTGCTTAAGGGAAAATCAACTCTATGCCAATTTAGCAAAGTGTGACTTCTTCCAGACTGAGGTGAACTATCTTGGTCATGCGGTTTCAGGAGAAGGTATATCTGTGGATCCTTCAAAGATCCAAGCCATTGTTGATTGGCCAACACTGACCAATGTTTCAGAAGTTAGGAGTTTTATGGGTTTGGTCGGATATTACCGTTGCTTTGTTGAAGGCTTTTCCCGAATAGGACACCCGATTACTTCTCTTCAAAGAAAAGGGAAGAATTTTGTTTGGTCAGAATAGTGTGAAGCAACTTTTAAGACCTTGAAAGAACTCCTTGTCAGTGCTCTGATTTTGGCAGTTCTTGATCCATCTGGAGATTTTATGGTATGCACAAATGCCTCTTTGGAAGGTATAGGTGCAGTACTTATGCAGGATGGACGTGTAGTTGCTTATGAGTCTCACAAAATCAAGAACCACGAGTTGAACTATCCAGTCCACGATTTAGAGTTGGTAGTTGTAGTTCATGATTTGGTTAGATGGTGGCATTTCCTATTAGGGCATCGGTTTGAGCTGCATAGTGATCACTACAGTTTGCAGTATATATTCACATAGCCAAATTTGAATGCTCAATAGTGGAGATGGATGGAATTCTTTTGCGAATATGATTTTGAGGTTCATTATATTCGGGGGTTAGAGAACATAGTGGTGGATTCTTTGAGTCGTAGGTGGCATGAAGTTTCAGCAATGTCTCTTGGAGTAGACTTCAGAGAGAGGATTCTTGGAGTTCTTCCTCAGGATACTTGGTATTAGGATGTTAGAGCAGTAATAGATTCCAGAAGGCCTTTAGAGGGTTTTCTACTATCTCCTAGCACAGTGGGGTGGTTCCATTTTGGGATCACATGGTCAGGTGGTAGTGCCACTTCCCATCAGATGTTCTGGATTATATCTTTAGGTGAGGAAAGGCTTCGCTGGTGTTTCTTGGTTCATGGTTCATGTACCAGCTCTTGTTCGAGATCATTGTTCAGTTGAGATCTTGTGGTCATTGTATCAGACTTTTATGTAACCTTGATATTGTAACTTTGTAATCTGTGGCATTATTGGAAGTCATGTATTTATGGATATTGTAATAGTATGTCAGTGGAATGTATGTTATTTTAGTTTCTTTGATCTTATGTTAAATTATTTTATGGAAATTGGAAACATTGGAGTACTTTCATTTCTTCATTATGGAATTTAGATGTATGTGTAATTTTAAACTTAAGCATTTAATTTATCTAATTAAATGGACAATTGGATTAACTATGGTGTTAATGTAATCTATGAAATAATCTTCATTGGTAACCCTTAGGAAATCATATGTTAGACTTCTGCTATGTTATTAAATGTGCAATGGTTATAATTAGTGCACTTAGTCTTTAAAAAAAAATTATTTCACCCTTTACTTTCCTAGTTGTGTTGTTTCCTTTAGGGTTCCTGGCGAGGCATTATAGTGAAAGGAGGTGACACAAGGTCCAAACACACACTCTACATCTAGGCTGACACTCAAAACCAAAGAGACTAACCAACAAGGACTCTCAAGCAAGAACTCACACAGAGCCACAAGAATAAACTCCCAGAGGCGTAAAACTCATCAATACATAAATGCATCCAATAAGCATAATCATAAATCATAAAGGGGGAACACATGTAGGAGTGGAGTGTCATCACATGCCATCCTCATAACATAATAACACAAGGCACTATCCTGATGGACATGTGGAGCCATCTCAACCTATGATAGACCAAGGGAGATTAGCTTACCATCTTCACAACCTTCTCATGCTTATCCTAAAACATCCTCCCTATGACTAAGCCATGAGGCTCAAAACTATTCATTATCTTGTTTAAATGAGTTATAATTTTCCCATCCCAATTAATTCATTATCAATGTTATCACTTGCTTAGAAATCATGGAAAACTCCAATGTGCCCTGGTGGTCTAGACTTCATGCATCCTTACAAGGAACCTCATGCCAGTCTATCTCTCATGACCCCGGTCATCACAAGGAAGCCCACTCCTCCTAACATGGCCCAACAATAAATCACAAGAGGCTCTAAAATGAAATACCAATCTGCAATATAACACTCATATGCATCCAATGGCTTACTCCCCAAAACAAGGATATTCAAGTAGCCAAAATCACAATGAACCTCTTGGTAATACCACATCAAAAAACTATAATTAACCATCAATGAAAAGTATCATAAATATCATAAAAGCCTTTTAATTCAAATCTGATTTAAATCTTAGACAAAACTGAAAACAAAATAGCAACCAAACTCATATTCATAAAGCCTTATGACAAGGAAACTTGACACGGTCAAAACTACAACAACATAAAAAAAATGAGCCTCTTGGCCAACAATAATTATAGGCATATCAAGCCATAAAATTTGTTGTCATTAATGAAAGTAAAACCATAGCAAGGCCAACTCACTTGCTGCCCCAAAATAGCAACACTTCCAACTCACCAACCATAGCACATAAATATGGATGAAAGCACGATTCTTTCCCCAATAACATAGGAAGGTAAATATGCTCGAAACCAACAAAATACATCAAATAAAATCATAAATAAAACAAAAAAAACTCACCAACACCCTCAACAATGCCTCTGGTACAAGAATTAATCCGGAAAGTTCCACACAAGCAAGCAACTAGCAAATTAACCTACCGGAAAAACTGGAAAATGCTGAAATTGGAAGAAAAATTGATGTAGAATCTAAAAAGCAATCCAAGCCTTTAAACCAATTCGAATCCAACCACTAGAAATCTCCAAATCAATCGCAGAAATTCATTCACCAAAGATGTCAACCCCCGTGAATGCACAGGAAGGCCTATTTATCAAAAATAAAAAAAACAAAACAAAAACAAGCAAAACCATCCTCCAATCAAAATATTTCAAAAATATTATATTCCATACCTACCTTCCCAAAGTTCAAGAAAATAAAATATATTTTCTACCTACCATAAACTTCCAGCCAATCAAATCCAAGGGTAGGTAAAATAAAGTAAACCATTGACCTGGGGTGAAAATGACTTTTAATTAAAAGAATACAAATTACCCCCTTTTAAATTACTTAATGTGTAAAATAATATTACCCAATTAATAAAATTCACTTCAACATTAAATAAATAATAAACAATTGAAGGCCAATATTAAATCAAAACTCCATGCATGACATAGACTTAGAAAGACACAGAAGGCTTTCAGCAAACCCAGAAATATAAATATTTCCCACAAACTATAGAATAAAACCTTACAACAAATTTATGCCTTCATATATTTCCTTCCTCACTATACAAATTTTAGATTCATTTCCCCAAGCTCACACATTCAATCTGTAGACACGGAGCATACAGGAAAACTGTAAAATAAAATATAAAAAGGTAGAATACATCTCCAACCTGCAACCTGTGTTATGGAAGAAGCTGAATAAGAGATTCCACCAGCCAAACCAAATCCAACCCAAGCTCATAATCAAATAGTCAAATAGTAAGGCATGTAAAATTCATCAACACTTATGCTCATAAAAATGTATGATCAATATAATCTTTCGATAATTAATCACATAATAAGTATATAGTGACTAATAAATCACACGATCAATAATGATAGTATCAATATCATATAAATCATCTGAAATAGCCTATGCCCAATAATGCCTATCATGCATGAATTAAAAGTCAACTCTAGTCAAAACAAGTCAAGTTGAGGGTGGACACTACACACACCCACCTAGGTTCAGTGGAGCCTTAAGTGTAGAGGGATTTGGTCTTTGACCGTCCCTATTCATTGGCCAAGGCCGATTGGACTACTTAAGTATTTGGCAAGTCTTTTGGTTTTCCAATCTATGGTTTTGGGCACCAACAAAACTAGTGAGATTAACTACAGGGTTGTAATAATTGGAAATATGAGTTAAATTATTCTTATAGTCTGATAGTTGTTTCATGTCTATAGATGATGTTAGCTTACCAAAATCTAGACAAGTCTTATATACATTGCCTCCTTCCGCTAATGCTGGATCAATGGATTGTAGGCAAGTTTGGAGCTTCTAATTCAAATAATTGTTTAAATCCTTCCTCTAATTCATATAGCACTAAGACCTATGAGGCATCACCATATCTTTATGATTTTGCATTCCTTTATGGTCCTAGTTTCCACATTTTAACTAAGAGTGGCTATGATGGAAATGGTTGTGGCACAAATGAACAAGGAAGTAAAGTTTCTTTAGATCATAACACACATGAAGCTTCATTTGGACTTGGATATAATCCTTCTAAGCCCACCAAAGCATCTAAAATACCATCTCTTAATGTGAATGCTATATTTAGTAGTGATGATGACCTCACCTCAATTAAATTATCTTCTACTTCTTTCAACACTCATCCCCCTCATAAGGAAATCTTGGTGATGAACAAATCTCTTTATGAATCTCCTCAAGAGATTTCTAATCCTACTTATGAGACTTTATCTTCTACTCATTCTAAAATCCCTTCTTCTAGGAATAAGGCTCTAATTAATTACACTTATCCCTCTCCTAAGATTTCTTATGTGCAAGAAAAGTATGACTTAGTAGCCTATTCTTCTCCTATAACCTTCTCTCTTTCTAAAGAATTTTTAACATTCATCATCTTATACATGTTTTTAATCTCACTTATAGTAGAGCATTTAAAATGTCATATTCAAATACCTCATTCAATCTATCATGTCTTTAACTAATATTAATGCCTATTATGTTGCTCATCATTATGTGACATTGGTAGCTCACTTACTGGGGGCTCATTGTCATTCATGATGGTACAATTTCACGTGCAATCATTACTTTTCGAAGAAACATAATAGCCTATTTATATCCGATCTCTTCTCCCTATATAGCAGGGGCAAGAGTGATTTCAAACATCTCTCCTTAAGATTTAAATTTCCCCTTTGTGAAGTAGTGTCTTCTATAAGGATTTCTTATTGATTGTAGATGTGTATTCATATTTGAATTCCTTCTCTCATATTGGAACAAGCATCCCTAATGGGGATCTTAAAGTACATATCCTTAATTGGGACCTCCTCCTTGGTGTTGGAAGTCTTTGATCATTCATTGATTTCTTTTCTTCATTGAGTAGTATCTTTTATAATAAACCCTTCTATTTTGTGAATGTGCATGCCCGTAATGAGGATCTCTTGCCTTCTTTAGAAGAAAGTTTCTATAAATAATCTCTCTTTGATGTCATTTAAATCCTCCATTCTTTTCCATTTTTCCTTTATGGAGTTGGATTCTTTATTGTATTATATCTTTTGATCTTAATAATTCATTCTTTCTATAAGATGTTATATTTTTCTAAGATAACTCCTCCTGGATGTAGATGTCTTTTTAGCAAAGATGTCTTATCCTTCAAGGATCACCTTTACACTTATAGAAATATATCTCTTTTCAACCATTTTATCCTTTCTTGAAGAGTAATCCCTCTCTTGCTTGTATTTATGACATTATTGCATGATGGATATCTTCTTGGTGTTGAAGGCAGGTATCCTTGTTCTTCTTTCCTTAGGTTATCAACATTAAACAATGTTGACATCTTAATAGGGGGGGCACCAATGTTGATCCTTTTGTACTATATTTCTCTCATGCATTGTATCTCTTGTACAATGGGTCATTCTCAGAACCAGAGGGCAACTTCTTAGAGCGAGATGTCACCATTCTTCTCTTATACAGTCAGTCATTCTCGAAACCAGAGGAAATCCTCTTAGAGAGATATGTCATCAGTTTCTTGACATTTGTACATTACATCTTATACAGGTTATAGCATAATCAGGAATAGACTCCTATAAGGTGCTTTTAACCTAACTTGCACACATGCGCACAACGTTAAGTGGAACTAATAGGTTCTCACTCTCCTCCCTTACATGGATCACCTAGATAGACTCTAAGGGCTAGTTTTCCATGTCCTTTTCTCTATGGATCACCTAGTTCTAGGGGAGATATGTCCATGGTTCCTTTTGTTCACCTTTCTTCTCATGGATTACCAAAGTGCGTATTCATTCTTTCTATCTCTTCTTCCTTCTCTTTGCATTTGTTTCCATTTAAATATTTTACCTTGTGTTAGAGAGCTCTCAAATCCTCACACTCTTTGCTGTGTTGGAATTGAGGTTTAGTCCTCTTTTTACCAAATGGTTCTCCATTAGTTTGTTATCTTGTATCAAATCTTCTTGTGAACATTTATCATCAATCTTCTTTCACAGTTCGGTGTGGTAAACATGATACCCTTTTTCAACTCACTAAATTAGCAAGCCGAAATAGGGGAGGGAATATAGCTACCCTTGAATTTTCATCACCTTCCTTAGTAAAAATTTAGGTGATTTTGTGATTTTATCTAACATGTGGTTTTGTAGCATGTGGTTCGTAACTGTGTACTGCAAATACCATTAGGGGCTTCATCCGACAACTTGTGGATATATCCTTTTTCATGAATGTTTAATTTTCTTTACTTTATCTTGCATATGCACGTAGTGTCATATGACCGCTAAAGTGAGGGCTAAATGTAGCGTTGTAAATTATACACCCTTGCTAGGGTGGCACAATTTTACGCTTAGTTTAGCACCTGCCTTAGTGTGTTTGCATTTTGCATTGTAATTTACCTTTAAGCATTTAATTAATTAATTTAATTAAATCTAAATTCATATTTAATCACTTCATACATCATAAAATTGGGCCCTTTACCCTAAGTGTGCCCCTTTTTAATTTTATTCCCCCAATAAATCATTAAATCATAAACCCTAATTATGTCTTATTTAAACCTTTAAGGCTCGATTTTGCATATCAAAACATCTCAAAATCAACTATAACTTTGGGTTTCACTCTAATATAATCATAGCTAACGATCCTGAAAATTTGGTGAAAAGTTGGTCGGACCAGGTGCAAAGTGCACCTAGTCCCTGACATTTTTCCTGAAACTTCAGGAGCATAATTCTATGATATTATAATGATTTAACCCCAATAAATTGGTAGGAAATTCAATCTTTAAGTTGGCCTAAAGTCAAAATTAAGATCTAGGGTTTCATACATAAGAGAGCTCTCTTTCTTCATTTGAAGGCAACTAAGATCTAGGAAAAAGATTTTGGAACGATCACAAGGAGCCTTCTATGTAGTGAAAGAGAAGCTTATGTGGAGTCTTCAAAAACATTCATCAACCATTCATCGTCAATTAGGAGCCTTGAAGACATTGAAGAATAATAGGAGATCACCTATTGACGATTGGCTTGTACCCCTCCTTTTTGGGTTGGGTATGATTTCATGTTATTCTCATGTCTTTGTATGAGCTTCATTGCATCATTTTGAATAATTATATTCATGCTTTATATCACTTTGCATCATTGATTTATATAATTTACTTTTTCAATTACAATCATTTTAGGTTTACTCTTTAGGGTTGCTCTAGATTGTTTGCATTCATCTTAGGATCTTGCACACACACAAGATTCCTACACACATTATTTAAGTATAACAAATTGTCTATTTGTTGAGTTGGAAATCACCAAAAAAACAATTGTAAAGGCAAAACCCTACATAGCCACCCCAAACCCTCTCTTTTCAGTTGCAGGTGTAGGTACAGGTACCCATGAGACTTTCAGGACTGCTAAAACACACAAGGACTGTCCTAAACCCTCATATCTGCCCCAAAACCATCAGGGATAGGGGCGTGGTGCCCTAGTCCTATCCAAGACAGGATTGTGGCAACGTGGTCCCTCCACTTTTAGGTGATTTTCAGCAAGGTGATAGTTCAGGACCTCCAATTTGTATTCTCTCCATTGTAACAACCTGTCGGATAGAACAAGACCAGAGTGTGGCACTCCTATCGAGGTCAATTTGGCTCATTTTCAAACACCAGGTACACATTCAAATTCCTCCCCCTTCTTTTCTTTCAATATCTCAATTTCAGATCTACAAGTCTCTGCAATTTCAGGTCATATATTCTTCATTGTTTATCTCCTAGTCTAGTTGATCAATCACATCCTATTTTGCACATCTTCTCTTCATACACAACAAAAGGAATAGAAACCCTTAGAGATAATCCTTGGCCCTCTCTTTCTCACAAGAAGTTGCCAAACTGAGCTATCTATCTACGTGACATTACTGCATGATGGCATCGTGACATCGTTGTGCAACGTATGTAACAAAAATGAGCAATGTATGACCATTCCTTAGTCAAGAAATATAATGTTTTAACAAAATTAATTTTTAATTTTTTTATTTTTTTTTTGAATTTTTTTGACTTTTTGATTTTAAGACTCTAACTCTAAACCCTACTAAACTAAGACACTTTATTTACAACTAGGCCTAAAAAAGTGGGAGTCCCCATTTGCAATGGGGCAATGTGTGATTTGGTCACAACAGAGCCCTTTTTCTGCGGTTGTGCCAAAATTTTCTTCCTTTTCATCTACCCGTGCCTGCAGTAAGTGTTGTGCATAGGCATCCAGTGTGGCCTCATCAACCTCATATCCAATTGGCATGATCCAAATTATTCTTGGTTGTATAGCTTCCATCATGCACTCATCTTTATTGACCATAAAACATATAGTATCATTGTATTTTTCTACTATGGACTGAGGGATCCTAGATATATTCTTCATTTCCTCTTGGAATGTCTTTAAAAATTCCCATAAATTAGCTTGAATAAGCTTATCCCTTTGCTTATCCAAAAGTTGACCTATCTGAGATGCTATCGGGTGGTCAAAGGCCCATTGAATCTTGCCAAAACTAGGAACTGTACCCAAAAAGTAAAATACCAAACAAATAACAAGAGATCCATACTAGAAAGTATTCTTTTTGTCTTGTTTGATTTTTTGGAGGCTTGTCATGAGTTCTTTGAGCATCACCCTGCAAAGATCATAATATGCATCATCCTTAACCATTTAACAAGCTACCAAAATGTTATTGTTGGCGACAGAGCTCAATTGGTTAGACTGATAAACTCTGTAACTTATAATCATCGCAACAAATTTTACATCAATATCACTAACATCATCAACTCTCATAGATCTTCCATAAAAATTTGCATCGGTGAGCTTGTTCAATTCATTGTTTGAAAGCTTGCACCTAAGACCGGGTACACCTCCAACTTTGTGAAGACAGGTCACATTCTTAATCATTTCCTTTGTAATCATATACGGTCAGCCCAACCAGATGAACTCTCCATGAATGCGGCTCAAAAAATATCGCACCCATTATGCATCATCAAAAGTAGGAAAATCCATAAACTGCGTGAAACCCTTCCTTTGCAAGTGTGCAAATTTTGGTTTCAACTAGTTGTTGAAGATTAAGTTTTCTATGAAAATGCAAGACAACTCATATCCGCCGAGCTCCTCAATGTTGTAGTGGATGTATGCCCTAATATCCTCTATGTGAAGAATACCATGATAAACACTCAAAAATGCACCCAATGGTTCATCCAAAAGTGAATTGAAAGGATGTTTCTTGAAAATTGGATGGGGACAGTTCTTGATTTCAACCACAAAAGGAGTATTGATGCTGGATGATGAAGAAGCCATAATAACCAGATTCCAAAACTAGGGTTTCTACAAATGAAAAATACCTTAAGATATTGTCGAGAGATGAAATTGCTTTTGAAAATGAAGTGCTAGTACAAATCGCTTTGGACTCTGAATCGCTCTAAAAATTGTTCATTTGAAATCTCGATCCCTATGTGATGAAAATAACTTTACTTTTCCCTTTTATTGCCCTTAACCCTAAATTTTCACTATCATAAATGTTGTCAGGAAGAATTACTGGGACACATGGTCCGTGAGTAGGTTCTGGTAAACACTTGAAATCTCTTGAGTACCATCCACAATCAGAATTCTCTGACTATAGATCCAATCTGGGGTATTCGCATGATCTTCAATGATTTACCTACCCCTAAGGCAGAGTACCTTAGTTACCGGTTGTATCTGCTACCAGTGTAGGATCTGATGACTCTATCGGTTGATCTGTCGGTTGTGTATTCGATCTTCTTACCCATATTTTCTCATGTTTTTTCCTATTGTCTTCCACTTTTTCTTTTCCCTTCTTATCTACATTTCCATTAGTTGCTGGTGGGTTCTTTCCAAATTTCCTTTTGATCTATATTGATTAACCGTATTTCCAAATTTGCTACATGCATGAAATCTTAATTTCCAAGACCTGTGAATGATGTATTGTTTTGATTATTCCTATTTTTATATTGACAAGCCATATGAATATATTTATTGCAAACAAAGCACGTTGCATTGAATTTGTGAGCATTAGGTTGTCTTATCAATGATTTTTGGTTCCGGTTGTTGACATGATTCTGCTTATGTCTGGATGGTTGATCTTGTTGTGCAATATTGGAGCTTTCTCCTTCTTCATAACCAAGACCTCTCTTGTCGTTAGCATCTCTCTGATTCTTTAGCAGTTCATCAAGTTTAGCAGAGCTATCCTTGAACTTTTCCTTGTACTCATTTGCAATAACCAGGTCATCTCTCATGATTATAATATGTCTCTCGAGTTCCTATTGATTATTCTGGGATTGGGTCAATTCAAGTTTCAGCATATCATTCTCATGCGTTATCCTGTCACATTCATCAGATCTATCCTTCAATGCTTGAGCTAGGGTTTCTTCATTTTCTTTCTATCCTTAATCTCCTTGCACATCCTCATGGTTAGAGCTTGCATCTCATTCTTCAACATAGTGTTCTCTTGAGTGAGTATCTGACATTGATCCTTCATAGCATCTTCCTCATCATTATTCTTATTTTGCAATTGATCACATAGCTCCTTCCTCTTAGCCTTAACAACTGAAAGATTTCCTTGCAATAAAATGATGTGTTCTTTGGCTTGCTTCAATTCATTTTTTAGTTTACTATTCTCCATCTGCTCACTATCAAGAACCTTAAGAGCAAGTCAAAGTTGTTGTTGCAGACTAGTTTCCATTGATTATAAGTTTCGGATCTTCCTCAAGTAATTAAACTTCTTCTGAGGAACCAAGCTCTGATACCAATTGTTAGGTTCCAAGAACACTGAGAAGGGGGGGGGGGGGGTGAATCAGCATTCTATCGGTAATGATAGTTTTGAACTTATTGCTTATTAACTGGTTAACAATAAATAAAATTAAAGTGCATATACCAAATTACACATGAAAAGGAAACACCATAACACCAATATTTATACATGAAAAACCCTAGAAAGGGAAAAACCACAGTGGGGTTGATACCCACAATATCTATATACTTTATGAAGGTATACAAATATTACATGATGGGGATTGTACATGCAATCAGACCAACTTCCTAGAGCTCATTTCTCAAACACAAAATGAGAAGTCTCACTGACTTACAAGGAATTACAAAGTAGAATGAACTAATGAAATGCATTTGACCATGCTTGATAAGTTCTGGTTCATGCTATGATATCCTTCACTACATATTGGTTTGTTGATGCTCTAAACTGCCTTGTTCTACTATCAGTTATGATGTGCATGTGAAAATGCACATGGATTCTTTTAATCACTGACCAAAATGTATACTAATAATCTCTATATAATTGGTAACCTAAAATTTGCATTCCAAAACTCATATTATTCTATCACTGAAATGATCTCCTTAAATATCCTCCTAACTTACACCATGTCGGCTTTAATAAAAAGTATAAACTTGTCGCCTACCAGATCATAATAAATCTCAAACATAATCCTAATGATCATGTTCTCCTTCAGACACATGAAATAAATGATCAGGGCCATAAGATCTCCTAGCTGGGTCCTATCCATTACCGGGTTCCAAATACATGTTACTAGGATCAATTACCGGGATCAGGACTTAGTCAGATGTGAAGCAAAGTGGATGTCGGTGCCAGTTAAGTGTAATAAATGTTGGTTAACCCAAACAAATAATATGTACACTTGAAGATAAGTTCCAACCCTAGAAGAAGAGTTTCCATTAATGACAACCCTTAAAGCCATTAACCTTACCAGATGAGTGTCAATTATCAACAACTCATGCTCATGACATCTTGCTAATACTTGTTTGCATGATATTTTCCTTAGTAATTGACATTTGCCTATATAACATGATGTCATATTGTGATACCATACCTATTAGTGCTAATGGGTACATTAATATATCATAATTCTAGAGTTACATACTTGGCTTATAGTACCATATTATACTTTAAAGATATCGCACTATGATATGGAGGTACACAAGCTACCACCCATTGAAGAAAATCCAACTTGCTCTCTAGATGCATAATCATCCAGACTGCCCATATAAATCTTCACATAAGAAGGTTTCAACATCATGATAACCAAAAGGTAATGCCAAAAAATGAGTAAGGAACAAGTGTAGCAGTTCATGGCATGGGTGGCAGTCCACCTTAGATATTCATTGGTGCCACTGGGTTGGAGGTTAAAATTTTTTTAATTTAAAAATTCCTTCCTCCACCAATCACTGGCATAATGGGAGTGAGGGAAGGACTTAGTGGTTTTCATTCCAATTAGGAATTCCATTATTAACCTCTCCTTAAATAAGGAGTCTGATGCTGGGAGGCAATGAGTTGTAGTTTCTGCAGCATCTCAGTCCATGCAGATTGAGACTGGGGGTCGCCATGGAATCCACCACACAATTAACTTCTACGTAGATATGGTTCAAAAGGAAGGATTCAAAGGAAGATAAAAGTATAAAAGTATCTCTGATGATACCATTGATTAACCAATTAATTCTATTCAACCCTTTCACAACATCAATTATTGTCTTGGAGTCACCTTCAATGGCAATCACCTTAACACCAATAGAGAGTGCAATGCAAAGGCCCAATGTCAATACCATAGCTTCATCTTAATTTCAATAATAATAATTCAAGTTACCTACATAAGTTGCAACCAACTCCCTAGTAGAACTTCCTATAATTTTGCCCCCGGCAGCCAAACCATGCCTAGCAACACCATCAAAATTAAGTGTGGTGTAACCCCAATCAGGAGGCTTCCATTTGGAATTTAATCTTTGTATGTGCCTATAATTATCAAAGGAAGCAAACGATGCTATAAGATTCCACCTACATGTGATTTCATAATCAGCAGTGGATGGTGAATCGGAGGGAAATTTAACTGAAATAACAAGAAGATTCTCCGACGACCAACTTAATAGAGGTTTCAATTCCTTGAAAACTTATGTTATTTCTTTCTTTCTAGATATCCTAGATGAGGTGTGGTGGAATCTATTTCTAGAGCTATCCGACGAGGGAGTTGTGGGTTTAGCTTCCCCATTACTGTAAAATTTGCACCAAGTTTTCATTTATTGACTAGTAAAAATTGAATTTTTGGCAAACCATCTCCCAAAGGGTTCTAGCGAAGTCATAGTGTAGAAAAAGATGTGAGGAGTTTTCAACATGCGATCTACAAAGGACACATCTATTAGGAAATTCGAATCCTCACTTGTGGAGGTTTGGATTCGAAATATGCTTCCTCTAGTCAAAGGGGTTGTCAATTTGTACGAGACACTCATAGGTAGATTTGAATGAAAACAACCCACTTGGATTCCATTTATAGATGAAAGAGAAAGGTAGGATGTGTCCCTTGTTGTATCCTCATGAGGTCTATGTCATCTCATGTTACATTGGGGAATATCTTCTGCTTGGGACACTTTTAGCATTTTTGCCTACAGGGTCTCTTTAGCTTTGTGTGGTGCTAGATTAGCCTGTGTGTCTATTTATATGTGTCAGTCCATGCATTGGCTATGAAATTCCAACTTGGTTCTTCATACCTTTGGTGACTCATAGACATTGCTAAATCAAAATAAGTTCTTTGCACATGACATCTTATTTTGTGGGTGCTCGAGATCCTTGATCATTTCATCCATATCATCCATTGCATTTGCATTTTTCCCCCTTCCTGTTCTTCTTCTTTGCTTCTATCCTATCCAATGGGGCAATGTTTCTTTCAAGATGCCACCCGATTCATTTTTCCTCACGCACCCTCTCGAGGGGGTATCCCTCACTATTCCTTTGTCGGGCATGGGGCATTTTTTCACTTCCTCACTCTCAAGTGTCTTATTGTTTTCACATCGACGCTATTCTAGTGCCACTACGAAGAGGGTCAAAATGTAGACCCCTAGATTTGGCTAATTAATTTAATCAAATTTAAATCTTATTCTTTCAATTAATTAATCTAATTAATTAATTTTCTATCCCTTTCTTCCAATTAGATAATTCTTAATTAATTAATCTCCCAAATCCCTTTCTTCTAATTAATTAATTCCTAATTAATGAATTAATTATCATATCCTCCTAATTAATTAATCTAATTAATTTTTTATCCCATCCTCCTATTTAATTAATTGAACTAATTGATTATCTCATTTTCCTAATTAATTAATCTAATTAATTGATTATCCTTGTTATTTCATCTCATTTGATTAATTATCTTTAATTAATTAAATATCTATTTTCCCAAAACCCCCATAGATTAATTAATTCAATTAATTAATTAGACTTAAATCCTATTTGAGTACATGGTGCCTAACCTTAACCCCCCATCTAACCTAACCCTTGTCCTAACCTTGGGGTTCCAACCAACCCTATCTATCCTAACCTCTCACAACCTAGTCATCCTCCAAACCTCCCAACCAACCATATCCTATCTCTCCAAACATCCATATGTGCATATCCTAACCTCTTTTCCCCCTTTTTTGGGAAGTTGTCCTATTTTTGGGTGGATTTGCCGAAAAACATGTCATTCCTCTTCCCTGTTGTTGAGCCACTTGATAAACATATAAGGCACTGAGAGGAGGTAGTTGTTAATCAGTGCAAGAAAAAACTTAATAGATCTAATAACAACTTTCACCAACTTGAAAATCAATAAGCATGCAAGAAATATAACCACATAGGCAAACATCCAACAAAGCATGCAAACCATACAACAATTATTTTTCACATGAAACCCAAATGGGAAAAACCATAGTGGGAATTAGTACCCACAAAGATCAACTAACTGCAGTATAGAGATCTGACTAGTTAAGGTCATACAACCACCCTTTTAGGGGCACACTTAGTTAAGAGTGTCTTAGAACAGTTAAGAGATATACAATAAGGCCTATTAGGACCTAGCCCTTTTAGGAGCTACCCATGTTACTAGGATTTACAAACACAAGATAATGTGTCACCTTGTTAGAGGATTTCACCTTCAAACCTGCTAGGATCCTATCGCACCCTATTAGGAGTGACCTTGTTAGAATATTTTCTTGTTGCAACTATTAGGAAGACAACAAGTTCAACTAATCTGAAGTTAGCACCTATGTGCTTGTTTAGATCCGCTTTTTCTCTACTTCTAAAACTGACTAAACATCAAACCCTATCTTCTTCTTACACCGCACGATCAATTTCTCACTCTTGATCCATGAAATCATTCAACTTAGATCTCATTATAAAGAACTTTGTTAAGTCGGTTAAGAACCTTGGAACAACTCCCTAGGTTCAATGAATCTAGTCACCTTTGACATTTTCCTTCTCATCACACTTTTCTTAATTTTTAAAAAATAATACATAACTCAAAAACATAACAATAAGTCTACCGGTTACCGATCAAACAAACTCTATTATACCGGTTCGTTGTTCTTCCTAACTGTGGCTGGAAAATCCAACATAACTTTCTCAATACATTGAATCTGATGATGTAGTTTGGAACATAGGTGAATGTTCCTATCTCCAACACTCCTTTAAAACCACAATGTCTATCTCTTCTCCAATCCTCCATACCGATTTCTTCATCATCGCTATGTTCCTATTTACCGGTTGACAACAACTTAACAATTTTACTATCTAACAAATTCCACTATCGGTTAGGCTATAGTGGTTGGTCTACATGACTTAGATGACTAAAAAAACATGGTTTCCATTAATGACAACACAAATAAACTCATCAAACATCCTATTACAACAATATCATCATCATCAAGCCAAAAAAATCCCCCTTTGGCATTGATGACAACACTTAGGAATTTTTTTTTTCTAAATGTCACATTACAACAATCAAAACTCCCCCGTAGCAATTACATGCTATTATAAAATTTTGATTGACTAATACTACTCCCCCTTTGACAGTA
The DNA here is from genome assembly GCF_030272615.1 of Cryptomeria japonica. Classification (NCBI taxonomy): domain Eukaryota; kingdom Viridiplantae; phylum Streptophyta; class Pinopsida; order Cupressales; family Cupressaceae; genus Cryptomeria; species Cryptomeria japonica. The sequence goes on along the minus strand of NC_081413.1, from coordinate 409,070,431 downwards.
ATGACAAAGGAGAGCAAATAAATTTGAAATAAATGAATACAATACATCAAAATTTGCATTACCAAATCTATAGAGTTCAAAAGTTTTACAATTACATTTTGAGAAAAATATCAACAAAATTAGTCTTCTTGACCTGTTTTTCCTCATATGCTTTAAGCTTATGTTGTACTACTATGACCGATCTACAAAAAAATGTTGCTGAATCATTTAAGGGAACAAATGACTCACTCAATTTCTTTAGCTCCTGCTGAGAGTCCTTTCTCTTCTTATCAATATCATCAAAGAACAATCACAGGTTGGAAATAGTAGAAAGAATTTTACCTCCACTCTTCAAATCTTCTTTGATTTGATCCATATTCATAGTAAGACCTTATATGTCTTTGTCAATTGTCTTGATCAACATCTCAATTCTTTTTTTTTCATATTCATTCTCTATAATGTGTAGAAAAGCCTCTCTAAGACTCTTCATTTGTTCTCCTACAGATGTGACCAAGTGGTCAAGTTTTTCAATGGGAGTTGTGAGACTATCAATGTCAGTCTTTGATAATAGACTAGAAAATATATCAACAATAATCTGTATAGTTTTAACTTCTCTCCTTTGAGTTCTTATCATATTTATTTGGCCTTAGATTGCATTGCAGATGCAATCTCCATCAGTTCGGTTGGACTCATCATATCCATATTTATTGATCCTTAGATAGACATTATATCATCATCTTTATCATCATCAATGACTTTATTCTGGGGGGTCACTTTTTGCACTTGTTCTTCTTCTTCCTTGTTCTCTTCTTCCTTCTCCAGTGCCTTTGTTGTTTGCCCAACATTTATCTATACACTCTTTTGTGTATCTTTCTGCATTTTTTCATCTTTTTTGTTTTCTTAGTGGTTTGTACATCATCAATTTGTGCATTCACTTGTGTATCTGTCTCCTCTTCATTTTTATTGGTTGGAATAACTTCTGGTAACATTGTTTCTTCTACTATGATAGTAGGAACTGATGTAGTAACATCCGATATCTGATCAATTTTAGTAACATTCGGTATCTGATCAACTTCAAACACATCTGGTAGTTCACCTTCAGTTACCTGTGATTCAGAGAGTTCTTCTTCCTCAGAAGAATCAATCTTCTTTGGTTCCTCTTGTTCAAGTCCTAATAACTTCTTTGAAATATCCTTAGGCTTAGCTTGCACCGATTGGGACTCACCAATGAGCAATCTATTTAATCTCTTCTTGGTCCAGAATAATGGTTTTGAATTTGAAAGTATGTCTTGCAATTCCTCGCATATTTTCGGTTGCAAATGCATAAGTACATACTCAATTATTTCCTTATCCCGCCTAATAGCAGTCTGCCATCTAGCTTCTAATTTTCTATACAAAGAATCAAGTATCTGTCCTTGTAATTCAATCAATGCTTTGCCATAGTGATTCATAAACCAAACAACTGAATCTTCAATTTGTTTCTGCTCTTCCTCACCAAAATGATTGTAGTGCTTATGTACACCAACCAATATACCATACTTCCTTATATTCTTCAACAAGTTCTCAAGTACACTAAGTTTAGTTACCTGTGGTTTCACTGGTTTGATAGTGGGTGAACCAACCACTTTTGACTTTTTACCACTTGCCCTCAATTCTTTCTTGTCACCTTTTGATTCAATTTCCTCTGCCTCTTCCTCTTCTACAACCTTATAAGTTCTTTGGGATTGTTCTTTCTTTCTTTTTCCTGTAGCTTTAGGTTTTGGAGGCATTTCTTCCTTTGATTTTCTCCCGATTGGGATCTTTGGAGGAGGAGGGGGCTTATCCTTCTTGACATCAACACTTCTAGTTTGTCTACCGGTTGGTGCACTAGAGGTTCCTGCCTTCATTTCTTCAAATTTGGTTCTTGCTTCATCAATCATTTCCTTTGTGAAGCATTGTGCAACAATAAATTCTTCAACCTCTTTCCTGACTGTTGGTGTAAATAATTATTCATCTTGGATATTATTACACCTTACTTAAGTTTACTTAGGATAATGCATTTCATAGTAGTTTGGGTATGAGACACTTGGGTGTTTGTGCCACATTGGGATAGTGTGTGATCCACCTCATGTGAAATATTTTATTATTTCTCCTACCTACCCACACCTATCTCCTACCTACACTTATTTCTTATTGAGCCACATGTCATGTTTGTGTGCTCACATATCCTTATAGCCTTGCCTATATATACAGGCTCATATTCATTGTATGTAAGAACTATTGATCATTTATGTATTGATTAGAATACAGTTTATTCTTGTCCTATATTTTTTCTCTATTTGTACATTTCATTGAGCTCTTGATCTCAAAAAAATATCACATGGTATCAGAGCCATTATAGTATCATTGATTCATCTTTGAGAGGCATTTTTGCAATGTCAAGACGCAGATCTGAGGAGCAACCTCTTTTGGAGGCATCATAGACCAAATCCGACCTTGCCATTGCGTTCGGGTGGCTGTTTCCATGAATTTTGGTTATAAAGTTAGCCTATTTTGGTGAGAAATTTTTTCGCCAATTTTGCTATATTTGTATGGATTTCTAAATTTGTTTTTAAAAAAAATTATTTTCCGCAAAAATATTTCGATTTTTTTTTTGAAAAAAATAAAAATAAAAAATTTTGACAAAAAAATTATATATATATTTGGGGGGTCCGCAAACCCTCCCGTGACCTACCGTACTGCAAGTTTCGTGCAACCCGCTCGTTCGTGTCTTTGTCGTACCTACAGTTGTAGCTCCTCCGGTTACCCCTGTGCTGCAGATCACATCGATGATTGTGCTCTCTGCTTCCACCAGCCGTATCATCTCCCAACGACCGTGTTCTTTTCTAGGTCCACCGTCGGCGGTCCCCATGGCTCCTCCCAGCATCGACATCACCAACCAGCATCATCAGCTCTCTGCCCCGCCCGCCTCATAGCTCCACTGGCCTCGGCCACTAACGTCGACCCCAGTCCGGCCGGGCCCTCTACGGCTGGTAAACTCGCCTTCTGGCCTCCTGTAGCTGCTCGAGTCCGGGCTCCACGTGAGATTCCGACTACCACCTGGTGCCACGTTAACACTACAAAGAGTGACTCATCAACAAACAAATCTGCCTCTGCCACGTCACACCTATCACGTTAGCATCATCCACGTCATCTGTCCATACTGTACAGACAGAACGTAGGTAGGGAGGTGAAGTTTTTGTGATAGCTAGACGATCTTAAAATTTAACCCCACAGTTCGCTGACGTCATTATTTTTCAAAAAAAAATTGCAGGCCTCTCTCATTGAGCTTTTTTGGTGCAACTTCAAATGGCCATATCTTGCTCATTGTTGCTCCTTTTTTGGTGAAGTTTTGTTTGAAATGGGCTATATTTTGTCTACTTTCACATGGTGGAATTATTTTATGATTTTGATTGATATATTTTTCATAAAACTCAGTTTTTTGGTGACGATACCTATCAAATCCTCATTTTTGCAGCTTTTGAGACTCCGTTCGAGCTCATACGAACTCCTTTTCAGGTGCCCTTTTTTTGAAAGTGCATAATTTTTTGTCTACTCTTATAATATGCTATCAACTTGCAGCAATTTTGGGTAGAAATTTCACTTTCATCATATGGTCTTATTTGGCCAATTTGGCACTTGTATTACATAGATCTATTTTGTTGGTCTTGTGCATTGTAGTTCTCAACCTATTGGGGCAGTTTAAAAAAAAAATCAGAAGTCCACCTTGGCATTGTTTGGAAGTGGCCTATTGTACACACACTACATATAAATTTCCAAAATCATCATTTTTGGGGGGTACTTTGATTGATTGAATTTTTTTGGGGGGGGGGGTGTCTCTTGTGCTTTTGGGCTCTTGTGTTCCTTCCTTTCTTGCTGCTATGGGGTCTTCTAAGTTTCCTCTCTTAACTCCTCATAATTATGCTATTTGGAAAATTGATGGATGGAGTAAACTTATGGAAAAATGACTAACTCATTACATTGATGGAACTATTGTTGCTCCCACTGATCCTAAGGTTGATCTAGTTGGTCACTTGGATTGTCTCACTAAAAATATCATGGAAATTGGTACCTTAAGAAAGTATGTATCAAAGGATCTCATTTTTCATATTGAGAAGTGTACTCTAATCAAGGATGCTTGGCAAAAGTTTCAAGAATTGTATGGTCAAGTTGATGAGATTAAGGAATATCAGATTGATAGTGATTTCACCATGTTAGATCCCAAGAACTTTGATACTATACAAGATTATGTCACTAAGGAAAAAGAGTTGAGGGAACAACTCAAGGATTGTGGCATTGATAAGAAGGATACTCAATTGATCTTTAATTTGATGGGCAAGATTCCACAAGAATATGCAGCATTTGCTTCTAGTTTCCAAACCCATAGGATTACAATGGGTTCAAGCTACACAATGCCTACATTTGATGCTTTCCTTGAAATGTTGATGATGGAACAAACTAAGTTGATAAGCATGGGAATTCTTAAGGCTTCTAAGTCTAAAGCATTAGTGGCAAACCAAGGGAACAAATGAAATCAAGGAAAGGACAACTCCAACAAGAAGAAATGGCAATCAAAGCCTAAGGACAAAGCACCACCTTCTCCACACCAAGAAGATTCATCCTCTTCCAAGAGGGACAATTCACCAAAGAGGAGAGACCTACTTTTGCCTATTGTAAAAAGTTTGGTCGTGAGGAGCGTCGTTGTCATTTTAAGAATATTGATGAGCTCACACACATCCTCAAAAAGCATAACATTGATTTGCCTAATGTCTACAAGAAGGATGATTCATCAACTTCAACTTCCTCACATTCAATAGGAAAAGGGAAAGCATTCATGGCTTCTACAAGTGGGAAGACTCACTCTTCTGGGACAAGAAAAGGAAAAGCTCTTTGTGCTAGTACAAGTCATGATTTAGGGAGATGGCCTCTAGATTCAAAGGCTTCTCATCATATGGCATCTTCACAGTTTATGTTCTCTACATTTGAGCCTTGCACCATGCCACAGATTTTGATGGGAAAGGTTCTATTACCATTGGGGATAATTCCTTCAATGATGTGTTGTGTGTACCCCATTTGACAAACAATCTCCTTTCCATCTATCAAATCACACATGGCGCAACTAAGAGAGTTATGGAGTTCACACCTCAGTTAGTTTTCATTAGAGACTTGGAGACTAGAGCTATCATTGCGACTGGGGTGGTTGATCATGCATCTTGATTATACTCCTTTTTTGGATTTTGTTGATGATAATGATTTCACATTTGATGATTATATACATGATGATCACACTACTTGTGATGGTTCAGATTTTGAGGAGAACTTTGGGTACTTGAACATGGGGATTCTCACCTAGTGCACTTGATGATGCACATAGTGCAATAGTTTTTCCTTCATGTGATTCAGTGCAGTGCAGGATATATCTTGTCTTCCAGCTTCAGTTTCTTGGGATGAGTACTTGACAGACATTGCAAGTTTGTTTGTGGAATCCTACATTGCAGATTTGGGAGACATCATTGATGATATTTATCTTCTCTTTGATGAAGGTGATCCTTCTTTGATTGTTGTGAGGGAACACTCTGACCCTCTTGTTCATTCTCTACATGATCATTCTTTCAAGGTTGACATGATTGTGGATACTTATGTACAATAGTTGAGGAGGTCTATTTATGTTTAGAGGAGACATGTGAGTCTTTGGGACTTGTTCTACTTTCTTCTCCACTAGATCTTGGAGTGCCTCTTTTAGTAGTGTGGAGCAGTTTACCACCTTTGGAAGGGGTATCTTTTATCATCAACATGGGGACACGAGCTATTTTTCAGAGATTCCATTCATCATGAGTTTTTTTCAGACATCATCCCTTCATGATTGGGGAGACCTCATGGATACACCTTTGGTTTTGTTTCTTCCTAAGGGGAGGAATGTTGTTCAATGTTCATGGAGCAGTTTCTTCATACATCATCGAGCTTCTATCATTGGTGTAGATTCCACATTGAGGGGGTCTTCCTAGCTTCTCTTCTTCTCTCATATGGGGGGGACTTTTTCCTCACATGGGGTTTTGTTCCTCACATACTTCTATGAGAGTTCTCTTGTATAGTTTTCATCTCTCTTTTGGGGGAGATTTTTTTCCCATTGGATTTTTCTCCCTTTCCCCACTTTGTGAGAATTTCCATTGCATTGGTTTACATGCATTTTCATTTGTACATGGGTACCTAACATGGCCTTGTAGCCGAGACCCATCTTGCATTGCTTAGTTGCATTGTAGACTTAAGTGGATTCCCCTAACTTTCACTTAAGGGGGGTGTTGGTGTAAATAATTATTCATCTTGGATATTATAACACCTTACTTAAGTTTACTTTGGATAATGAATTTCATAGTAGTTTGGGTATGAGACACTTGGGTGTTTGTGCCACATTGGGATATTGCGTGTAGGAGCATTTCCACCTTTTATGGTGTTGATCTTGTTACTACTCTATCATATCCACATATTGTGGAGTGATAATTCCACCTTCAGTGGGTGATCCACCTCATGTGAAATATTTTATTGTTTCTCCTACCTATCCACACCTATCTCCTACCTACCCGTGTTTCTTATTGAGCCACATGTCATGTTTGTGTGCTCACATATCCTTATAGCCTTGCCTATATATACATGCTCATATTAATTGTATGTAAGGACTTTTGATCATTTATGTATTGATGAGAATACATTTTATTATTGTCCTATATTTTGTCTCTATTTGTACATTTCATTGAGCTCTTCATCTTGGCAAAATCTCACACTAACCTTTTTTTCTTTTTCCGATGTGGCCAATTCATCATGTACCTGTATAGATTTCTCTTTAAATGTCCCAAACCTAGATACATTAGGATCTACCAGTTTGGATAGAAGGTGATCAACATAAATTATCTAAATGTCTACTTCAACATCATATCCCATAGGAATTACCCATGAAGTCCTTGGGTCTACAACCTCCATCTAACAAGTATCAGTATCCACCATAAAACATATGGAGTCTTCATACCTTTTCACAACATGCTCTGGCATATGTTTTCTTCTAGAAATAAATGAAGTATCCCCTGATTGTCTTTGTAAACTCATTTCCAAGAGTCTCAATGTCATTCTTGATTTGCAAGACCATCGGTGTATCCTCAAACCATTGGATATCACCTATACCGAGAAAGAAGTTTTGTAAATAGAAGAAAAATCCTATAATCAACTGACCAAACTTGAACTTCTATAACTTATCCTTCTTGATTGACTCAAGATTCAACATCAATTGTGCTCTCAAGGTTTCTGATAGATCATAATCAACATTCTCTTTCAACATTCAGTGAGCTATGTGGATAGCAACTCCGAGAATGATATTCATCCGACTTGAATGGTAAACTCTGTAGCCGATGACCATAGATGCAAAATTCATTGCAAGATCATCTTTGTCTTTGCACGACCATCCCACTTTGACTTTGTCAGCCAGATAACCTCATCCTTCGAAATTGATCTCAAAATAGGAACTTCACTGGTTGCCCATAATCCGGTGACAACATGGATAGACTCTTTTGTGATCTTGTGTGGTCTATCCAACCACATGAATTGATCATGAATCCTGCTCAAAACATATCTCACATGCTCTTCTTTAAAATCATCAATAAATTTCACTGCATGGTGAAAAACATTATCAGTTACCCTTTTGAATTCATCCTTCATCACTCCTTTTTTATTACATAGTAATAGGTATTTGATCAAAGATAGAAAATATGCCCAAATCCTCTAGTTTGCAATTAATGTATAATATAATGTATTCAACATGTAAAACACCATAGGGTACGCTATATAGGACTACAATTGGATCTATCTCCATGGATTTATGTGGATGTCTCTTGAATTCCAGTCAAGGTATTTTAGTAATATCAACAATATGTGGTGTATCTAGTGTGAAAATCAAACACATACTCAGATTCTGAGAGAAATACCTTTAGAATTCTTCACGGCTAGGGTTTCTGATCTGAATGCTCTTTCACCGATTCACTTTTCCACATATCTTCTCAATCCACTATCGAATTCACAAAAGTAGCAATCAAATGCTCTTGTTTGTTTCTCTCACTCACCAAATGTGCTCTCAAAAATGCAAAGTGAGAAATGATACTGTAAAACACTTTTTTATTTGCCTTTTACCAACTGCATTTAATGCTAAACTAGCTGAACATACCCTCATCACCATTCAACCCTAAAACTTGCTACCGGTTCACAAATCACATTAAAATTTATCATTTTACAACTCACAATCACTCCATAATATAAAAACATGTAGATTTAACTTACCACACACCATTTAGGGGGTACGAAAATGGATTTGAGAATATGCTCCCCCTAAGCTTCGTACATAGCTTAGTTTACTGGCAAGGGATTATTCACACTAGGTGAAGAATTCGAGTCTTCTGATGGTTTCTTCTCACTTATCTTCCTCCATATCCTATTCATCCCACTTTTGGTTTCTTCCACATCTACCTTCTTCATTCCTTTCTGGTCAACAAACTGATTAACTAGTTGGTTCATTCTATCTCTACAAAACCTTGCAATATGTCCCAGTTTGTGACAATAGAAACATGCCATTATAGATGCTCTCCAAGGTCTAGTGTTGCCTCTATTAGTTCTTCTCTCACAATTCATAGAAGCATGACCATAGTTGTGACAGATTGAACATTTCACATTCCATCTGTTCTCCATTTCATATGGACTAGACTGGTTTACATAAGGTATCTACCAAGTAGGATTTCTTCGGTCATTGTAAGATCTCTGCCATTCACCATTAGACCTTTGATTCATGTAAGATCTTTGATTGTTCACTCTTCACTTGCACTTAATACCTATATGCCCATAATTGTTGCAATTGAAACAATATACATCAAAATTTCTATGCTTATATCATTCATATGCATTAGGTCTATATCCATCAACAATATTGGATCTACTTCTACAAACATTTGTAGTATGTCCTACCTTATGACAATTAAAACATACTCATTTGTAGGTTCTCTTACCGATGTTCTTCTTGGTCTTTAGTATAGATTTGGCTTCATCCATGGTGTCCTTGGTACTAGCTTATTCTCCTTGTTCAAAAGTTGTGTATCCCAAGCTATGTATATCTCTTTTCTACCTTTGTATCTAAATTTGTTCATCAACGATAGCAGTGATCTTGTTGAATTTAGCTAGTAACTCATTGCATCAACCAACTCTTTGGTAAGCTCCTCATTCTTCTTTGTGAGACTTACTCTAAGATACATAGCCATGTCTAGATCAACTTGCATTTCCTCTTTTTCTTGTCTTTCCTCATGAAGATGTACATGAAGGGTACCAATCTCCTGATTCGGCTTAAAGATCTCATGCTCCTTCTCTATTATTTTGTCTTCAGCTATCCTCTTGGCTTCCAACTCTTGACTCATTCTGATGGTAATGGATTCCAACTCTCTCCTTAGATTTGACTTCATCATTCAATGTTTCCACCTCATTGGACAAGGTATCAATTTTTGTTTCCTTGGATGAACTGTTTTCCCTAAGTTCCATCAACTACTCATCCAACTCTCTTCTCTTAGCCAATGAAGCTTTGTACTTGACTCTTAGTTCACAAAGGGCTTCTTCTAATTCTCGAAGCCTATTTGAAAGCTCTATGTAACTCATTGAACTTTCCTCCATGTTAGCCTTATAGATCATTCCCAAGAGGTTAAGGCTTAAGGGAATTAGGCTATCATACCACTTGATAAACTTATAAGGCACTGAGAGGGGGGGTGAACCAGTCCAAGAAAAATCTTAATAGATCTGATAACAACTTTCACCAACTTGAAAATCAATAATAATGCAAGAAATATAACCACATAGGCAAATATCCAACAAAGAATGCAAACCATAACACATTCATTTTTCAGGTGGAAACACAAATGGGAAAAACCATGGTAGGAATTAGTACCCACAAATATCAACTAACTACGATATAGAGATCTGACCAGTTAAGGTCATACAACCACCCTGTTAGGGGTACACCCAGTTAAGAGTGGCTTAATCTTGTTAAGAGCTATACAATAAGGCCAATTACGACCCAACCCTGTTAGGAACTACCCACATTACTAGGATTTACAAACACAATCTAATGTGTCACCTTGTCAGAGGATTTCACCTTTGGACCTACTAAGATCCTACCACACCCTGTTAGGAGTGACCTTGTTAGAGGATTTTCTTCCTACAATTGTTGGGAAGACAAAAAGTTCAATTGAATTGAAGTTAGCACCTCTATGATTGATTAGATCTGCTTATGCTCTGCTTCTGATTATAGTTTTTGGAAAATAAAGATGAGGGGAAATCTGGTTTCTATGTGTTACAATACTTGGAAGGTTGTGGAGACTAAGTATGTTCTATTGGTGAATGGTCTTAAGGCTTCAGATGAGATTCAAGCCTACGAAGATAATGAAAAAGCAAGGTATGCTATCTTTAGTTCATTGTAAAAAACTGAATTGACAAAGGTCATTTCTTTGAATACTGCTTCTAAGGTTTGGAAAAAGATGAAAGCCATTTATGAAGGAAATGAGAGAGATAAGTTTACAAAGAGACTAATAGCTAAGCAAAGATATGAAAATATAAAGATGGAAGAAAGAGAAGACATTGTAAGCTATTTTGAGAAGCTTGATAATGCAGTGAATGAAATTAGAGGCACATGGATGATGAAGATGTGATTGACAAAATCTTGATAACATTAATAGTAAGCTACATCGATAAGATCTCAGTTATTGAAGAAACCTATGATCCAAAGAAGTTCACTAGAGAGCATCTATTTGGTACCTTAACTGCATTTAAAGTAAGAAAGTTTGGAATGGACAAATACAAATCAGAGACCGCAATCAAAGCATTTGAAGATGGCCTGGATGGTGAAGAGAGATTGAATGAAATGGAAGCAAACTTTGTAAGAAAATTGAAGAAAGGCACTGACAAGTACAAAGGTAAGTTACCCTTTAAGTGTTTTAGATGTGGAAAGATTGGTCATATTGCAATTAGATGTTCGAAAAAGGAAGCTAGACAAAAATTTAGGGAGAACAAGGGAAAATTCAATAAGAAAGCCTATTATGTTAAGGACGATGCTAACATTTGAGATGATGAATCAGACTATGAGGATGGTTATTATTTGTTTCACACGGATCTTAATAGTCTGACCTAGATTTGGTTCACATGGATCTTAATAGTCTGACCTAGACAAGGTGCCTGAAAGGTGAAAGGTATTTCATGTTATTGATTGATGATTATTATAGAATGACTTAAATTGCATTCTAAGACATAAATTTGAAGCATTAGAAAAGTTCAAGATATTCAAGGCAAAAGTTGAGAATGAGGTTGACAGGAAAATCAAGTGTTTAAGGTTAGACAGAGGAGGAGAATTCATTTCAGAAGAGTTTAATAAATTTTGTCAGGAGCATGGCATCATAAGACAATTATTTGGCCCCTAGGTACCACAAAAAAATGGTGTAGTTGAAGCATGGCATCATAAGACAATTATTTGGCCCCCAGGCACCACAAAAAAATATACTTGAAAGGATGAACCGAGCTATACAAGAGATAGCTAGAACTATGATGAAAGGAGAAGAGTTAGTAGAAGTAGAGTAGATGAAGGCATATTCTTGGGTTATTCAACAAAGAACAAAGCATACTGATGTTACAACAAAGGTTTAATAAGATTGTTGAAAGTGCAAGTGTAAAGGTTTATGGAAGTACCACAAAGGATTCAAAAACTATAACAAGATATGAATCTGATGAGCCTGAAGAAGAGAAAAAGAAAGAAGAAAGAAGTGAAGAAAATAATGATCAAGATACTTTGACAGCTACATCTAAGACTCCAGGCTATGTTTAGAAGAATAGATTACTGAGGACAAGAGTAAAGGTGCTATCACAAGAAGCAAGGAAACACAAGAACAAGACTTGTTGTGTTTTCTATCTCAAATTGAGCTAAAGTTAATAGAATAAGCTTCTAATGATCAGAACTAGATGAAGGTAATGAAAGAGGAACTGGATCAGATTGAGAAAAACCAGACAAGGGAGTTAGTCAATAGACCAAAAGACAACAATGTGATTGGAACTAAATAGGTATTCCACAACAAGCTGGATGAAGATGGAAAGGTTGTAAGAAATAAGGCAAGGCTGGTTGGCAAAGGATGCACTCAGATTGAATGCATTTATTTTGATGGAACTTATGCTCCAGTTACACGGATGGAGGAAATCCAGGTGTTCCTAGAATTTTCAACATTTAAGGACTTCAAGGTGTATTAGATGGATGTAAAATAAACATTCTCAAATGGAGAATTGAAAGAACAAGTTTACATTGAACAACTAGAAGGTTTTAGGTTGAGATATGTGTTGGAATCAAGGAACACTGAGACAAGGGGGTGAGTCAGTGTTCTACAATTTTTAACTTTATTCAACTAATCCTTCAACCACTTAATACATATGAATAAAAGAAAGATGCAAGAAAAAAAAACAAATATCCCCAACACCACAACACCAATATTTTTATGTGGAAACTTGGTTAAGAGAAAAACCACGGTGGGGATGAACCCATAATATAAATATACTATGCAAAAGTATAGAAATATTACAAAGAGGAATAAACATGCATTCAAGCACATTGCGGAGAGCTCACTACTAAAACAAAGAAGTGATACAACCCTAGGATGAATCATTGTCTTACAAAAAATTATTGAAGTATATGAACTAAACAATAGCCTCCACAAATGGCAAATTATATTTCAGGTTAAGCACATTTATAGACATTTCATACTCTTCCTTATCCTGCTTTGATTCGCTATTCTACATTAATTCAGAGCATAAATCTCTGAATTGTGCATGTGAAACTATGCACCATCGATCAAACACATTTTTTCATACACTAAATGATCAACTACATCGACCTTATATATCTGATACATGAAATCACATCAGCTACATATCAGCTCAAGAACATATAACATATTCACCAATCATGTATGAATAGTTGACTGAATCCAATCTCCAATGCATATGCAGACCAAAAAGAATTTTCCACATTCTTCCCAAATGTTGGCTAAACATCCTCAAATGCAAAAACAATTACCAAATTGGCTCCAATAGTTTTGCACAATGATCAATTACACAAGTTGGTCATACTATCGTGTTCAACCCAAAATCTGATATACTAGATCTTCTAACTTGCACATGAATTATCATCAAAGGCTAAAATAATAGAATAAGGTATAACAAATATCTATCAAGCTTCCCATATCTTTGAAACAAAAAATATGCAACTAAAATTAAATACCAACCAAAATAAAGAACTCTGCCAGATGCTCTATTCTAACTTCACCAAACTTGATCAAATCTACATCTGGAAGAAGGAGCAATGTTTCTATTCTTCTTTGGCTTAGGAATAGAGGCTTCTGGATAAGTTGCCTTTGATACTAATTGAAGAGGGGAAAATAGATTTGAAGGTCAAATGATCAAAACATAATGAAATAAACATGCAGAATGCTAAAATATCATTAAAAGACCATTTCACCTTGCTATTTTACCTTCTCCTTTGGATTGAGCTTGATGAAGTGAAGGCACCCCTTGATAATGCTCCACTTGATGTGCTCCTTTGATTGCTAGATGTGGATGGCTCTCCAATGTTGTGCACAAATAGAATGGATTTGAAAATGATAAGGATGAGATGATCAAGTTTCCAAGATGATTTCCTAGGCTCAAAAGGGCAACATAAGCTTACTAGATTTCAAGATGTTTTGAATGAAGGGATGGAGCCCTATTTTATAGGAAGAGAAGAGGAAAATAGATGGCTAGGATGAATTAGAGATGAAGGGCTAAGATTTACTTGTGAGCTCACACAAGGTCCAAGAGAGGGTGTGGAGACCAAGAAATATACCTTAAAGGCATTTCGTATCTCCGCACTCCACAAGATGCATTGGAGGAATTCAAAATTCTCCAAAAAAGGATATCATGGGGATTGGAGGAATAAAAAAGAATTAAAAATTCCTTGGGAGAGGGGATGCCTAGAGGAATGTGTGATTTTGAAAATCTTACATTCACCTAAGAAAAGAGCATTTAAAGCTAATGGCTAGATGAAAAGGACAAATAGTTGACTTTGTGGCTAATCATGTTGATTAACCATTAACGACTCATTAGGAGGGGGATTAGAAGAAATGTTAGGTGGGATTAATATTTGTAGGATAATTTGACTAGGAGAGAGAATGAGTGGAGGGAATAAAAAATTAGAAGAATAATTTTAAGTGAGTTTAGGGAGTTTCTAGAAGAATGTATTAAGAAGATGATTTGAAATTAATTAGCTAGATGAGGATTTGATTTTTTTAGAAGAATAAAGAAAGGGATTGATTTATTAAATAAATCAATCATATGCTATACTGACAATATTAATTATATTTAATTAATATTGAGAGGAATTTGAATTAACATAATTAATTAATTAATTATGCGAGGAATTAAAAATAATTATTTTTAAGGGTCTACATTTTGCCCCTCTTTGAAGCGAGGTGTGATGACACATTGATTCAAAGAATAATCTTGTTTTGATGCTGATATTGGTTTGATAGGATGCCCCGACTCTTTATTGATATATTATGGTATGGTGATGCCCCCTCGGGAGATCAATTGAGGTATTTGATCTTTGGAGTTTTTGTGAAATTGATATCTCGATAGATTTGATTTGAATCGATTGATAAGATCTAGATTCAGTCTAGTTTCAAGAAGAATTCATCCTGTATAAGACAAAGATGATCAAAGTGTCTGGTTTCAGGAAGCATTCATCCTGTATAAGACATGATTGATCACAATATCTGGTTTCAGGAAGGATTCATCCTATATAAGACATGATCAGAGTGTCTAGTTTCAGGAAGGATACATCCTGTATAAGACATGACTGATCACAACGTCTAGTTTCAGGAAGGATTCATCCTGTATAAGACATGATCGGAGTGTTTGGTTTCAAGAAGGATACATCCTATATAAGACATGACTGATCACAACATCTGGTTTCAGGAAGGATTCATCATGTATAAGACATGATCAGATCACAACGTCTGGTTTCAGGAAGGATTCATCTTGTATAAGACATGATTGATCACAATGTCTGGTTTCAGGAAGGATTCATCCTGTATAAGACATGATCGGAGTGTCTAGTTTCAGGAAGGATACATTCTATATAAGACATGACTGATCACAACGTCTAGTTTTAGGAAGGATTCATCCTGTATAAGACATGATCAGATTACAACATCTGGTTTCAAGAAGGATTCACCCTATATAAGGCATGATCAGAGCGTCTGGTTTCAGGAAGGATACATCCTGTATAAGACATGAATCAGAATCAGAATTGATTATGAAAAAGAAAAAAAAAATAGAGGAAGAAAAATTAAGGTGGAAAGGATAGATGAGGAACAAATATGAAGCATTCGTGAGGTATTTGGAAAGAAGAATACGAGATGTAAGACCGCAGAGGAAAATGGGGGCAATTGTGAACTCCATGGGATTATTGAGTTTAGGATTTGATGGAATGATGGTGAGATTTTGTGCACAACAAATGTGGAGAGCCAACCTAGTTTGATGTTGCCCTGAGTGACTTGCACCACTGATTATAGAAATCAGGATGCCATGAGAAACGCAGGGTGTGGACTGACTCTGTAGACAAATGAGAATTTCTTGCACACAACAATGCGAGTGTTAAGAAACACTAATACAGAGTTGTGGGTTCATGCAAGGAAACCCTCAAACACACCGATACCTCTTGTACACGAGAAGGTAAGTGTTGATAAACACTAGTACCAGGCCGCCGATTTATACAAGAAGGATCCAAAACATGCCATACTATGAAATATGCCCCAGTATGCACCTATCATAATGTACCTGGATATGGAAGAACCCAGGCAGTCGTAAATAGTGGCAGTTGTAGGGAAAAAGATGCAAGCCTATATGAAAAGATCTAACAAAATCTAACAAGTCTCTTCCTTGCGACCACATGATACCTCTTGCCAAGAGTAGAACTAGGATGGACTTGGGATTGTTTCTCAAGACTTCTTGAAGCTTACACATAGAGGCATAAAATCTCAGTTTCAATGGGACATTCCTTGTTCATGACTCGGGTGAAGACTCATCATCATACACATGTTTTATTAGGAGGCGAAAAAGAAGGAATGTTGCGCATGGGTGGGCTCGATGGCCGATGATTTGTAGTATCGACATGATAGAAAGTGGATCCGGTTATTTACCTTGGCATCTGCATAGAGGTTTTCACCAAGGTACTTGTCCATAGCGCCACCAAGTGGTTTTCACTAGTGGACGAATTGTTTGTCTTTCTTTTTCTTTTTTTTAAAAAAAAATTTCTTGATTTTTTTTTACCATTTAAGACTTTCTGAGGACTAAGCATAAAATATTTTGAGGTACATGATATTCATTGGATCATCCAAAGGATTGCCTTCAGGAGTAGCCAACTGATAAGCTCCTGATCCATATTTTGCTGTGATTACATATGGTCCAAGCCAATTAGGCTCAAACTTGCCTTTCTTTTCTCTTTCTTGTAGATTTTTCTGATTCTCCATGAGGACAAGATCACCAACTTGGAATTCTTGGGTTCTAACTTTTTTATGATAACTCATGTGCAGATGATTTTGATATACCCAAAGATGATTCAAGGCCTTGAGACACCTTTCATCTAACAATTCTAGCTCTTGTAAGCGGGCAATTTTGTATTCTTCCTTTGGTAGGATGTTTTGCAGCGATACCCTTAGAGATGGGATCTCGATCTCAAGGGGAATGATGGCTTTGGAATCAAATACTAGGGAATAAGGAGTGGCACCTGTGGGGGTGCGGATGGAGGTGCGGTAGGCCCACAATGCAGGATGGATTTGGAGGTGTCAATCACGGCCTACTTCATTGACTGTCTTTTTGAGGATTTTTATTAGGGTTTTATTAGAAGCCTCAGCTTGGCCATTGCCTTGGGGGTAATATGTAGTGGAGAAGTGGTGTTGGATGTTGAATTTTTGGCAGAGTTCTTTGACATCCTGGTTCTTAAATTGTTTACCATTACCTATGATGATAACTTTTGGGATGCCATATCGGCAAATTAGGTAGTTCAGGATGAATTTGGATATTTGCTTGCTGGTGGTGAAAGTAAGAGGGATAACCTCTACCCACTTGGTGAAGTATTCGGTGGTGGTGATAATGAATTTATGTCTGTTGGAAGATGAAGGGTGGATTTTCCCAATGAGATCGAGCCCCCATTGCGAGAAGGGCCATGGTGTAATGAATGGCTGCAATTCTTGTGACGGTGCATGAATCTTGTCTCCATGCTACTAGAAAGGGATGCATTTCTTCACATAATTGTATGCATCTTCTTCCATTTTAGGCCAATAGTATCCTATTCTCAAAAAAATTTTAGCCAATGTGAATCCACTTGAGTGTGCCCCAAAGATACCCTCGTGTACTTCGCGTAATGCCCATTCTGCTTCTTGTTTATCTAAACACCTTAGGAGGGAACCATCAAAATGCCTTTTGAATAAGGTGTCTGCAAGGATGGTGTAACAGGCACATTGGTGGATGAAGGTTTGATATTGGGTTTTGGTGAGGTGTGGGGGAATGGTGTTGTCTTTGAGGAAAGCAAAGGTTTCTTGGTACCAAGGGGACTCGGGACCAACGAGAACACACACCATTTTAGACTTTGGTAGGTCATATGCCGGTATAAACAATTGCTTGACCAAGAACTCGCACTTCTAACTATATGTTGGCATTTGAAGGAGGGAGCCAATGGTGGCCATTGCATCTACAGCCCTATTGTTTGTTCATGGGATTTGGTCAAACTTGATTGCCATGAAATATTGCTTAAGATCTTCAACCATTGTATGGTAGGGAAGGATTTTATCATCTTTTGTCTGGTATTCATCATTGACTTGTTTTATGATGAGTTGGGAATCGCCATAGACTTGTAATTCCTTTATTTTCCAATGGATAGCCAAGCGTAAACCTGTGATGAGGGCTTCGTATTCTGCTATGTTATTGGTACATGCAAAGGCTATCTTGTATGATTTGGGGATGCCATCTCCTTGAGGTGTGACCAATAATATTCCTGCCCCCGATCCATTTTGAGTGTAGGAGCCATCAAAATACAATTTTCATGTGGAGGATGTGGTAACAGTCATAATGAACTCATCTGGTAATTCTATGAGAAGAGGATGGTCGCCTGGAAGTGGAGCTTCAACCAACTGATCTGTAATGACTTGTCCCTTGATTGCCTTTCTGTCCACATATTCAATGTCAAACTCGCTTAAGAGAAACACCCATTTGGCAGTTCTGCCAGTGAGAGCAGCTTGGGATAAGAGATATTTAAGTGGATCAATTTTAGCAATTAATTTTGTCTTATTATTTAGCATATAGTGTCGTAGTTTCTGTGTGTTGAACACTAATGCCAAACATGCTCTTTCAATGGGGGTGTAATTGAGTTCATATCCTACCAACGTCCGACTGATGTAGTAAATGGCGTGTTCCTTCCCTTGATCATTTGTTTGCACCAATAATGCCCCCAATGCCACTGTAGTAGCACATATATACAAAATAAGGGGTTTTCCAGGAGCAGGAGGCATCAATATGGGAGGTGATGCTAGATATTCTTTTAATTTCTCAAAGGCCTTTTGACATAGGAAATCCCATTTAAATTTTGTGTCTTTACACAATAGATGTGCAAATGGATGGCACTTGTTTGCTAGCTATGAAATGAAATGCCTGACAGACTAGAGTTTTCCCTGGAGACTACGTAGTTGTTTGAGATTTTTTGGCAGAGGCATTTCCATAATAGCTTTTACCTTTGCGGGATCAACCTCGATGCCTCTGCGGGAAACAATGAATCCCAGTAGTTTTTCTGATGTGACACCAAACACACACTTTTTGGGATTTAGGCGCAGCTTATATTTTTCCAATCTTTCAAAGATCTGTTTTAGAATGGGGATGTGTTCTTGTCTTGTCTTGGATTTTCCTAGCAGATCATCCACGTAGTCCTCCATAATTTTGTGCAAGAGGTCATGAAAAATTGTTGTCATTGCCCGTTGATACGTAGCTCCAGCATTTTTAAGGCCAAAAGGCATGACCCGGTAATAAAAGGTACCCCATGGTGTTGTAAATGCAGTTTTATGTTGATCCTCATCTGCTATCCTGATTTGGTTGTATCTAGAAAACCCATCCATTAGCGATAACATTCCATGTCTTGTTGTAAGGTCCACAATCATGTCTATATTGGGGAGCGGGAAATCATCTTTAGGACAAGCTATATTTAGATCTTGGAAATTTGTGCAGATGTGGATACCCCCAGTAGGTTTGCCAATAGGTACAATGTTGGAGACCCATTCAACATAATCTATTGGTTTGATAAATTCTATGTCTAACAACTTTTGGAGTTCTGCCTTGACTAGGAGTGCAATATGTGGGTGCATTTCGCGCAATTTTTGTTTTACAGGTTTTGCATCTGGGTGGACGACGAGATTGTGAACCACCAAGGCAGGGTCCAACCCTGGCATATCAGAATAGGACCATGCAAAATTGATTTTTACCTCTGTTAGGAAGTTGATGAAGTCTTGTTTCTCGATTTTTGTGAGGGATTTGGCAATGAGCACATTTTTTGGAATGACCTCGGTGCCCATGTTGATGCTATCTGTTTCTTCTATCAACAAATTTGATTTGTCCTGTGGAAGGTAACCAATGGTAGGGAGGTCAAATTCCTCATAGTCAAGTGCCTTTTCCAGGTTTTCACTTTCAGATACACCCTTTGTTTTTATTTCTTGTTCATCCAAAGGTGCCTCAGGGAGGTTTTCACCTAGGGAGTCATATCTTTTTCTTTTATTATATTTTTTGTGGCTAAGGGCATTGATTTGACTACCAAAGTATCCCTTTTCGTGTAGTTGAATACCCTCAATTCTGCTACAATCTTCCATATTTTGTGTTGTTAGGAGAGCAATGAGAGCATTATCATCGGCACAGATATCTAAAGTGGGTTTGTCTCATTGGCCCCAATCAATGAGTTCAGGATGGACGAGATGTAGCTCATGTGAAGTGGGAGGGGTTACGGGGGTGATGTTATTGATGTAAGCGTCCAAGAAGATATCTTTCTCATATTCATAAGGCATTTCATGGAATTCCTACTCGTCAGCACTTTCAATATCCGAAGGAGGACTAGAAGGGGCACCAATAATAGTAATCTTAGGCACCAAGGTGTACCCCAAGCCTCTGTTGTATCTGTAGGAGATAAGGATTTATGGGTGTTTTTCTTCCTTTCTCCTTTGGTCCCAGGCCGTGTCCTTTGTAACCCATTTTTTCAACTATGGCAGATGCTTTTGGGTACATTTCTTTGGATATTCTTGTTGGATCTTCATCTTCTTCCCCGTATAGCCATGAAGAGATATTTGCTTCGAGGCTCTCGTTATCAAGTGGGCCCCATTGTTGGAAGGAAGTGTTTTGGGTCCTTTTTTTATCTCTTTTGGTTTGCCAAATGACTTAGGAGAGAGAGGGAGGTTGCCTATTAATAAGACATCCTCCAATTTGTATTCTCCACAGCCATTGTCCAAGAGATTTGATTATCTGGTTGGGATGATGTGGAGGCAACATTTGATGTGTCAGATGGAGGCATTGGCGAGGGTCTATTTAGTGGGCAATGATACAGATGCTTCCCCTCTAATAGTTTGCAATATTGAAAAGGTTGGGGATCACCTTTGATAGTGATCACTCTTCCATTATAGGGGAATTTGATGCATTGGTGATAGGTGGAGGGTACGGCCTGCAAGGAATGAATCCATGGCCTCCCGAGGAGAATGTTGTAGGGGTGTTCAAGATCTAGTACTTGGCAAGGGGTTTCAATTGTGATGGGGCCCACTTGAAGAGGTAAGGTGATCATGCCCTTTGAAATTCTTTCTGCATCATCATATGCCTTTATTGTGGTCCTTCCTGATGTGTCTATCAGATCCTCAAAAAGTCCCAATTGTTTTATTAATTTGTATGTACACAGATTAAGCTCGGATCCACCATCTATGAAGATACGTTTGACCTTGTGCTTGTGGATGAGAGCTTCGATGTGCAAAGGTTTCTTATGGTCTTCATCTGTAGGAGCATCTTTGGAGTTAAATACAATGTGTTGTTGGGCAGCAAGGTTTCCAATGAAGACTTGGAATTGGGTGGTGTTGATGTTATCTAGAACGTGTGATTGGAGAAGGGCTTGTTCCAAAATTTCTTTATGGATCGGGGAGATCTTGAGAAGTTCCAAAATGGAGATCTGCGTGGGTGTCTTCCCAAGTTGATCAAGGAGGTCATATCAGTGGGTGGAAGACATGGGTGGGGGGTTTGGTGGGGGAGGGACTCCTTGGATGGTGACCCTCCCTCAATGTGTAGTTGGATTGCAGTCATTCTGGAAATGTGAAGTGGAAGGCATGGCACCTTGAATGACTATCCTATCAGGATTTGGTTTGCTTTGGGAAGAAGGAGAATTGACTCCTTGGATGGTTATGACAATGACATGATTGTCTGCAGGTTCAATGCGAGCTACTACAAAATCAAAACTGGTTATGTGATTAGCGTAGTCATAACCCATTGTGCTAGATGATGAGCCTTTTCCTTTATCATGATTCGGGAAGGGTTCCTGGTACATTTTGAGTTTGTCATTGTTATTACCAGGTTTTGCATTTGCTACTTCAATCTCACCTCTATCAATGAGATCTTGTATGTAGATCTTCAGCTTCATACACTTTCGTGTATCATGTCCCTTGATATGATGGTATTCATAATACTCATTTTCATTATACCATCTCGGTTTGGGTTGATTGGGGTCAAATGGGCGAGTGATTGGAAAAACCACTACACCTACTTGGACAAGTTTTTGAAACACCACTTCAATAGGCTCAACCAAAGGAGTGAAATCTCTTGGAGTCCTGTTATTCGATCGGGGTGGTCGTCCTTGGATTGAGACATTGTTGTGAGGTTTTTTGGATTGATTTGGATTGTCTCAATTATTGAATTGATGATTATTGGTGGTGGATTTTGGGGGAGTAGCCACAGTTTGGACCCGCTTTGCATCAGTTATACCATCATTGACCATATTTTTGTTTTTGGACCAGAATTTTAGCTTTTCGTTATAATAAGAGGAAGAACTTTGTGTTGATTTCTGGTAATGTTTCAAGGTTCCTTCCTCCAACAAGACACGTTCGAGGGTGAGGCCCTTGTCTATCAATTTTTGGAAGGATTTGATACATTGAGATATTAAAGGTCTTGAAAGTTCAGGCACCAAGTTCTTTTGGAATAATTCAATTTGATGTTGTTCTGGTATGTCCCACTAGAATTTCTTGATAAGATGTCACCATCTTTGTAGGAAATTGGTGAAGGTTTCTCCGGGCCTTTATTTTGTATTACATAGGTCCATCATAGAAATACCATTACCCATGTTGTATGCATAGTGGGCCACAAATTTTTCCGCCAAGTCTGGAAAAGAGACAATAGAACCTCGTGGTAGAGATGAGAACCATGCCAGGGCATCTCCCATGAGACTCTTGGGAAAGAGTCTACGAAGATAAAGGTCACTATAGGAGACTTCTTGGCATAGGATGTGGAATTCTTGAACATGATCGTGGGGGTCTCCTTTGCCTTCATACTTGGTGAATTTAGTAATCTCACATCCCAGGGGATATGGTGCAACTGATATAGATGGATCATAAGGACAAGGGCAAAAATCTTCAAACGAGTAAGTTTTTCTTTTATTAGTCCTTTGTTTCATGTCCTTGATGATATTTTTCATCTCTTGAATTTCCTTGATGAGATCTTGTTGTGGGCTTTGATAATGGTGAAGTGTATTTGCCCCAAGAATTGGATGAGCCAAAGAAGGTGCACCACCACCAATATATTGATATGATGAGGAGGTGGGAACATGGGATGTGATGACCGATGTCACTGGGGTTTGAGGGACAGTTGGTTGCGGTCCGCCAACTATTGTGACGGGATTGAATACGGTCCGGATAAAATTTCTGACATTGTTGGGAGGAAGGGAAGTTTGTGGAATAGAAATTTGTGGTTGAATAGAAGGAGGTGGTATAGAAGTTTGTTGGAGAATGGATGAGATCGGATTTGATAGTGGTATAGATGGTAAGGAGGAAGAAGGTGGGATGGAGACCATGGTGGGAGGTACTACGGGTGGCATTGATTGAGCTTGGATGATTGATGGGGCTGCAATTGATTGAGTTTGAATAGTAGGTGCAGCACTTTGTGTGGGAGCAAGGTCTCCTTGTGGTTGTTGGGTGAGAGTGGATCTATTAAATTCAAGCAGAAGTTGAGCTCCATGTTCAAGGAGAGTTTTCAGAAGTGCAGTAGGATTGTGTTTAATAAAATTTTCCATCATCTCTTGGTTATAAGAATCCGCTAGGAAAGTTTGCACTTCCAGACAAAGTTCATCTTGGTTAACCATGTCAAGATTTTGACTTTGATCTTGATCGGTAGGTTGCCCACTTTGTGTATGATCTTGCATGGGATCTTCATATAGGACACCAATGTCTAGCATGCCATATTGTTGTTCAGCCATCTTTTTCTTTTGGGATCGAGTTGCGACCATACACGATATTTGTGATGAAAAGACTTAGGAAAAATGTGATGAAAGGACTTAAGAAATTTGTGATGAAAGGATTAAAGAAATTTGTGATGAAAGGATTTAAGAAATTTGAGGATGAAAGGACTTAAGAAATTTGTGATGAAAGGATTTAAGAAATTTGAAGATGAAAAGACTTGAGAGCTTTGTGATGAAAGGATTTAAGAAATTTGAGGATGAAAGGACTTAAGAAATTTGTGTAGGATTTAAGAAATTTGAGAATGAAAGGACTTGAGAAATTTGTGATGAAAGGATTTAAGAAATTTGAGGATGAAAGGACTTAAGAAATTTGTGATGAAAGGATTTAAGAATTTTGAGGATGAAAAGACTTGAGAAATTTGTGATGAAAGGATTTGAGAAATTTCAGGATGAAAAGACTTGAGAAATTTGTGATGAAAGGATTTGAGAAATTTCAGGATGAAAAGACTTGAGAAATTTGTGACGAAAGGATTTAAGAAAATTGAGGATGAAAGGATTTGAGAAATTTGTGATGAAAGGATTTAAGAAAATTGAGGATGAAAGGATTTAAGAAATTTGAGGATGATTGATGAAGACGGTATGGTAGTAATGGTTTAGAAGAAACTTGATAACTAGGTTGTCTTTGACATGAATACGACTTAATGGAGGATTGATTTGAATGGCAAGTTGTATGAAGGGATATGACCACCCTGATTTGGATGATAGTTGGTGTTTCAAAGGACAAACTTGAATGTTGATGGAGATGATAGACTCTTAGCTTCTCTCTTAGGCTTATGAAAAATGGGACGGACAGAGTTTTGATGCAATTTTGGACTTTGTGTGGGTAATGACTTGGACAATTGTTTGTGTCTTGACAAATGTTTTTGCAAAGTGTTTGGGGATAGTGGTGTGTTTTTAGTCTACTCTTGGCAAGTATGTATCAAACAAAGCAAACACAGTGATCAAATGCATAGTATATCAAAGACACTCATGCTCATATACAACATTCTTAAGGCTGGCAAGGACAATAGTCATTGAATCCCAATTGGTTTCCCATCTACGCTTACCCAGAGCGGACACTTAGATGCTTGACCCCACTGGCTCCCCTCCACGACACTCACTTCTCGGGGCAGCCAAGCATCAATTCCCATGAAAACTCCTCATGGCAAACTTTGTGTCTCTACTAAGGGCCGTAAGAATATGGGTCGCTTCAGAGGTCTGACCTCCTGCACCAATGACTAGAAGGTTTTTGGCTACTATGAACAAGGTGTTTAGTAAGTCTTCCCGTTAGGAGCTACCCTTTGAAGTTGCGCAAGCACAATTGAGGCCTATAGCCCAATGAAGCACCAAGAACTTAGTAGTCACGCAAGCATGATCTAGATCTCTAGGATCTTACTAAGCACCCAATGTGAGAGTGAACTCTCATATAGCCCCAACCATTAACCCTTTCGTAGTCAATGGCCTATTTATTATAGTGAGTTGGAAACCTCAGGTTCGGGTGTACTCACTTGGGTCGTTCCCCGCTTACCTTCTCAAAGAGCAAGTTGGGAGGGCAGGCCTGCTAGAGGTAAACACACAATCAAACAAGAAAAGGTTGGAGGGTCTAGATTTCTGATCATCTAGTAAGACGAGAGCATACTTTCCTACCTTTACGCTTTTCTTAAAGACACATAAGACAATGGTTCATTCTATTTTAATTAATATCTAGGTGCCTAATTTGAATAAATGCACAATATTTGGTTGAATTAGCTAGGCAACCTGTAAAACCACTTGATTAGTAGTTTGAAAAATGGATCCTTCAAAAAGAATCCTACAAAACCACTTGATTAGTAGTTTGGAAAAATAGAGTTTTCAACAAGCATCCTACAAAAAACAACAAAATGACAAAAAATATTATTTTTTTTTATTTTTTTGGGAATGAATAGAAAAACATGAATAAAAACTTTTTTACTAATGACAAATGTGGATTTGAAGAAAGCTTTGATGGGTAAATGGGATTTGACTAGGTTTTTGCCACTTTCCAAGGGATAGGCAAGCGAAAAATGGGAATTTTGGAGGAGAGATGAAGGAATGGGAAAATTTGTCAAAGAGGGGCAAAGAAGCAAAAATTGGAGATGGATAATATGGGAAAAATTTGGAGGTGATTGGATAAAAGGGGAAGGAGTTATGACAAGCCCTAAAAATAGAGAAATATGGGATTTTGGGCTTCAAAAAGTGGATTTTTGGGATAAGGCCTGCAAGGAATGAAATGTGGAAAATAGCAATGCGGAGAATCTGGTGAAGTTTGGAGGAAAATGGAGTCAAGATAAAGAAGATATGGTGAAAAAATAGAGCAAATAGAAACCCTAAATTTAACAGAGCAAACAGAAACCCTAAATTTAACAGAGCAAATAGAAACCCTAGATTTAACAAAGCATACATAAACCCTGGATTAACAGAGAAAACAGAAACCCTAGTTTTAATAGAACAGACAGCCTCACTAAATAGAATAAAAAAAAAATGCCAAAGGTCTGTATTTCTTATTGTCTAGATAGACGAGCATACTCTCCTACTTTCACACTTTCTTGTGGTCAGACAGATTATGATTAAATAGAGCAGATAACACGAAATGAAAAGAAAATGCAGACTACTATTAGCACCTAACAAATTTCAGACATATTAACAGAGTAGTCAGTCGCACTAAACAGATAGAAAAGTGCCAAAAATCTGGATTTCTGAATGTCTAGATAGACAAGAGCATACTCTCCTATTTTCACACTTTCTTGCGGTCAGAGCATACAGTCGCGCTAAACAGAATAGAAAAGTGCCAAAGGTCCGGATTTCTGATTGTCTATATAGACAAGAGCATACTCTCCTACTTTCACACAGATTATAAATAAACAGAACAGATAACAGAGCTGTCGTGTTGAAATAGAAACAACAAATAAATAGAAAACAGAAAAGTAAAAGAATAAGGAGGAGCTGTCGCGCAGAAATGCAGAGCCGCCATTCTGGAACCTACGAAAAAGATAATTTTTTTTTCTGTAGTCCCGCTATTCTGGAACCTGCGTCTCACAACTCACAAAAACCTAAAAAAAAACATTAGTTCTTAGGGACGTGGGTCCCACCGGGCATGCCAAAATGAAGAGGGGAAAATAGATTTGAAGGTTAAATGATCAAAACATAATGAAATAAACATGCAGAATGCTAAAATATCATTAAAAGACCATTTCACCTTGCTATGTTACCTTCTCCTTTGGATTGAGCTTGATGAAGTGAAGGCGCCCCTTGATAATGCTCCACTTTATGTGCTCCTTTGATTGCTAGATGTGGATGGCTCTCCAATGTTGTGCACAAATGGAATGGATTTGAAAAATGATAAGGATGAGATGATCAAGTTTCCAAGATGATTTCCTGGGCTCAAAAGGGCAGCATAAGCTTACTGGATTTCAAGATGTTTTGAATGAAGGGATGGAGCCCTATTTTATAGGAAGAGAAGAGGAAAACAGATGGCTAGGATGAATTCGAGATGAAGGGCTAAGATTTACTTGTGAGCTCACACAAGGTCCAAGAGAGGGTGTGGAGACCAAGAAATATGCCTTAAAGGCATTTCGTATCTCCACACTCCACAAGATGCATTGGAGGAATTAAAAATTCTCCAAAAAAGGATATCATGGGGATTAGAGGAATAAAAAAGAATTAAAAATTCCTTGGGAGAGGGGATGCCTAGAGGAATGTGTGATTTCAAAAATCTTACATTCACCTAAGAAAAGAGCATTTAAAGCTAATAGCTGGATGAAAAGGACAAATAGTTGACTTTGTGGCTAATCATGCTGATTAACCATTAACGACTCATTAGGAGGGGGATTAGAGGAAATGTTAGGTGGGATTAATATTTGTAGGAGAATTTGACTAGGAGAGAGAATAAGTGGAGGGAATAAAAAATTAGAAGAATGATGTTAAGTGAGTTTAGGGAGTTTCTAGAAGAATGAATTAAGAAGATGATTTGAAATTAATTAGTTATGATGAGGATTTGATTTTTTTAGAAGAATAAAGAAAGGGATTGATTTATTAAATAAATAAATCATATGTTATAGTGACAATATTAATTATATTTAATTAATATTGAGAGGAATTTGAATTAACATAATTAATTAGTTAATTAATTATACGAGGAATTAAAAATAATTAAAATAATTATTTTTAAGTGTCTACACTAATTATTGGAATCAAGGAACACTAAGAGGGGGGCTAAATTAGTATCCTGCATTTTTTAACTTTATTAAAATGATCATTCAACTACTTAATGCATGTGAATAAAAGATAGACGCAAGAACAAAAACTGAATATCCATAATAGCATAACACTAAGATTTTTTTGCTTGTAAACCCGATTAAGGGAAAAACCACAATGGGGATGAACCCACAATATAAATATACTCTACAGAAGCATAGTAATATTACAAAGAGGAATGCACATGCATTCTAGCACACAACCTAGAGCTCACTTCTCAAACAAAGAAGGGCTACAACTCTAGGAAGACTCACTGTCTTACAAAAAAATTACTGAAGTATATGAACTAAACAATAGCATCTACAAATGTAAAATTCTAGTTCTATTTAAGCACATTTACAGACATTTCATACTTTGCCTTATCCTACTCCAATTTGTTGTTCTACATTAATTCAAAGCATAAATCTCTAAATTGTGCACTTGAAACTGTGCACCATCAATCACACATCTTTTTCCATACACTAAATGATCAACTACATCAGCATTATATATCTGCAACACAAAATCACATCGGCTATATGTCGACTCAAGAACATATAACATATTCACCAATCGTGTATGAACAGTTGGCTCAATCTTATCTCTGATGTATATGAGGACCAAAAGGAATTGTCCACACACTTCCCAAATGTCGGCTAAACATCCTTTAACACAAAAAAAATCACCAAATCAACTCCAACAACTCCGCACAATGATCAATTATACAAGTCAGCCATACTGT
Organism: Cryptomeria japonica; assembly: GCF_030272615.1. Taxonomy (NCBI): domain Eukaryota; kingdom Viridiplantae; phylum Streptophyta; class Pinopsida; order Cupressales; family Cupressaceae; genus Cryptomeria; species Cryptomeria japonica. The sequence continues at coordinate 409,041,809 of NC_081413.1, read as the reverse complement.
ACTATTCAACCCAAAAACGGATATACCAAATCTTCTAACTTGCACATGAATTATCATTAGAGGCTAAAATCATAGAATAAGGTACTTCAAACATCTATCAAGCTTCCCATATCTCCACAACATAAAATATCCATCTGAAATGAAACACTGACCAAAATATAGAACTCTATCAGATGTTATGTTCTAACTTCATCGGACTTCACCAAATCTACACTTAGATTTCTAGTATAGGCAAATAATGAATCATGGATATAATCACTGATTGGATTTGCCATCAATGAAAACATCTTATGACATGTGCAGTGTCTCTTGCCAACAATCTCCCCCTTTGGTATTGATGGCAACACTTAGTGAAAAATGACTAAGTGTTGGAATCAGTACCAACATATATACATTGCAAAACTCAAAATTTCAAAATTCCAAAATTTCAAAACTCCCCCTAAGAAGAGTACAATAGTTCACATTTTAAGTTTGGATAATCTCAAGAAAGGTTGTGATAGTGATTTGAGTTTTTACTTAAAAACATTTTTGCAAATGTATTAAAATTCATGTAATTTAGAGTAGTTTGTTTGTACATATGCGGCCCGTTTATATAAGATTTTTGTACAAAATTTTCAGATGCAGAACCCCTTCTTTACCATTGATGTCAAAGAGAGAGTGTAGGGCAGTGAAAAATGTAATATTCATCTCAAGGGGAGTTTGGATTTTTGGGTTTTTGAGTTTTGCAATGTATATTCATATTTGGTATTGATTCCAACACAATCATTTTTCACTAAATGTTACCATCAATGCCAAAGGGGGAGGCAGTTGTTAACAGACACTGCATAGGCCATTTGGTGTTGTCATTAATGGAAACCCAAGTCAGTCTACCCATCCATGTTGTTGTATTGGATCATACCAAAAGTCAAATTGGAGATTGGTTCAACTCTGGCAAGCTTAGAACAAAGCATCTGACAGGGTCCAGTATTCTGGCTAGTATTTCTTCTTAGGTTAATATTTTTTTTTGCAAACCTTAAGGAAGGTTTATGGATGTCTAGACTACCTTATTCTATGATAATTTATGTGTTAGTTAGAAAATTCTATGGATCAGTTTTTGGGTTAATGACCGACTTGCTTGGATAATCCTTATGTGGATTATGTGGAATGATCTTGGTGATTGTTTTTGTGGTCCAAGTGTTTTGTCTAGCAGTTTTAGTAATGTGTAATCAATTGTTTTGGTTTGCATTAGTATTTGGGTTTAGATCTAGTCGACAGTTTGTACACACTTCATATAGTGCAAGTTTTCTTGATTCGACATGTAATTTGTTAGTGCCCCAGATGGGGTTTACACAACAAGAGCATAAACCAAGTTGATTCTTCAAATTATCTATGGAGAAGACAACTCCAATTATCAATATATTCAAGGACTTGGACCAACTATGACAAGGATCTGCAAATCCTTCTACACTTTGGGCTCTGCAAAACTTGGGAGGGTGATCCCTTAATGAATTTATGATCTCTATGTCATACTCACAAGTTCACTGAAACAAAGCAAACAATCTTATATACAAGCTCAACAATAGGGAGAATGCTCAAGGATGGCAAATCCTTCAGTGATCCTCAACCTAATTAGAGCATGAGATGGATATGCGTGTAATAAACATACATAAATTAAAATGTATTATGATAATCAATATTTATGTAAAAAATATAGACAAAATGAGCACAAACTAACTATAAAGACTTTGAACAAGCTGTGACCAGTGCCTTATTCCATTAGGAAATTAAATTCATGAAATAAAAATTGACTTACAACATAAATTATCTGATAACATACTGATCTAAGAATATATTGCCTTACAATACATCTCAACTATGATCCAAGCTCAAACTACTTATCAAAATCCCTATACAACCCTACCCACTTTACAATTTTGTTTAAGGATTTTAATTGATCCCTTGGATCAAAGCATAAAAATAAATCACATACATCACAACAATGCACTAAAAGAAAGAAACCCTTGATTCACTTTCATTCAAAAGATGGTAGAATCATACACTAGAGAGAAATAAACTTGAATTCTATTTCATTTATTCAAATGCTATATCTATTTTAAAACAATATACATTTCAGTCCTTTGAAAACTACATAAAATATCACACAAGATTCATTCTATTTTTCTCTATAAAAGACTTTTACAATTTTCTCTTTTTTACCTAAGACCTGCTACATGGGAGAAACCAAATTTGGAACCTTGTCTCCTAGCCTTGAATTTCCTTTTATAAAAAATAAGGGAGCAAACAAGTTGTGGGCCAGAAGAGACACCTGTCACTCAAAAATGACCGATTACCCATAATTTGGTTATAAAATATTCCCCTTAAGGAATGTCACAACCAAGACCAAATGTCTGCAACTAATTCATCTAGACACTTTATACACTTTTTCCCCTTTTGTTGCTGTTGATGAAGATCTGATATATGCCCACCTTCTTGTTGGTCATGTCCAAAAAGTAACCGTTGGAAAGAAACAAAACTTCCTGCCAAACTGTCACATTACACAGTTAGCTAACTAACTATTTATTGTTCTTATTCATCCTTTAAGTAAGTATTACTCCATTTGCCATATTCTTCATTTGATGGCCATTTGAAATTCCTAACCTCATCATCTTTTTCTTTGTATGGAGTATACTTAACTGCCACTTGATTCGCCTCTCTTTCAAAATATTCAAAAAATGTTCTTGTACATATTATCTTGTCCATGATATCCTCTAGCATGCTAGTGTCTAGATCTTCACAAATCAAATCCACTTGAGTGTTGATGACTCTTTTTGCCTCTTCTTTCCAAAATTGTAAAGGCTTAATTTCCCCACTTTCATTCCCAATACTTGGCAAAAGTATTTCATTTAGCTCACTGAAACTTCTCATCAACTCCCTTATTTTCCTTTCTATATTTTCTGGCAGCATCTAGGCTTCCTGCACTGACTTTACCAACAAATAGATTGTCTGAAGTGTAGGTGGCCTCTCAGCATGGTACTTCGAATCCATTGACATTATTCTAAGCTCATTTCCCTTTTTTAACCACTTTTTAAACAAAGGGATTGCAACTTCCTTATCTTTGTCAAAACTTTGAATAACATTAAACAATAAAGAACATAAAGAATAAATGTTATTTAATCTATTGTCCACCTTCTCATTCAAATGAGTTAGCACTAAGCTAACTATCACTCTTTGCTTATGGAAGACTGATCTTCTAACTCCTTTAGCTTATTTTCTAACTCACTGATTTTCTCCAAGATTTGTGCTCTTGTTAGATCAATTGATCTAGTGGGATTAGTCTCTTCATCAACATATGACACTAATGGTATGATTGGAATATCAATCTCACTATCAAATTAAATTGTTGCACCTATATGCGAGACAGCTGGAGACCTATACGTTGATGGGACTGATGCAATTGTGGGAAGTGAAGAGGATGATCCTATCTATTTCTGCTCAAGAATTTGAACTTTAGTCTGTAGATCCGCACACCTCTATTAAAATGCATTATAATCATTGAAAAGCTTCTCAAACTTCCTCATTAGTTCCTCCTTTTCTATAGCTTCCCATTTTGAATTTTCATGGGCCAATTTGGCCACATCAACAACTAACTTTGACACCTCAACATTTGAAGTATCAGAGGATCTTTTTATAATGAAGCTTCCCTTGAAGTCTAGATTTAGATCATTGATATCATACCTCTCAGGCCCTTGTTCTAGTGCCCATATTGCCAAGGTTGCATAATCATCTACAAATTTTGATCCTTTCAGTGCCAACCTTGCTTATTCTTCGGAACTGAATTGTCGATCTTTTGATTTCCTAATTGTATCAAAAGCCACTACATCAGCTATGTCCCATTCTGGCAAAATTAAAAATTTGGTCTAATTTATGATCATCTTGCCTTCATTTGCAGTGGTTCTTTTGAATTCTTCCATCATTTCTTTCTTGACCTCTTCCTGATTCTCCTGATTAGACCTGTTTGGCATTTGGTCCTTTCTCTCACTATTTCTCCTCTTATACTCCTCTATCTTTACTTTCCATACAAGTTGTAGGAAGGTCGGGCTTCTTACAAAGGCTTCATCCTCAATAAATCTATCAAATGCCTCTTTCCTAGCATCTCTAAAGGCTCTACCCTGAATATCTAGAGGAGTGAGATCCAATCCCAAAGTGGGAGGCACAAGAGGAATACTAATCTGCATATCTATTTTTGTCACTACAATGGTATTCTCCTCCTGTTGTTTTTCCATATGATGCTCCTCTCTTTATTTTTCAACCTACCTTGGAGCTGAAAGATGCACATGTGGTGGTGAAGGAATTTTATTTTTTTTCCTTGAGATCAATGATCTTGACCCCTCTATAAGGTTTTACTTGTACCTTTGGGGTTGGCTCTATTTTCATTATCTTCTTTCCCTTCCTCTTGACTAACTTTTCACTATCATTTCCACTCCCCTCTTCACTACTTGTTTCTTCCCTTATCCTCTTTATTACAACACCACCTTTTGGAGGAGGCACATATATAGGTCTTCTTTCTTCTAGCCCATCTGTTCTATGAGGTGGAGGAGGAGGTGAGCCTGGTTGTGTCATTCTCATCTGATGAATTAGGGCTACTTCAGCCAGTGTCATGGGTGTAGGCTATTGTATATTTTTTCTCTCAACTTGTCGGTCATGAACTTCCTCAAGTTTTTTTTTCTTCTTCGTCATCACAAGAATTAGTTCATCAAAATTGTTCATGACAAAATCAACTTTGGCATATAATGGAGTGAAGTTTTTTACTGGATCATAATCGGGATCCATTTTCTGTACTATAGCCCATAGCTTCCTAAAAGCTATCCATTTCTCCTAACTCCAATCCCAAGTCATGAAATCATTCATTTCTTATTATATCCTCAGGGAAATTATGCTCATCGAGCAATGGACCTCCTTTCATTCTTTCTCTGAAAAATATTGTAAAATCCCTTTAGGTCACTATGTCTGACTGTGCTAACCTCTAAATGATAAGGTGCAAAATGTTGGCATATGATGAAATGGCATGTTGATATGATGATAATGTATGTTGTCATTGATGTCAATAAGTGTAAGCGAACCAGTATGCATAATGGAAGAAATTGGTGAACCGGTATGAAGAAATGCAATGAACCAGTGTTAGGGTTTCACTGAGTGTGACTATTCTATGTTAAGTTAGATAAGAGATGAAGATGAGATCATGATGTCACATCAGCTTTGTGCAGATGAAGGATTTCCTTGAGGATCTTGCATGAGAAGATCGACTACATTAAATGTCTACCTTGGGAATGAACATTCTTCTTAGTGGTATGAGAAGAAAGTGTGATGAGTTATTGATTTCTATGTGCAGTGAAGAATGGATGATGCGGATTGTCTTATGATCTGTTCGAAATTGTATTGCTCTATGCAAAGTGTTTGGATGGTCAGGATTGGATTGCTTGTATTGTAAACCTAAAATCCTTAGGATTTAGGGTGTATGCTACCGACCTAATTTTTGTCTATAAGGTCGATGATGTTTGTTATTGTAAGTTGTTGGAAAATGTTGTGTGTGCATCTGAGTGATGAGATACTTGCCAGACCAGTAAGAGAAAACTGTAGAGCGTGATTGCAGAAGTAGAGGAACTAAAAAGGATCTACCTTATCATATAGTGTTGTTATCAGATCAAATCTTTACCTATTGTCTTCTAACCATTTCAATAGAAGGAAAATCCCTTTGCCGAGTACCTTTAACAGGCTTAGTGTAAATCCTCTAACTAGGTGACTCAAGTTCATTAAGTTCTTCAAATCCTCTAGCAAGGTAACCTTTAATAGGATTTCAACCTTTAACAGGGTATATAGCCATCCCTTAACCGAGTGATCTTTAACATGATCGATTCCTAGCAAAACCTTATTGTAAAGTCTTTAACCAGACTAAGCTCCTAACAAAGAAAGCTTCAAAAGAGTTCAAAAACAAGCTTGTGGGTATTCATCCCCACCGTGGTTTTTCCCATTTGGGTTTCCATGTGAAAAATTTGTGTGTCATGTGTTGTGCATTTTTCATGTGATGATTAAGTGTTCTTTGTTTAAGTGATTATGCATGCAGAGCTAATGGTTATGGTATTGGTGAGACACCACATGCATATGTTTATGGGTAAAGTAGATATCAAGTATTAAATGTATTTGAAGTGTTCAAACTTACCGGTCTATGTTGTCTGAAGTCTTACTGTGTTTAACTGGTATTGCCATGGTTAAGTTCAGTAATGAAGACAACCGGTTAGTGTTGTTTTAGCTTGTAAAGATTGTCAGAAAGTCTTTGACTGTATTGATTTACCCCCCCTCTCAGTATCAATTAGGGTATCTATTGTTCATCATTATTCATCAATTGGTATCAGAGGAACTCTAGGTCCTCGGTGATATAAGCTTAACCGCTTGAGGTAAAAGATCCTTCCATAATGATTAAGAGGGAAGGTCCTAAGTTCAATAGAGACAAATTCAAAATATGGAAGGAAACAATGAAGATCTATATCAAGAGTTTGGGTGCTCAGCAGTGGAGCTATGTTCAAAATATCTGTGTAATTCCCACTGGCACTTTAACTAATAATAAAAAAAGAGGGATTCAAGAAAATGGGCAAGTCATGGAAGCCCTTATTAGTAGTTTGTCATATATTGAGTTCATTGATGCATAAGATAAGGACACTCGTAAAGATGTATGGGACACATTGGAAACTATTTATGGCAGTGATGAGCATGTAAAGAAAGCTAAGGAAGAGAACCTTAGAGGAAAATTTGAAGCCACTGCCAAGGGACACTTTTGAGTATCTCAGAAGTAAGTTAGGGGTCCTACCCCTATCTAGTACTCATTGATAGAGTTTGGTGAAAGCATCAATTCTATGACTCCACATAATACTATTTGTGAGTTGATGCTGATTTACACACTTTAGAAGGTTGTCTAAAGTTGTGTAGGAAATAGTGAATGAAGACAAGATGCTCTAGCCGAGATACATTTGTATATGTCTTAACAGCAAGGAAATTACTTCACAGGGGAAGTAATCATGGATCAGTCTTACTTTTGGCATTTTTGTCAAAGGGGGATAAGACTAATAATAGGAGACGATTACAAGAGAAGATTATAGCTCAAGGATAATAGGAGAAAATTAACAGCGTTCGAATCAATTGGAATAAATCAAATTGGTATTGTTATCAATGCCAAAGGGGGAGATTGTTGGCATTACAATAAGTTTTTTGGTTGATGATATTGAGAAGGTTGTTGGAGATTAATGATATAATTGATAAAGGATGATTACTATCTTAATAGTATTATTTTGTCATTGATGTCAAGCAATTGATTTTCTGATTCAGTATGATGTTGCCATATCTTAAAAAATATGATTTTGTTGAGTATACAGATGTCGGTAAGTGACACTAAAAGAATGTGAAAATGAAGGGAAGTAATAAGTTATTCAATGGGCAACTATTACCGAGTTAGACAATGATGAGATTATGCTATTTTGATTGTTTTGATATCCTATATATGTGTATTCAAAGACTAAATAAGAAGGAGAAAATATTTCATGCAATAGAATGAGTAAAGGTTTCATACTATTCTATTTTATCGAGCAAGGAGATAGTCGGTAAACTCCAAGATTATCAGTCACCGAGCGTCATCAGGAAGAAGCAACTGAGACGAGAATGTCTACCAAGTAAAGTTCAGAATTAACAGAGTATCAACTTAGCAGTAATAGAACGCATTGAATGAGTGAATGCATTATTAAATGAAGGATGCCAATGAACTGGAGATTTATAGAAGATTGGAATGTCATACAAGAAGTTTGTTAAGGATCAACGGTAATGAAAATTCAAGAGTTAGATCTATAGCACAGATTGAACGGTCATAACCGAGCACAGGTACCAAGGAAGGAATACAAGTTTCAAAGCAAGATAAAATGTTTTTCAGTTCGAATGATTCAATGAACCTAGTCAAGTTTGAAGATCTGATGGCTAAGATTAATCATGGGAAATGTGATTAAGGAGATTAAGCGGTTAGGAATTGCTTATAAATAAAGAAAAATTGAAGAACAAAGGATGTGGGCAAATAGAAGCACAATGATGCTACAAAAGTGATAACCGAATACAGAAGATTGAAGATCTGATTGAAGAAGAGAGTGAGAAGCCTAGCAAGGAGAAAGATAAGTCTTATGACAAGATTATCTTGAGCACATAGAATCTGCTATAACATTTCAGATGTGAACCTGTAGATATATTTTATTACTGTTATTTATTTTTGTAAGTGACAGGAAATCTCTTAACCAAGTGGACCTAACAGTCTTATTTGTAAATCCTCTAGGAAGGTAACATTCTAATTGAGTGTTTGAAATCCTTTGACAAGGTCACTTCTAACAAAGTGCAAGATTCTGATAGATTTGAGGGAAATCCCTTGACCGGGTCACATCTAGCAATGTGTTTATGTAATCTTTAACAGGATTGGCTTTTAACCGAGCATACTCTAGAAGATTATATTTTCTTGTGGGTCTGAAATCCCATAGTGGTTTTTCCCTATTTGAGTTTCCATGTTAAATATGGTGTCAAATGTGTTTTGATGTTTCAAGTTTATCTATTTATGAGTTTGAATGATATACAGTCATAGGTGCATATCAAGTAAGGTCTACCAAGGTTGAATCTGATTAGAACATTGGATTGTGAGTTTATCTGATTCACCCCCCCTCTCATCTAACTAACAACCACTGTTGTCAGTAAAGTCTTGAGATCATTGTTACCGGTCTATGTAATCACAGTTGTTGCTATTCAGGAACTAAGGTCTATTGACAAAACCAAGGTATCCTTAGACTCTATCATTGCAAAGTTAACTACATATGAGTTGAATAGCTACAATGATAGTGTTCAGAAGACCGAGTCATGTTTTAGAGCATCTATTGCACCAACCAGAAAAGGAAAAGAAGCAATTACCAATTATGGATCCATGCAAAGCAGAGGTATGGATGATGAAGAAATTTTGATGAAGTTTGAAGCTCTTCTTGCCAAGAGACTTCCAAAAGGTACTGGAAAACACAGAGGTAAGCTTCCTTTAAAATGTTTTTCCTGCAATAAGATAGGACATATAGCTATTAACTATCCTAACAATGAGAATAAGGATAAACCGGAGAGGTTTAGAAAGTATAAAGGAGGAAATAGAAGAAATTGTCTTGTTGCAGTGGATGAAGGTGTTACTAATGAAGAATCTGAGGATGAAGAAAATGAAGACATAGTATTTGTAGCTGTAAAGGAAGAAGTTTCTAACAAGAAAGCACTTGTCTCTCACATTGAAAACTCTAATGAGTGGATAATTGATAGTGGTTGTTCTCACCACATGGCTGGTGATAGGAGAAATTTTTTGTCTCTAGAAGAATATGATGGAGGTGTTGTCAGATTTGACACCGATGCACCATGTTTGGTGAAAGGTAAAGGATCCATCTCACTGAATGGAAAAAGTAGTGTAGATGATGTCTACTAAGTAGAAGGTCTTAAGCATAACCTATTGAGTGTTGCTCAACTAAATGATAAAGGAATCATTCTGGAGTTCAAAGGTGGAGTCTGCAGTATAAATGGTAAAAGTGGTGAACTTATTGCCACCGGTAAACAAACCAGAGGTAATCTATTTCAGTTGAATACCAAGATAAGCTGGTGTCTGAAGGAAAAGTTTGATGACAGTTGGATATGGCATAGGAGACTTTGTTATATGAAATTTGATAATATTATAAAGGCTAGTAAGATCAAGGTAGTAAGAGAATTACCTTTGCTGAACAAACCGAAGAATTATTTGTGCAGAGAATGTCAACTTGGGAAGATGTCTTCCTCAACTTTCAAAGGTAAGTCTTTTTCAGTTGAAAACTTATTTGATCTTGTGCATACTGATTTGTGTGGTCCTATGAAAACTAGAAGTATTCAGGGAGATAGGTATTTCATGATTCTTACTAATGACTGCTCAAGAATGATTTGGGTCACATTCTTGAAATACAAGTCTGAGGCATTTGGAAAGTTCAAAGCCTTTAGAGCATTAGTAGAGAAGGAAAGTGGTCAAAAGATAAAATGCCTAAGAACTGATCAAGGAGGTGAATTCACTTCTAATGAATTCAACAAGTACTATGAAGATAGCGGTATCAAGAGGTAGTTGTCTGCCCTAAGGAAACCACAACAAAATGGCTTAGTAGAAAGGAATAACAAGATTGTAGTTGAAGCAGCTAGAACAATGCTAATCTAAGGAAAGGTTGCTCACACTTTTTGGAGAGAAGCGCTGAGCAATCTAGTCTATACTATGAATCGGGTACTCATCAAGAAAGGAAGAGTTAAAACCCCTTATGAGTATTGGATCAGGAAAACTCCCACTATGAGTTATTTTAAAGTGTTTGGTAGTAAGTCCTATATCTAGAGAGGTGAGCATCTGAGCAAGTTTGATGCTAAAAGTGATGAAGGAATATTTTTGGGATATTCCACTAAAAGCAAAGCTCTCAAGTGATACAACAATAAAACACAAAAAATTGTTGAGAGTATCAATGTCAGGGTTGATGAATCCCCTAAGGAACTTGAGGTAACCTGCAATGAAGAAGTGGAAGATGAACTGCGTATAGCCTTCTAGGAACCGGTTAAGAAAGAAACAAGTAAAGATATGAGTGTTCCTGTACTGGTAGAAGCTCTAGTAGGAGAAGAAGAAGAGGTAAGTGAAGAAGAAAAAAAAAAACTAGCAAAACAAGCTAGAGTCATTCCTAGGTATGTAAAACCACATCATGATGTGAATAAAATCATAGGAGATAAAGATGCAGGGATACTCACAAGAAGAAAGGTGAAAGAAAACTCTTGCATGATTTTTGAATTAGAGCCCAAGACTTCCAGAGAAGCACTTACAAATGAAGATTGGATTAAAGCAGTGGAAGAGGAGCTAGACCAAATAGAAAAGAATGCAACATGGTCTTTGGTACCTAGACCAGAGCACAAGAATGTTATAGGTACCAAATGGGTCTTCAGGAATAAGCTAAATGAAGAAGGTATAGTTGTGAGGAACAAGGCAAGACTCGTAAGCAAAGGATATTATCAAGAAGAGGGAGAAGACTATGGAGAAACCTTTGCTCCTATGGCTAGACTGGAAGGTGTCAGAATGCTACTTGCATTTACAACATTTAAGGGATTTAAGGTTTATCAGATGGATGTGAAGTCTGTGTTTTTGAATGGAATCCTAAAAGAGGAAGTGTTTATTGAGTAACTAGATGGGTTTGCCTTATCAGAAGATAGTAACATGGTGTGTAGATTACAAAAATCCCTATATGGATTAAAACAAGCACCTAGGGCATGTAATGAACAGTTACACTCTCATCTTGTGAAGATTGTATTTTAAAGAACAATTGAGGATAGCAAAATCTATCTAAAATCTGAAGGTGGTCAGATTCTGATCTGTGAAGTATTTGTAGATGACATAATCTTTGGAGGAGATGATAAAATGAGTCATGCTTTTGCAAATGATATGAAAAAAGAGTTTGAGATGTCTTTGATTGGAGAGATAAATTTCTTCATTGGTTTACAAATTCAGCAAATGAAAGAGGGTATCTTTATTACCCAATCGAAGTATGTCAAAGAGGTATTGAAGACCTTTGGCATGGAGGAGAGAAAACCGGTTGGTACACCGATGGTGACCAGCTGTAAAATGACTAAGGAAGATGATTCAGCGTTGGTGAATTAGAAGGAGTATCAGTCAATGATCGGTAAGTTGTACTATGTGGCACACAACAGACTAGATATTGCTCATACAGTGGGCATAGTAGCTCATTTTTAGAAAAGTCCAAGAGAATTCCACTTGGTAGTTGTCAAGCAGATTCTTAGATATCTAAAAGGAACAGTTGACTATGGATTGTGGTATCCATATAATGATGACTTTAATCTCAAAGTATATACCGATGCCGATTGGGTAGGTAATGTGGATGACTAGAAGAGCACAACCAGTGGAGCATTCTTTCTTGGTGGAAGACTAGTCTCATGGATGAGTAAGAAGCAGAGTTCTATTTCTCAGTCTATAGCTGAAGCAGAATATGCGGCAGCATTTATGAATTGCACTCAAGCAATCAAGATGAAACATGTATTAGAAGGTTTCAAAGTACCTGTATCTGAGCCAGTGAATATATTTTGTGACAACACAATTACAATAAATATTTCCAAGAATATAGTATTGCATGCTAGAACTAAGCACATTGAGCTTAAGTATCACTTCTTGAGAGAAAAGGTTCAAAATAAGGAGGTTGTACTAGAACATGTTTCTAGTAAGGAGTGGCTAGCAGATATATTCACTAAGCCCTTACTGAAGACTACATTTACCTATTTGAGAGGTGAATTAGGGGTTCTGCCCCTTCATGAAGTCAACTAAAGTTGTGTGCTCCACATCAGTCAAGTACTATAGTGTCAAATATTTTAGGATTGATGTGTTGAAGGATGCTACTCCATAGGGGGAGCAACATAGTGGAGAATGGAATCTTGTGCCTCCACTTTGGCATTGTTGTCAAAGGGGGAGAAGATATCTAATGTATGGGGAGAAGATATCTGATGATGCAGAATACACTGGTCTATGATGTCTATAGTTGCAATGCTACACTGAGTATTGCCATCAATGCCAAAGGGGGAGATTGTTGGCATATGATGAACTGGCATGTTGATATGATGATAATGTATGTTGTCATTGATATAAATAAGTGTAAGTGAATTGGTATGCAGATTGGAAGAATTTGGTGAACTGGTATGAAGAAATGCAATGAACCGGTGTCGGGGTTTCACTGAGTGTGACTACCGGTTGGTGGTCTTAGCTCTAGGGTTTCTGGTTTGGCAATCTTGCTTGTGCGATGCAACTGATGATATTCTGTGTTAAGTTAGCTAAGACATGAAGATGAGATCGTGATGCCACATCATCTTTGTGCATGTGGGATTTCCTTGAGGATCGTACATGAGAAGATTGATTGCATTAAATGTCTACCTCGGGAATGAACATTCTTCTTAGCGGTATGTGAAGAAAGCGTGATGAGTTACTGATTTCTATGTATGGTGAAGAATGGACGATGTAGATTGTCTTATGATATGTTTGAAACTGTATTGCTCTATACAAAGTGTTTGGACGGTCAAGATTTGACCGCTTGTATTGTAAACCTAAAATGCTTAGGGTTTAGGGTTTATATACCGACCTAATTATTGTCTATAACGTTGATGATGTTTGTTATTGTAAATTGTTGGCAAATGTTGTGTGTGCATCCGAGTGATGAGATAATTGCCAGACCAGTAAGAGAAAACTATAGAGTGTGATTGCAGAAGTAGAGGAACTGAAAAGGATCTACCTTAGTATATAGTGTTGTTATCAAATTAAGGCTTTACCTATTTTTTCTAACTATTTCAATAGAAGGAAAATCCTTTTGCCAGGTAGCTTTAATAGGCTTACTGTAAATCCTCTAACTAGGTGACTCAAGTTCATTGAGTTCTTCAAATCCTCTAGAAAGGTAACCTTTAACAAGGTTTCAACCTTTAACAAGGTTTCAACCTTTAACAGGGTATATAGCCATCCCTTAACCGGGTGATCTTTAACAGGATCGGTTCCTAGTAGAACCTTATTGTAAAGTCTTTAACCGGACTAGGTGCCTAATAGAGTGAGCTTCAAAAGAGTTCAAAAAAAAGCTTATGGGTATTCATCCCCACCATGGTTTTTCCCATTTGGGTTTCCACGTGAAAAATCTGTGTGTCATGTGTTGTGCATTTTTCATGTGATGATTAAGTTTACTTTGTTTAAATGATTATGCATGCAGAGCTAATGGTTATGATATTGTTGACACACCACATGCATATGTTTATGGGTAAAGTAGCTATAAGTATTAAATGTATTTGAAGTGTTCAGACTTACTGGTCTATGTTGTATGAAGTCTTACTATGCTTAACCAGTATTGCCATGGTTAAGTTTAGTAATGAAGACAACCGGTTAGTGTTGTTTTAGCTTGTAAAGATTGTCAGAAAGTCTTTGACTATATTGATTCACCCCCCCTCTCAGTACCGGTTAGGGTATTTGTTGTTCATCATTATTCATCACAAAAACCTTGTCAAAATGTACATATACCCCTTTTATAATTACAAAGTATGGAATGATAGTATAATTAGGTAAAATAGTCCCTCTGCCTCTAACTTTCAACGCCTTATCATGTATACAATCTATTTGCCATATTAATTCAACAAAACCTAACCTTAAAGGAATATTAAAAGGAAATACATGTGGTTGACTAGGGAACCCATAGACTCTTATAACTATACTAATAGGATACAGGATAATATCCCCCAGTTGTGCTCAATTTTCAAAAGTGGCAACCTTTCCTTTGGTCTTATAAAATCATGCAGCTATGTGGGGATACTTTATGGATTTACTGTTAATCTTTGCCTCAATCTAAAAGAAAAACCATTATCAAACCTCGCACAAATGGATTCCTTCATGTCCCAAGACATGTCCATACTCCATAGTTGCACCAGTACCTCAATATTATCAATTGTTCTCTTAAGATTCATGGTACCTTCAAAATAATTTGCATTTCTATATAAAAATATGTACATTAATAATGAATACCAATTAGAAAATTTTGCAGCAATGGGAAGACCTGGAGGAGCAGGAGGTGGCAATGGGAGGATTCAAAATTCAAATTCTCTACTAGGTGGGAACTCTGGTTCCAATGGTGGGAGTGGCCAAAACAATGTAGTTGTCCCCATAGGAGAGAAGGATAAACCTCCGGACATTCCGGAGATTGTTGTCATCCCGCAAACTGGAGGTACTCTACCAGGAAAGATTGAGGGTTCTTCTGGGCTTTGGGGGGAGGGGGCCAGGGGGGCCCATCCCACGTGATGACTCCTTGGATACCAGAAAAAAAAATGGTCTTCCCTCTTTGGAACTAAGCCATCTAGTAAATCCTCTTTACCTCCTATCAAGAATATTTCCGATCCTTCTGCTGGAAAGTTTGCTATATCTATTCCTGATCTAGTTTTGGATTATAATATAAATAGCATGTCAAACTCCTTGGTTGGTAAATTCATGGGTTCATGTCCTAATATTGAAGTTGTAAGGGCTTTTCTTAAACGAAAATAGGCCCTGAAGGGTAATGTTGAAGTCTCAGCTTTACCTAAAGGCCTCCTATCTTTTGCTTTCTCATGTGAAGAAGAAAAATCTAGGATTCTATGTGGGAGTCCCTGGATGGTAGGAAAGACAGCTTTGGTCCTTCGAAAATGGCATCTGAACTTGAATATGAATGAATCTCTCTTAGCACAATTTCTAGTTTGGGTGAAGTTACCAGGTATGCCTCTTGAATATTGGGCAGAAAGCATATTCTTAGGAATTGTAAACTCTTTTGGTGAACTCCTCTCCATAGACCCAATCACAGCTTCAAAAAGAAGACTCACTCATGCCAGGTTCTGTGTAGGGATAGCCCATGATGCAGATATGCCAGAACAGATAGATCTTGTATCAAAGTTGGGAACATGGAAACAACACATTGAATATGAATCTATCCCCTTTTCCTTCTTCCATTGCAAAAAAATAGGTCACTGGGCAAAATCTTGTCCAACAAAACTGAAGGTAGAAACCAAGCAGTCTAAATCCCAGACTGAAAATAAAAAAGCTATAGAAAAAATGGTATGGCAAGTTAAAAACTCAGAGAATAAGGGAGAAGATTACAACCGCTTCAATCCTTTGGGGGAGGTTAAGGAAGTGTCATCAAATTCCTTCTCCAGCCCTTTAACCCAGGATGTATTAAGAAATGAGTCAACCAAAGTCAACACCTTGGTTTCTACTCGAACATAGGAACTAAAAGATCAGACTGTATCTTCAAATGACATAGCTATAGTGGTAGCTGACACTTATGCGGGAGAGGAACTGCAAGAGAAAGATAACCAACCTGAGGAGGGGGAGATCCCTAACCTCCAAGAAGAAAAGACTGACTCTTCACTACTCATGCCAAGCTTTGAAATTCAAGAAGCCCAAAAATGTGCAATACTGGGTATGAACCTCTTGAACTCAGACCAGAATTCAAAAGCAGTAAATAGTGATTTAAATACTTCTAGAACCCCTAACTGGGGCAATGAGGAAGAAATTTCCAAAATCCTCAGTCATCCAGAAGCAGTTCCTGAAGTAGATACTCAATGGAAAATCCCAAAACATAGGAATAAGAAAGGAACCACTCCCTCAGCTTCTCTTCCAAGGAAATCCAGCAGAATAGCTCAAGTTGATGTTGGGTATTGTTGGCAAATGCACACTCCAATGAGATATTGTAGGTGATTGAAGGTTTTGTCATTGATGGCAACCTTGCAATCCTATGACATCGGCAAGACAATTTACTAGCACCAGCAAGGACAAACTCTACACTGGCACACAGACCATCGACACCCAGGCCGACATGAATTTTGTTTATAATATATTTTGTAAATTATTGTAAAATCATTGTAAGCTGACTTGGCAAGTTGTAAAATGACTCATATATGTATGATATCATTAAAGAAATTTTTGCAAGGAAGGTGATAGGTGAAATAAGGTAGACCTATTATGCGAATTATAGGTTAAGGGTTTATGTATGAAGCAAAGATAAAACTGGTACTGGATCTGGCATAGTAGATGCTATTTTGAAGCAGTACAAGACATTGGATTTATATAATCCATTTCGTAAGTCAGTGAGACTTCCCATTTTGTAATTGAGCAGTGAGCTCTAGGAACTTGGCCTTCCTGCATGTGCAGGCCCCCATTGTAAGAGTAATATTCACTTATTGGCTAGTAAGCGAATATTGTGGGTCAAAAATCCCACTGAGGTTTTTCACACACCGGGTTTCCTTGTTAAACTACTATGTTATGGTATGTTTTCCATGTGGTTATTGTTATCTCTATTTATTTCATTAATTTCTATTTATTGGTATTGATATGCTTTACATGTTTTAAGTCAAGAAAATCTTATAACCGGTTAGATACTGATTCACCCCCCCCTCCCTCTCAATATCTTTGGGAATCCTAACAATTGGTATCAGATCTTGGTCCTCTATTTTCAGAAGCCTAACAGCTTGAGGAAGATCTTGACACTAGTAGAGATGGAAAACTTGATGAAGCAATTAGAAGCAGCTCTCTCAAACTATGATGCAGAAAAGTTAAAAAATATCTAACTTGAAGATGATCTAAAGGCTACACAAGATATTATTCAAGCACTTCAATAAAATATTAGCATTGCAAGAAACAAGAGAAGAGAACTTTGTGAAAAGATGAAAAAGAAACTCTTAGTGATCTGATAAACAAACTGAAACAAGAAAACATGGTGACAAAGAATGAGATGTGGGATATGACTATGAGATTTTGTAAGGAAATTGAAGATAGAAAGAAGAATGAAGAAGATCTGACTAAAAGACTGAGAGCTGCTGCAAATGAGAACAGAAGACTTACCTATGAAAATGATATGTTGAAGACAGATCTGATGCATACACAGAATGACTCAAATAAACTTATGAGACAGAAAGAATTCTTGGAAAGAGAACTGGATAGTGCAAATCAACACAAAGAAAAATTCAAGAAAAGCTCAGAAGAACTTGGTGACCAGGAGGGACATCATCCGCGAGACATGGCAGGGATGAGGAGGATAGAGGGAGCACCTAGTGACAGAGGCACGTGCTCCTTATGACAGACAGTGGACATTATGTATTTTGACATTATATAGTCAGCCTGTGGGCCATACTTAGGACAGATAGTCCAATTTTGTACTCCGATATTATTTTGACATATGATATGATATGCATCGATATGATGGGATGCAATGTGTGATGACTGATGTTATTTTCCATGTATGGATGACTTATGCACTATTTCTGTACCTTTGTGGAATATGTATGGATATGTTTTTTATGTATTTTTGATGTATTTATGAAATGAAGTGGATAAAATGCTTGATATGATGCTTGATATAATGCAAATGTACTAACCAAATGGATGCAGGATGCAATATGTATGTTTGGATATCGGAGCACTAGACCGAACTGACTATCCGACTGGATGGAAGAAGTGTTAGTAAGAAGAACATGAGACAGAGGACAATTGAAGAAAAACTTGCTTTCAGTAATGCACTTTGTAGGTGAGAACCTTTATTTTTATGTAGCAAAATGGATGCGTAGCATCATGGCATTGAAGGCCAGAGCTGAAATGCAACCCTTTTTGCAAAAGACAGACACATTGCAGACAAACAATAATCACAACAAAAAAAAAAAAAAGGACCATGAACCATCCCGGTCACTCTAAATCACTCAGTGACATCATCGAGCAACATAGGAACATGACCGAAGCCAAAGATAAATCAGTAAAAAGATAAGACGCACAAATTTCAACAAATCAAACAAACATCTTGATCTTCATTGTCAAAAGTTGAAAGTGCTGATAGGACGATCATGCTGTCTGGTTTCAGGACATGCGATACCCCGTCTAAGACAGGACATAGTCTGGTTTCAAGTATACCACACCCTGTATAAGACCCATGATAATGTGCCAAGGATGAATGATGTTGAGGTTGATTGATATGACAATTCTGATCAGTTTGAATGTCTGGTTCGATGGAAAAAAGTTCATCTATTAACGCATGATTTCATTTAAAGCACAATGTTGAATGGCGTGTCGTTGGATGTATGCTCAGTGATCTGTCTATGCACAAAGAGAGATCCTTTATTGCAAAATGCATGTTTTTGGATTTTAATGTTTTTGAAATGTTTTTGTTCATTTTTTTTAGGACTTTATTTGATTTTTTAGGGATTTTGTTCAGGACATTTTTTCAATTTTTAGATATTTTTTCAGGACATTATTCAATTTTTTTGGATTTTTTCAGCATATTTTTCAATTTTTATGAGATTTTTTTAAGGACTTTTTTCAATTTTTATGAGATTTTTTTTTTCAGGACATTTTTTCAATTTTTATGAAAGATTTTTTCAGGACATTATTCGATTTTTTTGAGATTTTTTTCAAGACATTTTTCAACTTGTATGATCTTTTTCAGGACGTTTTGAATTTTTTATGATTTTGCCCCCAGTGTCTAGCAAGGCAAGGAATATGACAGGTGAATAAATAGGCTTGCTGAAATGATGGTGGATAGAGGGAAGACAAAGGCCTTTTATCATGGAGACAATACAGATGCAATTTTGAAGGGCTATGACATGATGGGACAAGAAATTGGATATGACAATATAAAACAAGAACATGGCATGAGGGACATGTCAAGAGGTTTTTGAAACCATGTTTAAATTTTGCGTCCTTATGTCGGATCAAGATCAAGGAATGAAAAAGAGTGTTTGGATAGTGATAAGATATGGATAGGATAAGCAAGACCAAGAATGGATAAGGGACATGGATTGAAGGTCGGGATTGGCTAAGGGACAGTGGCAGAAAGTTGCAATAAGCCAGGGAATATGGATGAAAGGTTATAATAAGCAAATGGATAAATGACCAAAAGCTATGATAGACTGAAAGCTGCAAACAAGATGCATGATGCTCATGACAATCCTTAGCCTTGTCAAGATCAAAGGTGGAAAGGGAAACTGGACATGAGGGACAATAGGATATGAAGGGTAATGACATGGTATGATAGGATAATGGAACAATGAAGGACAAAAGGATATGAAGGATGAAACCTGCCCCCAAGTGTGGCATGCAAGAAGTTCATAGATTACACATGACGCCTGTTTGCCAGGTTTTCATCATGGTACTTGCCCAAGGCACCTGTTTGCCAGGTTTTCACCAGTGGACAAATTATTTTTGCGTTACTTTTTTCTTTCTTTTTTTTTTTTCAATTTTTTTCACTTTTTTCACTTTTTTTTTTTTTTGTATTTTGACTTTTTCACTTTTTTTTTTTGTATTTTGATTTTTTCAGAAGAAGACGGACACATGATAGGGGATGGAAGAAGGACTCAAGCGTCTTTTTGTTTAGATAGTAACCTTGAAAAGAATGGACCATGACCTTTAAAAGTATGCTCAAAGACGTTGGTAGGATAAGGACATGGAAAATGAGATGAAACTAAGGCAAGGATTTATGCAAAGGGTTGGATCAAAGGGATCGAAGGATGGAAAATATGCATTGGATAATAGGTAGGGTATTGGAAGAATTGGGCTTCATTGGATGGAAATGTTGGCAAGATCGACACTGGCACACTCCTTGAGGGATGATGGACTGATGGAGGAAAAATGGATTTTGGATATTGAGATTTGGATGGAGGAATAGCTTGGGATTTTGGGACATAAGGGCCCAAAATGGATGAAGGAGGTGATGGAGGAACAAACTTGGAAGGTTTGGATGGAGGAATAGCAACTTTGGATGCCAAGTTGGGTTGTTCTTTTTGTGCTTCAAGGAGCTTCTTGGGAATCCACATGGTTTTTGATTTTTCATGCTTTTGTGGTTCCTTGGAGTGCATTGCTTGCACAAGGGATTTAGGAACCCATATATATTTTGACTTTGCTTTATTTTGCTCAGTGGGCCTTTGTGACCTTTTGTATATTTCTTTTTCTTTATAGATCATATTGTTCTTTATTTTGACATGTCGATTATATTGGACATGTTGATCCTTGAATACATGTGGATTGCTAGACTTATGACTTTTACACTTGGCATCCAAATTGCTTGGAAGAGGGAATGAATGTTGGTGTGGATGAGAATGATATGGAGGCATGTGGGATGGATGGAAGGTTCTCCAAGATGTGTGCCTTTGCTGATGTTGCATAGGAGATGGAGGGATATAGGGACCTAGAATGGATGGAAGCGATGATGGGGAAGGTGGACATTTGGATTTTGACTTTGAAGGGATACCAACGCCTTGAGTGTGAGCTCTGTAGCCATGACCATTAGTATATTCTTTGATATGAAGGGGTTCTTGCTCATGGAGGTCTACTCCTTTGCCTTTATGAATATCTTGACTTGTAGGATACTCTTTTCTTTGGGAAGAAGATGCGAGTCCATTATGAGGTGGATATGATATGAGAGAAATAATGAGATCCTGAAATAGATCGGATTGGACCAAAGTGGAAGAACCCATTATGCATGTCGAGAGTTCATGAACATCTTGCACTGACACATTAGAATCATGAAGGGGATTAGGATCATGTTGTGGACATGGTTCAACGACAGGCTCTTCAAGAGATGAAATGGGAGGAATAATGGGATCATCACAAGAAATATGATCTTGGAGTGGATATGCTGGATTAAGACAAGGAGATGGAGGAACAAGTGGATCTTGTGGAGGATCTGAAGGAATGATAGGGTCTTGTGTTGGAAATGAACTTGGAAGGATACTTTGATCTTGACAAGGAGGAAAATCATTGGATTCCTCTTTAAAGGTACTTTGCTCTTGACTTTCAATGGGATCATCGGAAAGGATGAAAGGGATATCTTGATCTTGTTTAGGAACTGGAATGTCAATGGGATTGGAAAGGACATTGTGTTCATGAAATGGAAGGGGATCGTTTGGGATTGGATGAACTGGGATATCTTGATCTTGCTCGGGGAATGGAGTGTCAATAGGACTTTGGATAGGATGGACAAGAATAGGGGAATCATCGTGAGTGTCTGGGAACATGGGGTTCTGGTCAACAATTGGATGTGATGATAAGGTTTCGGGATCTTGATCTTGATCTATTTTAACATGTGTTTCTTTATGCTCTAAATTATCCTCTTGACATGGGGTTGGACTTTGGATATGCATGGGGGATTTTGGCGAGGTATCAATGCTTTGGCACGAAGGGGATGCACTTTGAACATTTGTGATGGATTCTGGCAAGGAATCAATGCTTGAACATGAAGAAGAGGGACTTCGAATGGGGTCCTCTAAAATAGGTAATGGCAATAAAGTGCATGGTTGCATTGGGTCTTGTATATCTGAAACATGACAAGGATGTGCATCATCAATTGGATTATCTTGGCAATCAATTATAGATAGCTCTTGAATAATTGCATCCTTGGGTGTATTATTTGATGAGGACAACATGGAAGGTTCTTGTGAAACTTCTAGAGGTGTAGGGATAGATGCCACTAGGGAGTCAATTTGCTTGCAAGGGGATGAGGCATTGCTAGACATTGGTGTATGATTTTGATCTTCCTCAAAGAACTCACTTGGTCGTTTCCTTAAGAGCATTGCAATAAAGCCACCTTTCTTTTGAGGTTTTGACATAGTTGTATCTGGAATTTGAACTTGTTTTTGGTTTGATGTCATGTTTTGATATTGGATTTGGTTCAATTGTTCTGACATGTTTGAAACTTGGGTTGGTGTGTGTTGCAACCTTTGTTTTTGAATGTTTGGTTGTTGTTGTTGACATTGATATTCCACCATTGGTTGAACCATTTGTTGACATTGTATGGTTGGTTGGACATATTGTTGAAATTGGACCATTGGTTGAAAATCTGATTGATAGTAAACACCTTGTTCTTGTTGTGAAGGCACATAATGTTGAAATTGATGTTGTCTCTTTTCTTGAAATTGTTTCATCATCTCTATTTGGGAGAGGAGAGCTGGTATGTCTGATCGTTCAAGAAGAGATTTGACATCAATTGGCTCAATATTTGGATTTCGACCTGGAAGTTTTCGAAACATTTTGGACATTTGTGATCTATTCTTTTGAATGTTTTTCAATCTTTGTTCCAATATCTCATTTTCTTGAGCTAGTTTCTCCTCTAGTTTTTGTATTTGGACATTTACATCATCATGATAAGTTTGATCAATATTGCCTTGTTGTTGGGTTTGATATAATTGTGATTGCATTGTCGGTTGATATGTCAAACTTTGTTGCATCATTGGTGCTTGGAACCTTGTTTCAATAGACATGTCACTATGCAAATGCAATATTTTTGGAATTTTTCAAGGATAATTTATGATACGCAACTAAATGCGAACCAAATAAATGAGAATGCAATCTATGGCAAGAATGCAACCTATGTTTTTGGTTGTTTTTGAAGATTTTGACAAACTTTTTGGAATGCAAATCTAAGAAAGGGACCCTTGGGAAATTGGAATGATATCTAGACCTTAAAGGACAAAAGGACGCAAGTGACAAAAGGACAAATGACAAAGTCTCCCCTATATGCTTGGATACTAAGCTAGGTTTGACCAAATGATATTGATGACAAAAGGATAAAAGATTTAATAAGGTCTAGACTTCCTAACAATGACTTAGAGTTTATCAAATATTTGGATTACTCAAGTATGACAAAACCTAGTTTTGAGATTATATGCAAAAGGAAATTACTATGCAAGTGACCTTAATATGATATGATAATGACCTAAGCTTGATGAAGAGACCTAAGGTATGCAATGTATGAATGTATGACAATGGTATGACTTTAATGCAAGAGGACACATGCAAATGGATGACTCTTATTGATATGCAAAGGAATATGACTTAGGTGAAACCTAACCTTGGTACTTGACAATGAACTTTGCAAAATGCAACCTAGGATGAACTTAAATGTAAGTGACATGAATGTTGAGACAAAATTTTGAACAATGTTTGACAACCATGTTTGAAGATATGTTTTGAACCTTGTTGGACCTTTGTTGGATGAAAGTCTCTTGTGTTTAATCTTATGTTGGATCAATTTGTTTTTGCTTTTGAAATGGGATGCAATTCAACTTTTGACAAGCAAAGAATACAAGATATTGCAACTTAGACTCAAGACACTCATGCGCATTTCCACATTTCTTATGGTAGGCAAAGACATTAGGTACTTGAGAGGTAGACTCATTATGAGATTCAAGGAGAATACACAGATGCTTGACCCCACGTGTTCCCCTCCATAGCACTCACTTCTCAGGGCAGCCAAGCATCAGTCCCCATGTAAATCTCCCCATGGCGAACTTAGTATCTCTTCCAAGTATCTGAATTTGTCCTTCTCAAGCAACTAGAAGGGTTTTTTGGCCTCTAAAAACAAGGTGTTTAGTAAAGATTTATGTTAAGCGTTACTCCTTGATGTCATGCAAGCATGATTGAGACATTAAGCCCATCAAGATACCAAACAAATGTAGTCGCGCAAGCACGATTTAGACCAAGAGGCCCTACTTAGATGTTGATATGAGAAAGAGTTTCAAGGGTCATCACTTCCCAAGTAACTGCAATTCCCATGTAACACTTCCTTCAAAGATTTTGCCCATCAGGTATTTGTTTATAGTGAGTTAGAATGCCAAGGTATTCTAGCCGTACTCACTTTGGGTCGTTCCCTTCTCACGATTATCACTTGCTTACAAAAGCAAAGTGGTCGGGAAGGCAGGCCCTCTAAAGGAGACACACAATCAAAGACACGAGCATGGTATTGAAGATCTGGATTTCTGATCACCCTAAGAAGGATGAGAGCATACTCTCCTACTCCAATGTCACACTCAACAATCAAACCAAACAAATGTGCATTCCATCCTATTTATAAATCACTAAGTACCTAATTAAAAAAAACACAAACACAAAAGTTTGGTTGTTTCTCCAAGGCAACCTGCAAAACCCAAGTTAGAGGTTTGATTTGTTGTCTTTGACCATCGATTCTACATAACACGTGTTAGTAGTTTGATTTATAGTCTTTGCCATGCGTATGCCAAGATTTTGCACAAATAATTAGTACCAAAATCCAAAGCACGGAAAACAGAATGCAAAAACACCAAAAATTTCAAGTAAACACTGCATTTTTCACCTCTGTTCTGGACTTTACACAAGCACAGAACTCATGACACAGGCGCAAGATGTCTGACACAAGTGCAGAATGTCACCTACACAAGCGCAAGATGCAGGACACAGGTGCAAGATGCAGGACACAGGCGCAGAAGTGTCCAGAATACCCTGCACGGCCCTGTTTTTGGGTTTTTGGCCTGCAAAATCAACATGAAAGCACTCCAAAAACACAGTTAAAGGGTTAGAAGGTTAGTATTCATGTCGGGTTCACCAATTAATGTATGTTAGGAAATAGGAATCATCAAAGCAATATATAAAAAGACATATTAATCATTATTAGCTCAATTACAAACACATATTGCAATGATCTAATCCTAAGCACACTCAATAGAGACATAAAAAACAAAGCATTCAAAAGCAAATATCATGCAAACCAGATGACAATTTGGATGCTTCTTCCATGCGGCTCCATTGTTCTTCTTTCCTCTTCAAATGGATTTGTGGATCTCACCTACAAGCGCACACATACAATTGAAAGCAAGATTGACATTGATGAAAAGCTCAAGAGTACTAGAAGCATAAATTCGATAGTCTGATTAGGGATTATTAATTAGCCTTGATTGATGAAGATCATCCAATTTATAGAAGAATTGGAGAGATGCAAAAATTAGCATGATAGTGATTCGAATAGAAATTCAAATTAATAATAGCAAAATTATGACATGTCTATGACAAATTGCTATGCAAGGATTATGACAATTCTATGACAAATTTCTATGTCAAGAATTTATGACAATTTATGACAAATTCTATGACAAATTTCTATGTCATTTCCATAAATTTAGGAGAGAGGAGGAATTAGAAATTGAATTTAAGAATTAAGAATTTAGAAAATTTAGAAAAAGAGGAATTAGGAAATTAGAAATTAGTGAATTAATCAATAATTTTTCATTTATTAATTAATTCACTCACAAAGAGGAATAATTAGCCAATTAAATGAATATTTAAATGTAATGAGAAAACTTAGGATAAATAATTAATTTATTAATCCTAAAGGAAGAAATGACGCACAAGGTTAAATGATTAAATCATGAAACCCTAGAAGGTGAATTAGCAATGCGAGGATGACAATTAGGTCCTGATTGAAGATAATTAATGTCGATCATGATTTTGAATTGATAAATGACCAATGCGATAAACAATTTGATTGAGAAATGCACCAATTGATGAGGAACAATGACAAATTGATCCAAATTGACACAATTGAGGCAGATAATGATCGATGACAAATCGATCGCAAAATGACAAGATTGACAAAAAAAAGACAAGGATTGATGACAAAATAGATTGTAAAACGACAGGATTAAAAATGACCACGATCAATGATAAATCGATCGCTAATGACAAGATCGAACATGACAACGATCGATGACAAATCGATCGTAAAACGATAAGATTGATAAACCGATCGCCAGATGATAAGATTGAAAAGAGGACAAAACCCTAATTAGGATTGACGATGTCCAAAATGATAAGATTGAAAAGAGAGCAACGATTGATGACAAATCGATCGCAAGATTGACAGGAGGACAAAACCCTAATTAGGATTGACGATGTCCAAAATGATAACAAATTAGCACGCATATTGACACAATAGGATGAAATCGATCAAAATCATGATTGGATAGTGTTGTCGACAAGACCAAATTTGAGGACGAGATGATTGAAGAATGCAGAAGAATGACTCGATGCTCACAAATGATAAAAATCAAGTGCGAATCATAGGAGAAATCTTAATGCGACGCAAAAACCTAAAATGAGGCAATGCGCAAATGTTAAAGTATGACCTCGCAAGCGTTTGACCATTTTTAGGTGTCTACATTTTGCCCCTCTTTGAGACAATGCGATTTTAAGCGTTGTTTCAAAGAACAATAATGAAAATGCCCCGGACAATAATAATGACATATGCATGCCCCCTCAAGGAATTGGCCGGAAACATGTAGGAAAGAGGCCAATTAATCGATAAAAATGATAGGATCGAACGGACTGACAATCGGAGATCGGATGCATGAAGGACAAGCAATTTAAGGTGCACAAGACCGCGACCAAAATAAGATGGAGAGGACGCACGTCCATCTATGCAATGACAAAGAGCTATAAATGAGACCAAGAGGGTGAAAATTGCTCATTTGCACTAGCCAAAGAGGAAGATTTGTTGCTCTGGACAAGGACACTTGCAGAGAGATGGCGAACATTCCAATGGCAGATCACCTTGGGGAACATGTACGAATTTCAGACGACCAGAGGACGCAGGAGCAGCGGTATGTATCTCGAAAACCCATGTTTTCAATTTGATGAATTTTACGCGTTTGCGGGACATTGCAGGGCCCACAGGGGATACAAAAGAGGACTTCTGCGCTTGTGTAGTCTAATTCTGTGCTTGTGTCAGGTGTTCTGCGCTTGTGTAGGAAAACACAAGCGCAAGTTACCTGACACAGGTGCAGGTTCTCTGACACAGGCGCAATTGTGCATAAATAACTCACTTTTGATTCAAAACTGCATGCAAATGATCCGAAAAGGGGGGATAAGGGTAGGATAGGTCAGAATAGATGAAAAACACCCTGATGTGGACATGAAAATGAGGAAATGCAACCCGTAGGAGCAAACCCTAAAACTGACAAAATGTGCCCCAATTGTGATGCAGAGTCGACAGTATCCGTTGATCACGTGGGAGAATCGACCAGAGTGTTTCATGCTACGACATAGACTCAGGAGCACAGAGAGAGACACATTAGCAGGACTAGGGATATATTACATCACATACATGCCCGAGATTAGGGCAAACACAGGATTGCTTACCGCATTGGCAGAGCGATGGCATTCGGAGACCTCCTCGTTCCATCTGGCGACCGGAGAGGCGACGGTGACACTGGAGGATGTATGGCGTATCCTCCGCATTCCGATACATGGGGAGATGATAGAGTATGACCCAGTGACAGGTAGAGATGCATTATGTAGGCTATTTGAGTGCGACACAGATGACTTGGACATTGTCGAGAGGGAGATCAGCTGGGAGAGCATGGCTTCCGAGTATGATCGATGATATGTGGTGATAGCAGTGGTGATAGCATGTCTACTAGCAGGAGACAGACAAGGACATGGATTCCCTATTGGATGGGGAAGAGTGCTGGAGTGGATGGCGACAGAGGGGACAGTGTATGCATGGGGATCATGTGTACTGGCTATGTTGTATTTTCAGCTGCATCAGATAGCATATCAGGGAGTGCAGACTTTGAGCTATGGAGTCACATTACTATAGGTATGGGCATTTGAGCACATAGCCATATGTCGACCGATTACAGATAGACAGGTAGTACCACATCGACCATATTTGTATTTCTATGGGGGAGCATTGAGACAGGGTCCTTTTGGATACATATTATACTGGCGACATGAGCTAGATAGATTGAGAGAGTTCATATGGAGGCCATATCGTGATTGCCCCGGATGGTCAGATGACAGTGAGGAGCTACCTTATTGCAGACAGGAGAGGTACTTGATTGGGTGACCAGTGAACCGCCAAAGAGTGATTGAGTTGTACCTGCCAGAGAGAGTGAGATGACAGTTTGGAGAGAGGCAGGATGTACCTAGGAGAACTGCACACTTTGCCCGATCTCACAGAGAGACGAGTCAGTGGGGGAGTATGATTCAGCCACACATAGCCTATGCCGACTTTGCACAGCTATAGCCAAGACAATGGGATTGGGGGTCAGATGTGGCAGACGCTAGGACGACAAATGAGTATGATAGATGGTTTGCACGACGGCGGCCAGTGCCATTGATAGATCCAGACATTCCAGTACCTAGGCGACAGGAAGACTTCCCACTCACAGGAGAGGAGGAGGGAGATGAGGAGGACGAGCAGGAGGACGGTGATGAGGGTGGGGATGACGAGGATGGAGATGAGGATGAGGATGAGGATGACGGAGATGATGAGGATAGAGACGAGGATGGTGGGGGTGACGAGGATGAGCCAGATTCAGGCGAACATGAGGCATTGCAGGATATATCCATAGAGCCAGAGACAGCTAGGACAGAGGAGATGGAGATGTGTAGGGCTACCATAGCGATTCAGCAGGACTACATTGAGACTTTAGAGAGACAGCAGGACCAGTTCAGAGCGGAGATAGCTAGACTCACAGCGGCTCGAGATGCAGCGATTTCTCAGGCACAGCGAGAGGAACAGAGAGTCACTGAGTATATTGGGTCGATTCGGGATGCCAGTGTACGGGAGCTAGGACAGATGCTGGTAGAGATCGGAGAGGAGATATGCCATTGGAGGACACTATATGAGAGTGCAGTTCCACCAGAGTAGAGAGCACCTTCATATCGGGCACGATCGAGGACAGAGAGCAGGGCACGCTCTCGGAGGTCATTGAGTAGCATGGGGGTGAGTGGACCTATGAGACCACCACAGCCAGGACTAGGAGGGACATCATCCGCGAGACATGGCAGGGATGAGGAGGATAGAGGGAGCACCTAGTGACAGAGGCACGTGCTCCTTATGACAGACAGTGGACATTATGTATTTTGACATTATATAGTCAGCCTGTGGGCCATACTTAGGACAGATAGTCCAATTTTGTACTCCGATATTATTTTGACATATGATATGATATGCATCGATATGATGGGATGCAATGTGTGATGACTGATGTTATTTTCCATGTATGGATGACTTATGCACTATTTCTGTACCTTTGTGGAATATGTATGGATATGTTTTTTATGTATTTTTGATGTATTTATGAAATGAAGTGGATAAAATGCTTGATATGATGCTTGATATAATGCAAATGTACTAACCAAATGGATGCAGGATGCAATATGTATGTTTGGATATCGGAGCACTAGACCGAACTGACTATCCGACTGGATGGAAGAAGTGTTAGTAAGAAGAACATGAGACAGAGGACAATTGAAGAAAAACTTACTTTCAGTAATGCACTTTGTAGGTGAGAACCTTTATTTTTATGTAGCAAAATGGATGCGTAGCATCATGGCATTGAAGGCCAGAGCTGAAATGCAACCCTTTTTGCAAAAGACAGACACATTGCAGACAAACAACAATCACAACAAAAAAAAAAAAAAGGACCATGAACCATCCCGGTCACTCTAAATCACTCAGTGACATCATCGAGCAACATAGGAACATGACCGAAGCCAAAGATAAATTAGTAAAAAGATAAGATGCACAAATTCCAACAAATCAAACAAACATCTTGATCTTCATTGTCAAAAGTTGAAAGTGCTGATAGGACGATCATGCTATCTGGTTTCAGGACATGCGATACCCCGTCTAAGACAGGACACAGTCTGGTTTCAAGTATACCACACCCTGTATAAGACCCATGATAATGTGCCAAGGATGAATGATGTTGAGGTTGATTGATATGACAATTCTGATCAGTTTGAATGTCTGGTTCGATGGAAAAAAGTTCATCTATTAACGCATGATTTCATTTAAAGCACAACGTTGAATGGCGTGTCGTTGGATGTATGCTCAGTGATCTGTCTATGCACAAAGAGAGATACTTTATTGCAAAATGCATGTTTTTGGATTTTAATGTTTTTGAAATGTTTTTGTTCATTTTTTTCAGGACTTTATTTGATTTTTTAGGGATTTTGTTCAAGACATTTTTTCAATTTTTAGATATTTTTTCAGGACATTATTCAATTTTTTGGGATTTTTTCAGCATATTTTTCAATTTTTATGAGATTTTTTTCAGAACTTTTTTCAATTTTTATGAGATTTTTTTTTTTCAGGACATTTTTTCAATTTTTATGAAAGATTTTTTCAGGACATTATTCGATTTTTTTGAGATTTTTTTCAAGACATTTTTCAACTTGTATGATCTTTTTCAGGACGTTTTGAATTTTTTATGATTTTGCCCCCAGTGTCTAGCAAGGCAAGGAATATGACAGGTGAATAAATAGGCTTGCTGAAATGATGGTGGATAGAGGGAAGACAAAGGCCTTTTATCATGGAGACAATACAGATGCAATTTTGAAGGGCTATGACATGATGGGACAAGAAATTGGATATGACAAAGTAAAGCAAGAACATGGCATGAGGGACATGTCAAGAGGTTTTTGAAACCATGTTTAAATTTTGCGTCCTTATGTCGGATCAAGATCAAGGAATGAAAAAGAGTGTTTGGATAGTGATAAGATATGGATAGGATAAGCAAGACCAAGAATGGATAAGGGACATGGATTGAAGGTCGGGATTGGCTAAGGGACAGTGGCAAAAAGTTGCAATAAGCCAGGGAATATGGATGAAAGGTTATAATAAGCAAATGGATAAATGACCAAAAGCTATGATAGACTGAAAGCTGCAAACAAGATGCATGATGCTCATGACAATCCTCAGCCTTGTCAAGATCAAAGGTGGAAAGGGAAACTGGACATGAGGGACAATAGGATATGAAGGGTAATGACATGGTATGATAGGATAATGGAACAATGAAGGACAAAAGGATATGAAGGATGAAACCTGCCCCCAAGTGTGGCATGCAAGAAGTTCATAGATTACACATGACGCCTGTTTGCCAGGTTTTCATCATGGTACTTGCCCAAGGCACCTGTTTGCCAAGTTTTCACCAGTGGACAAATTATTTTTGCGTTACTTTTTTCTTCTTTTTTTTTTTTTTCAATTTTTTTCACTTTTTTCACTTTTTTTTTTTTTTGTATTTTGACTTTTTCACTTTTTGTTTTTTGTATTTTGACTTTTTTAGAAGAAGACGGACACATGATAGGGGATGGAAGAAGGACTCAAGCGTCTTTTTGTTTAGATAGTAACCTTGAAAAGAATGGACCATGACCTTTAAAAGTATGCTCAAAGACGTTGGTAGGATAAGGACATGGAAAATGATATGAAACTAAGGCAAGGATTTATGTAAAGGATTGGATCAAAGGGATCGAAGGATGGAAAATATGCATTGGATAATAGGTAGGGTATTGGAAGAATTGGGCTTCACCGGATGGAAATGTTGGCAAGATCGACATTAGAACACACCTTGAGGGATGATGGACTGATGGAGGAAAAATGGATTTTGGATATTGAGATTTGGATGGAGGAATAGCTTGGGATTTTGGGACATAAGGGCCCAAAATGGATGAAGGAGGTGATGGAGGAACAAACTTGGAAGGTTTGGATGGAGGAATAGAAACTTTGGATGCCAAGTTGGGTTGTTCTTTTTGTGCTTCAAGGAGCTTCTTGGGAATCCACATGGTTTTTGATTTTTCATGCTTTTGTGGTTCCTTGGAGTGCATTGCTTGCACAAGGGATTTAGGAACCCATATATATTTTGACTTTGCTTTATTTTGCTCAGTGGGCCTTTGTGACCTTTTGTATATTTCTTTTTCTTTATAGATCATATTGTTCTTTATTTTGACATGTCGATTATATTGGACATGTTGATCCTTGAATACATGTGGATTGCTAGACTTATGACTTTTACACTTGGCATCCAAATTGCTTGGAAGAGGGAATGAATGTCGGTGTGGATGGGAATGATATGGAGGCATGTGGGATGGATGGAAGGTTCTCCAAGATGTGTGCCTTTGCTGATGTTGCATAGGAGATGGAGGGATATAGGGACCTAGAATGGATGGAAGCGATGATGGGGAAGGTGGACATTTGGATTTTGACTTTGAAGGGATACCAACGCCTTGAGTGTGAGCTCTGTAGCCATGACCATTAGTATATTCTTTGATATGAAGGGGTTCTTGCTCATGGAGGTCTACTCCTTTGCCTTTATGAATATCTTGACTTGTAGGATACTCTTTTCTTTGGGAAGAAGATGCGAGTCCATTATGAGGTGGATATGATATGAGAGAAATAATGAGATCCTGAAATGGATCGGATTGGACCAAAGTGGAAGAACCCATTATGCATGTCGAGGGTTCATGAACATCTTGCACTGACACATTAGAATCATGAAGGGGATTAGGATCATGTTGTGGACATGGTTCAACGACAGGCTCTTCAAGAGATGGAATGGGAGGAATAATGGGATCATCACAAGAAATATGATCTTGGAGTGGATATGCTGGATTAAGACAAGGAGATGGAGGAACAAGTGGATCTTGTGGAGGATCTGAAGG
Organism: Cryptomeria japonica; assembly: GCF_030272615.1. Lineage (NCBI taxonomy): Eukaryota > Viridiplantae > Streptophyta > Pinopsida > Cupressales > Cupressaceae > Cryptomeria > Cryptomeria japonica. The sequence continues at coordinate 409,008,952 of NC_081413.1, read as the reverse complement.
AATGATAGGGTCTTGTGTTGGAAATGAACTTGGAAGGATACTTTGATCTTGACAAGGAGGAAAATCATTGGATTCCTCTTTAAAGGTACTTTGCTCTTGACTTTCAATGGGATCATCGGAAAGGATGAAAGGGATATCTTGATCTTGTTTAGGAACTGGAATGTCAATGGGATTGGAAAGGACATTGTGTTCATGAAATGGAAGGGGATCGTTTGGGATTGGATGAACTGGGATATCTTGATCTTGCTCAGGGAATGGAGTGTCAATAGGACTTTGGATAGGATGGACAAGAATAGGGGAATCATCATGAGTGTCTGGGAACATGAGGTCTTGGTCAACAATTGGATGTGATGATAAGTTTTCGGGATCTTGATCTTGATCTATTTTAACATACGTTTCTTTATGCTCTAAATTATCCTCTTGACATGGGGTTGGACTTTGGATATGCATGGGGGATTTTGGCGAGGTATCAATGCTTTGGCACGAAGGGGATGCACTTTGAACATTTGTGATGGATTCTGGCAAGGAATCAATGCTTGAACATGAGGAAGAGGGACTTCGAATGGGATCCTCTAAAATAGGTAATGGCAATAAAGTGCATGGTTGCATTGGGTCTTGTATATCTGAAACATGACAAGGATGTGCATCATCAATTGGATTATCTTGGCAATCAATTGTAGATAGCTCTTGAATAATTGCATCCTTGGGTGTATTATTTGATGAGGACAGCATGGAAGGTTCTTATGAAACTTCTAGAGGCGTAGGGATAGATGCCACTGGGGAGTCAATTTGGTTGCGAGGGGATGAGGCATTGCTAGACATTGGTGTATGATTTTGATCTTCCTCAAAGAACTCACTTGGTCGTTTCCTTAAGAGAATTGCAATAAAGCCACCTTTCTTTTGAGGTTTTGACATAGTTGTATCTGGAATTTGAACTTGTTTTTGGTTTGATGTCATGTTTTGATATTGGATTTGGTTCAATTGTTCTGACATGTTTGAAACTTGGGTTGGTGTGTGTTGCAACCTTTGTTTTTGAATGTTTGGTTGTTGTTGTTGACATTGATATTCCACCATTGGTTGAACCATTTGTTGACATTGTATGGTTGGTTGGACATATTGTTGAAATTGGACCACTGGTTGAAAATCTGATTGATAGTAAACACCTTGTTCTTGTTGTGAAGGCACATAATGTTGAAATTGATGTTGTCTCTTTTCTTGAAATTGTTTCATCATCTCTATTTGGGAGAGGAGAGCTGGTATGTCTGATCGTTCAAGAAGAGATTTGACATCAATTGGCTCAATATTTGGATTTCGACCTGGAAGTTTTCGAAACATTTTGGACATTTGTGATCTATTCTTTTGAATGTTTTTCAATCTTTGTTCCAATATCTCATTTTCTTGAGCTAGTTTCTCCTCTAGTTTTTGTATTTGGACATTTACATCATCATGATAAGTTTGATCAATATTGCCTTGTTGTTGGGTTTGATATAATTGTGATTGCATTGTCGGTTGATATGTCAAACTTTGTTGCATCATTGGTGCTTGGAACCTTGTTTCAATAGACATGTCACTATGCAAATGCAATATTTTTGGAATTTTTCAAGGATAATGTATGATATTCAACTAAATGCGAACCAAATAAATGAGAATGCAATCTATGGCAAGAATGCAACCTATGTTTTCGGTTGTTTTTGAAGATTTTGACAAACTTTTTGGAATGCAAATCTAAGAAAGGGACCCTTGGGAAATTGGAATGATATCTAGACCTTAAAGGACAAAAGGACGCAAGTGACATAAGGACAAATGACAAAGTCTCCCCTATATGCTTGGATACTAAGCTAGGTTTGACCAAATGATATTGATGACAAAAGGATAAAAGATTTAATAAGGTCTAGACTTCTTAACAATGACTTAGAGTTTATCAAATATTTGGATTACTCAAGTATGACAAAACCTAGTTTTGAGATTATATGCAAAAGGAAATTACTATGCAAGTGACCTTAATATGATATGATAATGACCTAAGCTTGATGAAGAGACCTAAGGTATGCAATGTATGAATGTATGACAATGGTATGACTTTAATACAAGAGGACACATGCAAATGGATGACTCTTATTGATATGCAAAGGAATATGACTTAGGTGAAACCTAACCTTGGTACTTGACAATGAACTTTGCAAAATGCAACCTAGGATGAACTTAAATGTAAGTGACATGAATGTTGAGACAAAATTTTGAACAATGTTTGACAACCATGTTTGAAGATATGTTTTGAACCTTGTTGGACCTTTGTTGGATGAATGTCTCTTGTGTTTAATCTTATGTTGGATCAATTTGTTTTTGCTTTTGAAATGGGATGCAATTCAACTTTTGACAAGCAAAGAATACAAGATATTGCAACTTAGACTCAAGACACTCATGCGCATTTCCACATTTCTTATGGTAGGCAAAGACATTAGGTACTTGAGAGGTAGACTCATTATGAGATTCAAGGAGAATACACAGATGCTTGACCCCACGTGCTCCCCTCCACGGCACTCACTTCTCAGGGCAGCCAAGCATCAGTCCCCATGTAAATCTCCCCATGGCGAACTTAGTATCTCTTCCAAGTATCCGAATTTGTCCTTCTCAAGCAACTAGAAGGGTTTTTTGGCCTCTAAAAACAAGGTGTTTAGTAAAGATTTATGTTAAGCGTTACTCCTTGATGTCATGCAAGCATGATTGAGACATTAAGCCCATCAAGATACCAAACAAATGTAGTCGCGCAAGCACGATTTAGACCAAGAGGCCCTACTTAGATGTTGATATGAGAAAGAGTTTCAAGGGTCATCACTTCCCAAGTAACTGCAATTCCCACGTAACACTTCCTTCAAAGCTTTCGCCCATCAGGTATTTGTTTATAGTGAGTTAGAATGCCAAGGTATTCTAGCCGTACTCACTTTGGGTTGTTCCCTTCTCACGATTATCACTTGCTTACAAAAGCAAAGTGGTCGGGAAGGCAGGCCCTCTAAAGGAGACACACAATCAAAGACACGAGCATGGTATTGAAGATCTGGATTTATGATCACCCTAAGAAGGATGAGAGCATACTCTCCTACTCCAATGTCACACTCAACAATCAAAGCAAACAAATGTTCACTCCATCCTATTTATAAATCACTAAGTGCCTAATTAAAAAAAACACAAACACAAAAGTTTGGTTGTTTCTCCAAGGCAACCTGGAAAACCCAAGTTAGAGGTTTGATTTGTTGTCTTTGACCATCGATTCTGCATAACACGTGTTATTAGTTTGATTTATAGTCTTTTCCATGCGTATGCCAAGATTATGCACAAATAATTAGTACCAAAATCCAAAGCACAGAAAATAGAATGCAAAAACACCAAAAATTTCAAGTAAACACTGCATTTTTCACCTCTGTTCTGGACTTTACACAAGGGCAGAACTCATGACACAGGCGCAAGATGTCTGACACAAGCGCAAAATGTCACCTAAACAAGTGCAAGATGTAGGACACAGGCATAAGATGCAGGACACAGGCGCAGAAGTGTCCAGAATACCCTGCACGGCCCTGTTTTTGGGTTTTTGGCCTGCAAAATCAACATGAAAGCACTCCAAAAACACAGTTAAAGGGTTATAAGGTTAGTATTCACGTCGGGTTCACCAATTAATGTATGTTAGGAAATAGGAATCATCAAAGCAATATATAAAAGGACATATTAATCATTATTAGCTCAATTACAAACACATATTGCAATGATCTAATCCTAAGCACACTCAATAGAGACATAAAAAACAAAGCATTCAAAAGCAAATATCATGCAAACCAGATGATGATTTGGATGCTTCTTCCATGTGGCTCCATTGTTCTTCTTTCCTCTTCAAATGGATTTGTGGATCTCACCTACAAGTGCACACATACAATTGAAAGCAAGATTGACATTGATGAAAAGCTCAAGAGTACTAGAAGCGTAAATTCGATAGTCTGATTAGGGATTATTAATTAGCCTTGATTGATGAAGATCATCCAATTTATAGAAGAATTGGAGAGATGCACAAATTAGCATGATAGTGATTTGAATAGAAATTCAAATCAATAATAGCAAAATTATGACATGTCTATGACAAATTGCTATGCAAGGATTATGACAATTCTATGACAAATTTCTATGTCAAGAATTTATGACAATTTATGACAAATTCTATGACAAATTTCTATGTCATTTCCATAAATTTAGGAGAGAGGAGGAATTAGAAATTGAATTTAAGAATTAAGAATTTAGAAAATTTAGAAAAAGAGGAATTAGGAAATTAGAAATTAGTGAATTAATCAATAATTTTTCATTTATTAATTAATTCACTCACAAAGAGGAATAATTAGCCAATTAAATGAATATTTAATTGTAATGAGAAAACTTAGGATAAATAAGTAATTTATTAATCCTAAAGGAAGAAATGACGCACAAGGTTAAATGATTAAATCATGAAACCCTAGAAGGTGAATTAGCAATGCGAGGATGACAATTAGGTCCTGATTGAAGATAATTAATGTCGATCATGATTTTGAATTGATAAATGACCAATGCGATAAACAATTTGATTGAGAAATGTGCCAATTGACGAGGAACAATGTCAAATTGATCCAAATTGACACAATTGAGGCAGATAACGATCGATGACAAATCGATCGCAAAATGACAAGATTGACAAAAAAAAGACAAGGATTGATGACAAAATAGATTGTAAAACGACAGGATTAAAAATGACCACGATCGATGATAAATCGATCGCTAATGACAAGATCGAACATGACAACGATCGATGACAAATCGATCGTAAAACGACAAGATTGATAAACCGATCGCCAGATGATAAGATTGAAAAGAGGACAAAACCCTAATTAGGATTGACGATGTCCAAAATGATAAGATTGAAAAGAGAGCAACGATTGATGACAAATCGATCGCAAGATTGATAGGAGGACAAAACCCTAATTAGGATTGACGATGTCCAAAATGATAACAAATTAGCACGCATATTGACACAATAGGATGAAATCGATCAAAATCATGATTGGATAGTGTTGTCGACAAGACCAAATTTGAGGATGAGATGATTGAAGAATGTAGAAGAATGACTCAATGCTTGCAAATGATAAAGATCAAGTGCGAATGATAGGAGAAATGTTAATGCGACGCAAAAACCTAAAATGAGGCAATGCGCAAATGTTAAAGTATCGCAAGCGTTTGACCATTTTTAGGTGTCTACAACTGTAACAAGTATAGTCATAGAGAAAATCAATGTAGATCTAGAAATTATCAGAACACCAATACACCCACCGGTCAATGTTCTAAATGCAACAAAGTTGGTCAAAATTCAGAAAATTGCAGAATGAATGTAAGATGTTATGTTTGTGGAAGATTTGGACATTTATCCAATCAATGCAGAACACAAACCGACATAGGATATGGGAAAGCTATTCAGAAAAATAATGTGACTGGTTATGCCTGTAACAAGATTGGACATATTTCTAAATTTTGTAGAAGCAAGTCCTCACCGGTAAATAACAAAGGTCCTAGTTTAAAAGGTAAAGAAAAAGTTGAAGAGGTAAATCAAGAATTCTAAAAACAATGGATCAAGAAATCAAAACTAAATGGTGATAGGAATACTCCTCCATTGGCTGAACAAAGTAACACTCCACTGATAGGAGACTCTTCATCTAACTGAAGAAAATTCCTTTGAGGGTTTGGCAATCAAATGTGAAACATGCTATTATTCCCTCAGTTGATGGTGAGAAGTTCAAATTACTTCTATACCGACAGATAAGTTAAGTCATTACTTAACCGGAAAGCATTAAAGGTGGTGGCTGGTAAAATTAACATTATAAAACAAGAGTTTTGGCTCCACCCGTATTCCAGATAGTTCCCAAAATTGCCAAGAAAGATGATAATATTGGTGCATTTTCTCAAATCCCTAAAGGAGTAGTTTTTGCTAAAGACCCTGGAATGTATATACATTGTCATATAGAGGAATTAGGTGATGAAGAAATTAAGAATATGTATAAATCTATAATTATTGATGAATCTAGAAATATCAAACCTGAACACAAGATAGTAGAAACCCTAGGTTTCGCTGAAATTCTTAGTATCCCAGATTTTCCCAAGGATGTTATAAGGGTAGTACTAAGCAGGGTACATGGTGCATTCTTCTAGTTGAACTCAGTTCAAAAAATCACAAAAGAAGCAGTAAAGGTTGTGACAGGGTTACCCTCCACTAGTAATAGACCTGATAAAACAAAGAAGATCTCAAATGACCTAGTGATTAACCTAACCGGTGCAACATCTGATAAGAGATCCTTAAGGGTAAATGACGTAACAGATATCAATGTTAGATTCATCAGTATGATCTTAGGCTACAAAACCACACATGTAAATAGGTTAAACTCAGTCTCTAGCCTATGCATAAAGAGTGCCTATGACATGGTTAATGATAATGCAAAAACAGATGTGTGTAAATGGCTTAAAGATGAACTAATTGACAATTTGGGAAAGATAAAGAAAGACAAAAAGGGGACATTCAGATTTGGAAACCTACTTGTCTATCTAATGCTACACATAAGCAAACAAGTACCTAGTATCCATAATAGAAATCTTGGTTTTGATATACCGATAGGTAAACAGTTGTCAGATTTACTAAACAACATGGGAGAGAACAGAGAAAAGAACATAAATAAGTATTTGCAGGCATTGAAGGTCCAGATGAAGACCAGAGTCAGATTGTCACAAGCAATTGTGAACAAGTATAAGGATGAAATCTATTTTGTTACAAAGAAGGATGAAATTTGGATGGAGGCAGTTATCCCAAGAACCATCTGGGTTACTAAAATGGGGTATGAAACTAATGACCACATAATAGAAACATATGCAAAAGCCCTCCTAGAAGCACCTAAGGAACCTAAAGAAGAGGTATTTGGCAATGCTGAGACTATTGAGAAACAAATACAAACAAAGAAAAAAGTTAAAAAGGTTGAAGCAACAGTTAGAAAAGGATCCAGGGAAGCAAAAGCTATTAAGGAAGATGTACTTAAATGAATTGGTATTACTGAAGATGAGTTAGAAGCACTTCAACCAAAAACTCACCTTTCACTGGTTGGAACTTCTTCAGAAAGTGATATACCAGTTACATTCAAAAAAGTTGAGAGAAAAAGGAAACCTTCACCGGTATCTTCACCTTCTCCTAGAAGAACCAGACAGAAACAATAGGCAATAAGGCCCCCAACTAAGAAATTAACTCCAAAGAAGAAGTTAACCCCTAAGAAGAAGACTCAACAAACCATTTCTCCAATTGACAAACTTCTCAATGAAATAATAGAGGATGGAAAGCTGAAAAACATTAACAGATTATATGACTCATTATCAACTGATGACAAGGAGAAAGTAGAAAATAGTGTAATCCTACACTTGGATATTTACAAGAAATTTTTAATGCAAGTTCTTGATGAAATACCGGCAGAACTATACGAAAGACTTGAAGCTAGAAGTCAAGCTATTGTTGAGCTTGATAAGAAAATAAAAATTGAAAAAATTACTTGTTGTTCATCCTATCAACTCACCTAAAGAGATAGATGAACTGATCTCTGAGGCTAACCGCTCAGTATTTTCAATTGCACAGTGGCATGTAGCACTTATGGTTGGTAGAGTGAATGAGGTAGCAGAGGAAACAACTAATGCATGAGACATATTTCTTGTAGAGAAGGAAAAGCAGGAAGAATATCAAAGCCCTAAACCCATCAAGGTATATCAAAAGGATAAGGGAAAAGGCAAGGTTGGTGGACCACCCAGCATAAAAATAACAGATAACTTATCCCCACCGCCTCTAGATACTCCACTGGTAGTTACCACTAACAATCAACTGGCTAGTGAGAGTATGGAAATACCACATGAGGACACAAATCCTAATTTTGATGTGTTATATACAATGAACATTGACACTCAGAAAGTCATATTGTGGTAGATAAGGATTCAATAGGGAAAACAGATATGGCAAATGAGCCATTGACAATAGATAGCATAGAAGGTAAACCAACAGGTGACAACACTGAGAAACAGGCAGAGCAACAGGCTCCCTCACAGCAACAGGTTCATGCAGAGACAGTGCCACCAGCAACAGCTAAGCAATCCAAACCTTTGCTTGAAGAAATGCAAACACAAACTGACCTACCAGAGGTCACCACAAGCAAAGAAATTGCTCCCACTAGCGGAATACAAATTGTTGGTTCTTCCAATGTAGAACTCAAACCAACAAATGTGACAGAAGTTCTTTTGGACTCTATCAAGAAGATAACAGAGTGTAGTTCACAAGCATACAAAGCAATTGATGACACAATTCTGATTTTGAAAATGATAGCACCCAAGTGTAATGTAGATAATAAAGATTCTTTGAATCAACTTGACACATTGTCTAAGTATATTACTGACAACACTGTGACAGTTGAACAAATAAATGAGGAAGCATTCAAGGAGAAACTAGAGAAGGAAAAACACAAATTCTTTGAAGAAGAAATAAAGAAGTGCATGAGACAATTTGACACTCTTTTACCAGAACTATGTAGTACACTAAAAGAATTTAAAACTTTGTATAGAGATACATGTAAAACTAACTTTTTGACAGTAGATATAGACCGGAAGATCAGCAAGGTATAGGAAGAAATAAATCAACTAGCTGATAATTTCATTAATTCATCTGAACCAATATCAGTTTTTGAGCAGAAAATAACAGGTTTTGAGGAGGAACTTCTAAAGTTGGAAAGAGAAAAGGAAAGAATAAAAGGAAAGGCAAAAGATCTAAAATGGAGACTTAGTCCAAAATTGGACTACCTCACCTCCTTAAGAAAAGAGATATCAGAGGCTTTAACTCAAGGTTAGAAAACACCAGCACGGTAAATGCAACACCTCACCGGTACAATTCAGAGGATAGAGGCCACATTAAAAGATAGAAAATAGTTCACTAAGAGCCTGAATCTGGTATTGGTAGACCTTTTTCAGATTGTAACCAACCGGTTACAAGGATGAAACTGGAAACCACACTCAATTGAAACTTTGACAACCGTTGCCATTGATGCCAAAGGGGGAGTAGTGGAAATGAGAAAAATAATCAGCAAATGGCTCATCAACTCAGGGGGAGCACATATTCTTTTGGTACACAATTTTTGGTAAGACAATTCTAGCAGATTCTTTTTGGATGATAATTTTTGGATTTTTCTCATGAGTGTTGCCATCAATGCCAAAGGGGGAGATTGTTGGCAAATGCACACTCCAATGAGATATTGTAGGTGATTGAAGGTTTTGTCATTGATGGTAACCTTGCAATCCTATGACACCGGCAAGACAATTTACTGGCACCAGCAAGGATAGACTCTACATTGGCACACAGACCATGGGAAATGAAAGGAAGTATACCGGCACCTAGGCTGACAGGAATTTTGTTTATAATATATTTTGTAAATTATTGTAAAATCATTGTAAGCCGACTTGGCAAGTTGTAAAATGACTCATATATGTATGAGATCATTATAGAACTTTTTGTAAGGAAGGAGATAGGCGAAATAAGGCAGACCTATTATGCGAATTATAGGTTAAGGGTTTATGTATGAAGTAGAGCTAAAACTGGTACTGGATCTAGCATAGTAGATGCTATTTTGAAGCAATACAAGACATTGGATTTATATAATCCATTTTGTAAGTCAATGAGACTTCCCATTTTTTAATTGAGCAGCGAGCTCTAGGCACTTGGCCTTCTTGCATGTGCAGGCCCCCATTGTAAGAGTAATATTCACTTATTGGCCAGTAAGCGAATATTGTGGGTCACAAATCCCACCGAGGTTTTTCCCACACCAGGTTTCCTTGTTAAACTACTGTGTTATGGTGTGTTTTTCATGTGGTTATTATTATCTTTGTTTATTGCATTAATTTCTTTTTACCAGTATACAATATTGATATGCTTTACATGTTTTAAGTCAAGAAAATTTTATAACCGCCTAGATACTGATTCACCCCCCCCACTCTCAGTATCTTTGGGAATCCTAATAGGTATATCTCCTCTTCCGCAGGGTGGCCCTCTAACCATAGTCAAAGACAAGGAGGCCAGCAAGAACATTGCAGATGGGACCCAGAAGACTCTTAAGGAGTTAGGAATTGGTAAGTAACTATGAAGATTATCTCTTGGAATATAAGGGGACTCAATAATCCCCACAAACATGACATCATTTGGAATATTATAAGGGACAATAAACCTGATGTTTTCCTAATCCAAGAAACCAAAAAGAAAAAGTTGAATCTTTGAAGTTATTCAATAATGGTAATGTTATTGGTGGTAGTTTGGAAGGTGCTTCAAGAGGCATAGCTACCATCTGGAACCTTAATACTGTCAAAGGTCATGTTCTTATCCAGGAAAACAATTTCTCTTGTATAAAATTTGAGCATTTAAAAGATGGCACTTCCTGGGTCCTCACCAACATTTATGCTCCCAACACTTTAAAGGCTAGAATTCCTTCTAGAAAAAACTCATTCAAGCTAGGGATAGCTTTATAAATCTTAGTTGGATGGTTATGGGAGATTTCAATACTCCCTTGAGAGAGGAGGAAAAATTTGAAGGAAGCCACTCCCAGCTGGAAAGCAGGCTGGCCCTTATGGATTTCATTAATTCTCAGGCTCTCAATGATGTGGAAATTTAGGGATGTAATTACACTTGGACCAATAGGAGAACTGGTAATGATCTTATCCAAGTTTTTCTTGACAAGACTCTCATCTCTGATGATTGGTACAGTCACTATTTCTACTCTCTAACGGCCCATATTAGGGTTGGGTCAGATCACTTTCCAATTACCTTTATTGTTGATTCAATTAACAGAAGAAGAAACTTCCCTTTTAGATTTGAAAAAATGTGGAACCTACACCCAGATATCAAAAGTAATATTCAGAAATGGTGGAGTATCCAAGTTTAGGGAATGACTATGTATAAAGTTGTTAAGAAGCTCAAAAGTGTAAAGGATAACATAAGACCCTGGAACAAATCCAGCTTTGGGAATATTGTTGAGGCCAAAGGAAAAATCCGGGAAGGCCTTAAGATAATACAAGACCAAATTCAGAAGGATGGTTTCAATACAGTATCCATTGCTGATGAAAATGAAACTCTCAAAAAATACCATGATATCATCACTAAAGAGGAAACTTTCTGGAAGTAGAGATCAAGATGCATTTGGCTTAAGGAAGGAGATAGGAACACTATATTCCTTCACATGTCGACGATCAAGCACAAAGCAGCTAATAGGATAACCAAACTTAAGGTGAACAATAGGGAGCTCGTTGAGGAGGAAGGAATTAGGATCTAAGCTAAAAATTATTTCTCAGAACTGCTCAAAAGGGATCACAGTCTGTATGCTGAAGCTCAATCCTCTTTTCTTCATAATATCCCTTGTCTCATTGATGAGCAATTGAATATTGTTGGCATTTTTGATGTTCATGTTGTGATTGCCATTGATGGACACACACTTGCATTAAGATCCTCTTTATATGTATGAGTTAGAGCACAATCGGTATTTGTTCCAACCGGTATGTTGTAGGTATGTTGTATTATAGTCTTTAGACTATTGATGTTTTGCAGAATGTGTTTACTGGTCTGAAGCGGCATGTTGACCCCAAGCGGTTCATGGATACCAAGCGGTACAAGGGATTAAAGCAGCATAACACATTTTTACTAGTCTTCATTTTGACAAACCGGCAACCAGTATTTTGTATGAACCGGTAATACTCTATGATGAGTTACCAACCAGCATTTTGTGATGAGTTACCATCCACCGATTGTTTGACGGTGTCGACACTATAATGGTGTTTTTTTTGTTTCGTGGTACCAAGTATGTCCAGGTTCATTGAACCTAGGAAATTGTAATGTAATCCTATTGGACCGACTTGAAATCAGATTCCTTTATAAGGACATCATGTCTAGGGTTTTAGGTTGTTGATGAGGTCGCAACAAAGAGTTTATGTTGTTGCTAGGGCTTAAGGTGGTTGAGGAGTTGGAAAGAATATGAATGTGTAGAAGACTAAAGTAATGCAGGAGTGCATTAAGAATGAGCTATCAAGGATCTAACCGAGCAGTCTGTGCTATTAGATAGATCAAACACTTGTTGATTACTCACATCTTTGAAAAGTTTGTAGCCCTTAACAGGGTAGGCCCAAAAGCCTTTTTCTAAATCCTCTTACAAGGTGGTTCACATTTGTGGATCTAAAATCCTCTAGCAAGGTAGTCTTTAATCAGACTTATCTCCTAACAGAGATTGAGATTCCTAATAAGATCTATTCTAGTAAAGAACATTGTAAGACCTTAACCGGTCTGGTTCCTATTCTACAGATAGTGACTTGTGAGTTCCATCTCACTGTGGTTTTTCCCGTTTGGGTTTCCACGTCAAATATCTTGTGTTATGGTGTTTGTGATTCTGTGGGTAAATGCATTATTAGCTATTTGGTTTGCATGTTTGTTAACTAGTTTGTCTGTTAAACTATTTTACCGGTTTACTACTAGTCTTGTAAAGTGTTTTAGTGCGAAGATTTTTGGCATACTAATTCACCCCCCCCCCCCCTCTTAGTATTCATCAATTGGTATCAGAGCCAACCTTTCTATAAGTTTAACCACTTGGAAAGAGATATGGGGGAATACACCTTGAGGGAACTTACTCAATGACTCACTCAGTCTAAGCAAGCCTATGATGATCTTATGGTCAAATACAAGGCATCTCAAGCAAAAAGGAGAGAACATGCAGAAAAGATGATGGAGCTATCTGAAAATAGGTTTGCAGATGAAGTAGATATGGAAGCCCTAATTGCAGAAGTAAATAAGCTGAATGAATCAAAATCCAACCTAAGAAAGGAGTTGGAAGGACTGACTATCCGAATGTGTCAAGAGCTTGAGAACCGGAGGAAAGCTGAAGATCTGGTGAAAGAAAGAGATCATGAGATCTCCAAGTTGAAACAAGAGATGAGTGCCCTAAATGCTCAACTCCATGCAAGCAAGGTGGAAAAGGAATACATGGAAGGAGAACTAAACACTGCCATCTCTGAGAATGAAAACCTCCTGGAAACAAATGCTTCTATTTCCAAAGAACTCTCTGAGTCAAAGGAAATACTTGCTAAGTTCAGCAAGAGTACTGTCAAGCTAGAGCAAAAGCTTGAATCTGCTAAATCGGTCAAGAATACCAATGGAATTGGTTATTCCGGTCATGAGGAAGGAGAGGCCTCTGGTACAAATGTTGGAGCATCAAAGAAACAACTGGCATCAAAGGATAAAGGTAAGAAAAAGTTTAAACTTGTTTGTTTCAACTGTCTTAAAGAAGGACATACTGCTAATATGTGTAGGAGAAAGGCTTACAACAATTTTCCTTATTTCCTAAATGATAAGCCTAGACCCTATAGATTTGATGGTAACTGTTATGCATGCAACAAGTATGGGCATAGAGAATTTGAGTGCAGGTTTGTTATGAATAACACTGGAAGATATCCTCAAAGGACCCAAAGAGTTGGTCCTGAAGCTTTTGTGAACTGGAATTACAACCGGTTTAATACCTTCAATCATCAGCCAAGAAGCGGTGGTTATCAAGCGGCAACCAGACGAAGAGAAAATTGTATGATCTGTCATGGTCATGGTCATACTATTGCAACATGCACAAGGAAGAATGGAAACATGAACAATGGACCTTGGAGAGCACCTGGATTGGTCTGCTATCACTACAACAAACCAAGTCACATTGCTAGATTCTGTAGATCAAGAAAGAGCATATGTGATGATATACCAGTCACTCTGGAAGGAAACATTGATGTTGACATTGTTCAAGCGGACATGAACAAAATCTGGAAGGAGAAACCAACAGTGTTACAAGAGGAACCAGTTTCTACACCTAGTGTGGAAATCACGGAACTGACAAACTAAGCTTCAGAAAAGCTTAGGGAGAGCAAATGGCAAAATGTTTCGAACCCCCGGTTTTCACCGGTAAAAGACCTTAATCGGTATGTTATACCTATCATTTGACAGAAGACCAGAAATGGTAAAAAGGCAAAATTAGGGTTTATGCCCTAATAGAGGAGCATTAATGATGGTAGGTGAGGACTATGTTTAAAAGTATTTTTAAAATCATTTCTCACTATTAGTTTTTGAACGAAGAAAAGTTTTTCAAAGAGCAGAGCGATGAAAAGGCAATTTGAGCAGAGATTTGGAGAAATTGAGAAACCACGAAGGAGATTCAAATTCAAACTCGAAACGGTCAAGTGGAGAACAAAAAGTGGTGATTCAACAACTGACAGAGTGTGAAGTAAAGGAGAATCTGCAAGCCCTAATTTTGCGTGTTTCAAAAGGTATTTCTTGAGTTCTTAAGGTTTCTATCATGGCTTCCACATCTCATACCAGTTCTAGTGCATCTGTCGAGTCTGCAAATTTTAATCAACAAAAGTCCAAGTATAATGCCCTATCACAAGTTCTGGCTAGTGTGATAGTAGAAGAGGGAATTTCTAACTACATAGACTAAAAAATAGAAGACCTAGGGTCTCTAGCTATCCACACCCAATTAGGTTTATTTTGCGGCAAAGATAAGAAGATCAAACCAAAATTTAATATTTTGGAGAAGAAAAAGCTCCACAATGTTGTTTACTTCTTGGAAGATTTTACAGAGGATCACATAAGGATCATTCTGAGCAGAGTCCATGGTGATAAGATGTACTTGGAAAGAACACATGACATCATGCCGCAAGCAATTCATGGAGTCACCCGATTCTACAACACAGGGGAAGTGCCAGCCCTAAGAACGGTAAGCAAAACTGAAATGGCCAAGCTCACCGGTTCAACGAGTGACTCACAAGGCATGATAGTAAATCCTATCAAGGATGATCTGGTGAAGTATGCGTGTATGGTGATTGGATACTGAACATTCTCAGCTAGCAGAATTAACTCTGTATCTACTGCAGCGGTAAATTCCGCTTACCGGATGATAAAGGACGATGCATCATTTGACCTATGCACCAGTATGTAGAGGCAACTCCTATTGAACCTGAAATCAATCAAACAAGATAATGCACTGAAGTTCAAGTTTGACAACTATTGGTTGGGTTGTTCTTTTACTTTCAAGGATACTTCCTAGGAGTGGGAGACATTTAGTGGTGTGCGGACCAACCGGTTACCAAACAGATAAAGGAAAGTTTGCAAGTAGTGGGAACCGGTTACCTTGATATTCTGAACAAGTATTTTGATGAGTTCAGAAGGAAGATGAGCCAAAGAGTGAGGATATCAGGAGACATCATCAAGAAATATGAAGATGATATCTGCTTCACCATCCAAGTAGATAAATGCATAATGGAGGCCGTTGAGCCTAGACAGGAAGAAGTGGAGCCAATGGGCTATGAGGTGATGTACGATATGTTGGAAGGGTATGCCTCTACCCTTATTGCCTCACCACTTGGTCATAAGGCAAAGAGAACAGACACCTACCTAGAGACGATAGCACCGGCTGAGGAACTACCAGCAGTGAAAGAGAAAGAATTGGCAGTGAAGAAGGCAAAGGCAGTGCCTGCGGCATCAGCACCGGTTACTACTGCAGCTCCAAAAGTGACCAAGCGGTCACCAGCCAAGAAGAAACCGGAAGCTACACCGGCTAAAGTGTTCAAGAGAAAAAGGAAGACAAGGAACACCTCTCCAAACTCAGAGGAAACTGTGTCTGAGGAAAAGCCAAAGAAACCACGTCAAGCAAAGAAGAAGACCAAGAATGAACCGGCATCATCTGCACCAGTAAATATAGATATCTCCTCTTATAAACCTTTGACACATTGTCAAACAACAATAAAGAATATTAGGAGAAAAGTGTTAAATGATTTACTTGAGTGTTTTGATGACTTCAATGAGGATGAAAAGGAAGCGGTTGAAAAGGAAATAATTTAGTATCTCTGTAGTAATGACCGGGCACCCTCAGAGATTAAGTCTCAGACACTAGATTCTTTATATATGTCATTAGATAATAGATGGCACATTTCCATAGAGAAAGAATAGGAAATTAGAGAGAAGTTTTTTGCACAATACTTTCCCAACCTATCAAAATCTAAATTATATGATGTTATTGATCTAAATAAAGGACTCTTCTTCACTAGAAAAAGAAGACTCTAGATGTTAGAAGGTAGAGTTGCTGATGTCGAAAAAGACACCCATCTATTTATGCAAACTATTGTCCAGACTCACAAAGCACGTTTGGCCACTCGGCAAGCAGAAGAAGAACCGGCTATATCCAAACCAGATGAAGTATTTTACAATGAAGGAAATCCGCTAGTTGAACCAATCGACACCATTGATGTTGATGTTCTAGACGTTGAGGATGATACTTAGGAAACACCATTTGAGGCAACAGGATAGAAGCAATAGGCTAAACAGGTTGATAAGCAAGCTGAGGACAGACAGGAAGTAGCAAAGGAAGAGGCAGAGCAGAGGAAAAAGGATGAAGAAGAGAAGCAAAAGAAGAAGGAAGAGAAAAAGAAGAAAGATGAAGAGGAAAAGAAGAAGAAAGATGAAGAAGAGAAGAAGAAGAAAGATGAAGAGGAGAAAAAGAAAAAAGACGAAGAGGAGAAAAAGAAGAAAGATGAAGAAGAGAAGAAGAAGAAAAGTGAAGAGGAGAAGCAGAAGAAGGATGAAGAGGAGAAAAAGAAGCAAGAAGATGAAAAGAAAAAGAAAGAAGAGGAGGATAAGGAACAAGAGAAAAAGAAGGAAGTAGAGAGGAAGAAGAAGGAAAAAGAAGATAAGGAATAGGAGAAGAAGAAGGAAGTAGAAAAGAAAAAGGCTGAGGAGGACAAGGAAGTAGAGAAGAGGAGAGAAGCAGAGAGAAGTGGAGAAGAAGGAAGCGGAAGAGGACAAGGCAGGAGAAGCGGCGAAGAGCACCCAGATGGAGACTCCGAAGGCAACTGCGAGTCAAGCCAAACCGGTTGACCTCTACAGTCCTATAGATCTCCAGTCTGCAAGTGAAATGGAGCTAATGCAGAGTATCAAGGTAGCTCAAGAGTGCCTTGAAATCATTCGACAGAAGAAGGAGCAGGATGTAATCCAAGCAGCTATGGATATGCTTACCGGTTTGATACCCGGTACAAATATTCCAAACATTGATTCATCACTAGCGAGACTAAAGCTCCTATGCACAATAGTATATGATCAGGTGCAAAGCCTTGAAGAGGTAGCAAAGGCTAATGTCAAGAAGGAGCATCAAAAGGCTCTTAATATAGCTCTGGTGAAAAAGTTGAATGAGCTCCGGACTGAACTGAAGAAAGAACAAAAGGATATAAGGGATGCTCTAGATGAGGGGAATATGCTACTTAGCAAAATCTTGCAACCCCATCTGCTCTATGATGATGTGCTAGCTCAGAAGCAAAAACTTGAATAGGACTTGTAGTCCTACTTGAGAACATTCAAGCTGCCTTATGATTCCTTCACAACTTATGGGCAAACAGTTCACCGGTTTCATATCTAGTCAGCCAAAATGGAGCAAGAGATAAGCACACAGTCTAGAAATTTGCAGGAGCTACAATTGGTTCTACTCCCACATCTGCAAATTCTTCAAAAATGTTCTCTGAATTTGGATGCTTTGACAGTTACATAGGAGATGAGCACAGTTGATGCCATGGAAGAACAGGTCTCCCAAATGCAAACAAAGAAAGAAGTAGCCACCTCCCTACTTGAATCCTGGTCTCTATCGATGAAACAATTCTTGCAGGACTATAAATCTATTTTTGACAAGTATTATTCCTTGTTGTCATAAACTTTTTGATGCCCTCCTAAATGGCACAAGGTTAGTGAATGATCGACAACACAAAAAGACTCAAAACTGTTAGATTGTCAGTGTTAGTCAATCAAAAACTAATCTAAAAAGGCATACCAAGAGAGATGCTAAAAACATGCTAATATATCTAACTAAAGAAGCAAAGATAACGAGGCATCTCCAAATGCCTCTTAGCATGGTTTTGGTTCCTTTCTCCCTTGTTCCTCTCCTCTCCAAATTCCAAAATAGTGTAGCTCTCAGCAGCTTTTTGAACTATGGATGCTTATGGAGGATTGAGATTGTAATATTGTGCTTCAAGTATAAAATGAGAAGCTAATGCTATGCTATTGATGCTAAAATGATGTATTTTAACCAAAATAACAAGGTATTAGATGATTATGCTAAAAATGCTCTCTAAAATGTCTATAGCTTAGATGCATACAAGTTTTTAGGATCTAGATTATGAAGGAATGAGCTCTATTTATAGGGAAAATGGAGCAATGGATGGTTGAGATTGAAAGATTCAATCAAGGGTTGAGTTTGAAAGTTGGGGATCCATGTGCACAATTGGCACCAATGAAATGGTGACAAGTGTCAACATAGGGTTGGGTTGAGAAAAGGAGTTGGAGGCATTAAAGGCCTGAGAAGACCTCATGGTTATCTAAAGGCTTAGGGTCAAGTCTAAATTAAGCTTACCCACTGGATTAAGAGTTAATCCAAGGATAAACCTTTGTGCAAATGTTTAAGAGATAATCATGGTCAAAGCATTAATGGCCTGATGAGACCTTTGGGTTGGGTAGAGGTTGAGTCAAAACAAATGTTTTAACCATGTGGGAGGGTTTGAGTTAACCATTAATGGTTATTGGAGACTTTGGGGATTAAGTGGTTGAAGGTTGAAAGCCTTTAAAGGTTATCAAAGACTTTGAGCCATTTAGTGGTTGAAGACTTGAAGCCTTTAATGGTTATCAAAGGCTTTGAGGTTTTGAGAAGTGACTTCCCTTTGCTTAGGGATGTGACAAAGTTTAGAGGATGGATTAGGCTAATTAGGAAGGGTTTATAAGAATCTAGAAGGGGATTAGATTTTGCAAGTGGATTTGGTGGGTGAGGGAAAATAGGATTTTAAAAATAAAAAATTCATTTATTTCAATAAATGAATGCAAGTTGCATTTGTAGGAAAATGCAAGTGGGGTGGGGATAATGATTTAAATAAATGTTTTATTTAATTTATTTAAAAGAGGAAAAGGGGATTCTAATTAAATAAATAGATTTTATTTATTTAATTGATTGTGAATTTGATTTAATGAATGAATTAAAATAAATTGAATAATTTATTTAATTAATAGAAGAATGTTTTAGGGATGAATTAATTAAATATTAATTTAATTAATTGATGGCTAGTGTATTTTTTAATCAAATAAATAGCAAATATTTATTTAATTAAAATGGACAGATTTATGTGACTACATTTGCCCCTCTTTGAGACGGTGCAGTTTATCGTGTCGTTTCAAAGAAAGAAAAATAGGTGTGAAGAAATGCCCCATAAAATGTGAATTTAATGGGTGGTATGCCCCCTCGAGAGATGGGCCGAAAATTTTTGAAAAATCGGGCGATCTCTCGAAAAAGAACGAAAATTGGCAGGGTGGTAGAAGAGAAGAAGTTAGTCATACGGGTGAAAAATAGAAGAAAACGGGGGAAACATGGAGAAATGGGGGACTCGAGAAGTTCACGAGGACCACGGCGATGAATAGGGGAGAAGTTACGGTGACCACGAAGGGTATAAATGGGGTGAAAGGGGTAAAAACAGGATCATTTGTGACCGCGACCAGTTAAAAACGAGAGCTCTGATAGTGACATTTGGAGGAGCAAGCAGCAGCTACGATGCCGATTCCGATCACCGAGCACAGATTCGAGTGAGTCAGACGATTCCAGCGGCCAAATGACTATGGACCAGTGATACGCAAATTCGAAAACTCAATTTTTGTGCATTTTTGCTAAGTTTTTAGCTGAGTCCAAGTTAAGTCGGAGCAAGAGCACTGGAACTATTGTTTTGGTGCTTTTGCTCCATTAATTAGCTCTTTTGTGTTGCAATGGCGCTATTGTCCCTTGGTTTGAGCGCTTTTGCCATGTATTAGCGCTATTGTATGCAAGTTTTAGCGCTATTGGTTAAGTAGCGCTATTGCTTGGTTAATTGAGCACTATTGAGTTAAAAGAGCGCTATTGTAGTGGGGTTTTAGCGTTGTGTAGTTGTAACACTTTTGTATAGCTTATTGAGCGCTTTTGATATAGTTGTAGCACTATTGTTGAAAACTAGCGCTTTTGTTGGTTAAATAGCACTTTTGTCTTAGGATAAAAAGATGCCCCAGTTGGGATGAAGACCAATCTCCTGATGCCAATTTGATGGATGGCGAGGTGAAGTGGGAGTTGTTTTGAACCATAGCAGCCTGATGAGACTTAGGTCATTTGTTTAGGATAAATGCCTGTCGAAGTCTAGGTGGCCATGATTGCTTACCTGTTGAGACCCGAAGATACTTGATCAAAGTATCTGATGATAGTCTAGGTTTAAACTTAAGAAAGTTTGAAAAAAAAACAACTGATGGTGATTGATGAATGTCTATGTGCAGGAGGATCTGCACGTGTTGTAGTTACGTGAGCACCATCCTGCAACATAGGGGTTGCGGGACCGATTGACCCAGGCAGAGATTGATTGTATTGCAGTGACGGGTCTGTATGAGGTGATGCACATGCCCGTGATTCGTATGAATCACGGATTGATCACAGCACTGGCGGAGCGGTGGCACAGCGAGATGTGCACCTTTCATTTGGCTCAGGGGGAGATGACTGTGACGTTGGAGGATGTGTGGCGCATCCTACGGATTTCGATTCGAGGAGAGCTGGTCACATATGATAGATCCTGGGGGACTGTGGCAGTACAGAGGATTTTTTATGAGGATGTGTTCATTGATGATGGCTCGATCGCATGGGAGGATATAGCGGCACTGTATGAGCCACTTCCAGTAGTGTTGTCCGGGATTGTGGGAGGACTCCTGTGTCCAGACAGGTAGTCACATGGGTTGGCGGTGGGATGGGGACAGGTTATCGAGATGATGATGACCGAGGGGACCCGATTTGCATGGGGGTCGTGTGTGCTGGCGCATATGTATCAGGAGCTCCATGAGGTAGTGTACCGAGGGAGGGGTTCTTTAGCAGTGGGCATGACGCTGCTACACATTTGGGCTTGGGAGCACCTACCAGTGACTCGACCAGTGAGTCTTAGATTCCGGGCAGTGGACCAGCCGTACATGTTTATGTACAGTGGTATGATGAGCCAGCCCCACATGGGGAAGTTGGAGTGGTGGCGACAGGCATTGGATGACCTGGATGCAGTGATATGGCGGCCATACTTGGAGTGTGAGCCATGGGATGATGACGCAGAGGCACTACCTTATGTCTTCATGACCCGATTCCTCATTGGGAGGACCTCCTATCATGTGGAGAGACAGGTGCCTGGGTGAGTGATGAGACAGTTTGGACGGTAGCAGGGACTGCTTAGCGGATCAGGAGAGTATGCACGAGTGATTCGGGAGAGGTATGCATGGGATCTAGTGCTACCTTATGATCAGGCACTAGCAGAGTTTCAGACACTGCAAGCGAGGCCATGGGACCTATGACCGAGGGTCATTGATGAAGGGGTTATAGATGAGTACACGCAGTATCAGGTGGTGCACCCAATCCTACGGATATCGGACCCAGCAGAGCCAATCCCAGCATTTGAGGATGAGAGGGGACGGAGACGGGGGAGGGCAGGAGGTCGAGGAGATGGAGGAGGAGGAGGTGGAGGTGGAGGAGGTGATGGAGGAGATGGAGGAGGAGATGGAGGAGGAGGAGGGGGAGGAGGATTGGGGATGCAGAGCCAGCAAAGAGAGAGAGGTGGACTTCCTCTACAGATCTCACAGGGACCATTGATTCCGAGAGGAGTGCAGCTAAGTGGGAGGGGGATGGAGAGGGAGATCCCGATGGACAGAGGGGAGGGGACTACTGGAGAGAGAGGTGTAGGGGAGGCAGCTATGGACACCGGGGAGGGAGCCACTGGAGATTTGCGGGAGCATATTATAGTGCGCTTGCAGACGCGGATAGAGGTTTTGGAGGCAGAGATGGCAGCTAGGGATGTGCAGCTATTTGCATGGGAGTCAAAGCTGATGGTGGTGCTGCGGGAGAGAGATATTGCAGTGGAGAGATTGGCAGAGCTGCAGGAAAGAGTCCGGGCTAGAGTAGGAGCACAGGGGCCTACAGGGGAGGTTATGAGGCAGTTTGGGCGAGCAGAGGTTGAGATAGAGTACTGGCGAGGTTTATATGAGCAGGTGGTGCCACTCAGTCAGCGAGCTCTCAGTTATACCCAGATGCGGTAGACGAGATCAGAGCGATCACAGAGGATGCAGAGCAGTGGGGGAGTGATGGGTCCTTTGAGGCGGGAGAGATCAGGAGATGCAGGAGGGAGTGGGGGTTCGATGAGGCCTCCACGGAGAGATGGATTAGGTGGTGCAGGCACCAGTGGTGGAGCAGGGGGAGGTGTTGGGACAGCATCAGGCCAGAGTGGCATTTGAGAGAGCATTCATGCATATATGTATTTGTACCTTTGTTTATTTTTTTGGACTGTATCTTGGATGGCTATTGGTAGCCGATTTTGTAGACTTCATTGTACTCTGATTTATGAGATGATATATATATGAGGAGATCCCATTTTGTGATGATATGCATTTGATTATGTATGGATGGTTATGCAAGATGATGAGTGATTGCTTAGATGGATATGTATGTATGCACTGATGAGATGTTCCTTATATGCATGTTTTTGATGATGATACTGACATATGAATGCAGGTTTATATATGTATGATTTGTTTGATTTTGGATGCAGATGCTTTTATGTATGTAATGTCATGAGGATGATGTATGCTTATGATGATGATGAACAGGATTTTTTTTGGTGTTTCCTTTTGCAATATAATGATGAGATGATTTATGTGATGGTGTTAATGCAATGGTCGAATGAATGATGTTATGCATCTAGATGTTTTTAGATGAATGTAATATGGATAAACAAAATGTAAAGTGCAAATGTTTATATGGTAATGTGTTAAATGAATGCAATATGGATAAACAAAATGTAAAGTACAAATGTTTATATGATAATGTGTTAGATGAATGTGATATGGATAAACAAAATGTAAGGTACAAATGCTTTATATGATAATGTGTTAGATGAATGCAATATGGATAATGGCTATAAGATGTTTAAGAACCAATGTTTTGTAAACAAATGGATTGCGATGTTTCTAAATGATTTAAATATGATTTAAGTACAAATGATAATGGGATGATACTATAACTAATGTTTTAATAACTGCACTTTAATGCAATTAAAAAGATGATAATGAATGCAATGCGAATGAATCCTAAAATGAGCATAATAAGATACTTAGTTAATGGATGAATGAATGCACTTTTTCACTAAATGGATAAATGAATGTATACAATAACAAATGATAAAGGATAATAAAATGATAATGGATAACTGATACTTTAAAGGAATGCATAGTAAATGGCTTATATAATCAAAGACAATTTTGATCCCATGAATGAATCTAATTTTTTTATGATTGATGCAATGATACAAAATGATTAATGAAAACTAAATGTCAAGAAAATGAACTATATGCAAAGTTAAAAATGACATGAATGTTTAATGCAAGATGCAACAAAATGTAAGGATGATATGAGCATGAGGAATGCAAGGTTTTGTAAGACTTTGCATGATGCATTGATGATGTATCAGAGTACTCGATCGTGATTGTATCCAAGACCAGCTTAATTTTCCCATTTTGCATAAAGAGCCAATATATGAATGAGTGATCGGATGGGTGATATGCAATGGAATGCAATATATAAACAGATGAGATGAAATGACGATCCATAGTGCTCTATTTTCATCATTGAGCTTTTAAAATGTTGGAAGAGAATACAAGCATCTTGACATAATGATTCAAGATGACCTGAGTATTCCTTTCATGGATTTTATATAGCAAGTTAATACAAACGACTTGACATAAGGGTCAAGCCGACCAGAGTATTGTTTGCGGAATAGACAAGGATTATCTCCTTTCGTGCATGACTTGGATCGTCCTCCTTGATCTTAGGCTGATCATATCCTGAGACAAGTGCATACCGTAATAAGAGATAAAACCTTTATCCAATTTGGATGAGGTAGGAGGAACCAAAGGAAGAGCATTGTACCTGCCAACAAACAGTATATACATAAAGAATAAAGAATATGGATCCTTGGTAATGGTTCATGCCCATATGGTCGAGGTATATGCTGTAGTCAGCAAGCCGTAGTGATCTATGACTGCATTTTGCATAAGATCACGTAGCTTGGTGAACTTCCCACATAGACACCATTAGTACATGCCCCAGAACTTCATCGGAATAATGTGTCGAAGATACACAAACAATGCCATAGGAACCTGATATAAATTACTAGACCATAAATCAACCAAGTATTTGATAGCTTAACATAATTTTCTTGTCAAAGAAAATGTCATCTTGTCTTTGTTTTGGTAAGGAAGGATGCATCCTTGTTGAAGACAGTTTTGAGTGTTGATGTCGATGGTGTGGTTGATTGATAAGTGGTCTCTTTTGTGAGTATTTTGTCAATGTTTGTTTTGGTATCTGCATGGATGAGTATGTACAAAGTGTTGCCATGTTTTTGTGTGATTTTTCAATGGTTTGTCAATGTTTTTTGGATTTTGTATTGTTTTGAATGTTTTTGGATTTTGATGATGTTTTGAATGTTTTTGGATTTTGATGATGTTTTTGAATGTTTTTGGATTTTGATGATGTTTTGAATGTTTTTGGATTTTGATGATGTTTTGAATGTTTTACCCAATGAATCACCAGTAATGTAGAATCCACTTCCACCAACTAGATTTAAGGGCATTGCCCCCAAATGTAGACATGACTATGACAAAGCGGGATGCAAGACGCATGAAGTACTATCAGAATTGTAGATGAATAACAAGCCATGGTTTTTTTTTTGTTGGATAGATGGATGTATGTATGAAGTAGATTTGATCACAACAAGTCTGAAAGACAATGGAGCCATAACCTTTACGAGTGGCGCCTGTTTGCAAGGTTTTCATCATCGTACTTACCCAAGGTGCCACCGGAGTGGTTGTTCACCGTTTGGATGCATGATTTTTCTTTACTTTTTTGAATGTTTTTGTATTTTCTTCATGACATTTTTCTGAATGTTTTTGGTATTTTCTGGTATGCAAGGGAGCCTGATGCTCTGTACAGCTTAGGTATAAAACCGTTTTAGGTGCATGCTGTTGATTGGATCTGCAAGCAGTTCTCCTTCTGATGTAGCCAACTGATATGCCCCGGACCCGAACACAGTAGTGACAACATATGGGCCCAGCCAGTTTGATTCAAACTTGCCCTGATGTTCTCTGTTTGGTTGGTTGCGAGGATTCTCTTGTAGAACAAGATCTCCTACCTCAAATGTACGAGGTCTAACTCGATGATTATAGCTTCTGCTCATGCGTTGCTGATAGGCTTTGAGATGGTTGTATGCAGCTTGTCGCTTTTCATCAAGTAACTCTAAGTCCTGAAGATGGGATACTCTGTATGCTTCGTCATCGATCAGATTATGCAAGGAAACCCATAATGATGGTATCTCGACTTCAATAGGCAAGATAGCTTCTGCACCATAGACCAATGAATAAGGAGTTGCACCTGTGGGGGTTCGAATGCTAGTTCGATATGCCCATAGTGCTGGATTTAGTTGAACATGCCAATCACAGCTGGCATCATTGACTATCTTCTTGAGGATTCTTAATATGTTCTTATTTGATGCTTCGGCCTGACCATTGCCTTGTGGGTAATAGGGAGTGGAAAAGCGGTGTTGGATATGAAATTTCGCACAAAGTTCGTGGACATCCTAATTTTTGAAAGGAAGACCGTTATCTGTGATGATGGACATGGGTACACCATACCGGCAGATGATGTAATTGAGGATGAATGAGGTGATCTGCTTGCCGGTGACTTGTGTAAGTGGAACAGCCTCGATCCACTTTGTGAAATATTCAGTGGCGGTAATAATGAATTTATGGCCATTGGATGAAGATGGATGGATTTTACCCACAAGGTCAAGGCCCCATTGACAGAAAGGCCATGGTGTTGTGATTGGTTACAGTTCCTGAGCTAGTGCATGTATCAGGTCACCATGAACTTGACATTTCTTGCATTTTCGGACAAAGTAGTAGGAATCCTTTTCCATAGATGGCCAGTAGTATCCATTGCGCAGGAGTTTCTTGGCTAGTGACGGACCACTTGAATGAGTCCCACAAATTCCTTCATGTACTTCTTCCAAAGCCTTTGTTATCTCATCTTGTTCCAGACATCGAAGGAGAGTACCATCAAGACCGCGTCGGTATAGGGTTTCGGCAATAATGGTATATCGAGCAGTTTGGCGAATGAAGGTTTTTTGTTGGTTATTTGATTGGTTGGGAGGAAGGGTGTGATCGCGGAGATAGGTGTAGAACTCACCGTACCATGGGGATTCAGAACCGACAAGGCGACATATCATTTCGGATTCGGGATATCATAAGCGGGAATCCAAAGTTGTTCTACCAAGAACTCGTAGCGTGTTGAATTCTGTGGAAGATCTAGGAGAGATGTGATGGTAGCCATAGCGTCATCAGCTCGATTCTGATCTCTTGGTATCTGCTCAAAAGTGATAGTAGTAAATGATGTCTTTAGAGTGTCCACCATTTGCTTATATGGCATGAGTTTATCATCTTTGGTCTGATATTCATCTGTTGCTTGTCGAATGACTAGTTGGGAATCGCCATATACTTGCAGTTCTTGTAATTTCCATTGTACGGCTAACCTGAGTCCTGTGATCAAGGCCTCATACTCGGCTATATTGTTTGTGCATGGAAATGTGAGCTTGTAAGACTTCGGGATGCTATCACCTTGAGGTGTGATAAACAGAATGCCTGCCCCCGAGCCATGCCTAGTGTATGAACCATCAAAGTATAGTTTCCATGGTTGTGCTGTTGTGATCATGAATATCTCTTCATCTGGAAAATTGGAAATAAGAGGATGATCGCCTATGAGTGGTGCATCAACCAACTGATCTGCAATAACCTGCCCTTTGATAGCTTTACGATCTACATACTTGATGTCAAATTCACTTAGAATCATCACCCATTTGGCCAAGCGACCTGTCAATGCTGCTTTGCTAAATAAATACTTGAGTGGATCAATCTTTGCAATGAGCTGTACCTTATGTGTCAACAAATAGTGCCTCAGTTTAGTAGCTGCTAAGATTACTGCTAAGCAAGCTTGCTCAATAGGTGTGTAATTGAGTTCATAGCCCACCACTGTGCGAGAGATGTAGTATACAGCACACTCTTTGCCTTCTGCATTATGTTGTGCCAGTAGTACACCCAATGTTGTACTTGTTGCCGAGATATAGAGTAACATTGGTCTACTTGGATCTGGTGGCATCAGCAATGGTGGATTCATAAGATAGTCTTTAAGCGTTTGAAATGCTTGCTGGCATCGGGCATCCCATTGAAAATGGATATTCTTGTGTAGCAGGTGTGTGAATGGGTGACACTTATCAGCCAATTGTGCAATGAATCTTCAGATGGATTGAAGGCGTCCTTGTAATGTCCTTAGCTGACTGATATTCTTTAGTGGTGGCATGTCTATGATTGCCTTAACTTTTTCTGGATCAACCTCAATGCCTTTGCTTGAGACGATGTATCCTAGAAGTTTCCTGGAGGTCACTCCAAAGACACATTTCTTGGGGTTGAGTCGAACATGGTATTGTTCCAGTCTATCAAAGATTTTATCTAAGACATGGAGATGTCCTTCTCTGGTGAGTGATTTTGCTAGTAAGTCATCCACATAATCTTCCATCATAGTATGCATCATGTCATGGAAGATGGTGGTCATTTCTCTCTGATAGGTTGCTCCTGCATTCTTGAGACCAAAAGGCATTACATTCCAGCAATATGTGCCCCATGGATAGGTGAAAGCTGTCTTATGCTGATCTTCTAGTGCGATCTTTATATGATTGTATCCTGAAAAGCCATCCATGAGTGAAAGCATGGCATGTCCTACTGTCAGATCCACTATGATGTTGATATTTGGAAGGGGGAAGTCATCCTTAGGACATGCCTTATTCAGATCTCTAAAGTTAGTACAAATGCGGATACCCCCTTTTGGTTTTCCGATAGGCACAATATTGGAGATCCATTCTGCATAATCAATTGGCCTAATGAAACCAACATCTAGGAGTTTCTTGAGTTCTGTTTTGACTAGCACTGCAATCTGAGGATGCATCTTACGAAGCTTCTGCTTGACAGGTTTGGCTCCTTTTGCTACAGTGAGGTGATGCATGACTAAATCAGGATCAAGCCTAGGCATGTCTGCATATGACCATGTGAAGTTGATCTGACACTTCTGGAAGAACTCTATAAATTTAGGCTGTTCCTCTGGAGTGAGAAGAGATGCCAGATGTATGATATGAGGATTTTCAGGAGTCCCCACATTGTATTCTTTGGTTTCCTTGATGAGAATCATTGATCATTCATGTTGTGTACTATCAGGTAGAATGTCAAACCCTTCATCCTCAGGCGCCTTAGAGAGGTTTTCACCATTGGATACGCTCTTTCTTTTTACTTTTGTCAGATCAAACAGTGCCACAGTGTGGTTTTCACTGGAAGATCTATGTTTTATTTTTATATTTTTGCAGTTGAAAGGTTTGGCATCCACCCCGAAGTATGCTGCGCTATTAAGTTCAATGGTGAATCCAACTTTGTGATCCCCGCTTGGTAGGTTATCCCTTAATTCCAAAAAGTCAATGATAGCCTCATCGTTTTGGAAGAAGTCAAGACATGGGGGATTTGGCTGGTTCCATTCGATGAGTTCAGGGTGGACAATGGGCATTACTTCATCGACCAGGTTAAGTTCATTAGAGGTATCAGTGAGGGTTGAGACGTTATGGTGAAGGTCGTTGATGGTACTTTCCCTGTCAGAATCAGGCGTAGGATGAGACGTAGGGTCTGTGGAAGACGTTTCCAGTTCAGGAACCCAAGTGGTCTTTATCTGTGCTTCTCCGTAAACAGGGATGTCTTTACGTGGTGGAGGTGGTGATGTGTCTTCCTCATCTGAAGTGTTAAGTTGTACTGAATCAAATTCCCACTCATGTGAGTCGGTCTCTGAATCACTTTCCAGCATCCAATTACTATACCATACTGGGATGTCCTTTGAGTTAAATACTACAGGTGTGATTGGTTGATGTACCTTTGTAATGATCGGTGCTATAGGGCAGTTGATGGAGATTAAAGAATCTGATACGGGAAGTATTGGTAGTATTGACTCAGTGGTTTCTGCTGGAACTGCTAGTGCCATAGATGTTGTTGCGGGTTCTGATATAGTTGCTGCTGCTAATGGTACTACTAATGGGATTACTGGTTCAATTGGTGGAATGATTGGTATTGGAGATAGTTGTGTTGGGGTTGTGAGCCTCAGTGGGGCAATTGGGATGGTGCTTGAGGGTGCTTTGATTATGAAAGGCGTCCGCTTTGCAGTAGGTGGACAAAATGGTTTGTTGGGTTTTCCTTTGAACTTGAGTTTAGGAAAGATCTCTTTTTCAAAGCCTAGGCCTATATTACCTTTGGGCTTGAATTCTAGTAGTAGAGGTTCATGTCGTCCTTGTTTGCAATATCCCAAGGCACTCTGACCATCATACCCCATTCATTGCATAATGAGGAGACCTTTTCCATATTGTTTCGTAGGAAGTGTAACTTGCGGTATGTCAGTGGTGATGGGATCCTTATAGATCCATTCTGCCAGGTCCTCATCTTGTGTTTCTTCTTCTTGACTCTTTCCAAGAACAAAGGGCATCAAAGCACATGCTGGTATGTTTAGTGGTTGTTGGAGTACCTGCTGTGGTTTACCATGAGTTCTAGGAGAAGTGGGCATTTGTCCTACACAAAAGAGTTGACTCAAGTTGTATTCCCCAGGACCCTCCTCTGCGATCTTCATCTTAAGCTTTTCTTGCTTGGGTATATTGGTGTTTGAACGGGCAAGAGAGGCGGGATTGATATATGATGTGGAAGAAATGGCTTCTCTATTATTAGGAATGGTAATCTCTAGTTGATGGTTGATATTATGGCAATATGCAAAGGGGTTTGCATCACCCAGGATTGTGATCTCTACACCGTTATGTGGGAACTTGATACATTGATGGTAGGTAGATGGAATAGCTTGCATGGCATGTATCCAAGGTCTTCCTAACAATAGATTATATGGCAGAGGAAGGTCCAGAACCTGACAAATGATGTGTTTTACCGCGGGGCCCACTCAGATTGGTAGTACCACAGCTCCTTTGGATGAACGCTCCGCATCGTCATAGGCTTTGATTGTGATCTTCTGACGAGGATCCACTGATTCTACTACATATCCCAATGCTGTGACCAACTGTAGTGTGCAAATATTTAGGCCTGCTCCATTATCGATCAAGACTCGCTTGATCCTATGTTGGTTAATAAATCCTTCGATGTGGAGTGAGGCATTATGTGGTTGTTGGAAGGAAGAGTTGTCACTTTCAAAAAAGGTGAGACAAGGTGATGACTTTAGACTTCCCACCATGGCTTGAAATTGGTCCGTATTCAGATTTGCAGGGACTGATGCTTCTTGGAGTGCTTGATCCAAGATAGTTTTATGAGAGGGCGATAGGCGCAAAAGCTCTAAAATGGATATAAGCGCAGGGGTTTTGTCTAATTGTTCCACAAGATTATACTGCTTTGGGATGGAGGTGGTGCCTTGTGGAGCTGCCTTGATGGTAACTTTGCCGCGACGTGTAACAACATTGCAATTTGAGTTGGGATTTTTGAAGGTTATGGTTGCAACTTGTTCATTGGCATCATACAGATGATTGACAGTGTAATTATACGTAGCTTGCGTATAATCAGTGGTATCAGGACCTCGTCTGGAAGTGGAAGGACCCCTTTGATCTTGGGATGGAAGTGGATTTTTGAACATCAGATGATCATTATTTGTTGTTTTTGGGTCATGTCCTTCAATTTCAATTTCTCCTCGATCAATAAGATCCTGAATGAGATCTTTCAATCGGTGACAATTACTTGTCTTGTGTCCTCTTCCTTGATGGAATTCACAGTGTTCAGTATCTCTCCACCATGCCGGTTTGACCTAAGGCTCATAGTTTGATAGTTTAGGTAAAGTGACCAAATTTTGAGAAATGAGTTGTCGCAATACTGTTTCAATGGGTTCCCCTAAGGGAGTGTATGTGCGTTTCTATTTTTGCTGACGAGGTCTAGGTTCATCATGAGATGTGATGCGACCTTGATTAGAAGGAACATTTGTGTTGTTTTGAGGTGGAGGATTTTGTCCTGCAAACTGAACCACAGGTTGTACATTTTGGATAGTTCGGGCATCCACAACCCCATCATTGACGATATTCTTGTTTTTATTCTAGAAGTTTGGTTTATCACTATTGAAGCGTGGGCAAGGACCATCTTTTGTTTCATTAAATATTTTGATGAGTCCCTTCTTGATAAGTGCCCTTTCACATTTCAAACCCTTGGTGATCATATCATTAAAAGAGTCTGTGTCTTTGACATCCAGGTGAAATTCCATTTCTTTGTTTAAGTTGGAAATGAATATTTCCACTAGTTCTTGTTCAGGTAACTGAAGAGAACGTCTACTAGACATTTGAGGCCATCGTTGCAGGAATACTGAGAATTGTTCACCTGGTTTTTGTTTGGTGTTACACAGATTAGCCATGGTGATGTCGCGTTCAATGTTATGAGAGTAATGAGCTAGGAACTTTTGGATGAGTTCCTCAAATGTGCTAATGCCACCTGGTAGTCGGGAAAACCATGATGTAGTTGTTCCTCCCAAGCTTTGGGGAAAAAGGTGCATTAGGTAGGTGTCTTCATATGCCACTTCAAGACAAGCGGAATGAAATTCTCGGACATGATCGTGGGGATCCCCCTTTCCTCTATATTTTTCAAATTTGGGTGTTTCGAATCCTCGAGGAAATGGTGGCATGTAAAGATTCCTATCAAAAGGATAGGGACAGATGTCATTGAGTGAGAATTGGTTAGTCTTGACACCACTATGAAGTTGTTGGGCGAGATTCTCGACTTGTTGCCACAACATCTCCATTTCATTTGGAGGAGGAGGTGGTGGGTTACCTCAAGGAATGTTATATCTGATGGGATCTCTATCTCTTTCCTCTTCATGGCGACTTTGTCTTTCTGATGCTTGTCTTAATTGGGCAAGATCAAAGTCTGAGGGGAGTTTGGCTCCTTCTCGAGCGAGTCTTAAGAAGTGAGCATCCGTATTGCTCCTGAGTATTTCGTCAAAAAGTCTGTTAAAGAGAGGGTTATGCTGAGCCCTTTCTATTGTTGCAGGAGTGGGAGTACTTGGGTTTTCGTCATCTGCATTTCCTCCAAGTGCTTCTTGAAATTCATTGAGATTTTCCTCTTCTTCTTCTTCCCTTTCTATTTCTCGTTGCCTGGATTGTGATCGGGTTTGGGCCATTTTGCTTGCAAGCTTTTGTTGAAGTTGATTGAAGATGATGATGAGTTGTTTGATGAAATGAAGGATTGATGGTTGGTGATTTGTGTTGCACGTGGATCTCTAGCACTTTTAAGGTAGATGTAACCGAAATTCCTTCTTTGACTTGCTTGCTTGTTTGATAAGATTTGATGGGGTAAGGTGTAGAGAAATCTGAGATGTGTTACAGATTGGACTACCTAGTAATGAGAGGATTCACTCATGAACTAGTTTTAACCCACGTAGATGTGTCTCTTAGGATGAGCTTATCCTAGATGTAGAAACACTCTAAAAAGTGATGTAATGTGTTTGATTTCAAGCAATATCTAAAAGAGAATTTTGGGACAAGAACCTCTTAATGTTTTGAGAGTTGGGGATGGATTGATGATGAAATGATGATGTATGAGTGAGATGATGGATGAAAATGTTTTCAACTTTCAATAAAAACTTTGTGTTACCAATGGGACAAACTATATCTCTTCCCTTTCGGGTGTTGGTGGTATTTCTCGAGCTGTGTTGTAGGTGATACAGATGTTTGGGAAGAAGTTTGGATTAATCTTTCCTCCTTGATTTTTGTGATAACTCAGAGCTCTAATTTGCATAAAAGCTCTTCGGTTCAATGATTCTAAATCAAATTCGTTTGTTTTGCCTTGAAGGTAGAGACGCATACGATGTAGAAAGACTCTATGTGAGACCAAGATTTGTCGATTGATATAGAAGAACTTCCTTCTTTTGATTAAAGCCTTTTGAGCTTAATGGTCTTCTTTTCAAGTTGATATTCTAATGACACTTCTTCTTTCGCAAGATGTGAAGAATGGTCATAAAGTTTTTGACTCTTTGTTTGCACTTTGTTTTTGATGTTTTTGGTTGTTTTGGTTGGATGAATACTTTGTTTTTGGGAAGTGATTTTCTGATTTTTCTTTGACAAGAAAACAAAGCAAGCACACAAACACAAGAATGTTGCCTCAAAGGCACAAATGAGTGTGGGTCTAGATTAACCCAATCCTTGGACTTGTATATGACCCTTCCTTTAGATGTATTTTAAGGTGTATTTCCAAAGCCTGAAGTCGGCTCAATTTGCACTAGGTCTTTAAAACGAACACACTTCAAACACTTTTTATCCCTAAGGTCAAATGGCTAGTTGTGATAAATTTAGCCCACATCTTTATATTTCTTCGACTTTGGTACTACATACCTTATGAATCCCGCCATCGCAGGTAAGGATGTGATATACTAAGTCTTGCACGAGCATAACAAATAGATGATCCCTATGATGGGGGAGTCACCACTTTCATCAAGCCACAAGTGACTTTTCAAAAAGCTATGTTTCTACTCAAGGAAATATGTATGGTGAGTATCTTGGGAGCAAAACCATATATGCTCTTGCACTAAATTATATCGCAAATATTCTCAATCAATAGAACGGGTGGGCTACTACTTAAAGATGTTTAGTCATGTTCGATGTTTTTGGACATAAGTTCATTCTGCAGTGACTCACTTAAGAGCCTTGTAACTGGTGGTGGGGCCCATTTGTCCTTTCGGCCAGTTACATAGTAGGAACAGCTATACCCAAGGCTACAACTTTTTCTCTCACCTAATTTCTATAGCGGCTCGAAGGATTTACCGCGCGAGGTCGTTCCCAAGAGTGATGTGTCTCTTGGCAGGCCTCTCTTAAAAAGATAAAATTTTGAGTGTTACTAACACTTTTCTCTTGCACCTAGGACCACGAAAGCCAAGGGAGAGGATAGTGTGTGTTAGAGGTAGGACCACTCGACCGACTTTTTGCACAAGCGTGCCAAACATGAAATTCACTTGTTCTTTTTAATCCATCATTTGCAAATGTGATCTAACTATTTGGAGATGTTGCTCCAACAGCCATGGTGTTCGTTTTAACTTCAAAGGCAATGTGTTTTGTAATCTAGAATTTGAAAATCCTGGTCAACTTAATGAAAAACACGTTTTTGCTTGAAGTAAATCGCTTGCAAGAATTGGAACAAGTGGATTGTAAGTTTTTAATTTTGCACCAAAATTTGAAGTGTGGCTTGTAAATTCTTTAGTTTTGATGCAAGAAAAGAAACTTTGTGTGTTGATTTTAAGCACCAAAATAAGGATGAATCCTAGCTAGAAAGCAAGACAATTTTGTGTTTTCCAAGTTTTTAAGCACCACAGGACAAATTTGTGATTTTTATGGTGATTTTTTAACCTGCATGAACAAAAACATGTTAGTAAAATCGATGTTCAAGGGGGGCTTCCACAAGCCTAAAAATTTCCATGTTTGTGGTTACAAGGCGATTCAGACGACATTCTGTTGCAATAGCGCTAGTCTGCGTTTTAACAGAAGCGCTATTTCACACAGAAGCGCTGAAATAACAAAACTGGCAGAGAGTCAAAAGCGCTAAAATATCATCAGTAGCGCTAGAAGAAGAACAGAAGTGCTATAATAGTGGCAAAAGCGCTGAAACTTTTACAATAGCGCTATTGTAAGGGCAATAGCGCTAAAAGAAAAAGTGCCAATAGCGCTAAAACGTGTTCAATAGCGCTAAAGCGCAACCTGTGTGACACTTTCAACAATCAAACATGTTAGTTAGAAAAAAAATGAGATGTTTTTGGTGGTTCGATTCACGTCGGGTTCACCAAATGATGCCCTCCTAAATGGCACAAGGTTAGTGAATGATCGACAACACAAAAAGACTCAAAACCGTTAGATTGTCAGTGTTAGTCAATCAAAAACTAATCTAAAAAGGCATACCAAGAGAGATGCTAAAAACATGCTAATATATCTAACTAAAGAAGCAAAGATAATGAGGCATCTCCAAATGCCTCTTAGCATGGTTTTGGTTCCTTTCTCCCTTGTTCCTCTCCTCTCCAAGTTCCAAAATAGTGTAGCTCTCAGCAGCTTTTTGCACTATGGATGCTTATGGAGGATTGAGATTGTAATATTGTGCTTCAAGTATGAAATGAGAAGCTAATGCTATGCTATTGATGCTAAAATGATGTATTTTAACCAAAATAACAAGGTATTAGATGATTATGCTAAAAATGCTCTCTAAAATGTCTATAGCTTAGATGCATACAAGTTTTTAGGATCTAGATTATGAAGGAATGAGCTCTATTTATAGGGAAAATGGAGCAATGGATGGTTGAGATTGAAAGATTCAATCAAGGGTTGAGTTTGAAAGTTGGGGATCCATGTGCACAATTGGCACCAATGAAATGGTGACAAGTGTCAACATAGGGTTGGGTTGAGAAAAGGAGTTGGAGGCATTAAAGGCCTAAGAAGACCTCATGGTTATCTAAAGGCTAAGGGTCAAGTCTAAATTAAGCTTACCCACTGGATTAAGAGTTAATCCAAGGATAAACCTTTGTGAAAATGTTTAAGAGATAATCATGGTCAAAGCATTAATGGCATGATGAGACCTTTGGGTTGGGTAGAGGTTGAGTCAAAACAAATGTTTTAACCATGTGGGAGGGTTTGAGTTAACCATTAATGGTTATTGGAGACTTTGGGGATTAAGTGGTTGAAGGTTGAAAGCCTTTAAAGGTTATCAAAGACTTTGAGCCATTTAGTGGTTGAAGACTTGAAGCCTTTAATGGTTATCAAAGACTTTGAGGTTTTGAGAAGTGACTTCCCTTTGCTTAGGGATGTGACAAAGTTTAGAGGATGGATTAGGCTAATTAGGAAGGGTTTATAAGAATCTAGAAGGGGATTAGATTTTGCAAGTGGATTTGGTGGGTGAGGGAAAATAGGATTTTAAAAATAAAAATTCATTTATTTCAATAAATGAATGCAAGTTGCATTTGTAGGAAAATGCAAGTGGGGTGGGGATAATGATTTAAATAAATGTTTTATTTAATTTATTTAAAAGAGGAAAAGGGGATTCTAATTAAATAAATAGATTTTATTTATTTAATTGATTGTGAATTTTATTTAATGAATTAATTAAAATAAATTGAATAATTTATTTAATTAATAGAAGAATGTTTTAGGGATGAATTAATTAAATATTAATTTAATTAATTGATGGCTAGTGGATTTTTTAATCCAATAAATAGCGAATATTTATTTAATTAAAATGGACAGATTTATGTGACTACACTTTTATTATTTTAATATCAAATGGAAACAGGGTTGTTCAGCAATACTTTGTCATTGTTGGCAAAGGGGGAGAAGTACTCTATCTATTTTGGAGAAGTATAGGGGAGAAGTATCTGGATTTAAAATTTTGCTATATGCTTTGATATATGCTCTGATATCTCAATGTTTATGCTCTATATGCAAAAGTCCTATACATTGTATTGTTAAAGGGATAGTGTATATGCTTAGGGGGAGCAATTTTGCTAATGGCATGTTTTTGTTGTGAAACACTTAGATGTCAAAATTTTGTTTTCCTAAGTGTTGCCATCAATGCCAAAGGGGGAGATTGTTGGCATTTTTGATGTTCATGTTGTGATTGTCATTGATGGACACACACTTGCATTAAGATCCTCTTTATATGTATGAGTTAGAGCACAACCGATATTTGTTCCAACCGGTGTGTTGTAGGTATGTTGTATTATAGTCTTTAGACTATTGATGTTTTGTAGAATATGTTTACTAGTTTGAAGCGGCATGTTGACCCCAAGTGGTTCGTGGATACCAAGCGGTACGAGGGATTAAAGCGGCATAACACATTTTTACCAGTCTTCATTTTGACAAACCGGCAACCGATATTTTGTATGAACCGGTAATACTCTATGATGAGTTACCAACTAGCATTTTGTGATGAGTTACCATCCACTGATTGTTTGATGGTGCCGACACTATAACAGTGTATTTTTTGTGTTGTGGTACCAAGTGTGTCCAGGTTCATTGAACCTAGGAAATTGTAATGTAATCCTATTGGACTGACAAGAAATCAGATTCCTTTATAAGGACATCATGTCTAGGGTTTT
This sequence comes from Cryptomeria japonica, assembly GCF_030272615.1. Taxonomy (NCBI): domain Eukaryota; kingdom Viridiplantae; phylum Streptophyta; class Pinopsida; order Cupressales; family Cupressaceae; genus Cryptomeria; species Cryptomeria japonica. The sequence goes on along the minus strand of NC_081413.1, from coordinate 408,971,531 downwards.
AGGTTGTTGATGAGGTCACAGCAAAGAGTTTATGTTGTTGCTAGGGCTTAAGGTGGTTGAGGAGTTGGAAATAATATGAACGTGTAGAAGACTGAAGTAATGCAGGAGTGCATTAAGAGCGAGCTATCAAGGATCTAACTGAGTAGTCTGTGCTATTAGATAGATCAAACACTTGTTGATTACTCACATCTTTGACAAGTCTGCAGCCCTTAATCAGGTAGGCCCAAAAGCCTTTTTGTAAATCCTCTAACAAGGTGGTTCACATCTGTGGATCTAAAATCCTCTAGCAAGGTAACCTTTAATCAGACTTATCTCCTAACAGAGATTGAGATTCCTAACAGGATCTGTTCTGGTAAAGAACATTGTAAGACCTTAACCGGTCTGGTTCCTAGTCTGCAGATAGTGACTTGTGAGTTCCATCTCACCATGGTTTTTCCCATTTGGGTTTCTACGTCAAATATCTTGTGTTATGGTGTTTGTGCTTCTGTGGATAAATGCATTATTAGCTTTTTGGTTTGCATGTTTGTTAACTAGTTTGTCTGTTAAACTGTTTTACCAGTTTACTACTAGTCTTGTAAAGTGTTTTAGTGAGAAGATTTTTGGCATACTAATTCACCCCCCCCCCTCTTAGTATTCAAAATATCTCCCTCTCTTTCATCCCCTTGACCTTGGAAATAAAAAATGTTGTTTTCTCTTTTGATGGTAATAAAGCACCTGGCCCAAATGGTTTCCCCATGTTCTTCTTTCAAGATTTATGGGATATTGTCCGGAAAGATGTGTCCAATGGAGTCAAGGAGTTCTTTGGGGCTAGAAATTTTTTAAAAGAAATCAATGGCACTTTCATTGCTCTCATCCCCAAAACCCAAGGTGCTGACTCTATGGACAAATTTAGACCCATCAGTTTATGCAATTCTTTTTATAAGATTATCTCCAAGGTTATTACTACTAGGATTCTATATGTCCTTCCTACTTTGATTAATCACGAGTAGAATGGTTTTGTCCCTGGAAGACAAATTCTTGACTCTATTATAATTGTCCATGAGAATATCCACTCTTTGGTTAGAGCTAAGAAGCAGGGTCTCATCCTCAAGCTTGATCTCTCCAAATCCTATGATAGGGTTGACTGGCCTTTTTTAGTAAAGGCTCTTATGGATTTTGGTTTCTCCACTAGAGTTATTGACCTCCTCAGACATCTTATCACCTCTGCCTCTTTTGTTGTTCCTGTCAATGGTTCACCTTCCCCCTTTTTCCAAGCTTCTAGAGGATTAAGGAAAGGGGATCCCATATCCCCCATCCTCTTCATCATCATGGCAGAATTTTTTGGAATGTCAATGGAAAACATGGTTCTACAAGGCTCCTTTAAGGGTCTCCAACCTTCCTCTGCTGACCTCATTTTCTCCCACCAAAATTTTGTTGATGATAATATCATCATGGGGAATTCGAGCATCTCTAGAGCTAAAATCTTGAAGAGTACTCTTTGTAACTTTGCCTCAGTTTCTGGTCAGCTTATTAATTGGGTCAAAAGTGAAGTTTTCTTCATTAATACTCCTGAGAGAAGACACAGAGAATCAGTAGAATCCTAGATTGTAGGATTGTTGATCTTCCAGCTACCTATCTTGGCCTCCCCATGGGCATTGCACCTCCTGATCATTTTTGGAGTTCTCTAGTGGATAAGTTATATAAAAAACTAGCTGGTTGGAAAGGAGCACTTTTAAGTCAGGCTGGAAATCTCCAACTTCTTAAAGCCTCTCTTCAAAGTATTCCAATCTATGCACTAAGTCACTTCAGAATTCTAGTAAAGTATGCTGACACTATCGAGAGAATTGAAAGAAAATTCCTATGGTCTGGGGTTGAGGCCAAAAAAAGAATGTCTCTGGTGGCTTGGGACTAGGTTTGTAGACCGAAAAGTAGAGGTGGTTTGGGCCTGAGGAAAATCTGAACCTTAAATGAAGCTCTTCTATCAAAACAGGTTTGGAGAATGTTCCATACAGATACTGAATGGTGCAAAATATGGCAAAGTAAGTACTCTCTTCTGTCCTCTTCTCTTTCTTCTTTTATTAATTTGGATCTTAGTATTAATGGATCCCATATATGGAACCATGCCTCTAAGTGTAAAGAAAGCATTGCTAAAGGAGTGATCTGGAAGGTAGGAAATGGCATGAAAGTCAAATTCTGGGAGGATCCCTGGCTTTTTGATAAACCCTTGACTAAATTCAATGAATGGGCCCCCCTTGCTCCCTCCTGTATTGAAACTTTCGGCTCCTCAGTTGCTGATTACTAGACTGGTAACAAATGGCAAAACATTGAAAGTATCCATTCTAGCCTTTCTAAGCTCAAGATTCATCTGTCTTCGGTCTGGCTGAATAAAGAGGAAGACTCTCTTATCTGTAAATATGAACCCAAAGGTTCTCTTACTATTTCTTCTATGTACTGTGTCCTCTCCTCCATCCCTCATGGTAATCCTTATTGGTCTAAAGCCTAGATTAAGGGTCTTACCCCCAAAATCAATTTCTTTTACTAGACCATCCTTCAAAATAAGATCTTGACCCTAGACAACCTTAAGAGAAGAGGCTTCGCCTTCCCTAATAGATGTGCTCTATGTCTCCAAGAGGAAGAGTTTGTGGACCACCTCGCCATTCACTGTTCCTATTCTGCCTCTGTCTAGGAAAGATTTTTAAAGAGTTTTAGCATTGACTGGGTGTTCCCTAACACAATCAGTGACCTGTTTTCCTCCTAGAATTTTTATTGGACTAACTCCTTCTTGAGATCTCTATGGCAGCTATCTCTCCCTCACATCCTGTGGGGATTATGGAAAGAAAGAAACAATCATATCTTCAGAGACCTATCCCTCAATCAAGACATTGTGTTCCAGAAAATTCAATGGGCAATTGTGGAAAATATTGGGATCGTGGAGGGCCCCTATTTCTCAAACAACCCTTTGGAATCTATCATCTTAAGCTCATGGAATTTGAAGGTTGTTGACAACCCTAACCCCAACCACAATAAAAGACTTGAAGCTAGATGGAAAACCCCTCCTCATTATTCATTCAAAGTTAACTTTGATGGTGCTGCAAAAGGAAACCCAGGCCCAGCTGGTTGTGGAGCTATTCTTAGAGATGATAAAGGAAATTGCAAGGAAATGGTTGCTATCCCTATTGGAAGCCAAACAAATCATAAAGCTGAAGCCATGGCAACTCTCCAAGGCTTAATCCTTGCTAAAAAATGGAACTACCCTTACTTATGGCTTGAAGGGGACTCAAAAAATATTATTAAATGTCTAAAGGGGACCTCAAAGACCTCATGGTCTATCAACAATATTATTGAAGCCGCTAAAGACCTCATCAACACTTTCAAAAAATGCCATATATCCCACATCTACCAAGAGGCGAACGACTCTACTGACTGGGCTGCTAATGCGGTGGTTAACAAGGATGAAATGATTATGTGGACAAGAGAACAAGCACTCCCTGAAAATGTCAAACAAATCATCTTCAAGGACCAATATACAAGCACTCTTAATATTTTTGATGTACTGAATAATAATTTAAAGGTCTAATTAGAGTACTTCGAGTTATTATAGTAATGAGAGCCTCATTTATCATAATAACCTATCCATCAATTCTCACACTTTCTGGATTAATTTGATAGTTCCAAAAAGCTTTCTGGCTAATCCATTCTGCAAGTTTCAAAATTCGGCCCTTAACAGAGAAAAAATGGGTGGTAACAAGAGGCTATATGAGCCAAGAAGTTGCAAAGAATGGAAACAGAAGGAGGAGGTCTAGAGTATTTTATAGAAGGGTGGCTTTTCAAAATTCATGGAAAAACTCCATGGATGGGATGGCACGGTTACTAGTTTTTTCTGCAAAAACTGGAGAAAGTGTATGCTGAAAATGGGAGACCAGACTGTAGAAATTGATGAAGACCTCATTGCCCAAGCCACGGGCCTTAGAAGGGAAAGGTGCAACTTCTATAGAGATAGGAAAGTCAGTAAGGAGGCCATCAACAGATACCCAAAAATTGAGAAGGAGAAAAAAATGACTGGTTAAGTTAAGTAAAACTTACTACCCACCCAGAGCTTTTGTTAAACATTGGTAGGATGTCCTCTTTGTTTTAATGCACTACATTACATTAGATGGTAGGTTTACAAAAGTTTATGGGTACCATTTTATCTTGCTGAATCACTTTAGGCATGGCAAGAAGGTTAATTTTCATTATTTTCTACTCTGTTCAATCAATGCAACCATAAAGGCCTATAAAGAAAACCCTATGGGGGATATTTCCATGCACCAAGGCTTGATGGTCCTCATTTATGACCATCTTAAGGCCAATCAAATTGGCCACATGTAGCCCTCTGTAGAGTCTGAGGAGGACGGGTCTGATTTTTCAGTGGATGAGGAGACTGATAGTGACCCGTCGAGCGACTCTGAGGAGAGTATGGATATTTTGGATTATGAAACTGGTAAGAAGAGGAAACATATTAAAACAAGACCTTCTTCCTCCAAAGGAGAAAAACCTAAAGGCAAAATCCAGATTAGCCTTTCCTTGGAGGAGGAGGTCTCTGAAGACTCAGAGAAGGAGAATCCTCAAGGGTTGTTGAAAAAGAAATCCAAAGTACACACCCAGACCAGAAACAAGCAAAAGAGGAAGGAGGAGAATGCCAAGGAGATGGAGGTTTATAAGCAGGAAAGTACCTTAGAAGCTTAACAGAACCCGGAGAAGGTCACCATGGGCGAGTCTCTTAGGGTCGAACACACAACTACTATTAGGGAAACCCCCAAAAAGGAACATGAAACCCCAGGTAAGGCTGATCCTCCCCATATCCCTCATCCAGAGGGTATGCAAGGCTTCATGGACACTATGGAGTGGCTTATAACTAGTTACAAGAAAGACGTGGATGACAACAAAAAACTCAGTAACAAAATTTAGATATTGGAAACCATCAACACCAGGGAAGGGAAGACCATGGCAGATTACATAGAGGACTTGAAAAATATCATTGCAAAGGCTAAAAACATAAGAGACTCCTTCAACCCCAGGTTTGAAAAAATAGAGAAAGATATGCTGGAAAGGAAAAACCTTTCTGATGCTAATGAGCAAAATGTCTCGAACACTACTAGTAAAGTCAATAAAAATGAGGAGTGCCTAAAAAGTATTGCTGAATAGAGCTTAAGTATCTTGAAGATTTCTGCTAACAATACAAACACCCTCATTAGTAAACTAGATGAAGAGAAGGAGATACTAGATATTGAACTGGACACTGAAGGTACAGGGGAATCTCAAGATCCTAGAACCTGGACCAGAGGAAAAAAGAAAGAAAAGAAACCCAACAAGGACCTAGAAGATCTCAAAGTTGTTGGGGCCACCTATGACTAGCTAGTGAAGAAGGCAAAGGATCTGTTGAAGACTATAGCTGTGTAGTGCTTTCTTTGTTTCCTTGTTGTCTTTTCTTAGCTATCTTTTTGGTTTGTTGGCCTTTTGCCAGTTGTTCTGTTAGTTGTTCTTATGCTCTAGAATCTTAATGTTTTATATTACTCTCTTTTTTTAAAGGTTTCTGGTCCTGAAAACCTATTTTTCTCAATTAATCAGAACAACGAATGCCAATAGAAATGAGTACTAAATACATCATTCTTAATATCTTACAACCCTTCATGAATCTTTTCTTCAAGGTATGGGGCAAAGTCAAAAACCACTGTAAAGTTTGGATGTTGAATCTGTATAGCCATATACATAAAATCAGGTGGCATGACTGTAATAGGATTGAAACCTAAAATCTAGCATAGAGAAAAGAAAGTGGCCTGCAAATATTTGACAAAAGCACCAATAGGAAAAGGCTCAACTGAACTAGGGCCAATATGATAAGTTGTGTATCACACTTTTGCCAAATGGACTGGAAGGAGGCTAGCTCTAATGAAACCTTTCATCATGTATTATTCTACCTTTAATTCATTCAAATTTATTTTTCTTGAGTGGTTTTGTAGGGGAGCCATCCTACTTGACTAGGGCTTCTAACAATTATCCACAAAAGGAAGAAGGAAACTAGGGCTTAACACAAGACTATCAATTTCAACACAAACAAGTGTAAATTTTCACCTTCTTTTTATAAAATTTTAAACCCTAGAGAAATTCACAATCCTTTTACTATAATTTTACACAATCTGCACTTACAGAAACTCTAAAAACACAAAAGAATGATTTAGCAACTTATGACTTTGTATGCACCATATGAACCTTAATTCTACACTATAAGAACTCGTTCTAATCTTCTTCAGCTTTGGAAACACCTTCTAATCACTACTGAATCTTTTTGTGAGTCAAGAATAATTCTAAAAAAAGCCTTTATTGTCATTCTAGAATCGAGCGTCACCATCTTATCCACCATTACTGCTCATGTGAGTGGAAAAATGGATTGAATTCTTATCTGAATCGAGTTTGAAACTAGACCGTTGATTTTCTCCACATTGGCACATCGCACGATCTATATTAGTCAATCTGATATTCATCATCTCATGTGGTAAGTGGACCATCAAAGGCATGGTGCGGTACTTCCAGCTCACCATCCTCTTCACTGTTGTCAGCGGCTCCACCATTCAGCTTACTCTAACCCACATTGAACATGTGGCATCATCTCGCAATGTCGCAATCTTTAACCTCTATGCATCTTCAATGGTGGGGTAGTGTGAGCCATTGGATCTGTTCGAGTTTTATTCTACGGGCCACAATGTACACCTTCTTTAGCCAATTAACAACCAAGCATCTTTTTGACCAAGATTAAAACATCTTCATCCATTGAATCATGTGCAGATAATAGGAACCTTTAGTATCTCAACTATTATCACAAAGATGTTGACAAAAATATTTAAGGCTAGACTTAGGAAAATTATGCGCACGATGAAATATAAAAAAGGGCACCCGCCCACGGAAAACACTAAAATATAGACTTGGGAAAATATAAATACCACTAAACAAGTTAATGCCTAGGACATAAAAAGGCCCCACCAACATTACTATAACCCTCAGACTTAAGATAAAAAGGTAATGAAGAAATATAAGATGTTTAAGGTTTTTTAGCAATGAGACTCAACTAGATGACATAAACCCTAAACCCTAAGCCTGAAAATATAAGACAGAGAGCCGAATAAAATCAAAATGACCAATATTTTGCCTAAGGCATGAAAATTTTTCACTAGGTCATTTTAAGGACTATCACAATTGAGTTAGTTTCTTGTTGTGGATATATAAGATCAATGCTTTTGATCATTTTGGGAAAAAAGGTGTTTTTGATTGATTGTGTGCAGTTCCACATGCATAGGATAGAGATTTGTGCTTGGGATCTTAGAAAAATAGTGAAACGGAGCAACATAAGGCAGAGTACGAAAAGTGTGTATAATGTGCTTAACCGAAACTATACATAGGCATTTGTAGATGCTACTCTTAGTTCAAATACTCTAGTGAAATTTTGTAATTGAGTTGCAGGAAGTGAGCCTCTGTTTTGAGCAATGAGCTTTGGGTAGTGTACCCCAATGCATGTGCATTCTCATTGTAAAACTTCTAATTGAGTATATTCATATTGTGGGTTCATCCCCACCCTGGTGAATCCCTTGACTGAGTTTCCATGTATAAAAATCTTGGTGTTATGGTGCTGCATTTTTTTGTTTTGTGTTCTTGCATCTTTCTTCTAATTAAATGCATTAAGTGGTTGAAAGAACAGATTAAATTTAAAGTTTGCAGAACACTGATTCACCCCCCCTCTCAGTGTTCCTTGATTCCAACACCGGATTGGTCTGGAGAGCTCGAGATTTTTTTGAACCTGACATTGAAGTTGTGTAATGGTAGTTATATAGCATGAAGATAATATTTGGGGTCCAAATTTGGTGATATATGTAATGTGTTCACATGTTACATGAGGAATCATGTAATAAGGTCTACTTCTCATTTCTTCCCACCACTGGAATGATTAGTGGAGACCTATTTTAGATATTTGTCTTAGCCGACATTCAGGATTATATTTTTACGGAGATAATATATTTAGGTGTATAATTTGATTAGTTGAGGTGTGGCTTTTTGCATTGAAGACATGTGAGATTGATAGAATCTAGTTGTTGTGTGAGTAGAGTGTTGCGGGTCATTACGAGAAGCAGATTCGATAGTACAAATTGTGTTTCAGTGGTGGATTTTCTTTATCTTTCTTCTTTGGCAATGAGCCTTTCTGGGTAGTGAGCCCTCTTATTCTTATAACCACTTGATGAGTTGTATTCACACATTGGTAGTATTATATTGTGTTTATTTAATATTGGGGAATGTAATTGAGATGAACTGCCCAATATTAAATGTGGGTCAAGGGTAGGTAGGAAAAAAATTATATTTTATTGTCACATGATGTAGTGCCCCTAACCTAGTCGGCCTTGTAAAAGCGGTTTGACCTTGGTTGACTTTTTTGATGTGGCATTCTTGGATGGTTGATTTACCATTATGTAATATTGTGGATTAGATGATATGAATATTGTGCATACTTGTTATTGTGCTTTCGCATCAATTTTTGTGTAAGTTTAATTGTTTCCCTAATTCTTGTTATAAATCTCAAGCTAACGCCTTAATTGAATATATATGTATATATGTATGCTTGCGTGACTCATGGTTGCAGGAGATTGCAGGTACAGTACCGTCTAGGTGCAAGGCTCATCTCCATCAGGATTCGCAGGGTTGAGTATACCTCTTTTATCCTTAGAATTTGGATTATTTGGTCGTAAAACCCTCATCTTGCCTTAGCCATGATCAGGTGAGCGTCGTGTGTCATCTGTCGGGTTCCTTTTTCGTTTGGGTTTGCATGTCGCATGATTGGTGGGCTATCTTGGTTTGCGTGCCCTACGTCTGGTAAAATGGAGTGCTTTATCCTTAGTATTTAATTTGATTTAATGTGTTCATTTATGCATTAGTAATTGAGAAATTGGAATAAATAGGTTTCTTTTAGGTGATTAATCATTAATAAAAAAGGATCGCTATATTTATGGTTGTAGCAAGTTTAAGTACTTAATTTAATTTAATGTGTTCATTTACACATTAGTAATTGAGGAATTAAAATAAATAAGTTTCTTTTATGTGATTAATCATTAATTAAAAAAGATCGCTCTATTTATGTTAGTAGCAAGTTTAATTTAATGGTTAATTTAAAATCGTGAATTTATTTAGTTTATGCATTTTAAAAGGGAAACATTTAAAGTTATTTGAAATATAAATAATTTAATCTCTTTTGCATTTTGGTAAGGAAAGGTTAATTTTACCCTTTTAAGAAATCAATTTTGATTAGAAAAGTAAGTTTTATTCATATATATTTTGATTTAGTGTAAAAGACTGATTTTGGGAAATTAATTTGATTAAAATATTTTACCCTCATCAATATTACGAAATATAAATGTTAGCTTGTTAATATTGAGAAAATTAAATTTAAATGAGAGAGAAGCATTTTAATTTTAATTAGAAAAGCAAGTTAATATATATTTGATAAAGTGTGAAAGATTAATTTGGGGATTTTATTTTAATTAAAAATATTTTACCCTCATTATATTTTGGAATATAAAGGTTAATTTTGTTAAAATGGAGAAAATAAGAAATTAAATGAGGAAGAGGCATTTTGATTTTTTGAAATTAGAAATAAATTGTGTAAAAGTATTTTTATATTAGAAATGAGATTTTTGGTCAAAAAAAAACTTTGCATTTAACCTAGGTTTTGGAAAAGATTGGGGGGATGTTTTTTAGAGTTATTTTTTTTGGAATGGAAAAAGTTTGGACATTTGGAGGAGAAATTTGCATACAAATTTTGGGGGGTTTTGATTTGCTTGAAGAATTTGGGATGGCTCTTCTACAATTTGTCTTCCAGGAAAGCGTTTGCAGGTTGGTTGATTTTGATTTTGATTTGGTATTGTTGAATTTTGAAACTCTCTAAATTTTTTGAATTCTATCTGGTTTGATAGTTAGTTTGTCTGATTGGAAATGAAATCTTCATTTTCTTTCTTAAATTTGTGGTTCAATTTGTGAGTAAATTTTTTTTTAGTATGGATATGCTGTCAAAATTTAGTTATTTTGGTTTAAAAATTGTTATGCTGCCAAATTTTGTTCTAGAATGAAACCCCTGTAGAAGTTTTTTATTATGCTGTTTTAGAATGTCAACAATATCTCCAAATTTACAAACTGGGTTTCTACGAAATTTTTTGGGATTCTTCTTGACTTCACATTATAATACTTGTATAATTTTCGTAAAAATAAAGTTCTAGGTTTTTGAGAAATGACAGAAACCGTGTGGCTGTTAAAACAAATTTTATTTTTTTTATTAAATTTAAATTTTGATTTTAAAAAAATAAAATAAAATAAAATGTTTTAATGTTATTAAAATTTAATTAATACATTTTATTAGCTATATATTAATTATTAATTAATGTATAGTTTTAAATATATGTTAATTGTGATAATTTTATATTAATGTATAGTAATAAGTATATATTAATTGCTGATTTATGATTGGTGTATACTTTCAAATGCATAATAATTATTTGTTTAGTCATTAATTTATTAATTTGGGTATATATATAGATAGAGAGATATATGTACTAATTTATATCTTTAGATCATGTATTTGTTTTAATATAAGCAAGGGAAATTATAATTCATTGGGAAAAGTTTATCTATTTCTTTCATTCCTTTATATGTATATTTTCGTTTTTTTGGAAAGTATATGCTGGTTTTGGGAGATATGAGAGTGGTTTATTTATTTCAAAAAAGAATAAGAATGATGATTTATTTTGAAAATGAATATCATATGTTAGTTGATTAATCTGAATATTTGATTTTATATCATTGGGTGTTCTGCATAAAGAATATTTATGTTAATGTGAATTTGGTTTAAAACTCGTGACATAGTAATTATGTTATGTTATGATGCATATGAACTTAGTGAGTTAGAAAACTAAGAACAGCATGTACCTAGATGAGGTAGATAACTGCAATCAAACTTAGAACATTTAGAAGACTTGATCGACATTTAATGTTTAAATCAATATGGAAAAGATTTTACCTTTTGGTTATTGCCTATGGCAAGTTTAAATTATGTATTCACTTTTGTTTAATGAATGGAAAGGCCTTGATATGCTTGTTTGGACCCTGTCATCTGGCTAGTTTGTGGTTGGCCATAGTGGGTCAAATCCCTAGTTAGGGTACCGTCAGACAAGAGACCTATGTAATTGCTTTTAATATGCTCAGTTGGACCCGTTTCTATGTAGGGATCATTTAGGATTTATTGTCCGAAGTGGTCATTTGTATATTGGTTGTGCTCACCTAAAATGCAGGAATGTAAATGACGAGAAACTATGTAACTATAACTTAATTAATTGCCAGATGGGTCTTGTAGTTGAGCAGACCCATCGATGTATCCCTCTAGGGGTGAACTCCGAGATCATTTTTGTGTTATGTGATGCTTTTGTCTCTCATGTTTCATGGATAGTGCTAGCATGTATGGATGATAGTTTGATAGAATGTATAAGTGGATTGGATGAGATTTATCGTAATGCATGTATGTAGTCATCTTTTAATGTAATAAATGGATCATGAAGGAATGTATTCTGTTAATGTTAATGAAAATAAGTAAGCATGGAAAGAACTCACTAAGTTATGATGGAATTAAATCATGAAATGAAAGTAGATGCATGGTATAGGGTTAAGGAGAAGTTTGAACGTAATGAATGGATAACAATTATTGGATGAACTCGTCATAATTCCTAAATTGTAATTCTAATGAATGAATTTCATCATATTAGCTTCATTCTAACTATAATGGATGAACTCATTTAGGTATTTACATTTTAACCTTAATAAATGAGCTTCATCTTCTTAGAAATATTTTAATTACAATGTAGGAACTCATTTAGTAATTTATGTTTTATTCTAAATAAATGAACTTCATCTTCTTAGCAATACTTTAACTATAATGGGTGAACTCATTTATTATTTACATTTCAATCTAAATGAATGATCTTCACCTCAATTAACTATATTTTAACTATAACGGATGAACCCATTTGGTTATGCACATCTTAACCTTTATAAATGAACTTCGATATATTAGCTATAATGTATCTAAAATGGATGAACTTACAAGTTATCTATGTTTTAACTTCATTGGGTAAATTTACTCATGTTAACCTCATCTTCATCCCAAATGGATGAACGTGTCCTATCATTTATTATTTTAATTCCCTGAACTAATTATATCCATGTCTTAAGTAATAATATGTAATTAAGAGAACCTGCTTAATTAGATCACATGTGGCGAGTTGAGTTAGGTGTTAAGTTACGTAATCATGTTGGGAAACTCCTTAGGTTCGTTTAGTCTTCCGCTATGTTATCTAAGTGTTAGATAACTCCAATGTCTCTTAATGTTGTGTCTTATTATTTAAAAAAAATATTTACACTCCATTTGAGTGTTTTAGCTTTAACCCTTCGGGGTTTCCTGGCAGGGCATTACACATGATTTTGGGCATATGGTTTTGATCTAATACCACTTGGTGGTTTTATGGGAGCTTGTGTTTATAAAAGCAACCACAAGGGTAGTCTTTTGGGTTGGTCAGTTAGCCAGATTAGCATTTGTGAAGGAAGAATGGCATGGGATGGTGGATTTGTGTTTGGTCACATGGAGTGCTTATTGATGGCTTGTTATGGTTGGGTTTTCAGAAGCTTTCCATAGTTGTATTGTAATAGATGCATTGATGATAATACATGGTGGATGATGTTTTTGGAGGCTAGTTTTTTCCATCATGAGGGTTTTCCTAGGATATATCTTGTGTCACTTTTTCATTGGTATGTTGTCTATTCTTTGCATTTGGCTTCTATGTGTTGATTTGATTAAGATCTAAATTGGGTTATGTGGAAATTGTTATAAAATTGGCTGCAAGTTTCCTTACATATTTATTGAGAATTAGCATTCTCTGTGGTTTTTCTCTTCTTGGGTTTTCCACATAAATTTAGGTGTTTCTTGTGCTTGATCTATTTTGTTCTACTAATTGTTTTGGATATGTTAATTAAGTCTAAAAGAAAATTTTATTTCCAACTAATTCACCCCCCTCTCATTTGCCTTGATATTCAACAAAATCATCTTCCTAATAGAATTGAGGTTGGATCTATTGTATTTATCCTTCTTTTAACATATGGCATGTGAAAATTAAGTCATTTCCTAGTTTACAAATCATAACCTGTGAAACCCTAATTTTTTCACCTCAAAACACATAGTCACATAAATATGATCTCTATCAAATTCAAGATGCCATTTTAAAGATCTTTCCTATCATCTTTGATACTTTACACACATTGAACTGTTTACCAATAAAATGTCCCCTTGTGATATAAGGTAAACTCTTCTAAAATCTAATTTCATCAAAGACTTGTATTCTTTAAACTAAGTACCCATGTTTATTACATTTATTTTTGTATCTTAAAATTTAATTTCATATTATGCGTAGTGTCGTAAATTGTACTCCTTAATCGTCGAGTCCAATTTCACACTCTCCTAGCACTCATTCTAGTTTTCCCATTCATCTAAGGATTTTGGGACCATTTATTCCCTTGAATTAATCCAAGAAATTCAAGAATATGAGTCCTATCCCATTTTAAAACTTCAACACACTCTTTATTTGGCCCTTAGTTTGGTGTGCCCTTTCTTATTTATCATTTCAAGAGAGTAATGTATCAACATTAACATTTCCAGATTTGGTCTCAAAATTGGGATTTGACCATATGAGTTAGCCTAAAAAATAAAATACCCTAAGAACCCTATAAAAGACATCATTCCTAAGTCATTTTATCATCTACAAGTTTTAATTATAGAGAAATTATTAATCTTCAAGTACAAGTTTGATTTTAAGGAGCATCAAGCTACAAGTTGCCATCTATTATGTCTTCGTGATGGATTTTGTGATGATTTTTCATGTTATTGCATCAAGTATTGTAGGACTTAGGATATTATCTCAATTTTCTCATCATCATTAATATCATCATTAATATCATTAAGCTTGAGGTAATATTATCTCAATTTTTATATTACTTCAAATTTCTATTTTTTCCTAATCATCATTGTTGTAGGGTTTTGACTTAGGCAAGACCCTATACAACCCAACACCATTTTTTTAATCCTTTTATGTATGTTTAGGTTTATAAATAGGTTATATACTTAGATTGAAGATACAAAAGGACTTAGTACTTAGAATCAAAACTTCTCAAGAAATTATATCAGAAAGGGGTATAAAACTTATAATTAGCATCATAGTCCTCAAAAACTAGGGTTCCTAGGACCATAGTCCACCTAGACTAGGGTGCCTAGTGTCATACTCCACCTGGACTAGGGTGCCTAGTGCCATAGTCCACCTGGACTAGGGTACCTACCACAATAGTATATTTGGATTAGGGCACTTAGCACCATAGTCTAGTTGTTTTTACTTGTAGTTTGATAAGAAGATAGTTTGGAAGCTCTTGAGACCACTTTGATTCCTCTTCTACACCCTTAGATCTGTCAGGACAAAGGCACCTAGCCCTAATGTCCACTCAATTTGAGCTCAAAATTTTATCACAGATTCATCTCTACAACTCCTTTCCAATTTTGTACATTTTAGTTGATTCTCAATTTAGTATTTGTCTGTTTATGTTGATTGTTTCCACTTTTGTACTATTTAGCCCATTTCTTGCATTTTAAATTCCTAGTCATACCCAAACAATCAAATCAAGAAAAGAGAATAATCAACTAGTGTGCCTAGTTCTCTCAAATATTTTTAATTGTGCCTATTAATTTTTCTCCAATATAATTAGTAGGATTGGGTTTGATTTATAGTTTGCACATTGTTTAGGCTAGTGAATCTCGTTCCCAATACTTTACATTTTGGTGAACCAACTCTTCTTACATTTGCAAAACTTCTAATTTTCAATTTTATATCTGATATTTTCATGAAATTATTAGATTATTCCTTTCTAAAATTTATTATTTATGTACTCGCCTTGGTTAAAAGTCATAAAAATTTCATATTTTAATCTCTTATATCGTGCATTTTGCATATGTTATCATTTGAAAAAGAAAATTAATTTCATTGTGTTTTCAATTAGTTAGTTTCGTGATGTATATATTTCATAGATTTGATAGTGGCCTAGCCTCCCTTGTATCACTCTATCCCTCTCCCAATGATTTTTTTAACAATGAGGACACTTTGGTACAAGAATATATTATTAGCACTTCTTTAAAAAATATACCTCCTAGGGATGAAGCTTTCAAGGATGATGTTGATCCTTCTCCTAAAAATTACCTACCGCATGAGGATATTTTATTGCAAGAGGATGATTTTATTGATAATTTTCCTAGTGATACCTTACCTTCTATTCACTTCCATGTCTTTACCTCTAGAGATGAATAATTAATGAGTTATGTGTGCCCATCTCCTAAATCTTGTCTTACCCATGAGGATACCTTGGAGCAAGAGGATGATACCATTAAGACCTCCCTTCATGAAATTTTACCTTCTACTCACTTTATTGACATCCCTTCTAGAGAAGAGTATTGATGAATCATATTTATCCCTCTCCCAAAATTGATCCTATTCATGATGTTTTGTTGAAAGAGGAAGATATTACTAACAATGTTTCTGATTCTCCCTCTCCTAAAGATAATGCTTAAGTGGATAAAGGACCTAATAAAGTCAAAGATATTCATGTTTCTAGCTCTATGAAGCCTAAAATTATGTTCCACCTTCATCAAGATGTCCCTCAACCTAAAAAAAACATTGATTATTGTTAAAGTTAGATTGAATCAACAACCAAATTATCATACAATAGCACACACATATAACACTTGAAACAACAAACAAGATCCCAGTTTTCTTCATACTTCCCAACCTTATCTTCCTTGACCACCTTGTCTGTCACAACATGATGATAAGGAGAATGATCTTGTTGATAAACTCCATGCTACTTTAGCTAATATATATATATTGGATTTGATTCAAACTTCACCTACATACCATGGGATGCTCCAAGAAGCCTTATAGAAGATAGTTGTCTCATCTTTTGCTAGATAAATTGATGTGCTATTTTTTCTTACTTGTATGAATGAAACAAAGACTGATATTATGTTTTCCCAACATGAGTTACCTTCTTTGGAAATTCAAAATCAGTATGATCTCCTCATGATTATTTTGATAATTAATGATATTGGCATAAGATGTACTCTAATTGATAATATTTCATTTTTTCATATTTGTAGCATTGACTTATTACATAAGAACAAAAGAGATACCCCCCTCATTCAACCTGATTCTATCTCTTTTCATGGATTTAATAATGTTGGTAGATAGTCGTTAGGTACAATTACATTTTTTTATTAAAGTAGGTCCTACAATTATGATCACACCTATCCATGCACTAGTTCTTTTAGGGCTAATTTCCGACGGCCGATTGTCGGAATTGCGACTACTTTTTGTCAGACTACCAACAAAAGTGGCCATCGAAAACTTGTCATTGAACTTTTCAACGATGCCTCTAATTGTCGGCATTACGATGACCCCATGGACTCTTCCAATGGTAGACATGATCTCTCTTTCGGTCAAAAAATTCATCGGACATATAGCATCCTCGTCGAATGTTTCTTTAGATTGTGTCAGAATGTCTATGGAAGTCTGAAACTTTGCACTGATGGGAATGTTGTTTGTCTAACGGTTTTTTCATCTGTCCATTAATATGCATCGATGACCGTTCGATAAGAAAGTGTCGTCGGACATACAACATCCTCATCGAATGTTTTTATAGTTTGAGTCAGAATTTCAACGGATTCCAGAAACTTTGCACCGATGAGAATGTTGTTGGTCCAACAATTCAATATTCTGTGGAAAGTTTAGTCTCTATCGTAATTCCGATGGAAATTTATTTAAAAATAAATAAATTATTATTATCTAGATGTAAAGCACACCTCATTGATATGTACAGCGAATGATATTTTATCCCCATCAGCTACCAATAGGGGGCATAGGTTTCAAGCTAATATGAGGCACACTGGTTTCAAGATAATATGATTGAGCTACCATGGTTGAGATGGTCCAACTCCTAAGAGGACTGTATGAACCACTGAGTACTGGTAAACCTATTAAAAATGGTGTTGATAGGGATTTAGCTAACCCAAATACAAGAGCCTTTAAAGCCAATCAGGGAGATGAAATGACTTTATCTACCTTATCTAAGTTAGTTGGTCTTGGGAGCTACCAAAACTTATCTACTATATATATACATGAAATGAATTTATCTACTATATATACACATATTTCTTATAAGTATATCCCAAATTGATAATCTCATATAAAGTGTCATCCTATGTCAATACATGACATGTGCCTATTGAATGACGTGTATATGTCTCATACTAAGTAGTCACTTGTTATTATATATTCAACATATATTCAAAGATGATAATCATGCATTCCAGACTACATGAATATCCTCTTTAATAAAATAAATCACATGTACAAGGTTATTGGGTTGATCGAGTCCAATATCAAAGTATAATAGGTAAAGATAGTACTAAAAATAATGTTACTAGCATCTTAAAAGAAAACATAAATGCATTATGACCACCCACAAAACACTTGATATAAAATAGTTCCAACCTTTCTTTTATTTAAGTAACTAGGGTATTTGAATTTAAATTTTGGTATTAAAAATTAAATTTTAAAGGTCATCTCTCCCCCTGTATAGTTCAACATGCCCACATGTTTACTCTTAAAAATTTTCAATTTATTTAGATATCTTATTTTCTAGTTATGAAATTGATCTTGGGACCTATGGGTTATGTGCCCATAATATACTTAAGTGAAGTTAGGATAAACCATATCAATTATGTTCAATTACATCAATATCCACTTGGAGTGTTTAATATACATATCATCAATGATTACAATGCTTATTTCAATATACATTTGAATTACAACTTGCAAGAATAGATGAAAGAGAAAGAACATGTATTGAGGGAGGTGGAAGTGCTCTTTGAGGTGATCACGAATTGAGTCCATCAGTCCCCAACGGTGGTTTGCAATGCCACCCGACCACGTGGAACCCTTAGGTCCACCCCATTGTGCTTGTGGAGATAGTTCCAAATAGTCAATCAAAGTATACAAGGGGGATGATAGGCTCACACATGCCATACACAATGCATACATGCCAGAAGTAATGAAACAATACAGTGCAACATCAATAGAGAAGGATGATACCAAGTCATGAATCCACATAGCATCACTAATTTAAAACTACACAAGGCATTAGATTCTAGACTGTGGTGGAGGAAGTGTTATCGTATGTGCTCACAGGGATGCACCATATAGAACCAAGCATTCTCTCATATGGACGAGAAGGATGATCGTGCAATCCTTGTGCTACATGAGAAGGCATGTCTCTTCCGACAAGTCCCAACACTCCATGCCCAAGCATGCCTTTCATCATATGTGCTCATGGGGATGCACCATATGGAACCAAGCATTCTCTCATACATACGAGAACAACGATCACACAATCCCTGTGCTACATGAGTGGGAATGTCTCTTTGCACAAGTCCCAATGCTCCACGTGGGTTTTCATTTCATTGTATGTGCTCATGGGGATGCACCATATGGAACCAAGCATTCTCTCATACGGATGAGAACGACAATCACATAATCCCTATGCTACATGAGCGGGTATGTTTCTTTGCACAGGTCCCAATGCTCCATGTGTGGGAATGCCTTTCATCGTATGTGCTACATGGGGACGGACCATATGGAACCAAGCATTCTCTCATGTGAATGAGAACAATGATCACATAATCGTTGTGTGAGTGGGCATGCCTCTTTGCACAAGTCCCAATGCTCCATGTGCAAGCATGCCTTCCCAAAACACCCTTGGAGTTGTGATAGCCCTCAAGGTGTGCTCAAGGAACCAATTTTCTTGTTATTTGTTTTAACCCAAGTCTATTATTATGTTATCACTTGATTACAAAACTCCCCAAACACGAATGCAAAGCGTACCACTTTCAAACGAGGGACACAAGTGGGAGCCACTCCCTCGTCTCACTCTAGGACTAAGCTCATGCCATATCTAAATGCAAGACATCTCAAATACATCAAATTGTCTCAATTGCAAAATGCCATTTTCATACATAAGAAAGACATACTCAATTGGGCACAACACCAAGAGAACGGATCCCAATTGATCCCTTATCAAAATTCACATATATATTATCATGATTCCATAATAGAATATCATCTCAAAATCATCAAATACCACTTTTCAATAATTCCCAAGTTTGAACCGAAAACCTGTCATGAGGCCAATTACCATTGCTAAATGAATGTATGAAAGATTTTAATGACGTCCACGAGACTAAATAGTCTATGGGACCAAGACAAACACTCTTAATTGATGGACCTCAAAAACCCTGAAATTTCAAAGTGCATAAAATGAAAATGCAATATTAGCCTTTTGATTCTAATCAACTCAACAATACAATACTCCCTCGATTTGGCATTTCAACAACATAACCTCATATATACTCGTAATTTCCAAATTTGGTTCATAAAAATCATATAATCATCCAAATGCAGAGATTTAAATTGGAAGAATACTTTAATTCACTCAACAATTCATTTGCAACAAACTAAAATCAATTGAATTAAAAAACAAAGGAGGAATTTGAGTTCCTACCTCAAACTTGACCAAATCTTCAAATTGACAATGCAATTGAAAATAATTGAGATGAGACATGAGTTTCTTAAGTGAAGTTACCCATAAACTATGTACAATTGTTTGAATTCTTTTAGCATAAACCACAATGAATCTACACCTATAGTCCAAAGTAATCTAGGGAGGCATGCTATCTAAAATCCTAAATCATGAGTATTGGATCCAAGAGTATAGCACAAAAATTCGATTATAGCAACTTGTTATACATAATATATCAAAGAAATTTGCAACCATATCTATTTAAGAATGGTTCAACATATAAACTCTTATCTTTCTTTTTTTTGATAAGCATTATCAACTATAATGAATATATAATATTGTAAAGAAGTCTTTATTGTTCATTATATAAATGGGGATATGTATAATATGGTATCATTATATATATTTAATTATAATAGATAAGATTTGAAAAATGTGTTTTATGTTTATATGTATTTATTCAAATAACTAATCTTTTGTCATTGAAATATAAGGATATATACCACTTTATTACTATTGAAAATTACTCACTGAGAATTAAAACAAAATAAATCTAGGATATGGAACAAATTTTTTTTTAAGGTTTGACAATGGATGTATCCCGCAAATCAATCACAAAATTAACTATATAGATCAATATCTTACTTGAAATAACATAGAGAAATATTATTGATTGACTATGAACATGTTACCTTAGGATGAGCTTAGATATGAATTTGGAGTTATCAAATAAATGTTAACAACATGTATCGGACATCTGGGATAGCAACATAGAGAAAATGGAACATAAGATAGGTGCGAGTAAAGTGCTTTGGATGGAATGTTGGAAGAGATGTGTGGGACCCCTGCACACCCCATAAAAGCATTTAGAAGTCATAAAGAAGTGCCATAGACCAAATATTAATGATTTTCTTAAGGGTACCAATTGTGACAATCACAAGTTTACTAGTGATACTACCTACTCAAACAAATTGTGTTTGGAAACCCCACGAGGTGTGTATATGTAATGGTAATGAAATGTCCTAAGAGTAGCCCTTACACCAGTATGCACAAACCTTGGTGTCACAATGGTGTTGGTGTGGCCTTGGGCCAATGGTGGTTGACTGTTATAATTAGGACAATCATCTCAAACACAATTTACGGTGTTTATAACTCTAATGTCCCAATCTACTTGTATATATTTTCACAAAACAATTAACAACCTAGCCATAACTATTAATAAGATTTCCCCATAAAATGCATGCAAAATGTATCATCATTGATAGGATAACTGACTTGCATTTAGTAAGAGACCTCAATGAGTGGAGTTTCATGGTGAAAAGAGTACTTGCAATAAATATATTGAAATCAATGAGACATTATGCATTGAAAAATCCACAAGGAAGATCTAATATTTTGAATGAAATTACAAATCAATCTAAGTTACATGTTTGATATCCTACTTATATCATGGCAACATAAAATGTATATATGCACTCAACATACCTCTTTGCTTGTTTATTTGACAATGTTGCTAGGAATTAATAGGTGAATGATACATTGATCTACACATGAATCACTTGTACTTTCTTGATACTTTCATCCCTTGGTCAAGGCTGCGTACCCCCTAACACTTGAATATTGTTTCTATAAGGAAAGCACAGTGCAGAAAACGCTCTCCTAACACCAATTCTAAGGGGAACCCAGTAAGTATGTCTTTAAATTCTTTTGCAGAATATTAACATATACATAGACTAATGAAAAACTAATCACATAGAAAACACAATAGAGAGTAAACACCAGATTTACGTGGGGAAACCCTTACAGGTAAAAACCCACCACCAAAGAGAGATCACTTTATTCATAGTTAACAGAAGGTTATAATAAAGTTACAGATCCTCTTCTGAGGCATTTTCTCTCAGAATCTATGTTACAGATTAGGCTTCCAACATACAAGAATCCACACCATAGGTCATACAGTAACCTCTCTCCCCTTTCTACTCCTTCTACTGCCACTTCGGTTACATCTCTGGCAACATATATATCAGCCATCAATTACAACATATTGGTTAAGCATAACCGTTATGGAGTACAATGATTTTTCATTTAGTAACATCCATCCACCTAACCAACATTGTGTTTTGGTTTCCTCTAGCTACTCTGATTACATCTGTCGAATGCGGTTCACACAACAATCAGTCACTCCAACCACCAAGAAGTCTAACCATCGACCATCATGTATTCATGACTTGTCCATTATCCCACATTCGTCCAACATAGAAATCAATTAGCCTTCAAATACACGAGTGCACAATCTTGAAGTGTCCACGAGGTTACTCTTTTACCTCTAATCGGTTTGATCCCATGGCCCACCCAGCTCATCAACATAGCATCAAACCATCAGCGAGACCACTTCCAAGTTACCCTGATCTCCAATACCAATGAAGGCAGACTCATCGGTCCATCAGCATAGCACCCAACAGGTTCTCCCGATCTTCGATGATACCTCAATCGTCGAAGGTGACTCCATCGAATCATCGATAAGACAACCAAACTGGCTTCCCCAATCCTCGATAACATTGAAGGTGGACTCATCTGGTATCAGTGTAGCAACCAACCATGTCACCCCAATCTCCGATGATACCACATCGACTCCATCGGGTAATTGACATAGCATTCAACAAACTCCTCTGATAACCGATGACATCCAGATCACCGAGGGCAACTTCATCAAGTCATTGGTGTAACACTAACCAAGCTCACCTGATAGCCGATCAACAAGAAGGAGGTTCCATCGGCCCATCGGCTTAGCATGAACATTGCTTCTCTGAAACCTGATGAATAAGGATACATTGGCAAGAGTCACACCGATAGAAAGAGCCTACATGTTCTCTAGTTGTTTCATCGGGGTAGGTTACTCTGATTAGCCTGAACACAAGTCAAGTTAATTCGAGGCACATTTCCAATAGTTTCCACCCTCATGATTACTTGAAGTCCATGCTCAAATCACACTAAATGACAATAGTGAGTACAAAATAGTGACCATACCCAAGAAGCCTAAATTTACTCATACTCAACATAATAAGAAATAACTAAATCATCTGGACCATTATTCATAACAAAACCTCTTTTTCACATCATGGAAGGCCAAAATTATAAGGATCACGCTTCTTCAAAGGAGCCATTGTTCAGAGCCACCAAACTATCAACAAGAGTAGAAGCTATTAGGCTCATACAATTTTAGGACATATAAAGAGTTGAATCAGAAGCGAGAAAAAAAAATGAGAAATTGTTGAAATATAATCTTCACAATTCCGTCATCACGAGTGAAAACAATCCAATGAGGAGGACATAGCTGAATAGTGTGATGAGGATCAAAGCCATCTAATCTAGGAGGCATAATATGAGACTCTTTCTGAACCAATGCTAAGGGCTATTATGATTTGAAGCTTCTCTTAAATCCTCACATTTTGTTGTCACATAATGAGGTAGAAGAGGCAGATTCAAAGTCTTAGAATGAGGTTGATATATATATGGATGGTAATATATGAAAGATATATGAAGGCCATGGTAGAGGAGAATAATTACTTCACACTAAGTGAAGTTATGGAGGTAGTCGCCATGGATGTAAAGTGGGGAGTGTAAAAGAGTCTTTGGATTCATGAAGAACATTAAGGAGAAAAGGTTAGTTATATCAAGGAAAAATAAAGAAAAGCAAAGAAACTATCCATTCCCATGCTCATGCATACTTACATGACTAATGTTGCCCTTGTGTATCCTAAACATTGGAGAGACCTTATTTGACTTGCCTAATCAACGTGGTTGTTGTCCTAATATGAAATACTGAGTTCTACCCTTGCCTCTACGTCAAACTTATCACATCATGTTTCTTCAACAAAACACACTAATATGAATCGAGCCAACACCATGAGGATAGGGTCAAGTATCATGGAAACTAATCATAATACATGAAGACGGGGTTCGCTCATAAGTGTTGTCTCTCAAGAATGCCACACTTCCATAATTGTCAGTCTCAAGGCTTCTCCTATTGGTTCAACACTCATTGATGGCCACAAGGCCAAATCAATGTATCTAGGCTTAGATCTCCTTACTATAGGCTTGGAGGACCCTACACAAGGTCTATGAACACTCACTTGGTATTACAATAGAAAGAGCCTTCCTCTAGAACTTAGTTTTCAACACACACATCATTGGTAATAATTGTTATGATGGATGGTCTATTAGGACGGTAAATAAAATGCTTATTCTTTTTCCACCCTTTGAAACTACAATAAGGTATTTGACTTGGCAAGGTCCCCACACATCACTTCAACAAAAAACATTAGGCAATTCAACCTTTTGCCTTCTCAATGCATTTTTTTTTGTCTTTCACTGGTTTTCTCAGTCTGATACATAGGGATATTAGACCTTTCATGGCATCATCACACACGCCTTCCAATATGTAGTCCTTTCATATTTTAGGTGCCTACACACTATGTTGTTGTTAAGTATTTATGTAGTCTTAAGACATCTCATGACTCCATTACATGTCCACACTTGGGTTTAGAAACACAACTTTGTCAAAACAAAAACAATATCACTAGTAAAACTATGACTATGACAATCAATACCCTTAGGATAGTCATAGAAATTTAGTCTATTTCATTTTGTGTTGATCCACAAACCCTTTCGAAGGTTGCATAGGGTTTCCTCATCCATCTGTCTATCATCAACCACTTCAAAATACCAATCTCTTGGTCTTCCCACCAAATTCTTTACTCTTACTGCCTTTTACTGTCTGATACATAGAGATATAAGACTGTCCTCATGCCCAAACACATACCAAATCTAATTTGGAGCCCTGCACACAACATAATATGATACATAGCATGAACAAAGGCCTTCCCACACATTTGGGTGAATTTATATGCATGGGAGACCATATTATACATTATTGACTCCTCTCGGTAAACACTAGGTAGGGTTTTGACATTTTTTGGAAAAACTATGATATTTTCTTTAAAACACTATGAAATTCAATGCCACAAAAAGACAAAATGAAGTTAACTCTATAAATTGCAATCTTGTATTTATTTTTAATCAATGCTTTCCTGCATTATTTGATCTGCCATCTTGTTAGAAATCTCATCTCTATTATGCTTTGATGAATGTCGCATCCTGTTACAAACCTCACATTTTGGCACTAGCAGAAAGGATTTTAGCAAAGGTTGTGGAATATGGCTTTTAAATCTACCAATTGTCATTCCATCTTGTGCATATGGATTTTACATTTAGAAGAAATAAATTTGATAAATAGGCCATATGGTGGATGATAAGTGAAGGATGCAAGTACTAAAGGTGTGGTACTAGTGGCTTTGGTACATGAAGGTGACTAGAGGTTGTGGAAGGAGAAATGGTGGAAGTTGGATCTATGGTAGTGGGAGTAGATGTTATTTATTCATGAAAATGTTAAGCTAATACTCATAAAATAGCTAGGAATCCAACTTAAGGCATTCTATTGTTAATAAATTTCTCTACCATTGAGCTACTGCCCCCTTTCTTACCATTCCATTGTTGGCTTAAGTGTAGATTATTTTCAACACCCATTATAAGACACATTATAGGTTCTTGGGGCTCCTAACCTAGCCAAGCTTTGATAACATTTTGAGCTACTACTCATGGACTAGTTAGGTTACCAAGATATGACCTTCTATTTATTGTTAGAATGTGATCTATGACACATATTAGAGGATCTTACTAGCTTGGGTATCATGCTTTTATGTGTCTCTGACATGACTCCTAGTAACTATATAAGGATCTTACTAGTCCTAGATCCATGCAAACATTTTAGTCATCTTGTGACAGTCAAAGAGGGCAATAGTAATAAGTCTTCATGATGGAAGTGCATTAAAGGTGGTAGTCAATATAGTGAAAAAGCCTAATCATGTTTAGAGCAATAGGAAACCCTAAGAACAAGAAAAAATAGTCATGTGATAATGCACAGGACAAACTTAATGCCCAAGTTTAGATAGCATATACAAGATGAATAATGATAGTCTACCAGCAGGGATAAAGACGGGGGTAAGTTCAGTGTCAGGTACGTATAAGCATGAATTTTCCGAGTTAGCATTAGAGTATATATTAGCTAGTATGATATACATATTTAAATTCAGATTTGTGCATCATTGAATATAAATTAAGATGTTCTTAATCAAGTCAATGACAGTTAATATCATATTAAGTTAAGAAGGTAAATTTTATCTATTTATTCAAATAACATTAAAATAACATAACGTTACTGCTAGACATATATATATATATATATATATATACATATATATATGTATATATACATATATATATATACATATATTTATGTATATATATATATATGTATATATATATATATATATATGTATATATATATATATATATATATATATATACCTACACATAATCTCAAGAATACATAATACAATCAAATTCAAGTTATACAAATTATGGTAATACTGTAAATTCTTATAAGGAATAACAAACTGATTATAATGAAATGATAATAAGTGGTTAATGCTGATACAAAGTAACACCAACAGGAAACTTTGATGACAATCTAATACACATCATTGTTGACCTTACCCTTGCCTCATATAACCCTATGTTGTCTAGGCCCCACCATAATTAGAAGATCCTAATTACTATTGTCCTAAACCTTGCATTGACTGTCACAATTTGACAGTGAATTGAGTTAGTCCATTAACGAGATTGGGAAAGAGTTTGGTATTGAGTTTGGTATTGGTGGAAGATTTAAGGAGGTACACTACGACATGAAATGACTCTTCTTGTCCCTCATGTGAATGTGATCCTCTTGAAGCACTAGGGCATGGATGACCCTTCCTTCCATTTCCTACACCCTATTTTCTAACCCACACCTCATAACCTTTACCTCACTTCCTATCATTATTACCTTCCATCTACCTTTCATATCCCCTCTCTTAACCTCCTTCACTTTCCTACATCCTATCCTAAACCTTAACCTCATACACATTTACTTTTACTTCACCTACCTAACCCCATTCCATCATTCATGTTCTTTTATCTCCCTCCATTCACTTTCCTACCTTCCAAACCCCTAACATATTCTAACTTACTCTTTCACCATTACATCCTTCATCACTTACCTCCCTATCTTATCCTAATCCACACCTCATAACCTTATACCTCTCAGCTTCCATTTTATACCACTTTCCTATCACGATATGCTTATCCTCCCTTCCAAAACACCAACAAAAAATGGCACTTGGTCAGTACACAGTGGTCTGACGGTCCTACAGCAGAGAGTTTCTATCACTCACAGCCATATATACCAACATCCATACCCAAGGTAAGCTCCTCAGCTAGAGCCTACATTCAGGCCACTTCCAACAAATGACAGATACAAGTGTGGAACAATATGTGTTCTTCCCTATTTGATCAAGCAGGTTTAGGTCATCCAGCTCCTTAATTAGGGGATTCCCTAAGAGGTTATGCCTATAAAGAGGATAATTGATTGTTTCATTTAATCAACCATCCAAATCAATCTTATTTATCTCTTTTTATACAAGACAATGAATATGAGCTAGGGAAAATAAAATTATGAGAAGGAAAATTCATTATAATAAAGAGAAAACTTGATCATCAACCAACACAAATGCAACCTCCTATGTAAAACTCAAACAATTTCATCACTACATAAAGAAAATTTGACACATTGTCACAAACATAATGGTTTTTTCTTCAAGAATACATCTTGTGAATGAATTGGTTGATTACCCTCCCTTTCTTCTTCAACCAGATCTTGGCGACACCGCAATCCAAAATTGTTTCCCTCCTTATAATGCCCAATTTTTTTGTGAATATGGCAGAGGTTGACGGGACGAAGAGGTGGGATTAATGTTTATCAAATGACTTGGTTTTTTTTTTTTAAGTAATGCCTGCAATCGTCGGAATTTTGACGAACATGGACACTTTTTCAAAAAAACACAAATTTCATTGCCAATTCCTTCTCCATCAAAACAAAATGTTTGATTATCGTTGGAATTCTGACGAATGCGGGCATTTTTTCAAAAAAAAATCAAATTTGGTCACAATATGCATTCTCCATCGGAAACCTTCATCGGAATTCTAGGTCAAATGTATTTGTGATGTCATTCCTGATACTCTTAATTATAATATTCCTCTAGGAAGACCATGGATCCATGCTATGCAAGTGGTCCCTTCCACCCTACATCTCTTACTCAAATTGATTCATAATAATAAGATGTAAACCCTACCAATTGATACAAAGATATATAGTAATGTTAAAAATGAGGTAGGATCTATAGCTTCCCTTAACACTATGATCCCTTCTACAACATAGCCTCTTATCAATGATGCTTTCTTAAAAGAAAATTGAGGTCCTTTATACTTTACACCCTCCTTTTGTGGTCAATATAAAGTCCTTGAATTTAAGAATTGGGCCTCAAATGACCCTAGTGCGTTATTTGTTCAATATTCTTCTAAGTCCACTCCAACCTCTTCTTCTTTCGACACATCTCTTGATGATTATTGTGTCTCTTTAGACTTCAACCCAGTTGAAACTAAGACTGATACCTACCCTTTTGACATTTCAACACCCAGTAAAACTCCTAGACTTGATTTGGAAAAACATTATGGAGTTGGTTTAAATTTTTTATTTTATGAACATGGATATGATGGACATGGATTAGGATGTGTGCAACAAAGTATTGAGGCTCATGATAAATCTAAATTACACTTTTCTAAATAAGTTTTAGGTTTCTAATCTCCTCCTTTGTCGAAATCCCCTTCCCCATTGTCTAATACACTTATGTCATCTTCTCCCAACTTCTCATCACAACAAGATACTATTTTGTTTAAGCTTCTCAATGTTGGAAAATGCACACTCCAATGAGAAATTGTAGGTGATTGAAGGTTTTGTCATTGATGGCAACCTTGCAATCATATGACATCGGCAAGAAAAAGATACCAGTATCGGCACTGACAGACTCTACACCGACATACAGAACACCGATAGTGAAAGGAAGGATACGGGCACCTTGGCCGACTTCAATTTTATTTAAACTATATTTTGTAATTAATTGTAAAATCATTGTAAGCCGACATGGTGAGTTGTAATATGACTCATATATGTATGAGATCATTGTAGATCATTTTGTAATAGGAAGTGTGTGAAAAAAGGGAAGACAATAGCAGACCTAATATGTGAATTACTGGTTAAGGGTTTATGTTGTAGTAGAGCTTAAACCGGTACTAAATCTGGCATAGCAGATGCTGGTCTGAAGCAGTACAAGAGATTGGATTAGTATAATCCATTTTTGTAAGTCAGTGAGACTTCTTTTGTAATTGAGCAGTGAGCTCTAGGCACTTGGCCTTCCTGCATGTGCAGGCCCCTATTGTAAGAGTAATATTCCCTTATTGGCCAGTAAGCAAATATTGTGGGTCACAAATCCCACTGAGTTTTTTCCCACACTGGGTTTCCTCGTTAATATACTGTGTTATGGTGTGCTTCTCATGTTGTTGTTATTATTCTTATTTACTGCATTATTTCTGGTTTACCGGTACTCAGTTTTAATATGTTTTTCATGTTTTAAATCAAGTAATTTGATATATCGATTAGATACTAATTCACCCTTCCCCCCCCTTCTCAATATCTTTGGGAATCCTAACAATTGGTATCAGAGTTTGGTCCTCTATTTTCAAAAGCCTAACAGCTTGAGGAAGATCTTGTCACCGATAGAGATGGAAAACTTGAGAAAACAATTGGAAACAACTCTTACAGACTATGATGCAGAAAAGTGAAGAATATCAAACTTGAGGATGATCTGAAGGCTGCTTAGGATATTATTCAAGCACTTCAAGAGAATTTTACTATTGCAAGGAACAAGAGGAGAGAACTTTGTGAAAAGATGTAGAATGAGGAAAATAAAAAGGAAACTCTTAATGATTTGGTAGACAAGCTAAGACAAGAAATCAGTACAACAAAGAATGAGATGCAGGATATGACTATGAGATTATGTAAAGAAATTGAAGACAGAAAGGAGAATGAAGAAGACTTGGTTAGAAGACTAAATGATGCTAGAAATGAAAACACAAGACTCAGTCATGAAAATGATATGTTAAAGACAGATCTTATGCACACACAAAATAATAGAACTGAACTCATGAGACAGAAATGAATCTTGGAAAATGAACTAACTGCTGCAAATCAACACAAGGAGAAATTCAAGAAAATTTCATAAGAACTTGGTGACATGCTGAAGAATCAGAAACCTAATGGTGATACAAATGGCCTTGGCTTGAAGTTGGTGAAAGCTCTAGTACTGCAAACAATCATGATCATAGAAAACCGGTAAGACAACCTACTGCTTACAAATTTAATGGAAAATGCTTTAACTGTAACAAGTATTGTCATAGAGAAAATCAGTGTAGATCTAGAAATCATCAGAATACTAATACACCCACCGGTCAATGTTCTAAATGCAACAAAGTTGGTCATAATTCAGAGAATTGTAGAATGAATGTAAGATGTTATATTTGTGGAAGATTTGGTCACTTATCTAATCAATGTAGAACACATACCGGCATAGGATATGGGAAAGCTATTCACAAGAACAATGTGACTTGTTATGCCTATAACAAAATTGGACATATTGCATAATTTTGTAGAAGCAAGTCCTCACCGGCAAATAATAAAGGTCCTAGTTTGAAAGGTAAAGAAAAAGTTGAAGAGGTAAAGCAAGAACTCTCAAAACAATGGATAAGAAAGTCAGATTTGAATGTTGATGGGAATACTCCTCTACTGGTAGAACAGAGTAACACTCCACCAATAGGAGACTCTTCATCTAACTAAAGAAAATCCTTTGGGGGTTTAGCAACAAATTGAAAAACTTGCTATTATTCCCTCGGTTGATGGTAGGAAGTTGAAATTACTTCTATACCGGCAGATGAGTTAAGTTGTGACTTAACCGGTGAGCATTAAATATGGTAGTTGGAGAAAATAACATTATAAAGAAAATGTTTTGGCTCCTTTTTCATTCACTGAGCATTCAAATCTTCGAGAGCGCAAAAATTCCCAAGCGAAGGCATTTAAAGCGAAGAAGTGAAGCAATCCATCAAAGCATTCATCCCTAAGGTAGATTGAGGTATTTATAGCTATGGCATCTTCATCCACTCCTGAATTTATTGCAAACCCTACTGTTGTTGAGGTTATTAAGCGCCCTAGACCCATTTTCAAACTGGTTCCCGAAATTGCAAAGAAAGATGATAGCATAGGTGCATTTTCTCAAATTCCTAAGGGAGTAGTATATGCTGAAGACCCTAGGATGTATATAAATTGTCATATTGAGGAATTAGGTGATGATGAGATTAAGAATATGTATAGGACTGTGATTTGTGATGAATCTAGAAATGTCAAGCCAAAACACAAAATAGCAGAAACCCTAGGTTTTACTGAAATTCTTAGTATCCCGAATTTTCCCAAGGATATCATAAGGATTGTGTTAAGCAGAGTACATGGTGAATTTTTCTGGTTGGACTCAATTCATAAAATCACAAAAGAAGCAGTAAAAGTTGTAACAGGGTTACCCTCCATCGGTAACAAAACTGACAAAACAAAGAAAGTCTCAAATGAAACAGTGACAAACCTAACTGGTGCAACATTTAATAATTGGTCTTTAAGGGTAAATGATGTAAAAGACATTAATGCCAGATTTATCAGTATGATCTTAGGTTATAAGGCTACTCATGCAAATAGGATGAATTCAGTTTCTAGCCTATGTATCAAAAGTGCCTATGATATGGTCAGTGATAATGTAAGAATAGATGTATGTGAATGGCTTAAAGATGAGTTGATAGACAATTTGGGAAAGATTAAAAGACATAAGAAAGGAACATTCAAATTTGGAAACTTGTTTGGTTGATGTTGTACATAACCAAACAAGTACCCAGTATTGGTGCTAAAGACTTTGGCTTTGACATACCGGTAGGAAAATAACTGTTAGATTTACTAAGCAATATGGGAGAGAATAGGGAGAAAAATCTAAATGAGTATTTTCAAGCATTAAAGGCTCGAATGAAAACTAGAGTAAGATTGTCACAGGCTATTGTGGATAAGTATCAGAAAGAAATCTGTTTTGTGGTCAAGAAAGATGAAATCTGGATGGAGGCAGTTATTCCTAGAACTATTTGGGTAACTGAAATGGGCTATGAAACAAATGACAACATCATAGAAACTTATGCAAAATCCCTCCTTGAAGCTCCAAAGGAACCAGAAGAGAAAGTGTTTGGTAATGCTGAAACAATAGAAAGTACTATTCAATCTAGGGAAATGGTTAAGAAAGTCGAAGCAACTGTAAGAAAAGGAACCCGATAGGCACAGGCAATCAAGGAAGATGTTTTGAGATAAACTAGTATAAGTGAAAGTGAGTTGGAAGCACCTCAACCAGAAACTCATCTTTCACCGATTGGAACTTCTTCTGAGAGTGATATACCGATAGTATTTAAAAGGGTAGAAAGGAAAAGAAAACCCACATCGGTACCCTCTCCTACACCAAAAACAACCAGACAAAAATAACAGGCAGTAAGGCCTCTAGCAAAGAAAATGACTCCTAAGAAGAAGAAGGTGGAACAAACTATTTCTCCTCTAGACAAACTTCTTAGCGAAATTATAGAGGATGGTAAGCTGAAGAACATAAACAAAGTATACAATACACTATCAGCTAATGATAAGGAAAGCATAGAGATCAGTGTAATTTTACACTTAGATATATACAAGAAATTTTTGATGCAAATTGTTGATGAAATTCCAAATGATCTGTATAGGAGACTTGAAGCTAGAAGGTTAGCCATTATTGAGCTAGATAGGAAAATTAAGATTGAAAAATTACTTGCAGTGCATCTAGTTAACTCACCTGATGAAATAGACAAATTAATCAGTGAAGCTAACTGGATAGTATTCTCCACTGCTCACCGACATGTAGCACTAATGGCTGGTAGAGTAAATGAAGTATCTAAGGAAACAACAGATGGATGGGATATATTCTTTGTGGAAAAAGAAAAAGAGGAAGAATTACTTAGGCCAAAAACCATTAAAGTATACCAAACAGACAAAGATAAAGGGAAAGGTAAGGTAGGTGGACCACCAAGCCTGAAAATAACTGATAATGTGCCCCCACCTCCTTCAGATACTCCACTAGTAGACACTACTGATAGACAACCAGTCATAGAGAGTATGAAGACTCCACTAGAGGATACAAATCCTGATTCTAAAATTTTGTATATGGTAAATGTAGACACACAGGAAGTTAATGTTGTGGTTGATAGAGAAACCGCTGAGGATAAGGAGAAAAATGTGACTACTAAGTCACCGGCTGCAGAGGTTGAGATAAACATTTAAAAACCTACATAGGCAGAGCAACCAATAGAAGATACCATAGAGAAACCGATAGATACAACAGAAAAACCATTTGAAGAACCGGCAAAAGAGATTTCAGAGGTACAAACTGAGATTACATCTGAGAAACCGGTAGTTAAAATCTCAGAGAAACCCTCTGAGACACAAATAGAGAAACCAAAATAGGTACAGGTTGAAGCACAGGTTCAGATAGAGACACTGCCACCGACCCAAACTGAAAAGCAAAAACCTTTGTTTGCGGAAATACAAACACAGACTGACCTACCAGAGGTCAAATCAAGTAAAGTAATTACCACAACTAGTAGCATGGCTATTGTAAAGACTGTTGGACAAACATCTGGTACATCTATGGCAAAATTCAGACCTACAAATGTAACAGAGGTCCTGTTAGATTCGATAAAGAAGATCACAGAATGCAATGCACAAGCCTATAAGGCTATTGATGATACAATTCCAATTCTTAAATTGATAGCACCAAAGTGCACACTTGATAATAAGGATTCTTTAGGACAACTAGACACATTGTCTAAGTTCATCACCGATAACTTATTGACTATTGATCAAATAAATGAGGATACATTTAAGGAAAGAATGATAAAGGAAAAAGAGAAACTCTTTGAGGATATTGTAAATAAGAACAAGGAGAAAATGGATACCCTATTACCAAAACTTGGAGAAATAATTCTTGACTCCAAGAAACTGTACAGGGACACTTGTAAAACAAATGTCTTAACAGAAGACCTTGACAAGGAGATCAGCAAAGCACAAGATAAGATAAACAATATTGTTGACAATCTGATAGGTGCATCGGATTCATTTTTGGAGTTAGAGAAGAAGATTGTAGAGCAAGAAGAGAAAATCAAGAAGCTAGAAAATGACAAACATGGGATAAAGGATAAAGCAAAGGACTTGAAATGCAGACTTAGTCCAAGACTAGAATACCTTATTTCTTTGAGAAAAGAAATATCTGAGGCTCTAGTTCCCGGACTGAAGACACTGGAAGAGAAAATGCACATACTCACTGGTACAGTGCAGAGAACTCAAGAGGCAATAAAAGACAACAAAATATTCAGTAGTGGTATAAATTTGATTTTGACAGATATCTTTTAGATTGTAACCCACCAGTTACAAGAATCCAGGCAGGACTCCACTGACAGCAAATGACAACCTTTGTCATTGATGTCAAAGGGGGAGTAGTATAATGAGAAAAATGGTCAGAAGAAAGGACATCATTTGCTTAGGGGGAGCATACATTTTTTGGCACATAGTTTTGGTAAGACAATTTTGGCAGACTATTTTTGGATATCATTTTGGACACTTTTGATTTTTCTCATGAGTGTTGCCATCAATGCCAAAGGGGGATATTGTTGGCAAATGCACACTCCAATGAGAAATTGTAGGTGATTAAAGGTTTTGTCATTGATGGCAATCTTGCAATCATATGACACCGGCAAGACAAAGATATCGGCACCGGCACCGACAGACTCTACACTGGCATACCGAACACCGGCAGTGAAAGGAAGGATACCGGCACCTTGGCCGACTTCAATTTTATTTAAAATATATTTTGTAATTAATTGTAAAATCATTGTAAGCCAACATGGCGAGTTATAATATGACTCATATATGTATGAGATCATTGTAGCTCATTTTGTAATAGGAAGTGTGTAAAAAAGGGAAGACAATAGCAGACCTAATATGCAAATTACTGGTTAAGGGTTTATGTTGTAGAAGAGCTTAAAACGGTACTAAATTTGGCATAGAAGATGCTGATCTGAAGCAGTACAAGATATTGGATTAGTATAATCTATTTTTGTAAGTCAGTGAGACTTCTTTTGTAATTGAGCAGTGAGCTCTAGGCACTTGGCCTTCCTGCATGCACAGGCCCCTATTGTAAGAGTAATATTCCCTTATTGGCCAGTAAGCAAATATTGTGGGTCACAAATCCCACCAAGGTTTTTCCCACACTGTATTTCCTCGTTAAAATACTGTGTTATGGTGTGCTTCTCATGTTGTTGTTATTATTCTTATTTACTCCATTATTTTTGGTTTACCAATACTCAGTTTTAATATGCCTTTCATGTTTTAAATCAAGTAATTTGATATACCGGTTAGATACTGATTCACCCCCCCCTCTCAATATCTTTGGGAATCCTAACACTCAAAGCCAATTTGATTACTCTCCCTTTGAAAAACTAAAGGAAGAATCCTACACACAATCAAGATAAACCTTCTATTTGTAAATATCATCAAATCTATGGCCATTGCAATAATGTCATGAATGTCTTTCTCTTATATGTTATTTATCTTCATTTCTAGGTTTTTTACATGAAGTAGATTGTTGTTGTTTACATTTTTGGTTTACATAGAAGTTAAGATAATCAACGAGTAACATGATCAAAACAAAGAAATAGTAGAGTTGTTCATGTTAAGGCATCATTTAAATTTCAAAACACAAGTTCATACATTATAAATCAATTTTCTAAACAGTATTGCATATTTGGTACAATCTTCAAACCACAAATAGATTGCTCAAAATCAATTCCAATGCATAACTAGCAACACAAGTGTCAAATGTGTTTGGCTTGAACAAAAATTGGTCTTCACAAGCCTTAGAGTTTTCTCCAGCTCTTACTAACTTTCACCAACAATAATCAACACCTATTAGAGAAGGAATTAAACCAATAATTTACAAAATTTTCTTAGACCTATCATAACCAATATGCCTTGGCTGAATAGTATGACCTCTCCTAGAGGGTCAATCAACTTAGAAAATTAGTCATTCACCGAATATGATGAGTGATAGATCAAAATGAAGTGCCCAATTGATCATAATGTATTTAATAAATACCTAGAATGATTGCAACTTCAGATATGTAGTTATGAGCATAAAATCACATGATGATGATTTCTACATGTATGCAAAAACAAGACATAGAGGTTAGTTTATAAAAATCTAGGATTATCGTAACTTCATTAGGACTATCTTAGCTTTATTGTTAAGATTG
The DNA here is from genome assembly GCF_030272615.1 of Cryptomeria japonica. Classification (NCBI taxonomy): domain Eukaryota; kingdom Viridiplantae; phylum Streptophyta; class Pinopsida; order Cupressales; family Cupressaceae; genus Cryptomeria; species Cryptomeria japonica. The sequence goes on along the minus strand of NC_081413.1, from coordinate 408,935,318 downwards.
TCACAACTTTCTTGGGACAATCATAGGCTCATTATGAGTCTATGTTACATTCTTAGGATAATGATGGGTTCATTAGAACAATCATAACTCCATTACGACAATCATAGGCTATTTAGGACTGTCATAGTTTCATTACACATGTCAAAACCTTGTTTAGATAGTTTCATTACACTTGTCATAACTATATCATAACTTTAATTTTGGAACAAAAATTGATTTTAATGAAAGATCTAATAATAATTGTAGACAAAATAGATAGAATATATAATCTTGCATACATTATCAACATCTTAAGAACCTTACAACCTTGCTCGCAACACACAACAACTAGTAGAAACTTTGAAACATTCATAAAATGCTATTATAAATCATTTTCTTGCTCTCCTTGATACTTAATTCAATCTTATATTGTATACTTATAGAGTTGGGTAGACTTTAAGAAACACCTAGAAGTTGAAAAGATTGAGGAAATAAACAAATATAACATTTTGAGATATTGTATTTTAGTTCGAGTGAAGTGACCACCTCTAGTAAAGAGGTGGTAGCAAAACCACCCAATACTTTTAAAACAAATCTTGTATCTTAAAAAAACATACAAACTACCACTAAAAATTGCCAATTTTCTCCTATTAACAATTCCTTCCTCCCTCACAAAAACTACATTGCAAGTGCAACCTAGACTAAGTAAGCCAAAGTTTATAGTATAAAACTATCAAAATCTAACACATGTTGATACAATTAGAGAATATTGATTTCAGTCATCAAATGTATATGCAATTATGGATAATAGTTGTAAAAATGTTTTGGATTAACCAAAAATTCATAAAGCCATACAACATTTCATGTCGATAAGAGTATAACATATATATCCAATACAATGATACATGCTTGTCAAAAGCCACGTGGACATAAAATGTGACATATCTGTAATACAAAACATATGCTCAAAAATGTCATATAGGCTTACAACAAAGGGCCCATGGTCTATTGATTTCCCACTTGCAAGAGGAAATAGATCACAAGCTGTCTTCGACTAGTGAGGGGATGAAGATGTATGCGATGTTGGCATCTTTCAACTGTGCTCACTAGTCCTCCTATGCTAGACTTCTCTAGAGCTCCAACTAATGCAATTAAAAGTATAGTATAATATATATAAAAATGACTTATAAAATAAAATATATTAGAATAATTAATTATTGCATACATATAACCATGATGTTCATCCACAATGAGGGCATGTTCACGATCAAGAGTGACAAGCCCCTACAACAAGCATTAAGATACCAATTAAACTACATACGAGTATCATTAATTTTTTTATTAATTGATCATTAAAAGAAAAAGTGAAATATACTAATCTATCTCATACCTCTATCGAAGCTTTAGAAATTGTTATTGTTGCAACAACACCATGCTCCATTGTAGTGAAAACATTAGGAGGAGTAGCTAATGTCAACAACTAAAAATGAAACAACTATTGCTTGATTACCAAAACTACCTAAAATTGTTTTACAACACTATTAATGTATAAAGGTTACAGTTGTGACCTTTTCACACATCCCCATATTGAAAATGGGGGCCTCCTTTTTTTTGCTTAGGTGTCTAGTTGCCTTTTAGGGTTTATGTTTGTTTGACAGTAAATTTTGATCTCCTAAAGCAATTCACTTTTAGAAGTTTATACTTCAAGCTAGCTTAGATGAAGGGTCCTTATGATTGAAGGGTAGAAGTGAGTGCACAATATTGATAATTTTATCAAATGTTGTCAACTTTGTCAATATGTTGTAATGTTGTCAAGTTTTTCCATGTTGCAAGGTTTCCAAGAAAGAGGTCAAGGTGAGCAAAAGTTGAGAACTTCCTTCTAGGGGTCACTTTTCCATCCTTTGGAGAATAGGTGAAGCCTAGTATTAAGCGATGGAGTTTTTTCAACAATAAAATTGGAAATTTCCTTCTACCTATCAAATTTCCACTCTTTGGAATTGAGAGCTAAGTGAAAGGGAAGTTAGAAATCTTCCTTCTAAGGATCAATTTTCCACTCTAAAAGGGAAGTTTACAAGGAAAATTTTGATGATAGTGAAAATCTTCCTTGTGCTAATCAATTTTCCACCCCTTGCAAGTAGAGAGAATTATCAAGAAGGAAAAGAAGTGAACGAAATCAAATCTTCCTTCTAGGGGTCAATTTTCCACTCTAAATGAAATTTTGCTAGCAAATTGGAACAAAGAAGGTTGGAAAACAAGGAAAACAAAATCTTCCTCCTACCTTGCAAATTTCCATTCTTCCTTCTAGAGGTTTATTTTCCATTCTTCAAGCAAGTGATGAGCAATCCAAGTAAAAAAATGGAACGAAGAAGGTCAAGAAAACATGGAAATCGTAACCTTCCTTCTTCCTTGTTTTTTTCTACTCCTTCCTTGTGAGTTCCGATTTTCCACCCTTGGCCAAAACTGAACAATGAAAGAAGAAAGTAAGTTTTAAGGTATAAAGGGAAAAATATTGCTTATAGAGTGTGCATTTATAGTCTTCCTTTTAAATCAATCATTGAGTGGAAATTGAGAGGGAAAACCTTCCTTCTTTCTAGTATTTTTTCACACCTTCCTTGTGCCTTGCAAAATTTCCACTCCAAATTTGATGAATTTTATTAAAGATCAAATCTTCCTTGTGCATGACAAATTTTTGCCCTTCCTTCTAGGTTGTATTTTTCCATTCCTCATTTTAGGCGATTGAAGGTGATTAAAAGATTGAATTTGAAAAGAGAAAACCTTGTTTGTGCCTTGCAATTTCCCACATCTTCCTTATTAATATCAAATTTCCACCTTTCATTTGCAATTCAAACTTGAGCATCCTAATTTTGATATTATTTTCATTCAATTCATGGAAGAACCACTTCTGCATCCTGAAAGTGTCCACTTCCATATTATTGGCCACAACCAAGAGATCATTTGAGTTCTCTTTATCAGAATTAAGGAATAGGGAATCATGTCAAGGTTTCTCAAGAAAAGGAAATATATTGTCCTTGTCAATCACTAGAAGGGAATCTCCTAAACATATCAGATTATTATGATTGCTTTCATCCAAAACAGAGTGAACAGGGGAAGTAGGGGAGGCCCTCCTTTTTTAATCTCTTTCTACTTATCGAACTTCTTCCCTTTCACTTCTTGGACTACAAAATTAGGATCACCATCATCCTCGAGCTACCATCCATTCTCGTTGTCTTCATTGTTGGAATTACCCAAGAAAGGGAGGATTTTGGTCTTTCCTTTGGCTAGCTTTAAGTGCTCCATAATCAACAAGATTAACCCTTCATGAAAGATAAGATTCTTAGAGCTTTTTATGTGACCCCTAATGCCCATTCTCAACTACTAAAGAAGATAAAACAGAAAGTAAACCTTATCTTTGTGTCTCGGATGGTTGAGTAAAACAAAATGATGACCATAAACAACAGTATAACAACCGTCTAGGGTAAAATATTGTATGAGTACCTTGAGAACCGCCACCCACAGGGGTTTTGGAGACTTGATTTATAATATGTTAACCCTTAACTTGTCATAATATATTGAGCTAATTATTAACTCTTAACTATGGGATAAATAGTTGCATTACTAGATTGCATAACTACTTTGAGCATGATCCTCCTTATTGGATTCGACGCTTTACCTTCAATGTGCAGGATATATTTATATAGTTGCTCGACCAATGGATGGATGTGAAGGAGAATACATTGATTCACTTGAGAATCTCACCTTACCTAGTTCTAATGGTCAAATTATTCACCTTGTGTTTAATTGTATGTTGGCTTTGTAACCAATCCTATTCATTTATGAATATAGTAGTGCTATTGATGTGTATGCAATTGCCTCCAATCTTAATCATTTATGATTTGGGATCCCTATGTTGTGGGTAAACTTATAAAGTCTATGTGTCCTTTTTATATGTTTGTTTCATAAATTTATTTCCATTTGCTTGTTTATTGATTTCCTAAATGCTTGTTGTGAAGTGTTTGCTAATGATCTTTATGCCTTGAAGATGATATCTAATAATAATCTTGGAATGTCCCTTTAAATTTTAATATTGAGTTATTAAAAATGCATCATGAATTTGAAATATTGTCTGTGCCTTATTTCATAGCCAATTGATCAAATTGTGTGTATTAATTATAGAGAAATATAACTGATTTAATTATAATTTAGAAAAATTATTAATATTTGTATCTTTCATAAGTTTATTTAATAAATCTTTAAATCATTATATCAATTTATCATCTATCTTTTATCGAATATCATGGTGCTCTTCGAGGATTGACACCAAATATCATGTCTTCTCTTCACATATATTTTTCTATTTGAATCATTTTTTAATTTATTTGTGTCTAATGGAGAAGAGGTAACAATTATTATTATTTATATTTCAAAGTCGTTGGAAGATTTCATCGTAACCGAAATGATGCCTGAAAATTTGGAGGGTAAGCAAGAAGTGAATGAGTGGGCAATGGGCAAAGGGAAGAAGATGGAGAGATGCAGCAGGGTGCTTGGCGTAGGCAATTATCATGGGCATTCAACACGCTTCCAGGCTGGAGTTTAAAAAAGGCGATAGACATGGGATGGTTGCAGAGATAAAAGTTTATCTTCAAAGGTTGGGGTACAATGCAATTGCAGGGGCGGAAGCGGAGAAGGAGAATGGTCTATTTGATGAGCGACTGGAAGCGGCGGGCTTTCTTGAGTCTCCCAAGGTGCAGTCAAGAAGACGCACACGTACCCCTGAATCCGCTTCGCCCGATAAAATCAAAACCGTGGAATCTGATTGCAGCGCAGAACAAGTGGAGCAGCAGCAGAAGCAACCTTACCTACGCCATCTCCTCCACAATTTGCTCACCCATTCTGTCCGACCACGACATCCGGTCGGCGATTGCTGCGACATTCGACAGTTTGGCGACGGTGATGAGTGGGTATTCGAGTTCGTCGAGGGAGAGCACGGTGATGAGGACACCAAGATGAAGTTCGACTTCCTCCGCCGCTTCCTCACCGAAGATGATGCTGCTGCTACCCTGTATGGGGATCCTCCACCTGGGCCTGGGCCTCCCCTCCCCTGTTGTCCAAATCTTGTTCCCATTCTGCTTAGTATATTTCTCTCTTAATCATTTAAGCAAACGTTTGAATTGGGCCTTTTTGATACATCCATTTTCTTGCTTCTTTCTTTCGCCTCTATGGGAATCCTCCCCTGTTCAGCTCTCAGCCCAAATCTTGTTCCCACTACTCTGCATTTCATTTGGTTCTGATATTGCTTCATTTTCTTCTACGGGCCTCCTCGTCCTCCCCTTTTGAACTCTCAACCCCAATCTATGCATGCATCATGCATCATGCATTCGATAGCTCTTAACACCATAACTGCAGTTATCTAGGTATCTTTCAACCATTTACTAGCGCTGTTCAAACTGCCGTTTAGCTCCAATTGGATGCGGCTCAAGGCCAACTTCAGTCTAACTTAGTAAACAGCAGTTTAATTAGCTATATAAATTAGTTATATAAAGAATAACCATGTAATTACACTAATTAATTCAAATAAAAATAAATTAGAAATTATCTAGGTTTATTAACTAGTAAAACATTTGAAACCAAATTAAATGTTGCTAATCATTAAACCCAAAATTTGAAACAAAAAAATCAATTTCATTTGAATATAAACCCTAAACCTTATATCTAGAATGAAAATCCTAATTTGGCCTTAATATAAACTTTAAATTATAAATCTGGAATGTTTTATAAAATTATAAACACTAAAAATCAACTAGACATGAACCCTAAAATCTAAACTAAAAATTTAAACCAATGAAGATAAATGGAGTACACAACACATATGAGTTCATTTTGATATCAATGTGAATTTGATTGATTAGATTTTTGAGTCATATACCAGATGTCTCCAATTTGCATTGCATCCATTGTTGTTGGTGTGTGATTAAGATCACTACAAAATGGAAACATATGTTGTCCACTATTTTGTTGATCATCTAAAGTTGTATTGACATATGTATTTAATAAATCAACATATCTAAAGTGTTAAGTGTAACAATGTACAATATATAGTTAGTCTAAAAAAAATTGAGATTCTAAATTACCTAGAATGGTTTGCTGAAATCTTTGACTGTGGATGACATTGATAGTTGATAATGGTTTTACCTAGAATGATTTGTTGAAATGTTTGACTAGAGATAATATTGATAGATGATGATGGTTGTGTTCCATAAACTGGTAATTGTTTGATTGAGTATAGAAAAGTGGTTAGAAATAGAAACTTATAAATATTACAATCAATTAATGAAGACATTTAATAGTTAGAAAATTACCCTCTATAATTTGCATTCCCTCTGTTGTTGCCTTGTTGAGATCAATACACAATGGTAATGTATGTTGACCATTATTTTGTTGATCATCTAAAATTGCAATTTGACATGTGTATTTATCGAATTGATCAACATAGATAAAGTGTTAAGTACACAAGTATACAATATCTAGATAAATTAATTATTATTGACATTCTTAATTACTTCGAATAGTTTGTTGAAAGGTTAGATTTTGGATAACACCAATAGTTGACAATGGTTGACTTCCATTAATAGTTGCAATTTAAAAAATCCTTCAATGATCTTTTCTATCTTTTTAATTAATGTATCATTTATTTGTTTGTACCTAATATAAATAAATAATTGATTGATAATAATAATGATGTAATATTCCTCTAAAAGAACACAAGTCAAAATTCTTGTTAGTTCCCGTAAATCTCTTATAAATTACTCTTTTATGTGCATACTTTCTTTATAATATGTATCATTGCTCTGATGGTATGATGAAAGAATAAGTATTCGGTAGATTACTGATAGGGGGGAGCTGAATCAGTAAATTGAAAAACTAATACAAACTTTCCCAATCTCAATCTCAATCACACAAACTAAACATATCAATACAATATCTCTGTCAAGATAAAATCTCATAAGTAAAATCGGTTGACTGTTATAGCAACTTAACAGGAAACAACATTAAACTTGTAAACATCAAAATGCTTTATCATATGTCAACAAACTTCATTTCTCAATGCTTCCGATTATCATACCTTATCAAAATAGTTAAGTAGTTAATCAAATCAATCATAAGATCATAACCACACAAAAATTCACCACATGACACAAATATTTTTGATGTGGAAACCCAAATGGGAAAAAACCACGATGAGATGAGACTCACAAGATAACTATCTGAAATCTTTTGAAGTTCACCTTGTTTGGAGTTAGCTCTGTTAAAGATTTTACGAAAGTCTTGTTAAGAACTGATCCTATTAAGAATCACCTGGTTAAGGGATTGACTATAAATGCCTTGTTAGAAGCAAGTAACATGTTAGGAGTCACCTCGGGAGAGGATTTGAGAATCCAAGATAATGGATCACATTGTTAGAAGAGTTAATAAGTAACCAAGCTTGTTAGAGCTTACCCAGTTAGGAGATTTTAGTTTTGCTATAATTGTTAGAAGACAACAAGATTTGCTTGATCTTTTTGAATAGCACTATACTTTCTTGATTAGATCCTTTTAAGTTTCTATCCGCCTTTACTCAAATTTAAGATTCATTATCCAGTTCGACAACCACACAGTCAACTGATTTCTGCCAACACCTTTACAAAACAACTTCATCGACCTTATAACAAATCAATTAGGTTGGTAACACAACAAAAACTTAATTCTCTCATAGAGATTACAAACAAATCGGTTCAAGTATGACCGTTCTATTTACATAGCAATTTGTACATACTAATCAAGAAAACTCCAACCGCTCCTTGATCACCGCTTTAAATCAGACTCAGTAACTCATCACACGCTTTGCATTAGATGCAATACACTTTGCTCATTCCCTAGACAAAAATGCGCCAAAACAATTTGAACTTGTCTTCATACAATGATCACATGTGCCTTCATCATTACTACTCAACATTAGATCATAAACCAACATAACCAAATCAACAACCTTAATCGGTTAGGTTTTAACAAAAACAACTAGTAGGGTTTACCGGTTACATTACATAGATAGGGTTTAACCTCTTATACCGGTTACCGGTTCAACCCACAAACTTACATACCGGTTTACAATGTCTTTCACAAATCTCTTCCTACCGACTACAAGACAATATCAATAATAACAACAATATCAACAATATATCAGCAATACCATTAATATCATTACTAGTTAATTGACATCAATGACAACATAGCATATCATTAATGCAATCTTCATGCAAATGCCAACATGCTCATATTCTTCCAATCATATTATTTATTTATCCTTTTGCATTGTATCCTTATTCATTGATGCTTATGTGGCCCTTGCCATTTCAGATTCCATGCTCACGTTGAAATCCAAGAACACTCAGAGGGGGGGGTGAATCAATGTTCTATCGGTAATGATAGTTTTGAGCTTATTGCTTATTAACCGGTTAACATTAAATTAAATTAAAGTGCATATAACAAATAACACATAAAAAGGAAACACCATAACACCAATATTTATATGTTGAAAACCCTAGAAAGGGAAAAACCATGGTGGGGCTGATACCCACAATATATATATATATATATATATATATACTTGATCAAGGTATACAAATATTACATGAAGGGGATTGCTCATGCAATCAGGCCAACCGCCTAGAGCTCACTGCTCAAACACAAAATGAGAAGTCTCACTGAAATGATCTCCTTAAATATCCTCCTACTTTCACCATGTTGGCTTCAATGAAATGTATAAACATGTCAGCTACTAGATCATAATTAATCTCAAACATAATCCCAATGTTCATGTCGCTCTTCACACGTATGAAATAAATGATCAAGGCCATAAGATCTCCTAGTCGATTCCTATCCATTACCGGGTTCCAAATACACATTACCGGGATTAGGACTTAGCCAGGTGTGAAGCAAAGTGGATACCAGCATAGGTTAAGTGTATTGAATTCCGGTTAACCCGAACAAATAATATGTACACCTAAAGATGAGTTCCAATTACCGAAGAAGAGTTGCCATGAATGACAACCCTAAAATCCATAAACCTTACCAGATGAGTGTCAATTGTCAACCATCTCTCCCTTTGGCATTGATGGCAACAGACATGTGAAAAATGATGTAGCACACCGAATCAACCTATCTCCAGACCTATACATGAATCTTCTATATACATCTGATGCTCTCCCTGAGAACTCTATGCATTTTTCACTTTATTCCTCCCCCTTTGACATCAATGACAAAGCGGGGTGTCCTCAAAGAATTATGTATAGTTATAAAGAATATCCAGATCTATACAAGTTTCAAATTGTCTGCATACATAGTATTCAAAAATGAAAAATAGGTATCCCAACCCTTCTTAAGTGAATTGAGAATGGAGATGAATCCATTCAAGAGACTGGCATGATACTCAATTTCTTTTGATGTAGTGGGATCCTCTCTCTACAAGTTAGGAATACAATCAATTTTTTGAAATAATAAGTTATCTAACTGGGGACCAATCAGATTCTGGAGATCATTTGATCTCTTTATTATACTGTCCCTATCCTTGTCCAATTTCAAAATTTGATCCAAGACCAGCAAAATTGGACCATCTAAAGAACTTGTTAGCACATATTTTTACAAAATACTTTGTGCTATATATAGATACCCTTTTTCTTATCATTAGAGAATTTACTGTGGGTGTTTTATATTGAGGAACAGACTGAAGGAAATGGAGCTGTCCAAAGATTAACTAGCATCGCCAAGACTCCCAAACCTGCGCATACAGAATGGTGGAAAAGGCTTTGGACACTTTCAAGTGTGTTGCACTAGCAGAGGGAAAGCCTTTATCCCACATTGTTTGTGGGATAAGCACGTTTAACATTTAAACCCGAGGTGATTCGAATTATAACTGTTGAAAGACAAAAGGCTTTTGGCGTGAACAAGGTTGAAGCCGGTGGACCCCACGTGCGTGTGTATCTTGAGGAAACCAAAATTTTACAACAAACTGGTGAGGATGGAGGCTAAAGATTGACCAAGTTTGACTGATCAAATGGTGATTGTGAAGGATCTGACGGCTGTCGCTATGTCGCAAGATAGAGATGCTCGCTGGTTTAAACCCACGACTTGGCAACTAAGCACGTGTGGAAAAGGGGAGGTTAACGAGCAAGAAAGTTTGAAGTGGATTAATGACCATCACTATACTGCAAGATGGAGTTGCACAACCTATATCCTTGCGACATAGTGACTGCCAAGGTGGTAGATGAGGTGTCATCCCGGTAGATCTATAAGCGAACCAGGATGTGCCACGTGGTGGAGCACGGAAGAAGAACCCAGGTCTAGTGGTGGATGAAATGGCAAGACAGATAGGGTCTAGTGGCAGTAAAGGTGGATCCATGGGCGAACCAAGAAGTGACACGCGACACGAACAGACAAAGAGAAGAGAAAGTCGCTCTGGCAAGATTAAAGGCTGAGCAGATAAGGAAGATCAAACGGTCGGACGAATCAATTCAGTGGTGGTCGCTTTACTGCAATTAGAAGGTGCTCGATGTGTATTCATCACGACTTGGAGACAAATCGTAGCGGCAAGCGGTAGAATGAGGCAGTTAAGACAAACATTTGAAGTGAAACAGTCCGGCAGTATTGAGCTTATCGAACAAACTTAGGTTGTGATGGATCTCAAAATAGACTCACCGAAAGCAGCAATTTCACCGACATGAGGTTCATCGAAGAAATCAGACGTGGTCCCATAAAAAACAAAAGGTGTCGATGAAACTATAGAATTGATAAGACCTGTGAATAGCTCATCGATGAAGAAATTTGACCGAAAAGGTAAAGGGTGATCCTCAAATGAACCAAAAGCAGACACGTGGCAGGGTGCAGAATAAAAATCAGAATTAAATGTATAGCTCAGACTACAAGGGGGAAATATGGCCGGAATACCGATTCCTGAATTTCATAAAAGGGAAGTATATTACCTTCTTTAAATTATTATTTGAACACGCATTAAAGATAAAATTTATTTATATTTGAATGAATGCCTTGAATATACATCTTAGGGAAAAGTATTATTTTTTATAAATGGATGTTATATTCGCAGAATTATTTTCTTAAAATATAAATAATTTGGTTTTATTGGACTATTTTAAACAAGCATTTATACAAAGATAATTGACTTTTCAAAATCTAAGGTGGAGTATATTTAATTTTTAAAATTAAGGAATTTGATTGGCTTATATTGTGTGCAGGAAATAATGAGAGGATGATTGATATTTGCTGAAGAATTTTATCGAGACGGAGAATAGAAGACACATTATTAAAGCATCATTTAGTATTTTTAGGGTTCTCATTTGTAATTATTTATTAAACCAAGGGTGTGTCCTTTGGAGGGAAACTGTCTGTAACTCCCTTTTGTGTATGAAAGGGTGTGTCCTTTCATATATGCCTTTTGATTTACATACTTATAGGGAGTCATTTTTTATGTAAAAGGGGGAAGTCATAAGAACAACATAATGTTGTAGGGATTGAATATCATTTTGTATCAAAGAAGTCTATAGGAAGAAGAAGTATCATTTTGTGCAAACAATCTGTAATGAAGTATTTACAAGTGCAGCTTATGTATGCAGTTATTTCCTAAAGATTAATATACAAGGTTCATTGGACCTCTTTTTCCAAATATTGTGTACACTTCTGTGTTGATGAGTTATATTTGTCCTCTTGATAAATCTGTTTATAGATTGGCTATGATGTGAATCACATGTCATTGCATTGAGTGAAAGATTGAGTTCTTATTGTTTGTGTAACACATACTGAACCTTCATAGTTGATGAGAAATCGTCTCTTGAGTTGATAAGATATTTTGTCCACGGAGTGTCATATATATCCTCAGATAGAGGCACTGGTCTGTTATTGATCTTTTAAGGTTTTGATCTGTATGCATTCAAGGTCCTTGATAGAGAAACGTTCTTCCCAAATCCTTTATGAACTGATCTATGCAGATTTTATTTAAGTCCTAAAAGCAATCTCGAAGTGGAGCCAGTTGATTTTCAGAGGGTAAGGCTCGGGATTCATGTCCCACACCTTTCATTTGGCCTATGCAGTGATGTGCAGCTTTCAGAATTTAGTTTGGATCAGTTTACCATGTACCCATTTCGAGGGGTGAGCTAAAAGTGCATTTTAGGCACAAATGCAGATCTTATTGAGTAGCCTACTTTGAGTGTTTGTATATTTTGCCCTGTTGATTGTCATGAAAATATTGAAAATGGATTCAATTTTATGCATAAATGTGAGTCAGCTTGCAAAATTTCAAGTTTTGACGAATCCATTTGCTCAGTTTTTGAAGCCAAATCCGTTTGCAATTTGTGTGATTTGACTAGTCCCTGTTTTGACAGCTAGTCGGAGCCCTATTTCGCATAAGTGTAAAAGTTGCCTCAGTAAGTGTTATGACATAATGTTTGTTCTGGGATAATGTTGGTATAAATGATGAGCTACGTTTCAAATTTCAAGCCTCTGTCAATCCATTTGATCAGTTTTCAAAAGGGTTCATTTAGCCATCATTTTCAGTTATCCGTACTTTCAGTGCTATATCAGTTAATGTAGCCATTTTTATGAGCGCGCCATTTGCATCCTGTCAGTCTTGTGATCAAACTGAGAATTCAAAGATTTAACATGTACTTCAAGGTACCTGTGTTTCAAATTTGAGGGTCTACGGAGGTCGTTTGATATTTTTAAGAAAGGCATCATGTGTTGCAAGAACATTGACTTCATCAGGTCCGCAGTGTCAACAAAGCCAGTTGGGCATTTTTGGAAATTAATATCTCTTCACTAGGGACTCATCTTGAAAAACCATTTGGTAGAGTTCATCCTTGTATATCAAAGTACATGCCTGTCAGATGGCGAGGTCTAGAAAGCTGTTTTGACCACTTTGAAAATTACGTCTTCGCGATTAAATGCGAAAATGTGGCGTAATTGCCTGAAAGTCGTGAAACTCAGTTTAATGATCCGAAAACGATGCCGATCATTTCCAGAGGTGTGTTTGATGTTTGTGAGCTATTTCAAAGGTCAGTTGCATGAAAATGAAATTTTTTCTTAGTCGGACCCACTTTGGGGCCCGACCTGGATAAATGCTTGTGCACTAATTTTTGTGGTGAATTGTTAGGGGGTCAAAGAGCACGATTGGTTCTTGCAAGGGTTTTATACCAAGATTGTGACATTTTACTTGCTTGATGGCACATTGAGTGCTGTTGATACACAGGTTGCTGCTTGGATTTTACCAAATTCCAATTATGTCCTTTGATGGCTCATAAGACACGAATTTTATGCACTCACAATATTCAAGCCACTCATATGGTGAATATGGTCATGGTCAATGTTGGCTCACTATGAGAATTACAGAGTATCTAAATTTTGATTGCGATTTTTCAAAGAGGCAAGTGAATGGAGAATTTAGGAGCAAGCATTGGGATAATCATCCAGCTGTGATGGTAGTGGGTGTTGTGGATGCAACCTGTGAATCTGTATTGAAAACTCTCATGCTAATGTTTCAGCAGAGCATGTCAATGTGGCAAGTGAAATGGGCATCAAACTTCAACCTCCACGACTAAGCCAATATCCTCCAAATGGCATGAGCTGCTAAAGTGGAAGCGTGGGAGAGTGTTTTGGGAAGGTTGCTAACAAAGAGAGAATGTTGTTAGCAAGTACAAATCCAAGCTTCCCCTTCTGCGCAAATATGAGGGCGAAAAGACTTAATGCAAAGTGCATTGAATAGGTGTAAAACATAGCATATGTTGCCCCATTGCCCTTGATAGCATCCTTTCCTCCCTGGTGTGATTGGGCATTGATGATTCAGCAGTTGAAACCTTTTTGCAAACGTAATTTCCATGATGTCAACGTCCTCCCTGAAGATGTATAGCGTGGTAAAGGTGTTGAAAGGGCGTTGATTAAACTCAAACAAATTGCTTCAGTAGTTTTCCCCCTCAAGTGGAGAATGGCACAGGGCGTTGAAAACTTCAGAACCCCACACAGCCAATGCAAACATTTACTTAGCTCCCCCTCTACGTGACATGGAGGATGGTGAAGGAGCGTTGGAGTCTGGAGGAAATGCAAGCAACACTATCGTTCCTCTGCGTGGCTGTTTGGAGGCCACAATAAACATTAAGTAAATGCATTTGCTTGTTGTAAAGCCCAGCTTCTACAACCATCCTAGCATCCTTCCCCATGTGAAAGCCTTTGGTACAAGATGGCAAAGCAAATGTGAGTAGCAGGTAATGTGACTTTGCCAGTGTGTAGTGAAAAGGGCACAAAATGAAAGCAAGCAAATGCAGCACCAGTTTCTCCCCTACGTAGATGGTGGAGGAGAAGGAGTTTGGGAACCTTCAAAGTGTTTAAGACACAGAGAAAATGACAGAAGACACCATTAAAACTCAAGAAAAAGCTTCAAAATGAAGCTCCAGGCTTAATATCATTATCCCACATTCTCTGTGGAAGGGACTTTTTTAATGTTTATAATCAAATCTCCACTAATGCATAATGTCGAAGCCTCTAGGCTTTTGACGAACGGTGTCATTGGGCACCCAAGGTGGGACCACGCGTGGGCATGGATCCCAAGGTGACCTAGGAGGCGACTGAGCGGTGACCAGCTGGACCCCACGTAGGCACGCTTCTCGAGGCAAATAGGCAAAATTTTGCAGAGAAAGGCCGACTTAACCAGCGAGCAAGTTGAGGAGATTGGACGATGCACGTGACTTTGCACACTGGAGATGCTCGCGAGTTAAGTCCTGTGAAATGGCGAAAAGCTCAGGCGGATCGTGAAGAGTTAAAGAGTGAGCAAGTTCAGAGGATTCGACAGCTTGCGTAACTTCGTGACCTGAAGATGCAAGATCGTTAGCCATCGCGAAATGGCGAAAGACAGGTGGCAGGTACAGTCAGATGTCCAACAGGTAGGTCCTGCCTAGGTGGCGATGACATGGCGCTGAGGTGGTAGATAGGTGGCAGTAGCTAGCGCATAGGTGGCGATGAGGTGGTGTACACATGGCGGCCAAGTGGCAGTGACAAAGCATGCACAGTGGTGGTGATGAGGTGTCGTCCTAGGTGGTGCCCAGTGGACCCTGCAAACCAATCAGGTCGCGCCACGTGGTAGGGCGTCAGAGAACAAACGAGCAAAAAATCAAATTTAAAATCAGTTAAATATATAGTTCTGACTATAGAGAAAATTCAAAAATTTAAATGATTGTGCACATTGGAAGGATTAATTCGCCCAGGGCTGTACTTTTGGCCAAAATATGAAGTATTATATGTTTCCGAAAAGCTCTCAAAGTGAGGAATCCAATTATGTAGTCAATTTTGACAAAGATAATATAGGAGGAGTTTCAATGGGAATGAAATTCAGTTAGAGAGGAGACACTTGGCGATTTCAGTTGCAGATTTGATTTTCTTCCCTCTCCTTCTTATTCCCAATTCTTCTCACTTTGTAAGGGTTCCAGAATTTTGGAGGAAGTGCTCCAGTTTTCATGGCTTCCAGTTCTGAACTTCTTGACCCAAATGTGTAAAATTATTTGTTTTGTTTCAAGGTACAGGGATAACATTGTAGTCATGGAGATGTTTTCTAGTTGTAGGTCTTACTTGTGTCAGGCATCAGTAAATTCCACACAGAATTGTCTCTAGGCATGTATTTTATTGTCATGAATTGAATCCTTAAGGAGGATGAAATTTGTCAATTTCAAGGAGATTGTTGTGGTTGTTTGTAGATATCCTTCAATGAAGGTTTTAAATTCTATAGTTAGCCATAAATGATGAAATATGTATCTAGATCTGATAATTTTGTGAATGAATCAAATAATGCATTATTATAAGGTATTAATGCATGAATATCTTATTTAAGGAAAACAAACTTGCATCTATGATTTACATTTGCAGTTATGTGTGTGACTCTGTTACCCAATGAAGAAGGCACTGGTCTTGTAGATTTGGGGATAGTTTCAAATCAACAATTTTAAAAGACAAATATAATTTCCCTTTATGTTTAGGGGTTTGTGTTTTATCCTTCCAAAGCTCTATTTCACCCATTATTTGTACAAGATCCAACCAATCTGTATGTGTTATCTAATTTGTTGAGCTTGTGGAATGGTTTATCTGCTTCATTGATGCTATCATGGTGAGTAAATGAGTTAATTTCATGCATCAAAGGTATACCCACCTAGGTTTTGCAGAGCCTGAAGAGTAGAAGGATTTAGATCCTTGTCATGTTGTCCAAGCCCTGAGGTTCTTCATAGATTGAATTGGCTACTTCATAGATCAATTGCAGGTGTGCTTGGGTTAATCAGTTTTGATGAACAACAAAAATGGCGACTCTGTTGGGGACCTTAAATAGAAATTGCATAATTTCATCTGGTTAGTCAGTCCATTGAGAATGCACAGAGTTGAAAATGTCTTTTATGGTTGAGGGATTTAGTATTATGTACTGAGGTTGTAATGGTATTGTCTACTATCAGAGAAAGTTTCTTGTGAAGAATCAGAGAAAATATACATTGTTCAGAGTTGTAAGAGGTTCTTACAGCTATTTATGAATTCTCCCTAATGTCATAATTGGGTGGTGACTCTAGTCTCTGTACCGGTGCTTGAAGGAAGTTTGTATTCCAAGATTTTCACAAGATTAGTTGATAATCTTATGAATCATATTAAGATGCAGATGGATCTAAGTAGCAGATGTTCAGACATGGTTCTTTCATCAAAAAAGTTTTATAGAGAAGTGCATTAAAAGATTTCAGTCACACATAAGTCTGGTGTATTTTCTAGATTTGTGTTAAAAAGCCTGGAGTAAATGTGTTGCAGCGAGATTGAAGGAGAAAAAAAGAATTAAAACTTGTGTTGAATGGAATTCTACTGTTCAAAATGTCCTCTATGCAAGAGGTGGCGACTCTAATGTAAAAGACCATGCTAAAAGTGGAAGTTAATCTTCAGATCTACAAGTCTTACAGCTACAAATCTCCATGTATTTTTTAGAGGTTTCAAATGCAAAGCTATTTGTTTTGAAATTCTGAATGTGTAATGTTGTTTTCCCATTTGGTGAACAACACTAGTAAAGAGGGAAAGACAGGAATCACAGAAAATTAATTTGCATATCTATGATGCTAAAATATCCAGTGTATATGATCTTCCCTAGTATGCAAATTTAGGAGGAGCTTTGTGTCAAGCAATGTTGTGAAATAGTTTCAATATAAGGATACTTGCTTGAAGTTTTTATCCAAAGTTATATAACCATTTGTGGAAGTAAGGAAGAAATGTGTAGTGAATTTTTTCAGCCCCAATTATTTCCACATAGAGCGATGCCTAGTAAACCAGAACAACCGTGTAATAGGAAGAGTTTCATTATGAATTATTATGCTACTCTAAACTTTGAAGGTATTCCGAGATACCCAAATCCCATACCCACAGAAATCATAAAGTATTTGCCCATATTCAGTGGGAAGAAATCAGAATTAACATGTCAACATGTGAAAAGAGTTTCAGATTTGATAGGAGAATGTGAAATTTGTCAGGAGGATATATGCATGAAATTGTTTGTTTAGTCACTGAAAGAGGATGCAAGAGATTGGTTTACTTTTTTGCTAGTGAATTCTATTACCTCATGGGAAGAATTAGTTTCAGATTTCATGGATGAATTTGATGAGAAGGTGAGTGAGTATGACTTGTTGAGAGAATTCACTTATATACAAATCAGGGAAGATGAATTGGTACCAACATTTAATATCAGATTTTCGTAAGCTTTGTCAAAAATTTGTAGAAAGTATAAACTTGATAATAAAGTATGTCTGGATGTTTATATGAGTGCATTTGATGAAAAGATGAGCTTCTTATTGAGAAACAAAGAACCCAAGACTTTGCATGAATCTTTTAACACAGCTAGGGACATGGAAAATAATTTGAAATTTGGGATAGCCAAGAGATTTGTGACTGCAGTAGTTTCTTATCAAAGCACCTTCAATGGTGAAATACCATGTGAAACTCAGCAAATCATTCCATGTCTAGGTGCATCAAGCTTTGTAGTTCCAAATGGCTTTGTTGATGCATGTGTTTCAGATTTAAATGAGAGTCAAGAACCTCTGCTGTTAATGCTGGTTGTCTCTCAAAATAAGGATGGAATGATTAGTGGGAAGTGTTGTGAAAATGTTGATACAAAGATAGATATATAGAAGGGATATGTACCATTTGATTTGTATGCCGGTTATGCTGATTATGTGCCTGCCAATTACCAACTAAATCATGCATTTCTCTAGGATAATATAAATGAAAATAATGATGGTGATGACCATCAATCTTTACATGCTACAGATGTATTTGATGTTGAAATACCGAATACAGAGGGATTACAAAGTGTTGTTGTTTGTGTAAGTGAAAATGTGCCATATGATGAAAATCAGAATTGTTTGGTGCAAACAATAGTTGACCCTCACTTAAACATTGATAATGTCACTTGTGTTGAGGATGAAGTAAATGTATTTTCAGATTTCACTTCAGATTTCACTTCTTGTAATCATGTTGATGATCTTTCTATTTTGAAAGTTATGCACAATGTTAATTCAGAAAATTTCAAGGGTACACATGATTGCAATGAAAATATAGCACACATTGATTGACAAATTTTTATGGAATCTCATGTGGAACAGCAAAGTGCAATGCAAGTCTAGAATATTGTAGAACTTAAGAAAGCTCTTGAGGTTGTGGATAAGAAGGTTCAGATATTAGAGAGCCTTCAAGCTGTAAATGAAGACCTTCTGCAATATGGTAAAGAGGATTCTTTGAAAAAGGACTGTGAATTGAATGCTTGTTCACTTGATGAACATGTTGATCTAATAGATGGTTTTATGACAGAAAATTTTAGTGAATGTGCTGAAAACTCATTTGATGAAGTAAATAGCAGCGATATCCATCTTTGTTCTTTGGCTAATGACGAGTGTTCTATTGGTGAAGAAGATCAGTTGTGGAAAGATAAGTATGATTACCTTGATTTTCAGAATGATGGTCATAGGATAAAATCTTATGGATGTGAAACATGGAACATTGAGGATTGTTCTAGCCAAGTTTCATTTTCTTCTTTGCCTTATGAAAATGATTATGATGATTGAATGGATGGTGTCTTTAGCAATTTTACTAATGCTGTATTCAATGCTGATATAGATATGGACCAGCCACTTTAGTGTCATAATGTTCATAAGGGGATTCTTCATTTTGTTTCTAACCCTTTGTATGAAGAAATAACTGATCAGCCAGATGTTGTAAATGATGAACCAGTCCATGATACTAATGAAATTCCGAACAGCAATAGCATAGGCTATAAAAAATTATTTCATGATGAAGGTAAGAGGCATGGGTTGTGTTGTGATTACTTAAAACCACAAATGAAAGTGTTTCAGGTGGATATAAGTTTGAATGAAAAAGATTCAGCTGAGGATTTGCTTCAGCCAGAGGTATGCATTCTTTTCCATGAATGGGATGTTGAGAATGCAAAGGTTTTCAATTTGATAAGCAAGGATAGTATGAGGTGTGATCAGCATAGTGAAATGTCACATCCAGATTGTAACATTTATGTTCCTTGTTTGCATCAATTGATTAGTAATGCCCCTCATTCTATGAATTTAAATGATAACAAGGTTAGTGCTGATAGGAATTGCAATGTTGAAAATGAATGTTTTACTTTTGAAGTTCAGCATGATGATGTCCTTGAAAATGATAGAGTTGAGTGGGATAGTGAAAGGTATGGCAACTTGTGGGAAAGCCTTTATGGTGAGTTGTCTCATGGTTTTATTTTTGTTGAAGTAGTGTGTGATCACAAAGTTCAAAATCAGACCAAAGTTATGCACACTAGTTGTTTTAGTAATGAGACAAAATAGGTGGATTATAAAAGTTATGCTCAGTTGTTATTGAAAGGTGCCTTTGTTTGGATCATAACATCAGGTGATGAGAATCAGATTTTTTACAGAGGTAAATGCTAAGATTGTCTAAGCAGCTTATGATTCAATTTTAAGCATGTTTGTATATTTTGTATAGTTTCTTTGCTTCAGTTGTGTGGTTTTCAATAAAGTGCCCTGCTGTTTGGGTAGAGAAAGGAAGCCCTTTCCTTTTGAGATGAGAAGAGAAGAATGATCCGTCTTTTGGATGGTCTGCTTAACCAAAGATATCTGGACTCTTGTGTTGACCTTGCAATCAACCATCCCCAGTCAAAGCCACTGTTGGGACTTATCAAAATTGAGTCAAGTTTAGAGGCTCATTTCAAAATTTTGCTCTGCATGTCAGAAAAGTACCTAAATGAGTCAGTTTGCATGGCCTATTTAGAGAGAGGGCAAAGTGGAGCCAGTTGATTTTCAGAGGGTAAGGCTTGGGATTCATGTCCCACACCTTTGATTTGGCCTATGCAGTGATGTGCAACTTTTAGAATTCAGTTTGGATCAAGGTTACCAGGTACCCATTTCGAGGGGTGAGCTGAAAATGCATTTTAGGCACAAATGCAGATTTTATTGAGTAGCCTAGTTTGAGTGTTTGTATCTTTTGCCCTATTGATTTTCATGAAAAAATTCAAAAAGGATTCAATTTTATTCATAAATGTGAGTCAGCCTACAAAATTTCAACTTTTGACGAATCCATTTGCTCAGTTTTTGAAGCCAAATCCGTTTGCAGTTTGTGTGATTTGACTAGTCCCTGTTTCGATAGCTAGTCGGAGCCCTATTTCGCATAAGTGTAAAAGTTTCCTTAGTAAGTGTTATGACATAATGTTTGTTCCGAGCTAATGTTGGTATAAATGATGAGCTACGTTTCAAATTTCAAGCCTCTGTTAATCCGTTTGATTGGTTTTCAAAAGGGTTCATTTAGCCATCATTTTCAGTTATCCGTACTTTCAGTGCTATATCAGTTAATGTAGCCATTTTTATGAGCGTGCCATTTGCATCCTGTCACTCTTGTGATCGAACTGAGAATTCAAATATTTAACATGTACTTCAAGGTACCTGTGTTTCAAATTTGAGGGTCTACGGAGGTCATTTGATATTTTTAAGAAAGGCATCATGTCTTGCCAGAACATTGACTTCATCAGGTCTGCAATGACGACAAAGCCAGTTGAGCATTTTCGGAAATTAATATCTCTTCACGCGGGACCCGTCTTGAAAAACCGTTTGGTAGAGTTCATCCTTGTTGTAGACGTATAAAAATGACCATATTCCTAAATGAATATTTTATGTTCATTTCTCTATTTGATTAAATCCAATTTAATTAAATTATCCATATTCTTCTATTTTATTAAGTAAATTACTCAATTTATTTAAATAAAATTCACTATATCAATTTAATGAATAAATCATTTTTATTCAATTAAAACCCCCCTATCCACTTTTAATTAAATTCAAATTTAATTAAATAGTTATCCCAAATTGAATAAATCAAATTTATTTAATTACAACCAAATTGAATGAAAATCATTTAATTCAATTAAATCCTATTATCCCTCCATCCACTTGCAAAATCCCAAACCCCTTTCTAATCCCTTCTAGAATCTTCTAATTGCTTCTAATTAACCTAACCCTCCTCTAAACTTTGTCACATCCCTAAGCAAAGGGAAGTCACTTCTCAAGACCCTTAAAGTCTTTGATAACCATTGAAGGTTTTCAACCTTCAACCACTAAAACCCTTAAAGTCTTTGAAAACCATTAAAGGCTTCCAACCTTCAACCACTTAATCCCTAAAGTCTCCAATAACCATTAATGGTTAATTCAAACCTTCCCACATGGTTAAAACATTTGTTTTGACTCAACCTCTATCCAACCCAAGGGTCTCATCAGGCCATTAATGCTTTGACCATGATTATCTCTTAATCATTTGCACAAAGGTTTATCCTTGGATTAACTCTTAATCCAGTGGGTAAGCCTAACTTAGACTTGACCCTTAGCCTTTAGATAACCATGAGGTCTTCTCAGGCCTTTAATGCCTCCAACCTCTTCTCTCAACCCAATCCTATGTTGACCCGCATACACTTGTATATCAGAGTACACGCCTGTCAGATGCCGAGGTCTAGAAAGGTGCTTTGACCACTTTCAAAATTATGTGTTCGTGATTAAATGCGAAAATGTGGCGTAATTGCCTGAAAGTCGCGAAACTCAGTTTAATGATCCGAAAACGATGCCGAAAATTTGGCATAATTGCCTGAAAGTCATGAAACTCAGTTTAATGATCCAAAAACAATGCTGATCGTTTCCAGAGGTGTGTTTGATGTCTGTGAGATATTTCAGAGGTCAGTTGCATGAAAACAAATTTTTTTTTAGTCGAACCCACTTTGGGGCCTGACCTGGATAAATGCTTGTGCACTAATTTTTGTGGCGAATTGTTCTTATTTCATGGCATGCAATCTCCCATTTGACAAATGATGATGGTAGAGAAAGTTGCAGACAATATGTTTGTTATTCTAATAATTGTGAAGAGATTTTAGATAGAGATATGGAGAGAAGGGATTCAACTTGTTAGGGGGTCAAAGAGAACGATTGGTTCTTGCAAGGGTTTTATACCAAGATTGTGACATTTTACTTGCTTGATAGCACATTGAGTGCTGTTGATACACAGGTTGCTGCTTGGATTTTAACAAATTCCAATTATGTCCTTTGATGGCTCATAATACACGAATTTTATGCACTCACAATATTCAAGTCACTCATATGGCGAATATGGTCATGGTCAATGTTGGCTCACTGCGAGAATCCCAGAGTATCTAAATTTTGATTGCAATTTTTCAAAGAGGCAAGTGAATGGAGAATTTAGGAGCAAGCATTGGGATAATCATCCAGCTGTGATGGTAGTGGGTGTTGTGGATGCAACCTATGAATCTATATTTAAAACTCTCATGCTAATGTTTCAGCAAAGCATGTCAACGTGGCAAGTGAAATGGGCATCAAACTTCAAACACCACAACTAAGCCAATATCCTCCAAATGGCGTGAGCTGCTAGAGTGGAAGAGTGGGAGAGTGTTTTGGGAAGGTTGCTAACAAAGAGAGAATGTTCTTAGCAAGTACATATCCAAGCTTCCCCTTCTACGCAAATATGAGGGCAAAAAGACTTAATGCAAATTGCGTTGAACAGGTGTAAAACATAGCATATGCCACTCCATTGCCCTTGATAGCATCCTTTCCTCCCTGGTGTGATTGGGCATTGATGATTCAGCAGTTGAAACCTTTTTGCAAATGTAATTTCCATGATGTCAACGTCCTCCCTGAAGATGTATAGCATGGCAAAGGTGTTGAAAGGGCGTTGATTAACTCAAACAAATTGCTTCAATAGTTTTCCCCCTCACGTGGAGAATGGCATAGGGCATTGAAAACTTTAGAACCTCCCATAGCCAATGCAAATATTTACTCAGCTCCCCCTCTACGTGACATGGAGGATGGTGAAGGAGCATTGGAGTCTGGAGGAAATGCAAGCAGCACTATCCTTCCTCTGCGTGGCTGTTTGGAGGCCACGATAAACATTAAGTAAATGCATTTGGTTCTTGTAAAGCCCAGCTTCTACAACCATCCCAACATCCTTCCCCATGTGAAAGACTTTGGTACAAGATGGCAAAGTAAATGTGAGCAGCAGGTAACGTGACTTTGCCAATGTCTGGTGAAAAGGGCACAAAATGAAAACAAGCAAATGCAGCACCAGTTTCTCCCCTGCGTTGATGGTGGAGGAGAAGGAGTTTGGGAACCTTCAAAGTGTTTAAGACACAGAGAAAATGACAGAAGACACCATTAAAACTCAAGAAAAAGCTTCAAATTGAAGCTGCAGGCTTAATATCATTATCCCACATTCTCTGTGGAAGGGACTTTTTTAATGTTTATAATAAAATCTCCACTAATGCATAATGTTGAAGCCTCTAGGCTTTTGATGGACGATGTCGTTGGGCACCCAAGGTGGGCCTACATGTAGGTGCGGATCCCAAGGTGAGTGAGGAGGCGACTAAGCGATGACTAGGTATACCCCACACATGCATGCTTCCCGAGGCAAACATGCAAAATTTTGCAGGGAAAGGCCGACTTAACCAACGAGCAAGTTAAGGAGATCGGACATTGCGTGTGACTTCGCACAGGGGAGATTCTCGTGAGTTAAGCCCTACAAAATGGCGAAAAGCTCAGGCGGATTGGGAAGAGTTAAAGAGTGAGCAAGTTCGGAGGATCTGGCGGCCTGCGCAACTTCGTGACCCAAAGATGCAAGATCGTTAGCCATCGCGAAATGGCGAAAGACAGGTGGCAGGTATAATCAGATGTCCAGTAGGTAGGTCCCGCCTAGGTGGCGATGACATGGTGTTGAGGTGGTAGACAGGTGGCGGCAGCTGGCACATAGGTGGCGATGAGGTGGTGTACACGTGGCGACAGAGTGGTAGTGACAAAGCATGCACAGTGGCAGTGATAAGGTGTCATCCCAGGTGGCCCCCAGTGGACCTTGCGAACCAATCAGGTCTCGCCACGTGGCAGGGCGTCAAAGCACAAAAGGAGTAAAAAATCAAATTTAAAAATAGTTAAATACATAGTTCTGACTATAGAGAAAATTCAAAAATTTAAATGATTGTGCACATTGGAAGGATTAATTCTCCCAGGGCTGTATTTTTGGCCAAAATATGAAGTATTATATATTTCCGAAAAGCTCTCTGAGTGAGGAATCCAATTATGTAGTCAATTTTGATAAAGATTAGATGTTTTAGGAGCAGTTGTGACAGGAATGAAATTCAGTTGGAGAGGAGACACTTGGAAATTAGGGTTGCAGATTTGATTTTCTTCCCTCTCCTTCTTATTCCCAATTCTTCTCACTTTGTAAGGGTTCCAAAATTTTGGAGGAAGTGCTCCATTTTTCATGGCTTCCATTTCTGAACTTCTTGACCCAAATGTGTAAAATTCTTTGTTTTGTTTCAGGGTACAGGGATAACATTGCAGTCATGGAGATGTTTTCTAGTTGCAGGTCTTACTTGTGTCAGGCATGAGTAAATTACACATAGTATTGTCTCTAGGCATGTATTTCATTGTCATGAATTGAATCCTTAAGGAGGATGAAATTTGTCAATTTCAAGAAGATTGTTGTGGTTGTTTGTAGGTATCCTTCAATGAAGGTTTTAAATTCTATAGTTAACCATAAATGATGAAATATGTATCCAGATCTGATAATTTTGTGAATGAATCAAATAATGCATTATTATAAGGTATTAATGCATGAATATCTTGTTTAAGGAAAACAAACTTGCATCTATGATTTACATTTGCAGTTATGTGTGTGACTCTGTTACCCAATGAAGAAGGCACTGGTCTTGTAGATTTGGGGATAGTTTCAAATCAACAATTTTAAAAGACAAATCTAATTTCCCTTTATGTTTAGGGGTTTGTGTTTTATCCTTCCAAAGCTCTATTTCACCCATTATTTGTACAAGATCCAACCAATCTGTATGTGTTATCTAATTTGTTGAGCTTGTGGAATGGTTTATCTACTTCACTGATGCTATCATGGTGAGTAAATGAGTTAATTTCATGCATCAAAGGTATACCCACCTAGGTTTTGCAGAGCCTAAAGAGTAGAAGGATTTAGATCCTTGTCATGTTGTCCAAGCCCTGAGGTTCTTCATAGATTGAATTGGCTACTTCATAGATCAATTGCAGGTGTGCTTGGGTTAATCAGTTTTGATGAACAACAAAAATGGCAACTCTACTGGGGACTTGAAATAGAAATTGCATAATTTCATCCAGTTAGTTAGTCCATTGAGAATTCACAGAGTTGAAAATGTTTTTTATGGTTGAGGGATTTAGTATTATGTTCTGAGGTTGTAATGGTATTGTCTGCTATCAAAGAAAGTTTCTTGTGAAGACTCAGAGAAAATATACATTGTTCAAAGTTGTAAGAGGTTCTTATACCTATTTATGAATTCTCCCCAATGTCATAATTGGGTGGCGACTCTAGTCTCTGTACCGGTGCTTGAAGGAAGTTTGTATTCCAAGATTTTCACAAGATTAGTTGATAATCTTATGAATCATATTAAGATGAAGATGGATCTAAGTAGCATATGGTCAAACATGGTGCTTTCATCCTAAAAGTTTTATAGAGAAGTGCAATAAAAGATTTCAGTCACACATAAGTCTGGTGTATTTTCCAGATTTGTGTTAAAAAGCCTGGAGTAAATGTGTTGCAGTGAGATTGAAGAAGAAACAAAGAATTAAAACTTGTGCTGAATGGTATTCTGTTGTTCAAAATGTCCTCTATGCAAGAGGTGGCGACTTTGATGTAAAAGACCATGCTAAAAGTGGAAGTTAATCTTCAGATCTACAAGTCTTACAACTACAAATCTCTAAGTATTTTTCATAGGTTTCAAATGCAATGATGTTTGTTCTGAAATTCTGAATATGTAATGTTGTTTTCCCATTTAGTGAACAACACTAGTAAAGACGGAAAGAGAGGAATCACACAAAATTAATTTGCATATCTATGAAGGTAAAGTATCCAGTGTATATGATCTTCCGTAGAATGCAAATTTAGGAGGAGCTTTGTGTCAAGCAATGTTGTGAAATAGTTTCAGTATAAGGATACTTGCTTGAAGTTTTTATCCAAACTAATATAATCATTTGTGGAAGTAAGGAAGAAATGTGTAGTGAATTTTTTCAGCCCCAATTATTTCCACATAGAGTCATGCCTAGTAAACCAGAACAACCATGTAATAGGAAGAGTTTCAATATGAATTATTATGCTACTCTAAACTTTGAAGGTATTTTGGGTTACCCAAATCCCATACCCACAGAAATCAGAAAGTATTTGCCCATATTCAGTGGGAAGAAATCAGAATTAGCATGTCAACACGTGAAAAGAGTTTTAGATTTGATAAAAGAATTTGAAATTTGTGAGGAAGATATATGCATGAAATTGTTTGTTCAGTCACTAAAAGAGGATGCAAGAGATTGGTTTTCTTTTTTGCCAATGAATTCTATTACCTCATGGGAAGAATTAGTTTCAGATTTCATGGATCAATTCGATGAGAAGGTGAGTGATTATGACTTGTTGAAAGAATTGACTTATATACAAATCAGGGAAGATGAATTGGTACCAACATTTAATATTAGATTTTTGCAAGCTTTGTCCAAAATTTCTAGAAAGTATAAACTTGATGATAAAGTATGTCTCGATGTTTATATGAGTGCATTTGATGAAAAGATGAGCTTCTTATTGAGAAACAAAGAACCCAAGACTTTGCTTGAAGCTTTTAACACAGCTAGGGATATGGAGAATAATTTTAAATTTGGGATAGCCAAGAGATTTGTGTCTGTTGTAGTTTCTTATCAAAGAACCTTCAATGGTGAAATACCATGTGAGACTCAACAAATCATTCCGTGTCTAGGTGCATCAAGCTTTGTAGTTCCAAATGGTTTTGTTGATGCATGTGTTTCAGATTTAAATGAGAGTCAAGAACCTCTGCTGTTAATGCTGGATGTCTCTCACAGTAAGGATGGAATGATCAGTGGGAAGCATTGTGAAAATGTTGATACAAAGATAGATATATAGAAGGGATATGTACCATTTGATTTGTATGCCAGTTATACTGATTATGTGGCTGCCAATTACCAAGTGAATCATGCATTTCTCAAGGATAATATAAATGAAAATAATGATGGTGATGACCATCAATCTTTACACACTGCTAATGTATTTGATGTTGAAATACCAAATACAGAGGGATTACTAAGTGTTGCTATTTGTGTAAGTGAAAATGTGCCATATGATGAAAATCAAAATTGTTTGGTGTAAACAATAGTTGACCCGCACTTAAACATTGATAATGTCACTTGTGTTGAGGATGAAGTAAATGTATTTTCAGATTTCACTTCAGATTTCACTTCTTGTAATCATGTTGATGATCTTTCTATTTTGAAAGTTATGCACAATGTTAATTTAGAAAATTTCAAGGGTACACATGATTGCAATGAAAATATAGCACACATGGATGGACAAATTTTTACGGGATCTCACATGGAACAGCAAAGTGCAATGGAAGTCCAGAAAATTGTAGAACTTAAGAAAGCTCTTGAGGTTGTGGATAAGAAGGTTCAGATATTGGAGAGCCTTCGAGCTATTAATGAAGACCTTCTGCAATATGGTAAAGAGGATTCTTCGGAAAAGGACCGTGAATTGAATGCTTGTTCACTTGATGAACATGTTGATCTAATAGATGGTTTTATGACAGAAAATTTTAGTGAATGTGCTGAAAACTCATCTGGTGAAGTAAATAGCAGCGATATCCATCTTTGTTCTTTGGCTTATGACGAGTGTTCTATTGGCGAAGAAGATCAGTTGTGGCAAGATAAGTATGATTACCTTGATTTTCAGAATGATGGTCATAGGATAAAATCTTATGGATGTGAACCATGGAACAATGAGGATTGTTCCAGCCAAGTTTCATTTTCTTCTTTGCCTAATGAAGATGAGTATGATGATCAAATGGATGGTGTCTTTAGCAATTTTACTAATGCTTTATTCAATGTTCATATAGATACGGACCAGCCACTTCAGTGTCATAATGTTCATAAGGGGATTGTTCATTTTGTTTCTAACCCTTTGTATGAAGAAATAACTGATCAGCCAGATGTTGTAAATGATGAACCAGTCCATAATATTGATGAAATTCCGAACAAAAATAGCATAGGTTGTAAGAAATTATTTCATGATGAAGGTAAGAGGCATGGGTTGTGTGGTGATTACTTAAAACAACAAATGAAAGTGTTTCAGGTGGATATAAGTTTGAATGAAAAAGATTCAGTTGAGGATTTGCTTCAGCCAGAGGTATGCATTCTTTTCCATGAATGGGATGTTGAGAATGCAGAGGTTTTCAGTTTGATAAGCAAGGATAGTATGAGGTGTGATCAGCATAGTGAAATGTCACATCCAGATTGTAACATTTATGTTCCTTGTTTGCATCAGTTGATTAGTAATGCCCCTCATTCTATGAATTTAAATGATAACAAGGTGAGTGCTGATAGGAATTGCAATGTTGAAAATGAATGTTTTACTTTTGAAGTTCAGCATGATGATGTCCTTGAAAATGATAGAGTTGAGTGGGATAGTGAAAGGTATGGCAACTTGTGGGAAAGCCTTTATGGTGAGTTGTCTCATGGTTTTATTTTTGTTGAAGTAGTGTGTGATCACAAAGTTTAAAATCAGACCAAAGGTATGCACACTAGTTGTTTCAGTAATGAGACAAAAGAGGTGGATTATAAAAGTTATACTCAGTTGTTATTGAAAGGTGCCTTTGTTTGGATCATAACATCAAGTGATGAGAATCAGATTTTTGATAGAGGTAAATGCTAAGATTGTCTAAGCAGCTTATGATTTAGTTTTAAGCATGTTTGTATATTTTTTATAGTTGCTTTGCTTCAGTTGTGTGGTTTTCAATAAAGTGCCCTGCTGTTTGGGTAGAGAAAGGAAGCCCTTTGCTCTTGAGATGAGAAGAGAAGAATGATCCGTCTTTTGGATGGTTTGCTTAACAAAAGATATTTGGATTCTTGTGTTGACGTTGCAATCAACCATCCCCAGTCAAAGCCACTGTCGGGACTTATCAAAATTGAGTCAAGTTTAGAGGCCCATTTCAAAATTTTGCTCTGCATGTCAGAAAAGTACCTAAATGAGTCAGTTTGAATGGCCTTTTTAGATAGAGGACAAAGTGGAGCCAGTTGATTTTCAGAGGGTAAGGCTCGAGATTCATGTCCCATACCTTTAGTTAGTCCTATGCAGTGATGTGCACCTTTCAAAATTTAGTTTTTATCAGTTTACCAGGTACCCATTTCGAGGGGTGAGCTAAAAGTGCATTTTAGGCACAAAGGAAGATTTTATTGAGTAGCCTAGTTTGAGTGTTTGTATCTTTTGCCCTGTTGATTGTCATGAAAAAATTCAAACTGGATTCAATTGTATGCATAAATGTGAGTCAGCCTACAAAATTTCAAGTTTTGACGTATCCATTTGCTCAGTTTTTGAAGCCAAATCCGTTTGCAGTTTTTTTCTGATTTGACTAGTCCCTGTTTCGACAGCTAGTCGGAGCCCTGTTTCGCATAAGTGTAAAAGTTTCCTAAGTAAGTGTTATGACATAATGTTTGTTCCGAGCTAATGTTGGTATAAATGATGAGCTACGTTTCAAATTTCAAGCCTCTGTCAATCCGTTTGATCGGTTTTCAAAAGGGTTTATTTAGCCATCGTTTTCAGTTATCGGTACTTTCAATGCTATATTAGTTAATGTAGCCATTTTTATGAGCACGCCATTTGCATCTTGTCAGTCTTGTGATGAAACTGAGAATTCAAAGATTTAACATGTACTTCAAGGTACCTGTGTTTCAAATTTGATGGTCTACGAAGGTCGTTTGATATTTTTAAGAAAGGCATCATGTGTTGCCAGAACATTGACTTCATTAGGTCCACAGTGTCGACAAAGCCAGTTGGGCATTTTCGGAAATTAATATCTCTTCACTCGGGACTCTTCTTGAAAAACCGTTTGGTAGAGTTCATCCTTGTATATCAAAGTACACACCTGTCAGATGGCGAGGTCCAGAAAGGTGTTTTGACCACTTTGAAAATTATGTCTTCGCAATTAAATGCGAAAATGTGGCGTAATTGCCTGAATGTCGCAAAACTCAGTTTAATGATCCGAAAACAATTCCGATCATTTCCAGAGGTGTGTTTGATGTCCGTGAGATATTTCAGAGGTCAGTTGCATGAAAATGAATTTTTTTTTAGTTAGACCCACTTTGGGGCGCGACCTGGATAAATGCTTGTGCACTAATTTTTTTGGGGAATTGTTATTATTTCATGGCATGCAATATCCCATTTGACAAATGATGATGCTAGAGAAAGTTGCAGACAATATGTTTGTTATTCTAATAATTGTGAAGAGATTTTAGATAGAGATATGGAGAGAAGGGATTCAACTTGTTAGGGGGTCAAAGAGCATGATTGGTTCTTGCAAGGGTTTTATACCAAGATTGTGACATTTTACTTGCTTGATGGCACATTGAGTGTTGTTGATACACAGGTTGCTGCTTGGATTTGACCAAATTCCAATTATGTCCTTTCATGGCTCATAAGACACGAATTTTATGCACTCACAATATTCAATCCACTCATATGGTGAATATGGTCATGGTCAATGTTGGCTCACTGCGAGAATTCCAGAGTCTCTATATTTTGATTGTGATTTTTCAAAGAGGCAAGTGAATGGAGAATTTAGGAGCAAGCATTGGGATAATCATCCAGCCGTGATGGTAGTGGGTGTTGTGGATGCAACCTATGAATCTGTATTGAAAACTCTCATGCTAATGTTTCAGTAGAGCATGTCAACGTGGCAAGTGAAATGGGCATCAAACTTCAAACTCCACGACTAAGCCAATATCCTCCAAATGGCGTGAGCTGCTAGAGTGGAAGCATGGGAGAGTGTTTTGGGAAGGTTGCTAACAAAGAGAGAATGTTGTTAGCAAGTACAAATCCAAGCATCCCGTTCTGCACAAATATGAGGGCAAAAAGACTTAATGCAAATTGCGTTGAACAGGTGTAAAACATAGCATATGCCGCCCCATTTCCCTTGATAGCGTCCTTTCCTCCCTGCTGTGATTGGGCATTGATGATTCAGCAGTTGAAACCTTTTTGTAAATGTAATTTCCATGATGTCAATGTCCTCCCTGAAGATGTATAGCGTGGCAAAGGTGTTGAAAGGGCGTTGATTAAACTCAAACAAATTGCTTCAGTAGTTTTCCCCCTCACGTGGAGAATGGCACAGGGCGTTGAAAACTTCAGAACCCCCCACAGCCAATGCAAACATTTACTCAACTCCCCCTCTGCGTGACATGGAGGATGGTGAAGGAGCATTGGAGTCTGGAGGAAATGCAAGTAGCACTATCCTTCCTCTGCGTGGCTGTTTGGAGGCCACGATAAACATTATGTAAATGCATTTGGCTATTGTAAAGCCCAGCTTCTACAACCATCCCAACATCCTTCTCCACGTGAAAGCCTTCGGTACAAGATGGCAAAGCAAATGTGAGCAGCAGGTAATGTGACTTTGCTAGTGTCTGGTGAAAAGGGCACAAAATGAAAACAAGCAAATGCAGCACCGGTTTCTTCCCTGCATGGATGGTGGAGGAGAAGGAGTTTGGGAACCTTCAAAGTGTTTAAGACACAGAGAAAATGACAGAAGACACCATTAAAACTCAAGAAAAAGCTTCAAAATGAAGCTGCAGGCTTAATATCATTATCCCACATTCTCTGTGGAAGGGACTTTTTTAATGTTTATAATCAAATCTCCACTAATGCATAATGTCGAAGCCTCTGGGCTTTTGACGGACGATGTCGTTGGGTACCCAAGGTGGGCCCACGTGTGGGCACAGATCCCAAGGTGACCAAGGAGGTGACTAGGCGGTTACCAGGTGGACCCCACATAGGCACACTTCTCGAGGCAAATAGGCAAAATTTTGCAGAGAAAGGCTGACTTAACTAGCGAGCAAGTTGAGGAGATCGGATGGTGCGCATGACTTCGCATAGGGGAGATGCTCGCAAGTTAAGCCCTATGAAATGGCAAAAAGGTCATGTGGAATGCGAAGAGTTAAAGAGTGAGCAAGTTCGGAGGATCCGACAGCCTGTGCAACTTCATGACCCAAAGATGCAAGATCGTTAGCCATCGCGAAATGGTGAAAGACAGGTGGCAGGTACAGTCAGATGTCTAGTAGGTAGGTCCCTCATAGGTGGCGATGACATGGCGCTGAGGTGGTAGATAGGTGGCAGCAGCTAGCGTATAGGTGGCGATGAGGTGGTGTACACGTGGCGGCCAAGTGGCAGTGACAAAGCATGCGTAGTGGTAGTGATGAGGTGTCATCCCAGGTGGCGCCTAGTGGACCCTGTGAACCAATCAGGTCCCGCCACGTGGCAGGGTGTCAGAGCATAAAAGGAGCAAAAAATCAAATTTAAAATCAGTTAAATATATAGTTCTGACAATAGAGAAAATTCAAAAATTTAAATGATTGTGCACATTGGAAGGATTAATTCACCTAGGGCTGTATTTTTGGCCAAAATATGAAGTATTATATGTTTCCGGAAATCTCTCAGAGTGAGGAATCCAATTATGTAGTCAATTTTGACAAAGATAAGATATTTTGGGAGCAGTTTTGATGGGAATGAAATTCAGTTAGAGAGGAGACACTTGGCAATTTCAGTTGCATATTTGATTTTCTTCCCTCTCCTTATTATTCCCAATTCTTCTTATTTTGTAAGGGTTCTAGAATTTTGGAGGAAGTGCTCTAGTTTTCATGGCTTCCAATTCTGAACTTCTTGACCCAAATGTGTAAAATTATTTTTTTTGTTTCAGGGTACAGGGATAACATTGCAGTCATGGAGATGTTTTCTAGTTGCAGGTCTTACTTGTGTCAGACATGAGTAAATTCCACATAGTATTGTCTCTAGGCATGTATTTCATTGTCATGAATTGAATCCTTAAGGAGGATAAAATTTGTCAATTTCAAGGAGATTGTTGTGGCTGTTTGTAGGTATCCTTCAATGAAGGTTTTAAATTCTATAGTCAGCCATAAATGATGAAATATGTATCCAGATCTGATAATTTTTTGAATGAATCAAATAATGCATTATTATAAGGTATTAATGCATGAATATCTTGTTTAAGGAAAACAAACTTGCATCTATGATTTATATTTGCAGTTATGTGTGTGACTCTGTTACCCAATGAACAAGGCACTAGTCTTGCAGATTTGGGGATAGTTTCAAATCAACAATTTAAAAAGACAAATCTAATTTCCCTTTATGTTTAGGGGTTTGTGTTCTATCCTTCCAAAGCTCTGTTTCACCCATTATTTGTACAAGATCGAACCAATCTGTATGTGTTATCTAATTTGTTGAGCTTGTGGAATGGTTTATCTGCTTCATTGATGCTATCATGGTGAGTAAATGAGTTAATTTCATGCATCAAAGGTATACCCGCCTAGATTTTGCAGAGCCTAAAGAGTAGAAGGATTTAGATCCTTGTCATGTTGTCCAAGCCCTGAGGTTCTTCATAGATTGAATTGGCTACTTCATAGATCAATTGCAGGTGTGCTTGGGTTAATCAGTTTTGATGAACAACAGAGAGGAAAAGGCACACCCACCTAGGCTCAATGGAGCCTTAAGTGCAGAGTGATTTGGTCTTTGAACATCCCTATTCATTGGCCAAGGTCAATTGGACTACTTAATGATTTGGCGAGTCTTTTGGTTTTTCAATTGTTGGTTTTGGGCACCAATAGAACTAGTGAGATTATTTGCAGGGTTGTAATAATTGGAAATGTGAGTTAAATTATTCCTACAGTCTGATAGTTTCTTTATGTCTATAGATGATGTTAGCTTACCAAAATCTAGACAAGTCTTATATACATTGCCTCCTTCCACCAATGCTGGATCAATTGATTACAGGCAAGTTTGGAGCTTCTAATTCAAATAATTATTTAAATCCTTCCTCTAATTCATATAGCACTAAGACCTCTGAGGCATCACCATATCTTTATGATTTTGCATCACTTTATGGTCCTAGTTTTCGCATTTTAGCTAAGAGTGGCTATGATGGAAATGGTTGTGGTGCAAATGAACAAGGAAGTAAAGTTACTTTAGATCATAACACACAGGAAGCTTCATTTGGACTTGGATATAATCCTTCTAAGCCTATCAAAGCATCTAAAAGACCATATCTTAATGTGAATTCTATATTTAGTAGTGATGATGACCTCACCTCAAATAAATCATCTTCTACTTCTTTCAACACTCATCCCCCTCATAAGGAAATCTTGGTGATGAACAAATCTCTTTATGAATCTCCTCAAGAGATTTATAATCCTTCTTATGAGACTTTATCTTCTACGCATTCTAAAATCCATTCTTCTAGGAATAAGGCTCTAATTAATTACACTTATCCCTCTCCGAAGATTTCTTGTGTGCAATTAAAGTATGACTTAGCGACCTATTCTTCTACTATAAACTTCTCTCTTTCTAAAGAATTTTTAACATTCATCATCTTATACATGTTTTTAATCTCACTTATAGTAGAGCATTTAAAATGTCATATTCAAATACCTCATTCAATCTATCATGTCTTTAAATAATATTAATGCCTGTTTATGGTGAAAATGAATAACAATAATAACAATATTGAAAAGCTAAATGAATTCAACCACAAAACCCTAGCCTAACAATCAACAAAGATCCACCATAACATATGAAGATTACCTAAGACAATGCAAATCACATAAAATCACAAAGATTATACCATCACATGCCTAATAGGGTTTTGATCTCCATTCTTCCTATCTCCATTGATCTTGCTTGATATATTTGCTCTCAGATTTTATATGCACAAGAGCTCAACAAAGAACGGAATGTGGTTGCAAGTAGGATCGTGGTGTAGTTGTGATATCTATATGTATGTATGAAATGCTTATATGTGGTAATGCAGGTGAAACTACATGAAATGCAAATGTTTTTGGTGTGTCATTATACTCAGTCATGTGATAGCAGGCTACGCGGACTCGAGAAGGACGATGAAAGTCAATCAAGAAAGGGGGATGAAAGACAGAAGATATGAAAGTGAAAGAGCTTCTTGTGCGTTATCATCATTGAGCTTTATTATGGCAAGTAGGTTATGACAATCGAGGCATGTGTTCGACCCAGAAAGTCATTGTACCCATTTGCATGGAGATAAGACAGTCACAAACAAGGAATGCCCCAGTTCACACTAGACTCACAGTGTCCTCATATCCTTGGACAAGTCATAGCATTACTAAGAGACAATCCACAGACAGAAAATACAAATAGGTGACGATACCCCATCCTTGCCTTTCTAGTCAAAGACATCCTGGAGATAGAATCTCTAGTCAAAGACATCCTGGAGATAGAATCTCTAGTCAAAGACATCCTGGAAAAGCTAAAAGACATGTCACCAAAAAAGATGAAATCAAAAGAAAACCAAGACTCGACACCAACATCCACTGTAGTCCTCAAGTTTAGTGTCTCTTGTCACTTGTATAAGTCTTATTTGATTGTGGTCACAATGTTTACTTTCACAAAATGGATAGATAGCACTGAACCATATATTGTCTGAGTCTGTTG
The DNA here is from genome assembly GCF_030272615.1 of Cryptomeria japonica. NCBI lineage: Eukaryota > Viridiplantae > Streptophyta > Pinopsida > Cupressales > Cupressaceae > Cryptomeria > Cryptomeria japonica. The sequence continues at coordinate 408,899,156 of NC_081413.1, read as the reverse complement.
AAAGATTTGATTTGTTGAAGCCCATTGTTTTTGCTGTCGTGTCTCATCTGAAACTGACTGAATCCATGAAACTGATACTTTATTGCGGAGAAGACAAAACTTTATTGTGGATCTACGATGCAAATGTTGATTTGTTGCGGATTGTGCACGAATAGATTGAAGGAAGCTGGAAGAAACTGTACTCCTCGAAACATGTGATGTTCTTAGTTCCACACCCATCACTAGACATAGGATTTGCCTTAGCCACAGATAGGATCTGATTTATTATGGATGGAAAGGGAGGTGAAAAGGGAGGTTTATTATGAATGGCTAACCAATCTTGGGTAGATCAATAACAAGCCATGATGGGAATGGGTAAGTTTATTATGAACGAATAGGTTGTGAGTGTGTGCAAAGTGAAATGATGAAAAAGAATCCTGAAGGAGGGAGGAGCAATGTCTCTATGCATGGTGCTGGTGACCCAGTTTTCACCATGGTACTTGCCCAGGGCACCACCGAAGTGGTTTTCATCATTGGATGAAATTATTTCTCTTTACTTTTTTTGATTTTTAAATGTTTTTTGTGTCACAAGGCGCCTGTTTGCCAGGTTTTCACCAAGTAACGATTTTTTTGTTTTATAATTTTATTTTTTTTGTATTTTTGAATTTTTTTGATTTTTTTTTTTTGTATTTTTGAATTAAGATACTCTGAAGAGCTATGTGTAGAACCTGCAAAGGTGCATGCTATTGATAGGATCCTCCAAAGGTTCACCTTCTGTAGTTGAGAGCTGATATGCACCAGATCCATATGCTACTGTAATAATGTAGGGACCAAGCTAGTTTGGTTCGAACTTGCCCTTCTTCTCTCTGTCTTGTTGATTTTAGGATTTTCTCTGAGGACTAAGTCACCTACCTCAAATGTGCAAGGCTTGACCTTGTAATTGTAGCTGCGACTCATTCGTTGTTGGTAAGCCTTGAGATGACTATAAGCAGTTTGTCTTCGTTCATCCAATAGTTCCAGCTCTTGTAAGCGAGAGACCCTGTAGTCTTCATCACTGATGATGTTTTGCAAAGAGACCTATAAAGAGGGTAACTCGACCTCGATAGGCAAGATGGCTTCAGAACCATAGACTAGTGAATAGGGTGTAGCTCCTGTAGGTGTACGGACGCTTGTGCGGTAGGCCCAAAGTGCAGGATTAAGTTGAATATGCCAATTACGACTAGCATCATTGACTGTCTTCTTTAGGATTTTAAGGATTGTTTTGTTAGACGCCTCAGCTTGGCCATTACCTTGGGGGTAATATGGTGTGGAGAAACGATGAGAGATATGGAAGCGATCACAGAGTTCACGAACATCCTGATTTTTGAAGGGACGCCCGTTATCAGTGATAATGGAAATAGGAATACCGTATTGACAAATGCTATAATTAAGGATGAATGTAGCAATCTGTTTTCCAGTAACTTGTGTGAGAGGCACGGCTTCAATCCATTTTGTAAAATACTCTGTGGCAGTGATAATGAATTTATGACCATTGGAAGAAGGAGGGTGAATCTTGTCTATGAGATCGAGTCCCCATTGACAAAAGGGCCAAGGAGATGCAAGTGGTTGAAGTTCTTGTGCTGGCGCATGTATGAGGTCTCCATGAATTTGACATTGCTTACATTTCTTGACAAACTGATATGAGTCTTTCTCCATATTGGGCCAGTAATATCCAGTCCTGATGAGTTTCTTGGCCAAGGTAGGACCACTAGCATGTGGACCACATATCCCTTCATGCACTTCCCGTAACGCAATCTGAGCTTCGTCGCTTTCTAAACATCTAAGAAGAGTGCCATCTAGACCTCGCCGATATAGGATATTAGCTAAAATGGCATATCGAGAGGATTGGCGAATGAAAGTGCGACGTTGGTTATTTGATAGATCAGGAGGTAAAGTATTGTCACGTAGGTATGTGGAAATGGAACCATATAACTGGGATTTGGGACCGACAATGCATATCATCTCAGTCGGCATTACCTCATATGAAGGGACCAAAAGGTTATCCACCAAGAACTCATAGCGGGTCTCATTTGGAGGTAAATCGATCAATGAAGCAATTGTAGCCATGGCATTTGCGGCTCGATTTTGCTCTCTTGGTATCTGCTCAAAGTCTATCTTTGTGAAATGTTGTTTCAAACTATCCACCATTTGTTTATAAGGCATTAACTTTTCATCTTTTGTTTGATAATCACCAGTTGCTTGACGGATAACAAGTTGGGAGTCCCCAAAAACACGAAGTTCTTGGATCTTCCATTGAACTGCAATTCATAATCCTGTTGTTAATGCCTCATATTCCGCTATATTGTTAGTGCAAGGAAATGATAAGCGGTATGATTTTGGTATAGAATCCCCTTGAGGAGTTATAAAGAGGATGCCAGCTCCTGCCCCATGTTGTGTATATGAGCCGTCAAAGTATAGTTGCCATGGCTTTGCATGTGACATTGTCAAAATGGATTCATCTGGAAATTTTGAACTTAGAGGAACATCATCTATCATGGGAGCATCTGCTAATTGATCTGCGATGGATTGTCCTTTTATTGCTTTTCTGTCCACATACTCGATGTTGAATTCACTCAGTATCATTACCCATTTGGCCAGTCGCCCAGTAAGCGTTGCCTTATTGAGAAGATATTTCAACGGATCTATCCTTGCAACTAACTTTGTCTTATGAGTAAGCATGTAATGTCGTAATTTCTGTGAAGCAAAGACCACAACAAGACATGCGCACTCAATTGGTGTGTAGTGTAGCTCGTATCCCACCAATGTGCGACTAATATAGTATACTGCTTTTTCCTTGCCTTCAGCGATTTGTTGCGCTAAGAGTGCCCCTAGTGCTATTGGAGTAGCTGATATGTATAGTAACAGTGGTTGATCTGGAACTGGTGGCATCAGAACTGGCAGATTTAGAAGATAATAATTGAGCGTCTGGAAAGCCTATTGACAGTTGTCATCCCATTTGAATTTGATGTTTTTATGTAGCAGGTGCTGAAAAGGATTACACTTATCTGCCAGTTGTGCTATGAATCTTCGGATGGACTGGAGTCTACCTTGTAAGGATCAAAGTTGACTGATATTTCTTGGTGGTTGCATTTCCAAGATAGCTTTGAATTTTGCTGGATCCGCTTCAATTCCTCGTTTGGATACAATGAATCCTAGGAGCTTCCCGAAGGTTACTCCAAAGACACATTTCTTAGGGTTTAATCTTACTTTGTATTTTTCCAACCGATCAAAGGCAACTGAAAGTATGTCCAAATGTGTATTTCTGTCTATTGATTTGACCAAGAGATCGTCAACATAATCTTCCACAGTTACATGCATGAGATCATGAAAGATAGTAGTCATGGCTCTTTGATATGTAGCACCTGCATTCTTTAGCTCGAAAGGCATGACATTCTAGCAGAAAGTTCCCCACGGACAAGTAAATGCTGTTTTATGTTGATCCTCGGGTGTGATCTTTATTTGATTATAAATAGAGAATCCATCCATTAATGATAGCATTTCATGACCTGCTATGAGATCAACAATCAAGTCAATGTTTGGTAATGGGAAGTCATCCTTTGGACAAGCTTTGTTAATGTCTCTGAAATCTGTGCAAATTCTGATGCTGTGGTCTGGTTTACTGATAGGTACCAAGTTAGAGATCCATTCAGGATAATCAATTGGGTGTATGAATCCGACATCGAGTAATTTCTCAAGTTCTGCTTTGACTAGTAATGCCACTTGTGGATGCATTTTTCTTAATTTCTATTTTACTGGTTTTGCCCCCGGTTTGACTGTCAGATGATGCATTACCAAATCCGGATCCAATCCAGGCATATCAGCGTATGACTAGGTGAAGTTGATTTGTCGCTCTTTGAAGAAACTTATGAATTTTGACCTTTCAGACTCTGTCAGTGATTGAGCTAGGAATATGTTGTGTGGAACCTCTTCTGTACCGATGTTTGTTTTGATAGTCTCCTCTACCAACATGGATGATTTTTCCTCATATGATACTGGGAGAATGTCGAGCCTTCCATCTTCGGGCACCTCAGAGAGGTTTTCACCCTCAGATACATCCTTTCTTTTTACTTTTTTGGGGTCAGATAGCGCCACAGTGTGGTTTTCGCCATAAGACCCTTGATTTGTTCTTATTTTCACATTTTTGTGACTGGAAGGTCCGACACCCTCACCAAAATATGCCACGCTATTGAGTTCTATAGTGTATCCTGCTTTATGGTCTCTAGGGGGAAGATCATCTCGTATGCCTAGATAGTCAATAAAAGCTTCATCATTTTGAAATGTATCCAACTGTGCAGGTCCTTCATGATCCCAGTCAATGAGTTGGTGGTGAACAAGGGGAAGTCCGTTAATGTCTTCAAAGTTAGCGGGGCTAAGAGTGAAGATGTGGTTATATTCGGGTATGTCAAGGTAATTATCGAGGTCATCGATGGCACTCTTCTCATCAGTCTCGATCACAAGTGAATCCCAATTATCATCACTAGTAGTGCATTCTGGGACAGGTGTTCTCATCCTATGTGATTTCAACCTAGAGCCTTGAGACAAGGACTGTGTAGACTCCTCATGGGTTGTTTCTTGACCAACTCTGAATTTGTTATAAAACTCCTCCTCTTCTGTGGGTTTACCTGGCTCTCTGAATGTCTTGGTGAGCTCGTAGTCACTGGAAGACTTGTCGGAACCCCATTCCCATTCGTTGGAATCTGTGGAATAGCAATTCTCTTGTCGAATTTTGGCAGCTTTGATTTGTAAGGCTTCTTTTGTCCTTTGGGTGTGGACCTTGGAAGTTAAGAAACCAAGTCCTTTCGAGCGTTCCTTCTTGAAAGTCAATTCAGGTTGTAAAGGTTCAATGATGCCTTCCTTTCGTAACCCCAGAGGGCTTTTTCCATCATACCCGAATTTTTGTAGAATTTTGAAGCCTTTGCCATATTTCTCACATGGTAGATTGATGTGATCTTGTGTTTCCTCTTCATTATCTCTGAAAAGCATTTGGTATAAACCTTCCTCTTCTAGTTCACCCCATCTTTGAAAGATAGTAGGGTCCCATTTGAGCGTCATGATGGAGATTTGCTTGTTAGGATGTGGTCTTCCATATTCTTTTGGGGAACTCATGACTTGTCTTAAGTACATGGTCTGATTGAAAGTATATTCCCCCATGCCTTTGTCCTAAAACTTGCCTCTAAGCTCACCTTGTTTGGATGTCAAAGGTTTTAATGACTCAGGATCAATGTATGCCGATGAAGGAACAACCTCCCGATTACTAGGAATGATGGTCTCAGTCTTTGATTTCAGGTTATTGCAATATATGAATGGATTAGGATCACCGTTAACTGTTACCTCCACTCCATTATGAGGAAACTTAATGCATTGGTGATATGTGGATGGAACTGCCCTCATTTCATGGATCCAAGGATGTCCTAATAATATGTTATAAGTGAGATTTAAATCCAGGACTTGACAGACCACATCCTTTGTAACTGGTCCAACTCTGAGAGGTAAGATGACTGTACCCTTGGATGAATGCTCTTCATCATCATATGCCTTAATGGTGATCTTGTTTGTAGAATTCATAGCTTTATCAAAATATCCCAATTGTGTGATAGTGCTTAATGTACAAATGTTTAGACCTGCTCCTCCATCTATCAGGACTCGTTTTATTCGATGTTTGTGTATGAAGGCTTCAATGTGTAAGGGTGCATTATGCGGCTGACTTACAGAGGCGTCATCAGCTTCCGTGAAAGTAAGTGAATGTGGAATGGAAAGGTATCCCACCATGGCTTGAAACTGGTCCATGTTTAGATCAGTAGGAACAGCAGTATCTCTCAAGATTTTGTCAAGAATGGCTTTATGTGCGGGAGATATGCATAATAGTTCAAGGATTGAAATGAGCGCGGGTGTCTTCCCTAACTGTTCTACAAGGTCATACTCAGGTTTGGTTGATGAGGAGGCTGTGTTTTTAGTTGGAACACCTTGCAAAGTGATTTTGCCTCGACGAGTTGTAACATGTTGCAAAGTGATTTTGCCTCGACGAGTTGTAACATGACATTCAGAGGTAGGTTTGGAAGAAGATCCCACACCTTTTAGGACAATCCTGGGTCTCTGAGTAGAATTCTCGGACGCTTTGTCCTTAATGATAATGGTAGAGACATAATTGTCCATTGAAATGTGATTAATAGTTGAATCATAATTGTAAGATGCTCTGGTATAGTTGGTTTGATCCTCTGCGGCTTTAGCTTTTCCCTTGTCATGTTTTGGGAATGGTTCCTTAAACATCTCATGTTCTTGATTAGATGAATGTCCCTCAATCTCAATATCACCTCTATCAATGAGATCCTGTATGATGTTCTTCAGTCTATGACAATTTCCTATCTTATGACCCTTGCTCTTATGAAATTCACAGTACTCATCATCATTCCACCAATTTGGTTTGACCTTTGGTTCATATGGCGGGAAATCTGGAATTGTGATCACCTTGTTTGCCACTAACTTTTTGAAAACTGACTCAAGTGGTTCTCCCAAAGGAGTGTACTTCCTTCGTGACCTGGAAGTTGTTTGAGTATTCACTTGATTGTTTGTAGAACTTGATCTTGAAAAGTTGACTTTGGGTCGCACTGTGTTGGCATCGACAACACCATCATTGACTGTGTTCTTGTTTTTATTCCAAAATCTTGGCTTGTCTTTTCCTTTAAAGTCATCTTTGTTTTCCTTGAATATTTTAATGACTCCTTGTTCAATTAGGACCTTTTCTGTCACTAAGCCTTTTTCAATGACGTCCTTGAAGGTGGACAAACAAGATTTCCTTAAGTCATAACCAATCTCTTTGTTAACATTTTGGGTGAACATTTCTACCATTTGTTTTTGTGGAATTTCACAAGAGCATCTGCTGGCTAGATTTCTCCATCTTTGTAAAAATGATGCAAAAGATTCTCCCTCTTTTTGCTTGGTGTTGCACAAAGTAGTGATTGATATGTCTGTCTCTATATTGTAGGAGAAATGTTGAATAAATGCCTCTGCTAGGTCACCCCATGACTTAATACCAGGTGGAAGTTGGGAGAACCATTCCATAGCTTGATCACCTAAGCTTTGTGGGAATAATCTCATCAAATATGTCTCTTCTGCTGCTACCTCAATGCAAGCTGTGAAAAACTATCTTATGTGTGCCTTAGGATCCCCTTTTCCTCTATACTTATCAAATTTAGGCGTCACAAAGTGTGTAGGAAAAGGAGGCATTGGAATGCTCTTGTCAAATGGATAAGGACATATGTCTCTCATTGTGTATGTTGGCTTTGGTGTATTTATGTCCTCCATTTTCTTTTGTAAGTCCCTGATTTGTTGCTCCAAATTGCTCTTAGGTGGAGATCGACTTCTTGGACTATATCCTATGTTTGAGGTACCCATTGGAGGATGTACATGTTGCATGTATGGATGATATTGATCATATACATGTTCATATGGAGGAGGTCTATAATGATGCTGCGTATATGGACCACTTGGTATAGATTCATGTTGAGGAACACCATATCTATTTTGTGCATGTATACCATATTCTACAGGCATGTCATGTTCCATTGTGTTGCCCCCAAATTTGACATGAGGTTTCCTTGTGTCCAAATTTTGAGCATGTCTTGGAACATCCAATTGTTTTGGTGGTTGATCCTTAGCATTGGTATGTGATTGAGCATATTTTTCTCCATAAGACTTCCATAATGGTCTGCGAAGGTAAGTATCATATGTTTGACCATGTGTATGTGGGACCTCTGGTTTTTGAAGCAAAGCTGATGGTGATTCAGGTACCATATGTGGTCCTCTATTTCCTCCACTATTAGGTCTCCTTTGATCCATATTGGAGTGAGGTTGTTGCAAAGGTCTATGTTCCATTATTTGAGACATGTCAAAATCATTAGGTATTTTGGCTCCACTTTGTGCCATCATTTGTAAGAAGTATTGTCTATCCCTCCTCATTATTTCCTCAACCAATCGATTGAAATGGGGATTCATGATGGATTCTTCCACATCTGCTGAATGTACTGAAAAGTTGTCCACATTGTCATTATGTGTAGCATTGTTGTTTATAGTGTCCATGTTCTCAACATTTGGAATGTTTCTATAGACATCCATGTCAGGTAATGTAGTATGATTAGAATTGAAAAAGATATCATTGTCATACTCATAAGAACTCATGTTTGCAGACTCTTGAGCCTCTTTAGTTTCTCTCCTAGATTTTTGAAGACGGGTTTCAACCATGAACTAGGTATTGACCAAGATGTGAGAGACTAGATGAAAAATGGAAAGAGTATGGAAGACCAAGAGTTGAATGGAATGTAAATGAATCTGAAGTGTAGTTGCAATGCCCAAAGTGTAAGACCAAGTATGTATGTAGTAGAGTAGGTGTGACTTCCAAAGAGGGGATAGTTTCTCTTGATGAGGTAAGTTGACCTTGACTCCAAGTAAGACCAAATGAGACCCAAAGGTAAGAAACCTTGATGAGGGACCACTTAGCAAAGTGTTGTTGTATGTAGTGTGTTGATAAAGTATGATGAGGACAAGCAAGTGACCTTTTGACTCAAGTTTAGACAATTGTGAATGTAATGTAAGGTGTAAAGCAATGATGGACTTTGTGAGACCCAAAGACAGGTTGAATGCTAAATGAAACCTTGGAGAAATGACCTAGGAAGCTCAAGAATTCCGAAACTGACTGTGTTTGTAAGATGGACTATAACAGTTTTTCAATTCTGGACACAGACGTCCCTGTATACTTCACAGATGTGGTTTCCGAACATAGGCGCTGCTCTGTTTAACACAAACGTGCTTCTAAGATTTTTTGTTTATGTTTGCTGGACTGTAACAGTTTTTCAATTTTGGACACAGACGTGCCTGTATACTTCACAGACGCGGTTTCCCGACACAGGCGCTGCTCTGTTTAACACAGACGTGCTTCTGAGATTTTTTGTTTGCCAAATGCAATGTTGACTGTTGGAACACAGACGCGATTCTGTCCTTCACAGATGCGGCTAGACAACACAGACGCTATTATGCCCGACACAGATGCGTTTCTGCAAATTTTGTGCAATTTTTCCAATCTGTGAAGTTGTTTTATTGTGACCAAATCTGACTGCTTGACTGTTTTTTTCGTGACAAGAGGACATAGTGTTGATGAAGACCCAATGTTTGCAAGTGTTTAGACTCAAAATGACTCCAAGAAAAGTGTGTTGTTTGATGTAAAAATGTTTTGCATACACTTGAAGACACAAAAGACACAATGTTTTTCTGTTTGGTCTTGAATGTTTTGAATGTTTAACATAAGTCAAGCACAATTCTTATGGCTGGCCAAGACAATAGTTGTTGATCCCACATGGGGTTTTACCCCCGAGGCTATGCTATTCAGAGTGGATACTTAGATGCTTGACCTCACTAGCTCCACCCTCGGCACTCACTTCTCGGGTCAGCCAAGCATCAGTCCCCATGAAAACTCCCCATGGCGAACTTTGTATCTCTATTAAGAACCGTATGTGTGTGGGCCGCTACCAGAGGTCCGACCTCCTGCCCCAACAACTAGAAGGATTTGGGCCTCTAAAACAAAATGGTGCTAGTAAGGGTATCCGCTCGTGTGGCCATACATGTGGCACTTTCATCTCTGTAAATACAGAAGGCTCCCAGCCGGTAGGGGTTACGCCCTACAACTGATCAAATAAATTTGATCAAACGGGTTTATGGGGAGACATAGTGTCGGTATGAACTAATCAGCACACGTTATTCATAGTTTTCACCATGAATACATTTGATTATAGTGGTTCGGATGAGGTGGGTTTTCCTCGCTACCACTTGGGTCATCCTCTTCTCACTAGTAGTCCTAATGACCACACGGGAAGACAGGCCCTCTAAAGATTAAACAAAAAGAGCCTATTGCTCAAGACACAAAAGACAATGATTCAATTTTAGTGCACCAATGGAAGTGTTTGCTAGTCTATGAAAACAAGGCACACAATAAAAATCCAAAAACCCTTGCCAAGGACCTGCACCAAAGATTTGTTAGTAGTTTGGGTTGTTTCAAATGATCACCCCTTCCTGCAAGCACACAAGTTAGGTAAATTTTAAAACCCAAAAGACTTTGTGAAAATAGGGGCCTTCAACCAAATGATTTTGCTTCCAAGACAAGCTGCACCAATTTTGTTAGCTAGATCTGAAAATGTTAGTCCCAAAATAACCAGATCTGAAACCCTAAATGCAAAATCCGAAAACCGAATCAATAAAACTTCAAAATTTTGAAACAAGTGATACATAGACACGATTACCCTCGACACAGACGCGACACTGCCACACAAACACAGTTCTGTGAGACACAGATACGAATAAAAACCACAGATGTGCTTCACAGACACAGACGCGGTTAAAAATGACACAGACGCGTTTCCGTAACACAGACACGCCTTTCGGAAACCTACAAAATAAAATTTTGTCAAAAACACGGACTCACTTCAAGATGTCGTGGACGCGCCAGAAAATCAAAAACGCGATCCGAAAGTATGCAGACGTGAAAATGTCAAAAATGTTGTCGGAAATGCCAGATCTGCAACTTCAAACACAATATTGAAAAGCTAAATGAATTCAACCACAAAACCCTAGCCACAAAACCCTAGGCTAATAACAATAATAACAATAATAACAATAATAACAATATTGAAAAGCTAAATGAATTCAACCACAAAACCCTAGCCTAACAATCAACAAAGATCCACCATAACATATGAAGATTACCTAAGACAATGCAAATCACATAAAATCACAAAGATTATACCATCACATGCCTAATAGGGTTTTGATCTCCATTCTTCCTATCTCCATTGATCTTGCTTGATATATTTGCTCTCAGATTTTATATGCACAAGAGCTCAACAAAGAACAGAATGTGGTTGCAAGTAGGATCGTGGTGTAGTCAATTGATCAAGTAGTTAGCTCATTAGCTCATTAGGGTTTGATAATGAAGGAAGCATCTCCTTATATAGAAGACACTATATGAAATGGAGGGATAAGATTGAGAGGTGTAAAAGGAGGTCGGCTATAATTAGAGGGTAGGTAAAAGAAATAATAAAATAATGAAAGGGGTAGGTAGTGTATGAATTAAGAGATGAATGACATGTGTCATAGGTAGAAAAGGCTAATGAATTAATTAAATAAATAAAGATTTATTTAATTAATAGAAGAAGTAGGATCAATTAAATAAATAAGATATTTATTTAATTTAGGAAAATGATAATTTAAATAAATAAATGTATTTATTTAAATGAGAAATAAGGCTAGAAGAGGATAAATGAATTAATTAAATAAATAAGGATTTATTTAATTAATAGAAGAATTAAGCTTAGATAATTAAATAAATAAAATATTTATTTAATTAGACATGACAATTTTAGGTGTCTACATTTTGCCCCTCTTTGAGACATTGCGGCTTGTCGCGTTGTTTCAAAGAAGATAAGATGAACTGATACAGAGTTGCCCCAAGATGGGAATGATACTGAGTGAATTCGAAATCGAGTATGTGGACAAAAAAGCAATAAAAGGACAAGCCATCGCAGATCAATTAGCAGATGCTCCCATGATAGATGATGTTGGCCAACCCTGTCTACCAGCTGCCTCTCTAGCACATAGGGCATCCACCCAATCAGGTACCTGCTCTGAAAGGTGTACGGTAGCTCAACTGCATCATCCTCCCACTACTCGCAGCCCAGATATGGTCTCCATATGACCTCATCAATGTCATCAATCACTCGCCGCCAGTACTCTAGCCTGCCAATCCGCGGCTGTGATGTGATCATGTCATACAAATGTACAAAGCTGCATCCATAACCTCTGCCCCTGAAGTGTATCAGTCGGGTAACCAGCAGATGCTCGTAGGCCCATACCTGCAGCAATGTCACTCCGCAGTCCAATCCCACTGATCCATGATAAACAAACTGATGCAGCTCGTAATACAAGTGTGCTAGCACACACGGTCCCCAAGCATATCTGGTATGCTATGTCATCAGCATCTCCAGTGCTCCCCCCAGCCCACAGCCAATCCCCATGTCGCCCTATTCGGACATAGGAACCCACTGATAGCTCCTCCGATCACTGCCGACAATGCTAACCTTGTGGCTGTCATGGTGTCCCATGCCACGTGTCCTGCCCTCATCTCCAATCCAGGGTCTTGAAATACCCATCTCAATGCCTCCCTGTCTCCATCTCGATCGTATGGGATCATCTCCCCATCGATCGGCACCCGCAAAATCCTGTATACATCCTCTAGGGTGACTGTCATCTCACCCATAGGCAAATGGAATGTGCACGTGTCAGAGTACCATCTCTCCGCTAGCGCAGTCAGCAAACCCATGTTTGCCCGAAACTCAGGCACATAGAGTACATGTCTCAGACCCATCTCATCGATAGCGGCTCTGTCCTCGGCCGTCAACTCAGGTCGCAACCTCTGAGTCGACGGGAATCTCTCTCGTGACTCTAGCATCGGCAAATACTCCTGCAGTCAAACAACTCAATCATGTCAGTTATAGTGGCATTCACTTTTTATCACAAAATGCTACTCGCTATCTAAATGCATATGGCTATCTACCCTAGTGACACTCACTGTTCATCACAAAGTGTTGCTATTTATCCTAGTGGTACTCACTGTTCATCACAAAGTACTACGTGTGTGACACTCACTGTTCATCACAAAGTGTTACTCACATTTGCACTCCCTGTTCATCACAAAGTGCTGCTCATATTTCAGTACTCCCTGTTCATCACAAAGTACTCTATCTTGGTACTCACTATTCATCACAAAGTGCCTTGATCTATCCTAGTCTTCCTAGAGGACCTGCTTGAGTGTATCCCCTCAGCAACTTATCCAATCGACAGTATATGTTCATCACAGAACTGTCGATTTGACCTAGAAGATGCAAATTCATACTTTTCAAACGCAAACGCGCTTACATGACATAAACGTGCTCAAAAACTGCATAGATGCGCCTGAACAACACAGACGCACCTTCCTAACACAAACGTGCCTATGCTCTGCATAGATGCACCTAGTTGACATAGACGTGCCTTCTTGGCACAAACGCGCCTGAACAGCACAGATGCGGCCGCAATTGACGCAGATGTGGGTCTAGACGTAGATGCACCTGGCACAAACACAGACGCGCCTGGCACCAACGCAGACGCGTCTGGACGTTTTTGACACTTTTTGGACCCTAGTCTAAGCACATTTATTACCCTATCTAGCATGCATTAATGACAATATTAAATGCGTCAAAGTACGAGGAGGTTTGGTGGTACTTACCAGCTCTCCTGCCTCTGCTGGCCTCTGGAATCAGCGAACGCGGTCGAATCTGTGAGTGAAAGCCATCGCTGCTGACTGCTCCTTCTCTATTCTCGCTCTGCAATATGCTCTCGTGGATGTGTAGATGACAATGAGGATTTATTTTCCCCCATGGTCTATCTTATAGCCTACCCTAGCCCTCGCATTCATTTCCCGAGTCAGTCTTCTTTATCCCGTGACTTTGTCACTTTATCCGGTCAGTCCATTCTAGCCTTTCTTTCTTATCGAGAGATTGTCTGTGATCTTTCCAGACATTTTCATCCAATCTCTCGAGGGGGCATATCATTCCCATCCTGGGGCAACTTTGTATCAGTTCATCTTATCTTCTTTGAAACAACGCGACAAGCCGCATTGTCTCAAAGAGGGGCAAAATGTAGACACCTAAAATTGTCATGTCTAATTAAATAAATATTTTATTTATTTAATTATCTAAGCTTAATTCTTCTATTAATTAAATAAATCCTTATTTATTTAATTAATTCATTTATCCTCTTCTAGCCTTATTTCTCATTTAAATAAATACATTTATTTATTTAAATTATCATTTTCCTAAATTAAATAAATATCTTATTTATTTAATTGATCCCACTTCTTCTATTAATTAAATAAATCTTTATTTATTTAATTAATTCATTAGCCTTTTCTACCCATGACACATGTCATTCATATCTTAATTCATACACTACCTACCACTTTCATTATTTTATTATTTCTTTTACCTACCCTCTAATCATAGCCGACCTCCTTTTACACCTCTCAATCCTATCCCTCCATTTCATATAGTGTCTTCTATATAAGGAGATGCTTCCTTCATTATCAAACCCTAATGAGCTAATGAGCTAACTACTTGATCAATTGACTACACCACAATCCTACTTGCAACCACATTCCGTTCTTTGTTGAGCTCTTGTGCATATAAAATCTGAGAGCAAATATATCAAGCAAGATCAATGGAGATAGGAAAAATGGAGATCAAAACCCTATTAGGCATGTGATGGTATAATCTTTGTGATTTTATGTGATTTTCATTGTCTTAGGTAATCTTCATATGTTATGGTGGATCTTTGTTGATTGTTAGGCTAGGGTTTTGTGGTTGAATTCATTTAGCTTTTAAATATTGTTATTATTGTTATCCATTTTCACCATAAACAATGCCTATTATGTTGCTCATCATTATGTGACATTGGTAGCTCACTTACTGGGAGCTCATTGTCATTCATGATGGTACAATTTCACATGCAATCATTACTTTTTGAAGAAACATAATAGCCTATTTATATCCCATATCTTCTCCCTATATAGCGGGGGCAAGAGCGATTTCAAACATCTCTCCTTCTTAAGATTTAAATTTCCCCTTTGTGAAGTAGTGTCTTCTATAAGGATTTCTTATTGATTGTAGAGGTGTATTCATATTTAAATTCCTTCTCTCATATTGGAACAAGCATCCATAATGGGGATTTTAAAGTACATATCCTTAATTAGGACCTCCTCCTTGGTGTTGGAAGTCTTTGATCATTCATCAATTTATTTTCTTCATTGAGTAGTATCTTTTGTAATAAACCCTTCTACTTTGTGAACATGCATGCCCCTAATGAGGATCTCTTTCCTTCTTTAGAAGATTTTTTCTATAAATAATCTCTCTCTGATGTCATTTAAAACCTCCATTCTTTTCCATTTTTCCTTTATGGAGCTGGATTCTTTGTTGGATTATATATTTTGATCTTAAGAATTCATTCATTCCATAAGATGCTATATTTTTCTAAGATAACTCCTCCTGGAGGTAGATGTCTTTTCATCAAAGATCTCTTCTCCTCCAAGGATCACCTTTACACTTATAGAAAGATATCTCTTTTCAACCATTTTATCCTTTCTTGAAGAGTAATCCCTCTCTTTCTTGGATTTATGACATTGTTGCATGATGGATATCTTCTTGGTCTTGAAGGTAGGTATCCTTATTCTTCTTTCCTTAGGATATCAACATTAAACAATGTTGGCATCTTAACGGGGGGGCACCCACATTGCTCGTTTTGTACTATATTTCTCTTGCGCATTGTATCTCTTGTACAATGGGTCATTCTCAAAACTAGAGGGCAGCCTCTTAGAGTGAGATGTCACCATTCTTCTGTTATATAGTGGGTCATTCTCGGAACCAGAGGAAATCCTCTTAGAGCGAGATGTCATCCATTTCTTGACATTTGTACTATACATCTTATATAGGTTGTAGCATAATTAGGAATAGACTCCTATGAGGTGCTTCAAACCTAACTTACACACATGCACACAAGGTTAAGTGGAACTAACAGTGTTCTCACTCTCCTCCCTTACATGGATCACCTAGATAGACTCTAAGGGCTAGTTTTCCATGTCCTTTTCTCTATGGATCACCTAGTTCTAGGGGAGATATGTCCATGGTTCCTTTTGTTCACCTTTCTTCTCATGGATTACCAAAGTGCATATTCATGCTTTCTATCTCTTCTTCCTTCTCTTTGCATTTGTTTCCATTTAAATATTTCATCTTGTGTTAGAGAGCTCTCAAATCCTCACACTCTTTGTTGTGTTGGAATTGAGGTTTAGTCCTCTTTCTTACCAAATGGTTCTCCATTAGTTTTTCATCTTGTATCAAATCTTCTTGTGAGCATTTATCATCAATCTTCTTTCATAGTTCGGTGTGGTAAAAATGATACCCTGTTTCAACTCACTAAATTAGCAAGCCAAAATATGGGAGGGAATATAGCCACCCATGAATTTTCATCACCTTCCTTAGTAAGAATTTAGGTGATTTTGTGATTTTATCTAACATGTGGTTCTTAACTATGTACTGCAAATACTGTTAGGCGCTTTTTCTGACAACTTGTGGATATATCCTTTTTCATGAATGTTTAATTTTCTTTATTTTATCTTGCATATGCACGTAGTGTCATATGACCTCTAAAGTGGGGACTAAATGTAGCATCGTAAATTGTACACCCTTGCTAGGGTGGCACAATTTTACACTTAGTTTAGCACCCGTCTTAGTGTGTTTGCATATTGCAATGTAATTTACCTTTAAGCATTTAATTAATTAATTAAATTAAATCTAAATTCATATTTAATCACTTCATACATCATAAAATTGGGCCCTTTACCCTAAGTGTGCCCCTTTTTTATTTTATTACCCCAATAAATCATTAAATCACAAACCCTAATTATGTCCTATTTCAACCTTTAAGGCTCGATTTTGCATATCAAAACATCTCAAAATCAACTGTAACTTTGGGTTTCACTCTAATATAATCATAGCTAACGACCTTGAAAATTTGGTGAAAAGTTGGTCAGACCAGGTGCAAAGTGCACCCAGTCAACGACATTTTTCCTGAAACTTTGGGAGCATAATTCTATGATATTATAATGATTAACCCCAATAAATTGGTAGGAAATTCAATCTTTAAGTTGGCCTAAATTCAAAATTAAGATCTAGGGTTTCATACATAAGAGAGCTCTCTTTCTTCATTTGAAGGCAACTAAGATCTAGGAAAAAGCTTTTGGAGCGATCACAAGGAGCCTTCTATGTAGTGAAAGAGAAGCTTATGTGGAGTCTTCAAAAAAATTCATCAACCATTCATCATCAATTAGGAGCCTTGAAGACATTGAAAAATAATAGGAGATCACCTATTGACGATTGGCTTGTACCCCTCATTTATGGGTTGGGTATGATTTCATGTTATTCTCATGTCTTTGTATGAGCTTAATTGCATCAATTTGAATAATTATATTCATGCTTTAGATCACTTTGCATCATTGATTTAGAGAATTTACTTTTTCAATTACAAGCATTTAGGGTTTGCTCTTTAGGGTTGCTCTAGATTGTTTGCATTCATCTTAGGATCTTGCAAACACACAAGATTCCTACACATTATTTTACTACATCAAATTGGCTATTTGTTGAGGTGGAAATCACCAAAATAGACATTTGATGAAGGAAAAACCCTACATAGCCACCCCAAACCCTCTCTTTTCAGTTGCAGGTGTAGGTACAAGTACCCATGAGACTTTCAGGGCTGCTAAAAGGCACAAGGATTGTCCTAAACCCTCATATCTACCCCAAAACCATCAGGGATAGGGGTGTGGTGCCCTAGTCCTATCCAAGATAGGATTGTGGCAGCATGGTCCCTCCACTTTCAAGTGATTTTCAGCAAGGTGACAGTTCAAGACCTCCAGTTTGCATTCTCTCCATTACCGCTTCCTTCAGACAAAACAAGACCAGAGCGTGGCACTCCCGTCAAGGTCATTTTGGCTCATTTTCAAACACCAGGTACACATTCAAATTCCTCCCCCTTCTTTTCTTTCAATATCTCAGTTTCAGATCTACAAGTCTCTGCAATTTCAACTCATATATTCTTCATTGTTTATCTCCTAATCTAGTTGATCAATCACATCCTATTTTGCACATCTTCTCTTCATACACAACAAAAAGAATAGAAGCCCTTAGAGATAATACTTGGCTCTCTCTTTCTCACAAGAAGTAGCCAAATTGAGCTATCTACCTAGTCTATTTCGTATTCCCAATGTGTTGGCAAAAGTGGGATTAGGTCCTAGACACCCGGTCTCACTTTTTCCCCTCCGCAGAAAAATACATCGTACAATGCAAGAGTGATAGTGATATTCATAAAGCACTTGTGATGCTTGATTTGGTAACCTTATCGTGTGATGCAACTTCCTTGTTCATTTCTTCATTCTTCATTCACCTCACAACATCTTCTTTATTAATTAATTGTCTTTAATGCGTGACATGCACAAGGCATGATAAGTGCAATGCTATCACGTAAGTGCAAAGGCTTCATACGACATATGTAAAAGCAATGCACAACATGTATAAAAGAGATGTGCGATGCATGTAAAAGCAATGCGTGATGTATGAAAAAGTGAAGCATGACATATATGTAAAAATGACGCACAATGTATGTAAAAGCAACGCGTGACATATGTAAAAATGCATGATAAGTGCGAGAGCAACGTGCGACGAGCACATGGCAATGATTTGCAAAGGTAATGTGTGATGAGTAAGTGTAGTAAGTGCAATGTGATGCATGAGAACGATGCGTGATGGTAACATGAAGGCGAAGTGCCACATCAACGTGACGTTGCTGCATGATAGCGACACAAAAGAGAAGTGCAACAACAATGCACAACGTATGCGAGATCAATGCACAAAGGTAGAACACAATGACAATGATGCGCAAAGGTAATGTGTGATGAAGATGCATGGTGGGAACCCGACATTGCTACACAGTGGCATCGTTCCATCATTGCACAACGTATGTAACAAAAACAAGTGACGTATGACCATGAGTCAAAAAATATAATGTTTTAAAAAATTATTTTTTAATTTTTTTAAATTTTTTAAATTTTTAATTTTAAGACTCTAACTCTAAACCCTACTAAACTAAGACACTTTATTTACAGCTAGGCCTAAAAAAATGGGGGTCCCCATTTGCAATGGCGCAATGTGTGATTTGGTCACAACAGAGCCCTTTTTCTTGGGTTGTGCCAAAATTTTCTTCCTTTTCATCTACCCGTGCCTGCAGTAAGTGTTGTGCATAGGCATCCAGTGTGGCCTTGTCAACCTCATATCCCATTGGCATGATCCAAATTATTCTTGGTTGTATAGCTTCCATCATGCACTCATCTTTATTGACCATAAAACATATAGTATCCTTGTATTTTTCTACTATGGACTTAGGGATCCAAGATATATTCTTCATTTCCTCTTGGAATGTCTTGAAAAATTCCCATAAATTAGCTTTACTAAGCTTATCCTCTTGCCTATCCAAAAGTTTGTTGTTTGTAACTAGGTAAAAGTGGGTTCGGATTGCCTTAACGCAACATCCGAACCCATATAGGACTAGGTCCTATCCTAAAGGGGTAACGTACCCCCAAGTTGAGCCTAGCCCTATACCTCCACGCCACCCTAAATACTCCATGCCACAATAAATAAATTGGCGCCAAAAGAGGGAGGCCGAATTGGATTTAATAAAGGTTAAGGACTCATATAAATAAAGGTTAAATTGCAAATGCAAATACAATTCAGTTATCCATGAAATCAGCGAATTAGCTCTACAAACAAGAGGTGTGAAATCACCAAAGAAGGTTGTACGAATTTGTCCAAGGATTGGGTGAACTTATTCAAGAGGATATAGGGCATTTTGGTGCAGTCTTGAAGCATGCAAAAAGGGAAGATATGATATATAAAGATCAGATTCAGAAAAGCAAGCTAAGTATTGTATTTGTGCAATAAGAGTGAATACATAATCTGATGTGTGGGTCTTTAATGCCGGGTTTTTCCTCCTTGGAGGTTTTCCCAGGGTATTTGTGTTTGTCTCTTGGTTCCTTGTTTCATTCTTGAATTTACTTGATTATAGTTTACTAAATTACAAATACGATTAATAAACTAGGGCATGATTAAATGTTACAAATCTGATTACTGATCTAGGGCACGAATTTAACATGGTATCAGAGCTAAGGTTATACTAACCCTCAGATTTTAGTAAGCTCTTACCTTCAGGTTGTTGTTCATCTTTTATTAAGATAATGATAGGGGTGAAGTTAGAGGGCATCATCGGGTCCTCATCGAGGAGTCATTCTTTAATTCATTAAAGATTGTGGAGATTCGAGTGAAGAATCAAAGAAGGAAGTAACTGATATTTCTCCTTTTAGATTTTCAGATCTCTGGAATGCAAAGTGTATACTGTGGAGTTATTACCTTATTCAAACCTTTAGAGTTGTTGATTTTCAGAATTGGTCTAAACCCTGGATTGGTATATATTTCATGATTCTTAACCCTTGATGTGATCCGATCCAATTTTAATAATGATTGAATCTTTGATGGTATGGTAGATTTATTTTGCTACTAGACATGCAACTACTATTTTGTATTGCTAACAAAATCAGTTGTATTCCCACCAATCTTCAAACCCTAGCTGACTGTGCTAAGGCACATCAAGAGGAGATTGCGAATTATGGCCTTTTGAAGATAGATTGCAAAGATAGTTTCTTTTGGGGAAGCTTTCGGTTCCATTGTCAATGATATCTAAACATCAACAAGTGTATTTTTCTTAATTCTTTATTAACTTTGTGATGAGAGACTTTATGATAATTGAAGGTTAAGTATTCCTGTTGAATAACTTTGTCAATTTATTTATATGGGGTTTCTTTGTCAAGTTGTAATAATAAGGGTTTCATTATCAATATTTGCTTGTTATGGGTTTGTGCTTACTTAGTTTTGTAAAAACCCCTATTGGGTTGTGTGAAAGGAAAATGATATTCTCTTTGAATTAGCCCGTGTTGGGCCAATCATGTTTTGAGGTTCCCTGTGTCAAGTGTTTATCCTTGTAGGTCTACAAGAAAGTTTGTGCATGTGTTATCCCAAGTTACCATCCTTATATCATCCCTATTGCATTCAAGCTCATGTCATTAAATGTTGTGACAAATGCAATTTTATTATGTGTCAGTTATCTGTTAAAATAACTGCATGATAGGTTGCTTTCAGTTAATTGGTTATGATGATGCTCTTTCCTACATAGTAGAAGTTAGAATGTATTGTTGTAAATAGCATATGTAGGAAGAGTGAAAGATGATCAAGTCAGTGGTCTCCTTCTATGATTAGCATTGAGATCTCTTCAGGCTGAGGTAAGAATTTTACTCATTAAGTTCTTCTACTTCCACCAAAGTTGAATATAATTAGGATCTTGTTCAGCAAAGTATGAAGATTCTGTTCTACTTGATATTTATCAATCATATGTATGTAGTCATACTATATCTTGTGATTGGGTTTCTAAGAAATCTCAATTTTAGTTGTTCAGTTTGAAAGATGATTTGGCTTATGTATTTTTCTTGCTTGAATAAGTATATAAGGATCCTTTCAGGCATGGTTATTTGGATGGGAACTAGGTTGTATCTCAGCCTCTTGGGGTTAAAGATGAAGGTTTTCTGAAAATTCACCTTGCAGAAGGTGAAATTAAGAGAAAAGCAAGTAGCATCTTCAGTGTTATATTATTTCTGATTCCTTTATTGATTCTTAATTGATTAAGGATTAAGAGGGAGTCCTATCTTCAATAAAGACTTAGTATTTAAAGAATTGACAATCATTTGTTAAGTCTAGGGTTTTGTAAAGTTCTAACTTCCTTTCTTAAAGTATTTTGGTTTTTGATGTGATGATTTAACTCTATTCTCATCATTGGAATATAAGGAATAATTAGTGCAAGGATCTAACCAAATTATTCCAAGTCAAGTATACTTTTGATATTTAGAATAATGGATTGTAAACCTTTATGAAAAATAACATAAAGATTGAGGATGTCTGTAGCAAAGTCTGATTTTGTAGATTCATCTGAAGACAAGCAGTTGATTGGTGGATGCCTCAGCTAATTCATGATCAAGGTCGAAGCATGTTGTTGCTGCCAAGCATATCTTGTTGCATTTTGAAAATCTTAAATGATTGTGAGCAGAAGACTGTAATCACCTCAGAAGGCTAACTTAGATTCTGAAGTGTCTAAGATAAGGGAAGTCACTTCAATCTCTTGTTGTAACTTGGATACCCTATGATCTCTTAGGACTACAAAAAAACAGTCCTCAGTCACACTGAGTAATACTGAAGCTGAATTCATTGAAGCATGAACTGTATCAAGGAAATTGTGTGGTTTTTCAAATTCTTGTTGAATGCTTTCTTATATTTATTTATTATCAGAGTCGTATAGAGATACCTGAAAAATTAGTGTCTTATGGCAGGATAATCTTGTGTTGCAAATGTTCTCACCAAGTCTTTTGAAGCTTGAGTACTTCAGAAGATAGACTTGGAGTTGTGAAGAACACCGCCTTGATTGAGGAGTCTCAACCTCAATGACGCATTGTGTTTCATCAACTACCCTCTGCGGCTAATGTAAGGTGGTAGTGTAATCTTCCCAGGGAGAAGAGTAATTGTTACCATCCTTTGCGGGCAATGTAAGATGGTAGAAAAGATGGATTTTCATCCTATGCTTGTGTGTTGGATGGAAAGTGTACTAGATAGAAGATTATGTTTATTCATTCTTTGCTTGTGTGCAAAATGGAGGACTATGGCTTATGTAACTTCATTCTATGCTTGTGAGCAAGATGAAAGATTATGATTTTCTGATGTTACATTTTTCTTTGGGAGAAGATTGAGGTAAAGGTAATGCATTCTTCTCTGGGAGAAGATTAAGGAGAATACTCGTGTGCAAATAAAGTTGGTGCTGCAATCTTCTCTCAGAGAAGATTGAAATGGAAGCTCTTCATCATTCTTAGCAGGCAATGAATGGTGTATATGCGTGATAGATATCATGAAGAGTCCATGATGAGCATATATATACTTGTGTTTGTATTCATGTCTTGCAGGTGTACATGATAAAGTTCAGGATTCATCCTCTACAGGCAAGGCAAGATGAATAATATAGAAGGATCCATGATGAGTTACCATTATGTGATTTGGTTACTTATCACTTATGGTTACTGGCTACTTGTTGTGATCCTCTCTTAGGAGTGTTGGCTGAGTTTAGATTACAGATTGCACAATGAATGTATCAGGAAAAGTACTTCGAGTATCTACTTCAACTTGGGCTCTGCAGTGATCTCTTGGGCATTTAGAAAGCAATATTTCGTAGCATTGAACACTGCAAAAGCTGAGTACATTGCAGCATCTGTTGCATCCAGAGAAGCAGCGTGGCTTCGCAAACTCCTCGTTGGATTATTTGGTCAAGCTAGTGGTCCTACCACCATTCATTGTGATAATCAAAGATGTATAAAGATGTCAGTAAATCCTATGTTCCATGACCGGTCCAAACATGTGGAAACACACTATCACTTCATTCAGGATATGGTGTAAAGAGGCGCCATTCAACTAAAGTACATTAGCACGGATGAACAGGTTGTGGACATCCTTACCAAAGCCTTATCCAGAGTGAAGTTCAAATACTTTAGAGACAGACTTGGTATTGTGGAAAATGAAACTCTGATTGAGAGGGACCTCCAATCTTAGTGACTCTATCTGCAACACTTTGATCATTCTTTGCTTGTGTGCAAGAATGAATTGTGTCCAATCTATGCTTGTGTGTTAGATGGAAAATTGTAATTATGTAAAGACCCACTTGTGTATTACACTTTCTATGCTTGTGTCCTAGAACCATCCTATGCTTGTGTGCTAGGTGGAAGATGTAATTCTATGCTTGTGTGCTAGATCCATTCTATGCTTGTGTGCTAGATGGAACTCTAAAGGTTCAGATTATGTATTCTCTTCTTCCCTAGTTAAGAGGGAGTGTTGTTTGTAACTAGGTAAAAATGGGTTCGGATTGTCTTAAGGAAACATCCGAACCCATCTAGGACTGGGTCCTATCCTAAAGGGGTAACGTGCCCCCAAGTTGACCCCAGCCCTATACCTCCACGCCACCCTAATTACTCCACACCACAATAAATAAATTGGCACCAAAAGAGGGAGGCCGACTTGGATTTAATAAAGGATAAGGACTCATATAAATAAAGGTTAAATTGCAAATGCAAATACAATTCAGTTATCCATGAAATCAGTGAATTAGCTCTGCAAACAAGAGGTGCAAAATCACCAAACAGGGTTATGCGAATTTGTCCAAGGATTGGGCGAACTTATTCAAGAGGATATAGGGCATTTTGGTGCAGTCTTGAAGCATGCAAAAAGGGCAGATCTGATATATAAAGATCAGATTCAGAAAAGCAAGCTAAGTATTGTATTTGTGCAATAAGAGTGAATACATAATCTGACCTGTGGGTCTTTAATGCTAGGTTTTTCCTCCTTGGAGGTTTTCCTAGGGTATTTGTGTTTGTCTCTTACTTCCTTGTTTCATTATTGAATTTACTTGATTATAGTTTACTAAATTACAAATCTGATTAATAAACTAGGGCATGATTAAATGTTACAAATCTGATTATTGATCTAGGGCACAAATTTAACAAAGTTGACCTATCTGATATGCTACCGGGTGGTCAAAGGCCCATTGAATCTTGCCAAAACTGGGAATTGTACCCAAAAAGTAAAATACCAGACAAATAACAAGAGATCCATGCCGAAAAGTATTCTTTTTGTCTTGTTTGAGTTTTTGGAGGTTTGTCATGAGTTCTTTCAGCATCACGCTGCAAAGATCATAATATGCATCCTCCTTAACGATTTGATGAGCTACCAAAATGTTATTGTTGGTGACAGAATTCAGTTGGTTAGACTGATAAACTCTGTAACCTATAATCATCGCAACAAATTTTACATCAATATCACTAACATCATCAACTCTCATAGACCTTCCATCAAAATTTGCATTAGTGAGCTTGTTCAATTCATTTTTTGAAAGCTTGCACCTAGAGCCGGGTGCACCTCCAACTTTGTGAAGATAGGTCACATTCTTAATCTTTTCCTGTGTAATCTTGTACAGTCGGTCCAACTAGATGAACTCTCTATGAATGCGGCTCAAAATATATCGCACCCATTATGCATCATCAAAAGTAGGAAAATCCACAAACTACGTGAAACCCTTCCTTTGCAAGTGTGCAAATTCTGGTTTCAACTGGTTGTCGAAGATTAGGTTTTCCATGAAAACGCAAGACAATTCATATCCACCGAGCTACTCAATGTTGTAGTAGATGTATGCCCTAATATCCTCTGTGTGAAGAATACCATGACAAACGCTAAAAAATGCACCCAATGGTTCATCCAAAAGTGACTTGAAACGATGTTTCTTGAAAACTAGATGGGGACGGTTCTTGATTTCAACCACCAAAGGAGTATTGATGTTGGATGATGAAGAAGCCATAATAACCAGATTCTGAAACTAGGGTTTCTACAAATGAAAAATACCTTAAGATACTGTCAAGAGATAAAATTGCTTTTGAAAATGAAGTGCTTGCACAAATCTCCTTGGAGTCTGAATCACTCTAGAAATTATTTGTTTGAATGCTGGATCGCAATGTGATGAAAATGACTTCACTTTCCCCTTTTATTGAAATTAACCCTAAATTTCACTGTCATAAATGTTGTCAGGAAGAATTATTGGGACACATGGTCTGTGTGTAGGTTCTGGTAAAGACTTGAAATTTCCTGAGTACCATCCGCAATCAGAATTCTCTGACTATAGATCCAATTTTGGGTATTCACATGATCTTGAATGATTTACCTACACCTAAGATAGAGTACCTTAGTAATGGGTTGTATCTGCTACTAGTGTAAGACCTGATGACTCTATCGGGTGATCTGTCGGTTGTGTATCCGATCTTCTTACCCATCTTTTCTCATGTTGTTTCCTAATGTCTTCCACTTTTTCCTTTCTGTTCTTATCTACATTTCCATTAGTTGCTAGTGGGTTCTTGCTTCTACAATATTTGGCAATATCTCCAAATTCATTGCATGTATAACACACAATATCGTTCTTCTGAATTGCTTTGTTAAACCCTTGATTTCCTTTTGATCTATATCAATTAGCCATATTTCCAAATTTGCTACATGCATGACATCTTACATTTCCAAGACTGGTGAATGATGTATTATTTTGATTATTCATATTTTTGCATTGACTAGCCATATGACCATATTTATTGCAAACAAAGCATGTACCATTGAATTTGTGAGCATTAGGTTGTCTTATCGGTGATTTTTGGTTTCGGTTGTTGACATAATTTTGCTTCTGTCTACATGATTGATCTTGTTGTGCCATATTGGAGCTTTCTCCTTCTTCATAACCAAGACCTCTCTTGCCATTAGCATCTCTCTAATTCTTCAGCAGTTCATCAAATTTAGCAGAGCTATCCTTGAACTTGTCCTTGTACTCATTTACAATAACCAAGTCATCTATCATGATTATAATATGTCTCTCAAGTTCTTGTTGATTATTCTAGGATTGGGTCAATTCAAGTTTTAGCATATCATTCTCATGTGTTATCCTATTACATTCATCAGATTTGTCCTTCAATGCTTGAGATAGGTTTTATTCATTTTCTTTCTATCCTCAATCTCCTTGCACATCCTCATGGTTAGGGCTTACATCTCATTCTTCAAGATAATGTTCTCTTGAGTGAGTATCTGACATTGATCCTTCATACCATCTTCCTCATCACTATTCTGATTTTGCAATTGATCATATAGCTCCTTCCTCTTAGCCTTAACAACTGAAATATTTCCTTGCAATAAAATGATGTGTTCTTTGTCTTGCTTCAATTTATTTTTTAGTTTATTGTTCTCCATCTGCTCATTATCAAGATCCTCAAGAGAAAGTCGAAGTTGTTGCTGCAGACCGGTTTCCATTGATTCTAAGTTTCAGATCTTCCTCAAGTAGTTAAACTTCTTCTAAGGAACCAAGCTCTGATACCAATTGTTAGGTTCCAAGAACACTGAGAGGGGGGGTGAATCAACGTTCTACCAGTCATGATAGTTTTGAACTTATTGCTTATTAACTAGTTAATGGTAAATAAAATTAAAGTGCATGTACCAAATAACATATGAAAAGGAAACACCATAACACCAATATTTATACATGAAAACCCCTAGAAAGGGAAAAACCACGGTGGGGTTGATACCCACAATATCTATATACTTG
Source organism: Cryptomeria japonica (assembly GCF_030272615.1). Classification (NCBI taxonomy): domain Eukaryota; kingdom Viridiplantae; phylum Streptophyta; class Pinopsida; order Cupressales; family Cupressaceae; genus Cryptomeria; species Cryptomeria japonica. The sequence goes on along the minus strand of NC_081413.1, from coordinate 408,872,195 downwards.
ATCAAGGTATACAAATATTACATGAGGGGGATTGTACACGCAATTAGACCAACCGCCTAGAGCTCATTTCTCAAACACAAAATGAGAAGTCTCACTGACTTACAAGGAATTACAAATTAGAATGAACTTATGAAATGCATTTGACCATGTTGGATAAGTTGTGGTTCATGCTATGATATCCTTCACTGTATATTGGTTTGTTGATGCTCTATTTTGCCCTATTCTACTATCGGTTATGATGTGCATGTGAAAATGCACATAGATGCTTCTAATCACTAACCAAAATGCACACTAATAATCTCTGTATAATTCGCAACCTAAAATTTGCATTCCAAAACTCATATTAATCTATCGCTGAAATGATCTCCTTAAATATCCTCCTAACTTTCACCATGTCGGCTTTAATGAAAAGTATAAAATTGTCGCCTACGAGATCATAATAAATCTCAAACATAATCCTAATGATCATATCCGCCTTCACACACATGAACTAAATGATCGGGGCCATAAGATCTCCTAGCTAGGTCCTATCCATTACCGGGTTCCAAATAAATGTTACTGGGATCAGTTACCGGGAGCAGGACTTAGTTAGATGTGAAGAAAAGTGGATGTCGGTGCCGGTTAAGTGTAATAAATGTTGGTTGACCCAAACAAATAATATGTACACCTGAAGATAAGTTCCAATCACCAAAGAAGAGTTGCCATCAATGACAACCCTCAAAGCCATTAACCTGAGTGTCAATTGCCAACAACTCATGCTCATGACATCTTGCCAATACTTGTTCGAATGATATTTTCCTTAGTATTTGACCTTTGCCTATATACCATGATGTCATATTGTGTTAATGGGTACATTAATATATCACAATTCTAGAGTTACATACTTGGCTTATAGTACCATATTATACTTTAAAGATATCACACTATTGTAGACACTTAAAAATAATTATTTTAATTATTTTTTATTTCTCAAATAATTAATATTAATTAATTATGCAAATCCTAATTCTCCTCAATATTAATTAATTATAATTAATTTTGTCACTATAGTATGTGATTGATTTATTTAATAAATCAACCCCTCTTTTTATTCTTCTAAAAATTAAATCTTCTCAAATCCTCTCCTTAGCTAATTAATTTCAATAAATTACTTAACCTACACAATTCCTACAAATCATCTTCCTAATCCATCATTAACCTAATAAATTCTTCTATAAACTCCATAAACTCACTTAACCTTATTCTTCCAATTTTTAATTCCCTCCACTCATTCTCTCTCCTAGTCAAATCCTCCTACAAATTCTATCCCACCTAACCTTTCCTCTAATCCCCCTCCTAATGAGTTGCTAGGGGCTAATCATCATGATTAGCCACAAAATCAACTCCTTGTCCCTTCCATCCAGCCACTATCCTTAATGCTCTTTTCCTAGGTGAATGTGAGATTTTCAAAATCTCACATTCCTCTAGGCATCTCCTCTCCCAAGGAATTTTTAATTCCTTCTTAATCCTCCAATCCCCATGATCATCCATTTTTGAAGAATTTTAGATTCCTCCTCCCCATTCTTCAAGGAATGTCCCATCCCTTTCTCTTCTCAAGGCACATTGGGAAGTCTTCCCAATGAACCTTGAGGAGCATGGAGACAACAAATGCCTTTAGGGTATATCTCTTGCTCTCCACACCCTCTCTTGGGCCTTGTGTGAGCTCACAAGAAATCCTAGCCCTTCATCTTGGATCCATCCTAGCCATCCATTCTTCCTCTCCTCTTCCTATAAATTGAGGACTCCATCCCTTCATTGATCATCTCCAAGTTTAGTAATCTTATGCTGCTAATTTGAGCCTAGAAAAGCCATCATAGCATCCTTACCATGCCAAAATAATCTCTCATCCACACTTAATCATCTCATCCATATCATTCCTCAAAATCCATCTTAATCCATTTGTGCACAATATTTGGAGAGCCATCGACATCAAGCAACCAAAGGAGCACATCAAGTGGAGCATCATCAAGGGACGCCTTCACTTCATCAAGCTCAATTCGAGGGGGAGGTAAAAGGATTGTGAGGTATATGCATATTATTCATGTTTTTATGTGTTTTTGAGTTATGTCTTTGATTTCATATGCTTCCATGTTTGACTTCCATGTTTACTAACTAATACACCTCATTCTCCTTTTCACCATCTTCATTTTGGCACACCCGGTGGGACCCACATCCCTGAAAACTAATATTTTTGTGAGTTTTTGTGAGTTGTGAGATGCAGGGACTGCAAATTAGTGTGAGCGATTCAGGTTCAGCACAATAGAAATCTTATTTCGGAACGTGCGCAGGTGCATCAGCGCGAGCGCTAGCGCATCAACGTGACCGCCTCATAACATTTAAATTTTTCCCTCTCTCTTTTAAATTTTAAAATTTTTTACTCTCTATTTGTCTGTTTACCGCATGCACAGGCATTTCAGCATGAGCGATTTAAATTAGCGTGACAGTTTTTATGAAATTCCTGCTCTGTTTTTTAAATTTGAATTTTGAAAATTTTGTCTGCTAACCTTTCAGGTTTTTGTTTTCAGGATTTCAGTGTGAGCGTGGGCATTTTGGCATAGGTGAAGACATTTTAGCACAAGAGATTCAGATCAACGTGATAGCCAGGTATAAAACCCTTCTCTGTTCTGTGACTGATTGTTATCTTTTTTACTGGTTTTATTTGCTTCATCGCGTACGCAGGCGTTTTAGTGCGGCTAACTGCACTTCAATGCGTGCGCTGTACATGTAGTACAGTAGGTACTAATTGGTTTTTTTTAAGTTTTGTAGTTTAAATCGACTATCTAAGACCTTAAAAAAAAAATTACTAATCCACTTTTTTGCAGGTTGCCTAGGAGACCCAACCAAACATTGTGCTTTCTTTTTTTTAACTAGGCACCTGGATGTTAATTAAAGGGTGAATGAATCATTGTTTTTTGTGTTTTAAGAAAAGCGTCAAGGTAGGAGAGTATTCTCTCATCTAGCTAGACAATCAGAAATCCAGACCCTCCAACCTTTTCTCGTTTGAATGCATGTTTACCCTTAGCGAGCCTATCCTCCCAACTTGCTCTTTGAGAAGGTAAGAGGGGAATGACCAAGTGAGTACACCCAGACCTGGGGTTCCCAACTCACTATAATAAATAGGCCATTGACTATGAAAGGGTCAATGGTTGGGGCGATATGAGAGTTCACTCGTACATTAAGTACTTAGTAGGATCCTAGAGATCTCAATCACACTTGCATGACTGCTAAGTTCTTGGTGCTTCGTTGGGATATAGGCCTCAATTGCGCTTGCGCAACTGTGAAGGGTAGCTCCTAATAGGAAGACTTACTAAACACCTTGTTCATAGTGGCCAAAAAACTTCTAGTCATTAGTACAGGAGGTCGGACCTCCGCAATCACCCATATTTTTACGGCTCTTAGTAGAGACACAAAGTTCACCATGGGGATTTTTCATGGGAATTGATGCTTGGCTGCCCTAGAGAAGTGAGTGCCATGGAGGGGAGCCAGTGGGATCAAGCATCTAAGTGTCCACTCTGGGTAAGCGTAGCTGGGAAACCAACTATTGTCTTTGCTAGCCTTAAGAGTGTTGTCTATGAGCATGATTGTCTTTGCATTAAAATACATTTGATCATTGTGTTTGCTTTGTTTGATACATACTTGCCAAGAGTAGACTAAAGAACACATCATTATCCTCAAACACTTTGCAAAATCACTTGTCCAAACATAAACAATTATCCAAGTCATTACCTACATAAAGTCCAAAATTGCGTCAAAACTCCGTCCGTGTCATGTTTCATAAGCCCAAGTTGTATAAATATCCTAAGAAGTCAATTCACCGACCTATCAAAAAGAAAAAACTCACACAATCACAACTCCTTAAGCATCGGAAATTTTGGTATACCAACCGTAAACTCTTGATCAAACATAGGACATTCTTGCATCATTACCACGACTATGTCCATGGTCATAGAAATGAGTTTGATGCTAGTGATGAACTAAGAGTCTGTGCTCTCCATCAAGGTTCAGGTTTGTCCTTTAACACCAACTATCATCAAAATCAGGGTGGTCATGTCCCTTCATACAACTTGCCATCCGAACCAATCATCTATTGAGTCAGGTTCATACTAAGAATAACCTAGTCACCAAGTTTCTTCTAGTCATCACTATCATACCTCCTCAATCAATCACCCTCAATCTCCTAAAGACTTAGCACATCAAATCAATCTCTCTTCAGTATCAAATCAATTATCAAAATCAAAATCCAATCATCCTTTAATCCAATTTAACCTCACATTAAGGTTGCATACCTTGTGAAGTTCCATTTAAATCTCATCATTAATCAATTGGCTCTTGTGCTTGAAGAAAAATCCTCTCCAAGTATCTTTTTATTTATTCTTTTGGGTCGATAAAGACTCTTAACTTGTGCCTTTACTTTTCTTAGGGTCATTAGTCAACCCTTGGGGGAAAAGAGGTTTTTTAATCATAATTCCAAGGTCCAAATTCTACCCAACTTGGTCATTACCTTGATTGTGGTTTAATCCACCACCTAAAATCCTCATCCAAGGACTAAGATGTCAATCCTAATCAAATCCGGGCTCTAATCCAAGAACCCCACCAATCAACAAAATGCCCTGTCATCAAAGACAAAATAAAAAAATTCCACAAAAATCTTGCTAAGTCCTTTCATCAAAGATTTCTTCCTCCAAGCTTTTCTAAGGTTATTCGTGTATGGTCACAACTCGATCCCAAAAGAAAAAGATGGCTGAACAACAATATGGCATGTTAGACATTAGTGTCCTATATGAAGATCCCACACAAGATCCTACACAAAGTGGGCAACCTAGCAATCAAGATCAAAGCCAAAATCCTAACATGGTTAGCCAAGATGAACTCTCTCTAGAAGTGAAAACTTTCCTAGCAGACTCTTATATAACCAAGAGATGATTGAAAATTCCATCCAACACAATCCTACTGCACTTCTAAAGACTCTTCTTGAAAATGGAGCTCAACTTCCACCTGAATTTGATAAATCCACTCTCGACCAACAACCACAAGGAGACCTTGCTCCCACACAAAATGTTACACCTATTATTCAAACTCAATCAAGTGCAGCCCCATCAATCATCCAAACTCAGTCAATGCCACCCGCGACACCTCCCACCGTGGTCTCCATCCCACCTTCTTCATCTTTACCATCTATACCATTATCAAATCCAATCTCATCTATTCTCCAACATGCTTCTATACCACCTCCTTCCATTCAACAATATATTTATATTCCACAAACTTCGCTTCTTGTCAGCAATGTCACAAATTTTATTTGAGTCATACTCAATCCCATCACAACAGTTTGTGGACCGCAACCAGCTATCACTCAAATCCCTGCGTCATCAGTCATCAAATCTCATATTCCCGTCTCTTCATCATATCAATACATTGGTGGTGGTGCACCTTCTTTGGCTCATCCAATCCTTGGGGAAAATACAATTCATCATTATCAAAATCCACAACAAGACCTCATCAAGGAAATTCAAGACATGAAAAATATCATCAAGGACATGGAAGAAGGGACTAATAAGAGGAAACCTTACTCGTTTGAGGAATTTTGTCCTTGTCCTTATGACCCGTCTATATCAGTTGCACCTTACCCTCCAGGATTTGAGATCCCTAAATTTACCAAGTATGAAGGCAAAGGAGACCCCCGCGACCATGTCCGGTAATTTCACATCTTATGTCAAGAAGTCTCCTATAGTGACTTATATCTTCTCATACTCTTTCCCAAGAGTCTCAGAGGAGACGCCCTCACATGGTTCTCATCTCTACCACGAGGTTCCATTATCTCCTTTCCAGACTTGGCAGAGAAATTTGTAGCTCAGTATGCCTACAACATGGCTAATGACATTTCCATGATGGACCTATGTAACACAAAACAAAGGCCCAAAGAGACTTTCGCCAACTTCTTACAAAGATGGAGACATCTTATCAAGAAATTCTAGTGGGATATGCCAGAACAACATCAAATTGAATTATTTCAAAAGAACTTGGTACCTGAACTTTCAAGACCTTTCGCGTCTCAATGTATCAAATCCTTCCAAAAATTGATCGATAAGGGCCTCACCCTCGAACGTGTCTTGTTGGAGGAAGGAACCTTGAAACATTACCAAAAATAGACACAAAGTTCTTCCTCTTATCATAACAACAAGCCAAAATCCTAGTCTAAAAACAAAAAAGTAGTCAACGATGGTGTAAATGATGCAAAGTGGGTCCAAACTATGGCTACTCCCCCAAAATCCACCACCAATAATCATCAATTCAACAACGAAAATAATCAAAATCAATCCCAAAAACCTCACAACAATGTCTCAGTCTAGGGATGACCACCCTGATCAAATAATAGGACTCTAAGAGATTTCACTCCTCTTGCTGAGCCTATTGAAATGGTGTTTCAAAAACTAGTCCAAGCAAGTGCAGTGGTTTTTCTGATCACTCACCCGTTTGACCCCAATCAACCCAAACCTAGATGGTATAGTGAGAATGAGTATTGCGAGTATCATCGTATCAAGGGACATGATACACGAAAGTGCATGAAGCTCAAAATCTACATACAAGATCTCATTGATAGGGGTGAGATTGAAGTAGCAAAGCAAAACCTGGTAATAACAATGACAAAATTAAAATGTACTAGGAACCCTTCCCGAAGCATGATAAAGGAAAAGGCTCATCATCTAGCATAGTGAGTTATTACTACACCAATCACATAACCAGCTTTGACTCTTTAGTAGGTCGCATCGAGCCTATAGACAACCATGTTAATGTCATAACTATTCAAGGAGTTAACCCTCCCCCTCCCCAAAGAAGACCAAGTCCGACTAGGATAGTCATTCAAAGCACCATGCCTTCCACCTCCCATCCCCAAAATGACTGTAATGTAACCATGTGTCGAGGTAAAGTCACTATCCAAGGAGTTCCTCCCCCACCAAATCCCCCACCCATGTCTTCCACCCGCCGATATGACCTCTTGGACCAACTTGGAAAAACCCCCATGCAAATCTCCATCCTAGAACTTCTCAATACTTTCCCTATACATAAGGAAATTTTGGAGCAAGCCCTCCTTGAGTCTCGCGTTCCTGATAACATCAATGCTACTCAATTCCAAGCTCTCATTGGACACCTTTCTGCCCAGCAACACCTTGTATTTACCTCCAAAGACGCTCCTGCAGATGAAGATCACAACAAACCTTTGCACATTGAAGCCCATATCCAAAAACACAAGGTCAAACATATTTTGATATATGGTGGATCCGGACTTAATTTGTGTACATACAAGTTAATAAAACAATTGAGACTTTCTGAGGACTTGGTAGACACATCAAGAAGGATCACCATAAAAGCATATCATGATGCAGAGAGAGTTTCGAAGGGCATGATCACCTTACCTCTTCAAGTGGGCCCTATTACAATTGAAAACCCTTGCTAAGTACTAGATCTTGATCTCCCCTATAACATTCTCCTCAGACGGCCATCGATTCACTCCTTGTAGGCTGTACCCTCCACCTATCACCAATGCATCAAATTCCCCTTTAATGGAAGAGAGATCACTATCAAAGGTGATCCCCAACCTTTTCAATATTGCAAACTCTTAGAGGGGAAGCATCCATATCATTGCCCACTAAATAGACCCTCGCCAACGCCTCCATCTAACACATCAAATTTTGCCTCCACTTCATCCCAATTAGATACTCAAATCAAAATCTTGGACAATGGCTGTGGAGAGTACAAATTGGAGGATGCCTTATTAATAGGCAACCTCCCCCTCTCTCCTAAGTCATTTGGGAAACTGAAAGAGGTCAAAAAAGACCCGAAACCAGTCATGCAATGCCAAAACACTACCTTCCAACAATGGGGCCAACTTGATGAGGAAAGCCTCGAAGCAGATGTCTCTTCATGGTTGTACTGGGAAGAAGATGAAGATCCAGTAAAAATATCCAAAAAGATGTACCCAAAAGCATCAGCCATAGTTGAAACAATGGGTTGCAAAGGACACGGCCTGGGACTAGAGGAGAAAGGAAGAAAAGCACCCATAAATTCTATCTCCTAAAAATACAATAGAGGCTTGGGGTACACCCCAGTGCCTAAGATTACTATCGCTGGTGCCCCTTCTAGTCCTTCTTTGGATATCGAAAGCACTAACGAAGAGGAGTTCCACGAAATGCCTTATGAATATGAAAAACAGTATCTTCTTTGACACTCATGTCAATACCATTACCCCCATACCCCCTTCCACTTCACATGAGCTACATCTCATCCATCCTGAACTCATAGACTGGGGCCAACGAGACAAACCCACTTTAGACATCTGCGTTGATGATAATGCTCTCATTACACTCTTGACGGTGCAGAATATGGAAGATTGTAACAGAATAGAGGGTATTCAACATCATGAAAAGGGATACTTTGGTAGTCAGGTCAATACCCTTAGCCGCAAAAAAGATAATCAAATCAAAAAACATGATTCCCTAGGTGAAAACCTCTCTGAGGCACCTTTGGATGAGCAAAAAATAAAAAAAGGGCATATCTGAAAGTGAAAACCTAGAAAAGGCACTTGACGATAAGGGACTTGACCTCTCTACCATTGGTTACCTTCCACAGGACAGATCGAATTTGCTGATAGAAGAAACAAATAGCATCAACATGGGCACCAAAGCCATCCCACAAAATATGCTCATTGCCAAGTCCCTCACGGAAAAAGAGAAACAAGATTTCATCAACTTTCTTACAGAAGTAAAAATCAATTTTGCATGGTCCTATGCCGATATGCTAGGGTTGGATCCTACCTTGGTGGTTCACAATCTTGCTGTCCGCCCAGATGCAAAACCTGTAAAACAAAAATTGTGCAAAATGCACCCACATATTGCTCTCCTATTCAAGGCAGAACTCCGAAAGATGTTAGATGCAGAATTCATCAAACCAATAGATTACGTTGAATGGGTCTCTAACATTGTACCTGTCGGCAAACCTGCCGGGGGTATCCGCATCTGCATAGATTTCCGAGATCTAAATAGAGCATGTCCTAAAGATGATTTCTCACTCCCCAATATAGATATTATTGTGGATCTTACAGTAGGACATGAGATGCTATCGCTTATGGATGGATTTTCCAGATACAACCAAATCAGGATTGCAGATGAGGATTAGCATAAAACTGCATTCACAACACCATGGGGTACTTTCTGCTACCGAGTTATGCCTTTTGGCCTTAAAAATGCTGGAGCTACATATCAACATGCCATGACAATAATTTTTCATGACCTCTTGCACAAAATTATGGAGGACTATGTGGATAATTTGCTAAGAAAATCTAAGACAAGGCAAGAACACATCTCTATCCTAAAGAAAATCTTTGAAAGACTAGAAAAATACAAACTACGCCTGAATCCCAAAAAGTGTGTGTTTAGAGTCACATCGGGAAAACTATTAGGATTCATTGTTTCCCTCAGAGGCATCAAGGTAGATCCTAAAAAGGTAAAAGCTATCATGGAAATGCCTCCACCAAAAACTCTCAGACAACTATGCAGCCTTCAGGGGAAACTCCAATCTATTAGACGTTTTATTTCACAACTTGCAGATAAGTGTCATCCATTTGCACACCTCTTGCACAAGGACACAAAATTCAAATGGGACTGCTTATGTCAAAAGGCCTTTGAGAAACTAGAAGAATATCTAGCATCACCTCCAGTGTTGATGCCTCCTACTCCTAGAAAACCCCTTATTTTATATATATGTGCTACCGCAGTGGCATTATGGGCATTACTGGCATAGACAAATGATCAAGGGAAGGAACATGCCATTTACTACATCAGTTGGACACTAGTAGGGTATGAACTCAACTATACCCCCATTGAAAGAGCATGCTTGGCATTAGTGTTTAGCACATAGAAGCTTTGACACTATATGCTAAACAACAAAACAAAACTAATTGCTAAGATTGATCCACTTAAATATCTCTTGTCAAAAGATTCTCTCACTGGCAGAACCACTAAATGGGTCATGCTCTTAAGCGAGTTTGACATTGAATATGTGGACACAAAGGAAATCAAGGGACAAGTCATTGTAGATTAGTTGGCTGAAGCTCCACTTCCAGATGACCATCCTCTTCTCATAGAATTACCAGATGAGTTCATTATTATTGTTACCACTGATAACTTAATGATGAACTAATAGTACCAAACCGGTACTGAGAGGGGGGGGGGTCAATAAGTATAGGCAAAAACACAACCTTAAACTGGTTTGTCAACTAACACTTATGCACTGACAAATAAATAGTAGCACCGATCCTTCAACAGAGTTCAACTGGGAAAACCCAGTATAACTGAGACAAGCAAAGACCGGTTGACACTTATCTTCTCATATAATCTAACTCTTCATTCCCATTTCACCCTAATGCATGAACAAGCAATCTACCATCAAATATGTACATATTACAGCAAGATCAACATGCATCACCACTTAATCAGAAAATAATCATAACATCACATGAAGAAAGCATCACACATGACACACACATTTTTCACGTGGAAACCCAAATGGGAAAAACCACAGTGGGGATGAATACCCACAAGTTGTTTTTGAACTCTTTAGAAGTCCACTCTGTTAGAAGCCTTGTTCGGTTAAAGATAGATACAATAGGTTCTGTTAGGAACTGATCCTGTTAGGGATCACCCAGTTAAGGGATGGCTACAATACCCAATTAAGGGTTAAACCTTGTTAAGGGTACCTTGTTAGAGGATTTCAAGAACTCGATAGCTAAAGGATATCAATGATTCAGTAGCTTTGACTTAACCTGTTAAAGGATTTTCAACAAGTCGGTTAAGGCTACTCTGTTAGGGGATTTCACAACTATTGAAGTGGTTAAAGATCAATAGGTATATCAATGACCTGATAATAGCACTCAATGCCAATGTAGATCCGCTTAAGCTCCTCTTCACCTTCTACACTTACACTCTGCAGATATGACTTCTCTCCTCTGGTTTGGTAAGAATCACATATCTCTTCTCTTAGATACACACACACAACTTTTGCCAACAACTTCTGAAAGAATCACAACATCGACCTTATAGGACAATAGATAGGTCAGTAGCATAAACCCTAAACCCTAGACCTGTTAGGTTAAGGAATTCAAACGGTTCAATCCTGACCATTGATCATACTATATTGAATGCAACAGTCCTGATCCAATATCAAGACATTCTCCATCATTCATTTTCTACCGATTTCATGGCGGCTAATAACCCATCACACGTTATCACCGTTTATAGACTTTGCACATTCCGGAGCTAGATAGGAACACTCTTCTTTATGCAAGATCCTTCACACGCACAAGGCTTACGCGGCAACACTATTTGTTCTTCATTATCATGCTAACTTCATCACATAAAGATCACCGATTGAGTCACACAGGCTTGAGGTGCTCCAACTGGAAATCCTGAAGTGGAAACTACCTACCAACCGGTAGTCATACAATGCTTCCATGTGTCGGTTCCCATGACTACATGCCAATTCACCTTGACATGCCGGTTCACCTTGAACAAATATACCGCTTTCTTACATATGTCGGTTCACCTTTGGCATATATACCGGTTCTCACATATGCCAGTTCTCTCTTCATATCACATATTGACATCAATGACAACATACAATATCATTATGTCCTCATACCGGTTCACATAATGCCAACAATCTCCCCCTTTGGCATTGATGGAAATATACAAAGATATCTCTCCACTTCACATCTTCTCCCCCAAGTTCTACAGATATCTTCTCTACTTCACATCTTCTCCCCCTTTGACAACAATGCCAAAGTGGAGGCATAAACATCCCTATTCCATTATGTTGCTCCCCCTGAGGAGTAGCATCCTTCAACACATCAATCAACAAAAAAAATTTGACTATGCAATACCTGACTGATGTGGAACAAATACTTTTAATTTGTCCCCTGAAGGGGCAATACCCCTAGTTAACCTCTTAAATACACAAATGTAGTCTTTGGGAGAGGCTTGGTGAATATGTCTGCTAACTGCTCCTTACTAGAAACATGTTCTAGTGCAATCTCTTTATTCTGAACCTTTTCCCTCAAGAAATGATACTTAAGCTCAAAATTCTTGGTTCTAGAATGTAAAACCAGATTCTTTGAAATATTGATAGCACTTGTGTTATCACAGAATATACTTACCGGTTTAGATACAGGGATTTTGAAGCCATCTAATACATGCTTCATGCAAATTGTTTGAGTACAGTTCATGAAAGCTGCAACATACTCCACTTCCGCTGTAGACTGAGAGATACAACTCTGCTTCTTACTCATCCATGAGACCAGTCTACCACCGAGAAAGAATGCACCACCGGTTGTGCTTTTCCGGTCATCCACATTACCTGCCCAATCAGCATCTGTGAATACTTTCAGGTTGAAATCATTGATGTATGGATACCATAATCCATAGTCAACTATTCCCTTTAGATACCTAAGAATCCGCTTGACTACAACCAAGTGGGATTCTCTTGGACTTTTCTGGAACCTTGCAGTAATGCCAACTGCATGTGCAATATCTGGTCTGCTATGCACTACATAATGTAACTTACCAATCATTGATCAGTATTCCTTCTCATCAACCAATGCGGAATCATCCTCTTTTGATAATTTGCAACCAGTCACCATCGGTGTACCAACCGGTTTGCTATCTTCCATGCCAAAGGTCTTCAACACCTCTTTGACATATTTGGACTAAGTGATAAAGATTCCATCTTTCATCTGCTGGATCTGCAGTCCAATGAAGAACTTAATCTCCCCTATGAGAGATATCTCAAACTCTTCCTTCATCTCATCAACAAACTCATGACTCATCTTGTCATCTCCACCAAAGATAATGTCATCAACAAAAACCTCACAGATCAGGATCTGATCTCCTTCAGATTTCAAGTAGATATTGCTATCTTCACTTGTTCTCTCAAATCCAATCTTCACAAGATGGGAATGTAGACATTCATACCATGCTCTAGGTGCCTGCTTTAGACCATATAAGGCTTTATGTAGCCTTCACACCATATCATTGTCTTTAGATAGGGAAAACCCATCTGGTTGCTCTATATACACCTCCTCTTCAAGTACACCATTTAGAAATGCAGATTTTACACCCATTTGATATACCTTGAATCCTTTAAAAGTTGCATATGCAAGAAGCATACAAACTCCTTCCAATATGGCTACAGGAGCAAAGGTTTCTCTATAGTCTTCTCCTTCTTCTTGAGCATATCCTTTGCACACTAATCTGGCTTTGTTCCTAATCATTGTCCCATCCTCATTTAGCTTGTTTCTGAACACCCATTTGGTGCCAATGACATTTTTATGCTCCGGTCTGGGTACCAAGGACAATGTACCATTTTTCTCTATTTGGTCAAGTTCCTCTTCCACTGCCTTGATCTAGTTTTCATCTTTATGAGCCTCTTTGAATGACTTAGGCTCAAATTCAGAGATCAAACATTAGTTTTCTCTAATCTTTCCTCTTCTAAGGATTCCTACATCCTTATCTCCTATGATCTGCTTAGGATCATGATTCAACTTGACATACCGAGGAACAGTCTTGATTGGTTCTTTTTTCTTTTCCTCCTCATCCTAATCTTCATTAGTATCAGTATTCACCGGTTTAGGAGCACTATTACTAGTACTTGGTTGACTGACAACCAGTTCCCAAAAGGTTGCAACCAGTTCATTTACAGCTTGCTCACTATCGGTTTCCTTCGATTTCTCTAAGGTTTAATCAACTCTCACATTGATACTTTCCATAATTCTCTGAGTCCTATTGTTGAAACACTTGAGAGCTTTACTCTTGGTGGAATATCTTAGGAATATTCCCTCATCACATTTAGTTTCAAACTTGCCCTGATGTTCACTCCTCTTGATGTAACATTTTCTACCAAATACCCTAAAGTAGCTAACCACATGTGTCTTAACAGTCCAATACTTATAAGGAGTTTTATCCTTACCTTTCTTGATGAGTACCCAGTTCATTGTGTAGACTGCAGTGCTTACCACTTCTCTCCAAAAGGTGTGAGCTACCTTTCCTTGAATCAACATGATTCTAGCTACTTCAACCACAGTCCGGTTATTCCTCTCTGCTAGGCCATTTTGTTGTGGAGTCCGGGGGGCAGACAGTTGCCTCTTGATGCCAAATTCTTCACAATACTTGTTGAATTCACTGGAAGTGAATTCCCCTCCTTGATTAGTTCTGAGGCACTTGATCCTTTTACCGCTTTCCTTCTCCACTAATGCTCTGAAAGATTTGAACTTCACAAAGGCTTCAGACTTGTCTTTCAAGAATGTGCCCCACATCATTCTTGAGAGAATCATGAAGTACCTATCACCCTGCACACTTATAGTTTTCATAGGACCACACAAATCAGTATGCACAAGATCAAGCAAGTTGTCAGTAGTGAAATATTTACCTTTAAAGGTTGAGGAAGACATTTTCCCCAATTGACACTCTCTACACAAGGTATTATCTAGTTTGCTTAGCATCGACAACCCTCTAACTGCCTTGATCTTACTAGCCTTCACAATGTTATCAAAGTTTACATGGTAGAGTCTCCTATGCCATATCCAGCTATCATCAAATTTAGCCATAAGACATGCACTTATATTTACATTCAGCTGAAATAGGTTACCTTTAGTCTGCATACCAGTAGCCATAATTTTGCCATTCTTTCCTTTGATTCTGCATACTCTATTCTTGAATTCCAGAGTGAGACCACTATCATTCAACTGGGCAACACTCAGAAGGTTGTGTCTGAGACCATCAACCCAATATACATTGTTAGCACTACTCTTTCCATTTAGAGAGATGGACCCTCTGCCTTTGACCATGCATGGTGCATCATTTCCAAAGCGAACCACACCACCATCATACTCTTCCAAGGATAGAAACTTGCTCCGGTCACCAGTCATATTGTGAGAACAAACACTGTCAATGATCCACTCATTGGAATTATCAAAGTGGGAGACAAGAGCCTTCTTGTTTGACACATCTTCCTTTACAACAACAAACACAATGTCTTCATTCTCTTCATCTTCTGATTCCTCATCTGTGACACCTTCATCAACTGCAACAAAACAGTTTCTCTGGTTTCCTCCTTTGAATTTCTTGAATCTTTCTGGTTTATCCTTGTTGTCACTATTAGGACAGTTCATAGCAATATGTCCTATCTAGTTACAAGAAAAAAATTTCAAAGGGAGCTTACCTTTGTATTTACCGGTTCCTTTTGGAAATTTCCTTGCAAGAAGAGCTTCAAATTCCATCAGAAACTCCTCATCATCCATTACTCTACTTTGTCTTGGTTCACCACCAGTGCTTGCTTCTTTTCCTTTTCTGGATGGTACAACAGAAGCTCTAAAAGCTGATTTAGTCTTTTGAACACTGCCATCAAAACTATTTATCTCATATGCTGTCAACTTTGCAATGATGGAATGCAGGGATACCTTATTCTTGTCTATTGATCTCAACTCCTGAATAGCAGCAACTCTTATTGCATAGACTGGAAATAGGGATCTCAGGACTTTGCTTACCAAAGTGGAATCTTCCATTTTAGCACCTGCACTCTTGATATCTCCAACAACAGTTTTGATTCTAATACCATACTGTTGAATGGTTTCACCTTCAACCATTCACATGTCTTCAAACTTTCCTCTAAGGATTTCTTCCTTAGCTTTTTTTACATCCTCATCACCTCCATAGATATTTTCAAGAGCATCCCATACTTATTTGGGATTTACCTTAGCTTGGACATCAATGAACTCAATATTAGATAAACTACTGATTAGGGCTTCCATGACTTGCCCATTCTCCTATATCTCTCTCTTTTGATCATCGGTGAGAGTACTGGTAGGGGAAACATAGGGATTCTCAACATAGCTCTAGTGTTGAGCACCCATGCTTTTGACGTATATCTTCATTCTGTCTTTCCATATATTGAAATTTTTTTTGTTAAACTTTGGACCTTCCCTCTTCATAATTAAAATAGGATCTTTCCCTCAAGTGGTTAAGCTTGCAATACAAAGGACCTGGAGGGCACTCTAATACCAATTGATAACTTAATGATGAACTAATAGTACCAAACTGGTACTAAGAGGGGGAGGGGGTGAATCAGTATAGGCAAAAATACAACCTTAAACTGGTTTGTCAACTAACACTTATGTAGTGATAGATAAATAGTAGCACTGATCCTTCAACAGAGTTCAATCGGGAAAACCCAGTATAACTGAGACAAGCAAAGACCGGTTGACACTTATCTTCTCATATAATCTAACTCTTCATTCATGTTTCACCCTAATGCATGAACATGCAATCTACCATCAAAGATGTACATATTACAACAAGATCAACATGCATCACCACTTAATCAGAAAACAATCATAACATCACATGAAGAAAGCATCACACATGACACACACATTTTTCATGTGGAAACCCAACTGGGAAAAACCACGATGGGGATGAATACCCACAAGCTGTTTTTGAACTCTTTAGAAGTCCGCTCTATTAGAAGCCTTATCCAGTTAAAGACAGATACAATAGGTTCTGTTAGGAACCGATCCTGTTAGGGATCACCCGGTTAAGGGATGGCTACAATACCCGGTTAAGGGTTAAACCCTATTAAGGGTACCTTGTTAGAGGATTTCAAGAACTCAATAGCTAAAGGATATCAATGACTCAGTAGCTTTGAGTTACCCTGTTAAAGGATTTTCAATAAGCTGGTTAAGGCTACCCTATTAGGGGATTTCACAATTGTTGAAGTGGTGAAAGATCAACAGGTATATCAATGACCTGATAATAGCACTCAATGCCAATGCAGATCCACTTAAGCTCCTCTTCACCTTCTACACTTACACTCTACAGATATGACTTCTCTCCTCCGGTCTAGCAAGAATCATGTATCTCTTCTCTTAGATACACACACACAACTTTTGCCAACAACTTTTGAAAGAATCACAACATCGACCTTATAGGACAACAAACAGGTTGGTAGCATAAACCCTAAACCCTAGACCTATTAGGTTAAGGAGTTCAAATGGTTCAATCCTGACTATTGATCATACTGTATTGAATGCAACAATCTTGATCCAATCTCAAGACATTCTCTATCATTCATTTTCCACTGATTTCATGGCAGCTGATAACCCATCACACGTTATCACCGTTTAGAGACTTTGGATATTCCCGAGGTAGATAGGAACACTCTTCTTTATGCAAGATCCTTCACATGCACAAGGCTTACATGGCAACACTATATGTTCTTCATTATCATGCTAACTTCATCACATAAAGATCACCGATTGAGTCACACAGGCTTGAGGTACTCCAACCAGAAATCCTGAAGTGGAAACTACCTACCAACCTATAGTCATACAATGCTTCCATGTGCCGGTTCCCATGACTACATGCTGGTTCACCTTGACATGCCAATTCACCTTGAATAAATATACCGCTTTCTCACATATGTCGGTTCACCTTTGGCATATATATTGGTTCTCTCTTCATATCACAGATTGACATCAATGACAACATACAATATCATTATGTCCTCATACCGGTTCACATAATGCCAACAACCACATCCTCCACATGGCGATTGTACTTTGATGGCTCTTGCACCCAAAATGGATCGTGGGTAGGAATATTATTGATCACACCTCAAGGAGCTGGCATCCCAAAATCATACAAGATAGCCTTTGCATGTACCAATAACATCACAGAATACGAGGCACTCATCACAGGTTTGCGCTTGGCTATCCACTGGAAAATAAAGGAATTACAAGTCTATGGTGATTCCCAACTCGTCATAAAACAAGTCAATGATGAGTACCAGACAAAAGATGATAAACTCCTTCCCTACCATACCATGGTTGAAGATCTTAAGCAACACTTCATGACAATCAAGTTTGATCAAATCCCATGAACAAACAATAGGGCTATAGATGCAATGGCCACCATTGGCTCCCTCTTTCAAATGCCAACACACAGTCAGAAGTGTGAGTTCTTGGTTGAGAAACTATTTATACCGGTATACAATCTGCCAGAGTCTGAAATGGTGTGTGTTATTGTTGGTCCCGAGGCCCCTTGGTACCAAGAAACCTTCGCTTTCCTCAAAGACAACACCATTCCCCCACATCTCACCAAAACCTAAGAAAAAACATTCATTCGCCGATGTGCTCGTTACACCATCCTTGGAGACACCCTATTCAGAAGGTATTTTGATGGTTCCCTCCTAAGGTGTTTAGATAAACAAGAAGCGGAATGGGCATTACGCGAAGTACATGAGGGCATCTGTGGGGCACACTCAAGTGGGCTCACCTTGGCTAAAAATTTTTTGAGAACAGGATACTATTGGCCTATAGTGGAAGTAGATGCATATAACTATGTGAAGATGAAGAAATGCATCCCTTGCCAGCAACATGGCGACAAGATTCATGAACCATCACAAGAATTTCAGCCATTGATTACACCATGGCCCTTCTCACAGTGGGGGCTCGATCTCATTGGGAAAATTCACTCTTCATCCTCCAATAGACATAAATTCATTATCACCATCACCGAGTATTTCACCAAGTGGGTAGAGGCTATCCCTCTTACTTTTACCACTCGCAAGAAAATATCCAAATTCATCCTGAACTACCTAATCTCTTGATATGGCATCCCAAAAGTTATCATTATAGATAATGGTAGACAATTTAAAATCCAGGATGTCAAAGAACTCTGCCAAAAATTTAACATCCAACATCATTTTTCCAACCCATATTACCCCCAAGGCAATGGCCAAGCTGAGGCTTCTAATAAAACCCTAATCAAAATCCTCAAAATGATAGTCAATGAAGTTGGCTGTGATTGGCACCTCCAACTCCATTCCGCTTTGTGGGCCTACCACACCTCCATCCGCACCCCCACAGGTGCCACCCCTTATTCCTTGGTCTTTGGCTCCAAAGCCATCCTTCCCCTTGAGATCGAGATCCCCTCTCTAAGGGTATCGCTGCAAAATATCTTACCAGATGAGGAATACAAAATTGCCCCCTTACAAGAGCTAGAATTGTTAGATGAAAGGTGCCTCAAGGCCTTGAATCATCTCCGGGTATATCAAAACCATCTGCGCATGAGTTATCACAAAAAATTCAGAACCCGGGAATTCCAAATTGGTAATCTTGTCCTCATGGGGAATCAGAAAAATCTACAAGAAAGAGAAAAGAAAGGCAAGTTCGAGCCTAATTGGCTTGGACCATATGTAATCATAGCAAAATATGGATCAGGAGCTTATCAATTGGCTACTCCTGAATGCGATCCTTTGGATGATCCAATGAATATCATGCACCTCAAAAGATTTTATGCCTAGTCCTCAGAAAGTCTTAAATTGTCAAAAAATCAAAAAAATCAAGAAAAATACCAAAAAAAAAATGAGAAAAAGATCCTGAAAAAAAATTGTCACTTTGGTGAAAACCTAGCAAACAGGCACCTTGTGGCACAAAAAATTAAAAAAGAAAGAAAAAGAAAGAAAAAAAAATTCGTCCATTAGTGAAAACCACTTTGTGGTGCTATGGACAAGTACCTTGGTGAAAACCTCCATGCAGGTGCCAAGGTAAATAACCAGATCCATTGTCTATCAGGTTGATACTACAAGCACCCTCCATCTAGTCCACCCATTCGCAACATTCCTTCCATTCTGCCTCCCAATAAAATCCATGTATGATGATGAGTCTTTGCCTGAGTCATGAATAAGGAATGTCCCATCAAACTAGGCTTCTGTGCCTCTGTGTGAGCTTCAAGAAGTCTTGAGAACAGTCCTAAGTCCGCAAGGAAATCTTTAAAACCATAGGATCACTTGCCTAATCCAAAAGTCCACTTTGCCCTAGGGATGAATCCTTCCCTCACTTGGAAGCCTAATCATCTGTCCTAATCCTACTCTTGGAAAGAGGTATCAAGCTGGTCATGAATTAGTGACTTATTTGACTTATTGGATTTTTCATTTAGACTTGCATCTTTTGCCCTGCGACTACAACTATCTATGACTACTTGGATTTTCCATATCCAGTAATGTTACAATAGCTACATACGGGGGCATATTTTCATAGCATGGCATGTTTTGGATCTCTCTTGTATAAACCGGTGATCTGGTACTAGTGTTTATCAACACTTACCTTCTCGTGTACAAGAGGTATCGGTATGTTTGAGGGTTTCCTTGCATGTACCCACAACCTTGTATTAGTTTTTCTCAACACTTGCATAGTTGTGTGTAAGGAATTCCCGTTTGTCTGAGAGTCAGTCCATGCCTTGGGTTTCTCATGGCATCCTGATTTCTATAATCAGTGGTGCAAGTCACCCAAGGCAATATCAAACTAGGTTGGCTCTCCACATTTTTTGTGCATAAAATTTCACCATCATTCCATAAAATCCTAAACTCAATAATCCCATGGAGTCCTCAATTTCCTCCATTTCCTATTTATTCCATATTCTTCTATTTTTTCTATCTAAGATCATTGTGTTATTATTGGCCTATTCCTTCTTTATTATTTATCCACATCATATAGATTGCATTACTTATTTCATTTAGATATTCATTTTCCACAAAAAATTTTATAGTTACACTTAGGTTGCATCACATAAATAAAAGATACTTGTTCATCCATGTAACATTACATTTAGATTGCATCATAAAATCCATCACACATTTGCATATACGCACATCAAAAAGCATAAGTCACTCATCCTGCATCCAAAAATGCATCAGCAATATATGATAAACATACATGTATAAGCATCCACTTTGCATCACAAATGGGTCAGAACAACATATCCATAATTGCATCCATATATTGCATCACAAGAAAAACAAAGAGTCCATCATAATAAAAAAGTACACATCATGTATCATCATCAAATCATGTATACATATAAAGAGGTAAATGTGTCTGTCATAATACAATGATCGCCCCGAAGGGTCAAAATATGATACACAAGCAAAACAAGGAGCTAGCTCTCCCCTCCTGTCTCTCCACCCCACTCTGTTGTACCTCCCCCACTCGATCCTCCTGCCTCCCCCCTGCTGGTGGCCAAAAACCCATTGATCCCCCTATCTGTTGACTCTAAGTCGACCGGTGACTATGGGTCCTCTGAGACCACACATTCTCAGTGTATGAGGCTGCTCGCTATGCTATAGGCACTGCTCTGTGATATAGACCCCTATAATACTATACCTCTCAAGCTGCCCTCTCCACCCTCTCTCATTGCTGCATACTATAATAAAATATTTGTGCCAATCCTGCAGGAACCAATGCCTAGCGGGCTGTATCCCTTTCCTGATGCAGTAGTGTCACATGTGCCTCTACCCTATACACTCTAGCATGTAACCCCTCTAACTTGGAATCCTGCCGATGAATGACATCTTGTAGTCCTGCTATGGTTGTCCCTATCCAAGCCTCCTCCAACATCCTCTCCGACTCCTCCCTCTCCTCCCTCTCCTCCCTCAAGGTATCCACCTTTGTCTTGGTAGTATGGAGACTCTCTATCAAATTAGCTATCTCTTGTGTCAACCACTCCACCTCTGCCCCCATCCTCTCCCTCTGAGCCCTCTCTACCTGTAGCTCATCCTCAGCTGAATGAAGCCTCACCTGATAACTATCCCACTCCTATTGTAAACGGTCAAAATCAGCCTATGTCAATCCTCCCCTCTCCTCCACCTATGCCTCAGGGATATCCATAGGAACAAACTCCCCTCCCTTGCCAACTGTGGCCTCCGCAGCCTCTCCCACTAGGGCATCATCTCCCTCCCACTCTCCCTCCTCTAGATCCCTCCTGCACACCACCTGGACTCTCCTTTGATGTCCACCTGCACCACGTCCTGCGCCAACCACAACTCTCTGTCCTGGGCCATCATCCTCTCCACCCACCACCTTATCAACCCCTGGCTATAGCTCCTAATCCTCCAACACCCCAGGAATGGTAAGCCACACTGGCAGGTGCCCCTCCCACCATCTCCTATATCCACTTGTCATGTCTGGATCCTCCCCTACCCCCATCCACTCATCCCACACCAAGTGTAAAGCTATCTGGAAGCTAGTCCGCCCCTCCAAGGGACTCGTTGTAGGGCCCCAATGCCTAACCTCTCAGGTAATCTGGGGATACACTAGAATATCCCCCACTATATCTTGTACTTGTCCAAGCTGTCAGGCCACCCTGAATGGAGCATAGTACTTCATGATATACACAATTCTCCCAAAAATCCACATCTCAACTCCTACCCAGTGTAGCTACCAGTCATCCTTCCATCGCTCACATCCCAAAAATGGTCTCCATGTGAACTACGCCAACTCATCCAAAATCCTCCTCCAAAACCAAACAGACGTTGTCTGTGTATAGTATAATAGTCCCCTATATCTATCCACAAATGACTGTCATGGTCATCTGTCCTGTACCCCCAATGGTCGAGTCACTGCAATGTGCTCCCACGCCCAGATGTGTAAAAGTGTGACCCCTGTAGATAAACTAGCGTACTCTTTGTACACCACCAGATGCATATCAGGATATAGTTGGGCCAGCATCGCTGCACCCCATGCATACTACTGACCATCATGCAACATGAACTATAAACAATCTACTCCATCCAAGAGAAAATCCATGACCGCCGAAATCCGGAATGATCTACCCACTCAGGAATCCACAAATCACCAAAACCAATCGAGGAATCTACTGAACACCTATCGCCTAACCCAAGTGCATCATGCTCCTATCTAACATAGGTGGCGTCTCATACTCGCACACCTCCCGTAGATAAAAGTTGGTCACATCTAACTGATACTCAGGGATAATGCCATGAACGAGGATCTTCAAGATCCTCCAAACATCTAACAGAGTCACTATGGTGTCTCCAGTCGGCAAATGAAAGGTGTTATACTAACTATCCCACCTCTCCACTAGTGTTGTCATCATGGTAGTATGCTCTTGTATCCTTGACCACCTGCCTCCATAATGAAATCCCAATGTAGCTAGCACCTCCAGCTCATCACGACCTAGCTCATGATATAGACTCATCATAGTAGGCCAATGCTCTCTCGAAGCCAGTGGTCCCCTCTCCACCTGCATCCATTAGACCAAATCATTACTTTCATGTCCAAAAATTCTCTCCTGACCTCCTGAATCAAAATTCCAAAATTCCAAGCCAAAATTGCATTTCCTCCCTTCCAAGGCACACGTGCTGATTTACCTAGCACTCATGCCAAAACCGTGATGCTCGTGCCAACAGAGCTTCCATCCTTGCTCTCCCCCCCCTCCCCAGCCCATCAACGCGATGGCCCATGTAATCCCTTGGGCACTCGTGCTGAAATGCGAGCGCTCGCATCAAAGCACGAATGCTCACGCTAATGCGCAAGCACCCGCGCTGAACCCCCCTTATTCCCCTAAATTCCCTATTTTACCCGACCCTTTCGCGAGTGCCTGCACTAGTCTCCAACGCTCATGCTAATCTAGGGGAACGTGCACTAAAATATCGATCAACATGTGCACCTCGCCTAACCTAGACCCCCATTTCTAGCCCTAATTTTAACCCAAAATTAAAAATTCCAAAAGAGGGATTGTCCTACTCACCGGTGGTCCATAGCTAGTCGATCGGTCGAATCATCAGATCCTCTCGGTGCGATGATCACGAACTAGAATGCGGTCCATCTCTCCTTCTCTTCTTCTTCTCTCTAAGTGGCTCTAAGGCTTGTGTGTAACAATGACTCCTCATTAGGCCCGTTGTGGCTTATATGGGCCCCCGTGAGGCCCATTTCCTTCGTGGTCTCATATCTTCATTTCTTCCTCAATTATCCCTTCCACCCAAATTCTTCTTCCTTTACTTTCAAGAATTTTTCATCTTTTTTCCGAAAAAAATCTCGAGGGGGCATACACCTCCCACACTTTACGTTGGGGCATCTTATTCTTCTTCTTCTATCTTCTACCCATCGCCAAATTTGTCACCGCGTAAAAGAGGGGCAAAATGTAGACACTTAAAAATAATTATTTTAATTATTTTTAATTTCTCACATAATTCATTTATTAATTAATTATACAAATCCTAATTCTCCTCAATATTAATTAATTATAATTAATATTGTCACTATAGTATGTGATTGATTTATTTAATAAATCAACCCCTCTTTTTATTATTCTAAAAATTAAATCTTCTCAAATCCTCCCCTTAGCTAATTAATTTCAATTAATTAGTTAAGCTACAGGATTCCTATAAATCATCTTCCTAATCTATCATTAACAATAAATTCTTCTAGAAACTCCCTAAACTCACTTAACCTTATTCTTCTAATTTTTAATTCCCTCCACTCATTCTCTCTCCTAGTCAAATCCTCCTACAAATCCTATCCCACCTAACCTTTCCTCTAATCCCCATCCTAATGAGTTAGGAGATGCCTAGAGGAATGTGAAAATCTCACATTCACCTAGGAAAAGAGCATTTAAGGATAGTGGTTGGATGGAAGGGACAAGGAGTTGACTTTGTGGCTAATCATGATGATTAGCCACAAAGTCAACTCCTTGTCCCTTCCATCCAACCACTATCCTTAAATGCTCTTTTCCTAGGTGAATGTGAGATTTTCACACTCCTCTAGGCATCTCCTATCCCAAGAAATTTTTAATTCCTTCTTATTCCTCCAATCCTCATGATCATCCCTTTTTGAAGAATTTTAAATTCCTTCTCCCCATTCTTCAAGGAATGTCCCATCCCTTACTCTTCTCAAGGCACATTAGGAAGGCTTCTCAATGCACCTTGAGGAGTGTGGAGACAAGAAATGCCTTTAAGGCATATCTCTTGGTCTCCACACCCTCTCTTGGGCCTTGTGTGAGCTCACAAGAAATCCTATCCCTTCATCTTGGATCCATCCTAGCCATCCATTCTTCCTCTCCTCTTCCTATAAATTGAGGACTCCATACCTTCATTGATCATCTCCAAGTTTAGTAATCTTATGCTGCTAGTTTGAGCCTAGAAAAGCCATCATAGCATCCTTACCATGCCAAAATCATCTCTCATCCACACTTAATCATCTCATCCATATCATTCCTCAAAATCCATCTTAATCCATTTGTGCACAATATTTGGAGAACCATCCACATCAAGCAACCAAAGGAGCACATCAAGTGGAGCATCATCAAGGGGTGCCTTCACTTCATCAAGCTCAATCTAAGGGAGAGGTAAAAGAATTGTGAGGTATATGCATATTATTCATGTTTTTATGTGTTTTTGAGTTATGTCTTTGATTTCATATGCTTCCATGTTTTATTTGCATGTTTACTAACTAATCCACCTCATTCTCCTTTTCACCATCTTCAACTATGATATGGAGGTACACAAGCTACCACCTATTGAAAAAAATCCAACTTGCTCTCCAGATGCACAATCATCTAGACAACCCATATAACTCTTCACATAAGAAGGGTTAAACATCATGAGAACCAAAAGGTAATGCCAAAAAATGAGTAAGGAATGAGTGTAGCAGTTCATGACATGGGTGGCAGTCCACCTTAGATATTCATTGGTTCCACTGGGCTGGAGGTTAAACTTTTTTTAATTTAAAAATTCCCTCCTCCACCAATCACTGGCAGAATGGGAGTGAGGGAAGGGCTTAGTGAATTTCATTCCCATTAGGAATTGCATTATTAATCTCTCCTTCAATAAGGATTCTAATGCTAGAAGGCAAGGAGTTGTAGTTTCTCCAGCATCTCAGTCCATGAAGATTGAGATCGAGGGTCACCATGGCATCCACCACACAATTACCTTCTATGTAGATATGGTTCAAAAGGAAGGATTCAAAGGAAGATAAAAGTATTAAATTATCTCTGATGATACCATTGATTAACCAATTAATTCTATTCAACCCCTTAACAACATCAATCATCATCTTGGAGTCACCTTTAATGGAAATCACCTTAACACCAATAGAGAGTGCAATGCGAAGGCCCAATGTCAATGCCATAGCTTCATCTTAATTGCTAGAATAATAATTCAAGTTACCTGCATTAGTTGCAACCAACTCCCTAGTAGAAGTTCCTATAATTTCGCCTCCCAACAGGCAAACCATGCCTAGCAGCACCATCAAAATTAAGCTTGGTTTAACCCCAATCAGGAGACTTCCATTTGGAATTTAATCTTTTTATGTGCCTAGAATTATCAAAGGAAGAAAATGATGCTAGAAGGTTCCACCTACATGTGATTTCATAATCAGTAGTGGATAGTGAGTTGGAGGGAAATTTAACTGAAATAACAAGAAGATTCTCCGATGACAACTTGAGAAATCTCTGCAAGACCAACTTAATAGAGGTTTCAATTCCCTGAAAAATTATGTTATTTCTTTCTTTCTAGATACCCTAGATGAGGTGTGGTGGTATCTATTTCTAGATCTAACCGGTGAGGGGGTTGTGGGTTGAGCTTCCTCATTACTATAAAATTTGCACCAAGTTTTCATTCATTGACTGGTGAAAATCAAATTTTTGGCAAACCATCTCCCAAAGGGTTCTAGCAAAGTCATAGTGTAGAAAAAGATATGAGGAGTTTTAAACATACAAACTACAAAGGACACATCTATTATTAAATTGGAATCCTCTCTTGTGGAGGTTGGGATTCCAAATATGCTTCCTCTAGTCAAAGGGGTTGTCAATCCATATGAGACACTCATAGGCAAATTTAAATGAAAACAATCCACTTGGATTCCATTTCTAGATGAAAGAGAAAGATAGGATGTGTCCCTTGTTGTACCCTCATGAGGTCTATGTCATCTCATGTTACATTGGGGCATATCTTTTGCTCGGGGCTCTTTTAGCATTGTTGCCTACAGGGTCTTTGTAACTTTGTGTGGTGCTAGATTAGCTTGTGTGTTTGTTTATATGTTCCAGTCCATGCATTGGCTGTGAAATTCCACCCTAGTTCTTCATACCTTTGGTGACTCACAGACATTGCTAAATCAAAATAAGTGCTTTGTAAATGGCATCCTATTTTGTGGGTGCTTGAGATCAATAATCATTTCATCCATATCATCCATTGCATTTGCATTTTTTTCCCCTTCTTGTTCTTCTTCTTTGCTTCTATCCTATCCACTGGGGCAATGTTTCTTTCCAGATGCCACCCGGTTCCTTTTTCCTCGCGCACCATCTCGAGGGAGCATCCCTCACCATTCCTTTGTCGGGCATGGGGCATTTTTCGCTTCCTCACTCTCAAGTGTCTTATTGTTTTCACATCGACGCTATTCTAGTGCCACTGCGAAGAGGGGCAAAATGTAGACCCCTAGATTTGGCTAATTAATTTAATCAAATTTAAATCTTATTCTTTCAATTAATTAATCTAATTAATTAATTTTCTATCCCTTTCTTCCAATTAGATAATTCTTAATTAATGAATCTCCCAAATCCCTTTCTTCCAATTAATTAATTCGTAATTAATGAAATAATTATCATATCCTCCTAAGTAATTAATCTAATTAATTGATTATCCCATCGTCCTATTTAATTAATTGATTATCCTTGTTATTTCATCCCATTTGATTAATTATCTTTAATTAATTAAATATATATTTTCCCAAAACCCCCATAGATTAATTAATTCAATTAATTAATTAGACTAAAATCCTATGTGAGCACATGACGCCTAACCTTAACCCCCCATCTAACCTAACCCTTGTCCTAACCTTGGGGTTCGAACCAACCCTATCTATCTTAACCTTTCCTAACCTAGTCATCCTCCAAACCTCCCCACCAACCATATCCTATCTCTCCAAACCTCCATATGTGCACATCCTAACCTCTTTTCCCCCTTTTTGGGGAAACTATCCTATTTTTGGGTGGCTTTGCCTAAAAACATGTCATTCCTCTTCCCCCTTGTTGAGCCACTTGATAAACTTATAAGGCACTAAGAGGGGGGAGTTGTGAATTAGTGCAAGCAAAAACTTAATATATCTGATAACAACTTTCACCAACTTGAAAATTAATAAGCATGCAAGAAATATAACCACACGAAAACATCCAACAAAGCATGTAAACCATAACACAATTATTTTTCACGTGGAAACCCAAATGGGAAAAACCACGGTGGGAATTAGTACCCACAAAGATCAACTAACCACAGTATAGAGATCTGACCGGTTAAGGTCATACAACCACCCTGTTAGGGGCACACTTGGTTAAGAGTGTCTTAGAATGGTTAAGATCTATACAATAAGGCCTATTAGGACCTATCCCTATTAGGAGCTACCCACGTTACTAGGATTTACAAACACAAGCTAATGTGTCACCTTGTTAGAGGATTTCACCTTCAAACCTGCTAGGATCCTATCGCAACCTGTTAGGAGTGACCTTGTTAGAATATTTTCTTGTTGCAACTATTAGGAAGACAACAAGTTCAACTGATTTGAACTTAGCACCTATGTGCCTATTTAGATCCACTTTTTCTTTACTTCTAAAACTAACTAAACATCGAACCTTATATTCTTCTTACACCGCACGATCAAATTCTCACTCTTGATCCATGAAATCATTCAACTTAGATCTCGTTATAAAGAGCTTTGTTAAGTTGGCTAAGAACCTTGGAACAATTCCCTAGGTTCAATGAATCTAGTCGCCTTTGACATTTTCCTTCTCATTACACTTTTCTTATGTTGAAAAAACAATACATAACTCAAAAAAATAACAATAAGTCTACTGGTTACCGATCAACCAAACTCTATTATATCGGTTCTCTGTTCTTCCTAACTGTGGCTAGAAATTCCATCATAACTTTCTCAATACATTGAATCTCATGATGTAGTTTGGAACATAGGTGAATGTTCCTATCTCCAACACTCCTTTAAAACCACAATGTCTAACTCTTCTGCAATCCTCTATACCGATTGCTTGATCATCGCTATGTTTCTATTTACCGGTTGACAACAACTTAACAATTTTACTGTCTAACAAATTCCACTATTAGTTAGGCTATACTGATTGGTCTACATGATTTAGATGACTTAAAAAACATGGTCGCCATCAATGAAAACAAAAATAAAGTCATCAAATATCCTATTACAACAATATAATCATCATCAAGCCAACAATCTCCCCCTTTGGCATTGATGACAACACTTGCAAAATTTTTTTTTCTAAGTGTCACATTACAACAATCAAAACTTCCCCCTTAGCAATTACACTCTATTATAAAATTTTGATTGACTAATGCTACTCCCCCTTTGACAGTAATGACAAAGGTAAGCAATTACATTTGAAATAAATGAATACAGTACATCAAAATTTGCATTACCAAATGTATAGAGTTTAAAAGTTTTACAATTGCATTTTGAGAAAAATATCAACAAAATTAGTCTTCTTGACCTGTTTTGCCTCATATGCTTTAAGCTTATGTTGTACTACTATGATCGATCTACAAAAAATTGTTGCTGAATCATTTAAGGGAACAAATAAATCACTCAATTTCTTTAGCTCCTGTTGAGCTTCCTTTCTCTTCTTATCAATATCATCAAAGAACAATGGTAGGTTGGAAATAGTAGAAAGAATTTTACCTCCACTTTTCAATTCTTCTTTGATTTGATCCATATTCACAGTAAGACCTTATATGTCTTTGTCAATTGTCTTGATCAACATCTCAATTCTTTTGTTTTCATATTCATTCTCTATATTGTGTAGAGAAGCCTCTCCAATACTCTTCATTTTCTCTCCTGCAAATGTGACTACGTGGTCCAGTTTTTCAATGGGAGTTGTGAGACTATCAATGCCAGTCTTTGGTAACAAACTAGAAAATATATCAGCAACAGTTTGTATAGTTTTAACTTCTCTCCTCTGAGCTCTTATCATATTTTTTTTGGCCTTAGATTGCATTGTAGATGCAATCTCCATCAATTCAATTGGACTCATCATATCCATATTTATCAATCCTTGGATAGACATTATATCATCATCAATGACTTTCTTGTGGGGGGTCACTTTCTGCACTTGTTCTTCTTCTTCCTTGTTCTCTTCTTCCTTCTCCGATGACTTTGTTGTTTTCTCAACATCTATCTGTACGCTGTCTTGTGTATCTTTCTGCATTTCTTCATCTTTCTCTATTTTCTTAGTGGTTTGCACATCATCAATTTGTGCATTCACTTGTGTATCTGTTTCCTCTTCATTTTTATCGGTTGGAATAACTTCTGTTAACATTGGTTCTTCTACTATGATAGTAGGAAATGTTATAGTAACATCTACTATCTAATCAATTTCAAACACATCCGGTAGTTCACCTTCAGTGACCTGTGCTTTAGAGAGTTCTTATTCCTCAGAAGAATCAATCTTCTTTGGTTCCTCTTGTTCAAGGCCTAATAACTTCTTTGAAATATCCTCAGTCTTAGCTTGCACCGACTAGGACTCACTAGCGAGCAATCTAGTTAAGCTCTTCTTAGTCTGGAATAATGGTTTTGAATTTGAAAGTATGTCCTGCAATTCCTCACATATTTCTAGTTACAAATGCATAATTACATACTCAATTATTTCCTTATCTCACCTAATAGAAGTTTTCTATCTAGCTTCCAATTTTCTATACAAAGAATTAGGTATCTATCCTTGTAATTCAATCAATGCTTTGCCATAGTGATTCATAAACCAAACAACCAAATCTTCAATTTGTTTCTACTCTTCCTCATCAAAATGATTATAGTGCTTATGTACACCAACCAGTATACCATACTTCCTTAATTCTTCAACAAGTTCTCAAGTACACTAAGTTTAGTTACCTGTGGTTTCACTAGTTTGACAGTGAGTGAACCAACCACTTTAGACTTTTTACTGCTTGCCCTCAATTCTCTCTTATCGCCTTCTGATTCAGTTTCCTTTGCCTCTTCCTCTGCTACAACCTTATAAGTTCTTGGGCTTGTTCTTTCTTTGTTTTTCCTGTAGCTTTAGGTTTTGGAGGCATTTCTTCCTTTGATTTTCTCCTGATTTAAATCTTTGGAGGAGGAGGGGCTTATCCTTCTTGACATCAACACTTCTAGTTTGTCTACCAATTGGTGCACTAGAGGTTCCTGCCTTCCTTTCTTCAAATTTGGTTCTTGCTTCATCAATCATTTGCTTTGTGAAACCTTGTGCAACAATGAATTCTTCAACCTCTTTCGTGACTGTTGGTTTAAATAATTTTTCATCTTGGATATTATTACACCTTACTTAAGTTTACTTAGGATAATGCATTTCATAGTAGTCTGGGTGTGAGACACTTGGGTGTTTGTGCCACATTGGGATAGTGTGTGATCCACCTCAAGTGAAATATTTTATTGTTTCTCCTACCTACCCATACTTATCTCCTAGCTACCCTTGTTTCTTATTGAGCCACATGTCATGTTTGTGTGCTCACATATCCTTTTAGTCTTGCCTATATATATATACAAGCTCATATTCATTGTATGTAAGAACTATTGATCATTTATGTATTGATTATAATACAGTTTATTCTTGTCCTATATTTTGTCTATATTTGTACATTTCATTGAGCTCTTAATCTTGGAAAAATATCACATGGTATTAGAGCCATTAGAGTGTAATTGATTCATCTTTGAGAGGCATTTTTGCAACGTCAAGAGGTAGATCTAAGGAGAAGCATCTTTTGGAGGCATCCTAGAACAAATCCAACCTCGCCATTGCATCTAGGCGGCCATTTGCATGAATTTTGGCTATAAAGTCAGCCTATTTTGGTGAGAATTTTTTTCGCCAATTTTACTATATTTTTACGGATTTCTAAATTTGTTTTTAAAAATAAATTATTTTCCGTAGAAATATTTTGAATTTTTTTTTTTGAAAAAAAATAAAAATAAAATAAATATATATATATATATATATTGGGGGGTCCGCAGACCCTCTCGTGACCTGCCGTACTGTAGGTTTTGTGCAACCCCGTCTTCCGTGTCACTATCGTACTTGCAACTGTAGCTCCTCTGGCTACCCCTGCATTGTAGATCACAGTGATGACTGTGCTCTCTACTTCCACCGGCCGTATCATCTCTCGATGACCGTTCTCTCTGCTCCATCCATCGTCGGATGACCCCTATGACTCCTCCCAGTACCGACACTGTCGACCATCGTCACCAGCTCTCTACCCCATCAGCCTCGTAGCTCCGCCGGCCTTGGCCACCACTGCCGACCCCAGTCCGGTCGGGCCCTCCATAGCCGGCGAACCCGCCTGCTAGCCTCCTATTGCTACTTCGGTCTGGGCTCCACGTGGCTACCACACAAGCTTCTGAGTGCCACCTGGTACCCTGTTAACACTACAAACAATTTCACATCAATAAACAAATCTACCTTTGCCATGTCACACTTGCCACGTCAGCATCATCCATGTCATTCATCCATACTGTATGAACACCACGTAGGTAGGGAGGTGAAGCTTTTACGATAGCAAGATGACCATCAAATTTAACCCCACAATTTGTTGATGTCATCTTTTTTCAAAAATTTTAGCAAGCCCCTCTCATTGAGCTTTTTGATTTTGCAGTTCAACTTCAAATGGCCATATCTTGCTCATTTCTCCTTTTTTTGGTGCAATGTTTTTTGAAATGGGCTAGAATTTTGTGTACTTTCACGTGGTGGAATTATTTTCTGATTTTGATTGACAGATTTTTTAGAAACTTCAGTTTCTGGTGACTATACCTGTCAAATCCTCATTTCTGCAACTTCCGAGACTCCGTTCGGCCTCATACGAACTCCTTTTTAGGTGTCATATTTTTTGAAAGTGCATAATATTTTGTCTACTCTTATAATATGCTATCAGTTTGCAGCAATTTTGGGTATAAATTGCACTTTCATCGTATGGTCTTATTTGGCCAATTTGGCGCTTGCATTGCATAGATCTATCTTGTTGGTCTTTTGCATTGTATTTCTTAGCCTGTTGGGGCAGTTTTAAAACCAAATCATAAGTCCACCTTGGCATTGTTTGCAAGTGGCCTATTATACACACACTACATATAAAGTGCCAAAATCACCATTTTTGGGGGGTACTTTGATTGATTGAATTTGGTGGGGTGTCTCTTGTGCTTTTGGGCTCTTGTGTTCCTTCCTTTCTTGTTGCTATGGGTTCTTCTAAGTTTCCTCTCTTAACTCCTCATAATTATGCTACTTGGAAAATTTATGCATGGAGTAAACTTATGGACTAACTCATTACATTGATGGAACTATTGTTGCTCCCGCTGATCCTAATGTTGATCCATTTGGTCACTTGGATTGGCTCACTTAAAATATCATGGCAATTGGTACCTTAAGAAAGTATGTATCAAAGTATCTCATTTTTCATATTGAGAAGTATACTCTAATCAAGGATGCTTGGCAAAAGTTTCAAGACTTGTATGATCAAGTTGATGAGATTAGGGGATATCAGATTCATAGTGATCTCACCATGTTAGATCCCAAGAACTTTGATACTATACAAGATTATGTCACTAAGGTAAAAGAGTTGAGGGCACAACTCAAGGATTGTGGCATTGATAAGAAGGATAGTCAATTGATCTTCAATTTGATGGGCAAGCTTCCACAAGAATATGTAGCATTTGTTTCTAGTTTCCAAACCCATAGGATGACAATGGATTCAAGCTACACAATGCCTACATTTGATGCTTTCACTGAAATGTTGATGATGGACAAACTAAGTTGATAAGCATGGGTATTCTTAAGGCTTCTAAGTCTCAAGCATTAGTGGAAAATCAAGGGAACAAAGGAAATCAAGGATAGGACAACTCCAACAAGAAGAAATGGCAATCAAAGCCTAAGGACAAAGAACCACCTTCTCCACAACAAGAAGATTCATCCTCTTCCAAGAGGGACAATTCACCAAAGAGGGAGAGACCTACTTGTGCCTATTGTAAAAATTTTGGTTATGAGGAGCGTCATTGCCATTCTAAGAAGATTGATGAGCTCACACATCCTCAAAAAGAATAACATTGATTTGCCTAATGTCTACAAGAAGGATGATTCCTCAACTTCAACTTCCTCACATTCAAAAGGAAAAGGGCAAGCATTCATGGCTTCTACAAGTGGGAAGAATCACTCTTTTGGGACAGGAAAAGGAAAATGTATTTGTGCTACTACAAGTCATGATTTGGGGAGATGGCTTCTAGATTCAGGGGCTTCTCATCATATGGCATCTTCCTAGTCTATGTTATCTACATTTGAGCCTTACACCATGCCACAGATTTTGATGGGAAATCATACATACATGGATGTGATTGGGAAAACATCTATTACCATTGGGGATAATTCCTTCATTGATGTGTTGTGTGTACCCCATTTGACAAAAAATCTACTTTCCATCTATCAAATCACACATGGCGTAACTAAGAGAGTTATGAAGTTCACACCTGAGTCAATTTTCATTAGAAACTTGGAGACTAGAGCTATAATTGTGACTGGGGTGGTTGATCATGCATCTCGATTATACTCCTTTTCAGATTTTGTTGATGATGATGATTTCACATATGATGATTCTACACATGATGATCACACTACTTGTGATGTTTCAGATTTTGAGGAGAACTTTGGGTACTTGAACATGGGGATTCTCACTTGTGACCCTGTTCTTGAGCCTTGTGTTTCATCTCCTCATATTGATATCACATCAAATAGTGCACCAGATGATGTAGATAGTGCAATAGTTTTGCCTTCATGTGATTCAATGCAGTGCGTGATATATCTTGTCTTCCAGCTTCAGTTTCTTGGGATGAGTACTTGACATACATTGCAAGTTTGTTTGTGGAATCCTACATTGCAGATTTGGGAGACATCATTGATGATATTCATATTCTCTTTGATGAAGGTGATCCTTCTTTGATTGTTGCAAGGGAGCACTCTAATCCTCTTGTTTATTCTCTACATGATCATTCTTTCAAGGTTGACATGATTGTGGATACTTATGTACAACAGTTGGAGGAGGTCTCTTTATGTTTAGAGGAGACATGTGAGTCTTTGGGACTTGTTCTACTTTCTTCTCCACTAGATCTTGGAGTGCCTCTTTTAGTAGTGTGGAGCAGTTTACCACCTTTGGAAGGGGTATCTTTCAGCATCAACATGGGGGCACTTGAGCATTTTTAAGAGATTCCATTCATCATGAGTTTTTTTCATTAATCTTCCCTTCATGATTGGGGAGACTTCATGGATACACTGACCTTATATATCTGATACACAAAACCACATCGGCTACATATCGGCTCAAGAACATATAACATATTCACCAATCATGTATGAAAAGTCAGCTAAATCCAATCTCCAATGTATCACAAAATATCCCATTGCTTTGAAACACAAAATATCCAACTAAAATTAAATGCCAACCAAAATAAAGAACTCTACCAGATGCTCTATTCTAACTTCACCGGACTTGACCAAATCTACATCTGGATGAAGGAGCAATGTTTCTATTCTTCTTTGGTTTAGGAATAGAGGCTTCTGGATAAGTTGCCTTCAATACTAATTATTGGAATCAAGCAACACTAAGAGGGGGGCTGAATTAGTATCCTGCAATTTTTAACTTTATTGAAATGATCATTCAACCACTTAATGCATGTGAATAAAAGATAGATGCAAGAACAAAAACCAAATATTCACAACACCATAACACCAATATTTTTTTGTGTGGAGACCTGATTAAGGGAAAAAGCACGATGGGGATGAACCCACAATATAAATATACTCTGCAAAAGCATAGTAATATTACAAAGAGGAATGCACATGCATTCTGGCACACAACCTAGAGCTCACCCCTCAAACAAAGAAGGGCTACAACTCTAGGAAGACTCACTGTCTTACAAACAAATTAATGAGGTATATGAACTAAACAATAGCATCTACAAATGTCAAATTATAGTTCTAGTTAAGCACATTTACAGACATTTCATACTTTGCCTTATCCTACTCCGATTCATTGTTCTACATTAATTCAATGCATAAATCTCCAAATTATGCACTTGAAACTGTGCACCATCGATCACACACCTTTTTACATACACTAAATGATCAACTACATTAGTATTATATATCTGCAACACAAAATCACATAGGCTATATGTCGACTCAAGAACATATAACATATTCACCAATCATGTATGAATAGTTGGCTCAATCTTATCTCTGATGCATATGAGGACCAAAAAGAATTGTCCACACACTTCCCAAATGTCTGCTAAACATCCTTTAACACAAAAACAATCACCAAATCGACTCCAAAAACTCTGGACAATGATCAATTACACAAGTTAGCCATACTATACTCTTCAACCCAAAAATGGATATACTGAATCTTCTAACTTGCACATGAATTATCATCAGAGGCTAAAATCATAGAATAAGGTACTTTAGACATCTATCAAGCTTCCCATATCTTCACAATATAAAATATCCAACTACAATGAAACACTGACCAAAATACAAAACTCTGTCAGATGTTATGTTCTAACTTCATCGGACTTCACCAAATCTACACTTAGACTTATGATATAGGCAAATAATGAATTGTGGATATAATCACTAATTAGAGTTGCTATCAATGACAACATTTGATGACATGTGAAATGTCTCTTGCCAACAATCTCCTCCTTTGGTATTGATGGCAACACTTAGTGAAAAAAGACTAAGTGTCGGAATCAGTACCAACATATATACATTGCAAAACTCAAAATTTCAAAATTCCAAAATTTCAGAACTCCCCCTATGAATAGTACAACAGTTCAAATTTTAATTTTGGATAATCTCAAGGAAGGTTGGGATAGTGATTTGAGTTTTTACTGAAAAACATTTTTGCAGATGTATTTAAATTCATGTAAGTTAGAGCAGTTTGTTTGTACATATGCGACTCGTTTATAAGATTTTTGTACAAAATTCTAGTATTCGGAACCCTATCTTTACCATTGATGTCAAAGAGGGAGTGTAGGGTAGTGAAAAATGTAATAATCATCTCAAGGGGAGTTTGGATTTTTGATTTTTTGAGTTTTGCAATGTATATTCATATTCAGTATTGATTCCAACATATTTTTGACTAAGTGTTACCATCAATGCCAAAGGGGGACACAATTGTTAAGAGACATTGCATAGGTCATTTGGTGTTGTCATTAATGGAAACCCAAGTAAGTCTACCCATCCATATTGTTGTATTAGATCATACCAAAAGTCAAATTGGAGATTGGTTCAAGTCTGACAAGCTTAGAACAGAGCATTTGACAGAGTCTAGTATTTTGGCTAGTATTTCTTCTTAGGTTAATATTTTTTGTTGCAAACCTTAAGTAAGGTTTATGGATGTGTGGAATACTTTATTCTATGATAATTTATGTGTGAGTTAGAAGCTTCTATGTATTGGTTTTTGGGTTAATGACTGACTTGCTTGGATAATCCTTATGCGGATTATGTGGAATGATGTTGGTGATTGTTTTTGTAGTCCAAGTGTTTTGTCTAGAAGTTTTCGTAACGTGTAATCAATTGTTTTGGTTTGCATTAGTATTTGGGTTTAGATCTAGCCGATAGTTTGTACACACTTCATACAGTGCAAGTTTTCTTGAGCCGACATGCAATTTGTTGGTGCCCCAGATGGGGTTTACTCTTCAAGAAGCATAAACCAAGTTGATTCTTCAAATTATCTATGGGGAAGCCAACTCCAATTATCAATATATTCAAGGACTTGGGCCAACTATGACAAGGATCTACAAATCCTTCTACACTTTGGGCTCTGCAAAAATTGGGAGGGTAATCCCTTAATGAATTTATGATCTCTATGCCATACTCACAAGTCCACTGAAACAAAGCAGATAATCTTATATATAGGCTCAACAATAGGGAGAATTCTCAAGGATGGAAAATCCTTTAGTGATCCTCAATCTAATTGGAGCATGAGATGGATATGAATGCAATAAACATACATAAATTAAAATGTATTATGAGAATCAATATTTATGTAACAAATATAGACAAAATGAGCACAAACTAACTGTAAAGACTTTGAACAAGCTATGACCAGTGCCATATTCCATTAGGAAATTAAATTCATGAAATAAAAATTGAATTACAACATAAATTATTTGACAGTATATTGATCTAAGAATATATTTCCTTACAATACATCTCAACTATGATCCAAGCTCAAACTACTTATCAAAATCCTTGTACAACCCTACCACTCTGCAATTTTGTTTAGGGATTTTAATTGATCCCTTGGATCAAAGCATAAAAACAAATCACATACATCACAAGAATGCATTGAAAGAAAGAAACCCTTGGTTCACTTTCATTCAAAAGATGGTCGAATCATACACTAGATAGAAATAAAATTGAATTCTATTTTATTTATTCAAATGCTATATCTATTATAAAACAATATACATTTTAATCCTTTGAAGCTTGCATAAAATATGACACAAGATTCATTCTATTTTGCTCTATAAAAGACTTTTACAATTTTCTCTTTTTCACCTAAGACCTACTACATGGGACTTATGACTCTAACTTAGCATAACTCAGTACAGAAATCAAATTTGGAACCTTGTCTCCTGGCCTTGAATTTCCTTATATAAAAAATAAGGGAGCAAATAAGATGCGGGCCAGATGAGACACCTGTCACTCAAAAATGACCGGTTACCCATAATTTTGTAACAAAATATTCCCCTTAAGGAATTTGACAACCAAGACCAAATGTCTACAACTGATTCATCTGAACACTTTATGTACTTTTTCCCTTTTTGTTGTTGTTGATGAAGATCTGATTTGTTCCCACCTTCTTGTTGCTCGCATCCAAAAAGTAACCACTAGAAAGAAACAAAACTGCTTGCCAAAGTGTCACATCACACAATTAGCTAACTAACTATTTGTTGTCCTTATTCATCCTTTAAGTAAGTATTATTCCATTTGCCATATTCTTCATTTTATGGCCATTTGAAATTCCTAACCTCATCATCTTTATCTCTGTATGGAGTATACTTAACTTCCACTTGATTCGCCTCTCTTTCAAAAGATTCAAAAAATATTCTTGTACATATTATCTTGTGCATGCTATCCTCTAGCATGCTCGTGTCTAGATATTTACAAATCAAGTCCACTTGAGTGTTGATGACTCTTTTTGCCTCTTCTTTCCAAAATTGTAAAGGCTTAATTTCCCCTTTCATTCCCAATACCAGGCAGAAGTATTTCATTTAGCTCACTGAAACTTCTCATCAACTCCTTTATTTTCCTTTCTATATTTTCTAGTAGCATCTAGGCTTCTTGCATAGACTTTACCAACAAATAGGTTGGTTGAAGTGTAGGTGGCCTCTCAAAATGGTACTTTGAATCCATTGACATTATTCTAAGCTCATTTCCCTTTTGTAACCACTTTGTAAACAAAGGGATTGCAACTTCCTTATCCTTGTCAAAATTTTGAATAATATTAAACAATAAAGAACATAAAAAATAAATTTAATTTAATCTACTGTCCACCTTCTCATTCAAATGAGTTAGCACTGAGCTAACTATCTCTCTTTGCTTAATTGAAGACTGATCTTATGACTCCTTTAGCTTATTTTCTAACTCACTGATTTTCTCCAAGATTTGGGCTCTTCATCAACATATGACACTAATGGTATGATTGGAATATCAATCTCACTGTCAAATTAAATTGTTGCATCTATATGCGAGATAGGTGGAGACTTAGACATTGATGGGACTGATGCATTTGTAGGAACTGAAGAGGATGATCCTATTTGTTTCTACTCAAGAAGTTGAACGTTAGTCTATAGATCCGCACACCTCTGTTGAAGTACATTATAATCATTGAAAAGCTTCTCAAACTTCCTCATTAGTTCCTCCTTTTCTATAGCCTCCCTTTTTGAAGTTTCATGGGCCAATTTGCCCACATCAACAACTAACTTTGACACCTCAACATTTGAAGTATCAGAGGCTCTTTTTATAATGAGGCTTCCCTTGGAGTTTAGATTTAGATCATTGATATCATACCACTCAGGCCCTTGTTCTAGTGCCCATATTGCCAAGGTTGCATAATCATCTACATATTTTGATCCTTTAAGTGCCAACCTTGCTTATTCTTCTGAACTAAATTGTTGATCTTTTGATTTCCTAATTGCATCAAAAGCCACTACATCAGCTATGTCCCATTCTAGCAAAATTAAAACTTTGGCCTAATTTATGATCATCTTGCCTTCATTTGCAATGGTTCTTTTGAATTCTTCCATCATTTCTTTCTTGACCTCTTCCTGATTCTCCTCCTGTTGTTCTTCCATATGTTGCTCCTCTCTTTATTTTTCAACCTACCTTGGAGG
Organism: Cryptomeria japonica; assembly: GCF_030272615.1. NCBI lineage: Eukaryota > Viridiplantae > Streptophyta > Pinopsida > Cupressales > Cupressaceae > Cryptomeria > Cryptomeria japonica. The sequence goes on along the minus strand of NC_081413.1, from coordinate 408,831,820 downwards.
TGAAAGATGCACATGTGGTGGTGATGGAATTTTTTTTGATTCCTCGAGATCAATGATCTTGACCCCTCTAAAATGTTTTACTTGTACCTTTGGGGTTGGCTCTATTTGCATTATCTTATTTCGCTTCCTCTTGACTAACTTTTCACTATCATTTCCACTCCCCTCTTCACTACTTGTTTATTCCCTTATCCTCTTTATTACAACACCACGTTTTGGAAGAGGTACATAGATAGGTCTACTTTCTTCTAGCCCATCCGTTCTATGAGGTGGAGGAGGAGGTGAACCTGGTTGTGTAATTCTCATTTGATGAATCGGGGATGTTTCAACCGGTGTGATGGATGTAGGTTGTTGTATATTTTTTCTCTCAACTTGTTGGTCGTCAACTTCCTCAAGTCTGGTTTTCTTCTTCGTCAGCACAAGAATTAGTTCATCAAAATTGTTCATGAAAAAATTAACTTTCGCATAAAATGGAGTGAATTTTTTTATAGGATCATAATTGGGATCCATTTTTTGTACTATAGCCCATAGCTTCCTAAAAGATATCCATTTATCCTTCCTCCAATCCTGAGTCATGAAATTAAATTCATTTCTTATTATATCCTCAAGGAAATTGTGATCATGAGGAAATGGGCCTCCTTTTATTCTTTCCTTGAAAAATATTGTACAATCCCTCCAGGTTACTATGTCTGACTGTGCTAACCTCTAAATGATAAGGTGCAAAAATCTTGTCAAAATGTACATATCCCCATTTTATGATTACACAATATGGAATGATAGTATAATCAGATAAAATAGTCCCTTTGCCTCTACCTTTCAATCATGTATACAACCTATTTTCCATATTACTTCAACAAAACCTAACCTTAAAGGAACATTAAAAGGCAATACATGTGGTTGACTAGGGAACCAATAAACTCTGATAACTGTACTAACAGGATACAGGATAATATCCCCCTAGTTGTGCTCAATTTTCAAAAGTGGCACCCTTTCCTTTGGTCTTATAAAATCATGCAGCTGCGTGGGAATACTTGGTGGATTTGTTGTTATCTTTGCCTAAATCTAGAAGAAAAACCATTATCAAATCTCACAAAAATGGCTTCCTTCATGTCCTAAGACATGTCCATACTCCATAGTTGCACTGGTACCTCAATATTATCAATTGTTATCTTAAGATTCATGGTACCTTCAAAATAATCTACATTTCTATATAAAAATATGTACATTAACAATGAATACTAATAGAAATGAGTACCAAATACATCATTCTTAATATCTTACAACAATTCATGAATATTTTCTTCAAGATAGGTTGTAAGTCAAAAACTATTGTCAAGTTTGGATGTTGAATCTGTATATCCATATACATAAAATTAGATGGCATGACTGTAATAGGGTTGAAACCTAAAATATGGCATAGAGAAAAGAAAGCGGGTTGCAAATATTTGGCAAAAGCACCAATAGGAAAAGGCTCCACTTAACTAGGGCCAATCTGTTAAGTTGTGTATCATGCTTTTTCCAAATGGGCTTGAAGGAGGCTAGCTCTAATGAAACCTTTCATCATGTAGTATTCTACCTTTAATTCATTCAAATCTATCTGAATCAGGGTCGTAGAAGGTTCATACAAATCAAAAAGCTCTTGGAATTCCTCCCTCATTTCTCCTTATTTCTTCTTATTACTCTTGAAACAGGGTCATATTTGTCTGCAACCTCTATGAGGAGGTCGACATCCATGAATACATTAGGCACCACTAATTTTCTCATCATATTACTAGGCACTTACAAGTGGGGATTGTAAATTCCTCTATCCATACCACAACTTGAACATTTCAACACAGTCACTAGCACCCTAGCATCAAAAATGTTACATGCCTTATCAGTTAACGCTTATCCTAGGGTTTTTCCTTGTATAAGTTTCTGCCCATGATATTTATCATTTTTCAAGGGCTTCAATTGATCAAGAAAATCATCAAATAGATTCCTCTTTTGATACTCTATTTGTCTTGAGTAGTTTTCCAGGGGAGCCATCCTACTTGACTAGGGCTTCTTAACAATTATCCACAAAAGGAAGAAGGAAACTAGGGCTTAACACGAGACTATCAATTTAAACACAAACACATGTAAATTTTCACCTTCTTTTTAAAAAATTTTAAACCCTAGAGAAATTCACAATCCTTTTACTATAATTTTACACAATCCGCACTTTCGACAACTCTGAAAACACAAAAGAAGGATTTAGCAACTTACGACTTTGTATGCACCATATGAACCTTAATTTTGCATTGTAAGAACTCATTCTAATCTTCTTTAGCTTAGGAAACACCTTCTAATCACCACTGAATCACTTTGTGAGTCAAGAATAATTCTAAAACAAGATTTTATTATCATTCTGGAATCGAGCATCACCGTCTTATCCATCATTATTGCTCATGTGAGTGGAAAAATGGCTCGATTTCGTATTTGAATCAAGTTTTAAACTGGACCATTGATTTTCTCCACAATAGCGCATCACATGATATATATTAGTCAACCTGATATTGACCATATCATGTGGAAAGTGGACCATCAAAGGCATGATGTGACACTTCTAGCTCACCATCATGTTCACTATTGTCAGCGGCCCCACCATTCGGCTTACTTCAACCCACCTTGAACATGTGACATCATCTCATGATGTCGCAATCCTTAACCTCTAAGCATTTTCAACAATGGTGTAGCGTGAGCCATTGGATCTATTCAAGTTTTATTCTACTATCCATAATGTACACCTTCTTTAGCCAATTAATAACCGAGCATCTTTTTGACCAAGATTAAAACATCTCCATCCATTGAATCCTATGCAGATAATAAAAACCTTTAGTATCTCAATTGTTATCACAAAGACATAGACAAAAATATTTAAGGCTGGACTTAGGAAAATTATGCGCACGATGAAATATCAAAAAGGGGACCTGCCCATGGGAAACACTAAAACACAGACTTAGGAAAATATAAAGACCATCCAACAAATATGACATAAAAAGACCCCACCAATGTTACTATAACCCTCAGACTTAAGACAAAAAGGTAATGAAGAAATATAAGATCTATAGGGTTTTTTAATAATGAGACTCAGCCAGATGACATAAACTTTAAACCCTAAGCCCCTAAAAAATACAAGACGGAGAGCCGAATAAAATTAAAATGACCAATATTTTTCCTAAGGCATGTAAATTTTTCACTAGGTCATTTTAAGGACTATCACAATTGAGTTAGTTTCTTGTTGTGTATATATAAGATAGATGCTTTTGATCATTTTGGGAAAAAAAGGTGTTTTTGATCGATTATGCACAGTTCCACGTGCATAGTATAGAGATTTGTGCTCAAGATCTTAGCAAAATAGTGAAACAGAGCAACATAAGGCAGAGTATGAAAAGTGTGTATAATGTGCTTAACTGAAACTATAAATAGGCATTTGTAGATGCTACTGTTAGTTAAAATACTCTAGTGAAATTTTGTAATTTAGTTGTAGGAAGTGAGCCTCTCTTTTGAGAAATGAGCTTTGGGTAGTGTTCCCGAATGCATGTGCATTCTCATTGTAAAACTTCTAATTGAGTATACTCATATTGTGGGTTCATCCCCACCGTGGTGAATCCCTTGACAAGGTTTCCACATATAAAAATCTTGGTGTTATGGTGCTGCATTTTTTTGTTTTGTGTTCTTGCATCTTTCTTCTGATTAAATGCATTAAGTGGTTGAAAGAGCAGATTAAAGTTAAAGTTTGTAGAACACTGATTCACCCCCCCTCTCAGTGTTCCTTGATTCCAACACCGGATTGCTCTGGAGAGCTTGAGGTTTTTTTGAACCTGACATTGAAGTTGTGTATTGGTAGTTATATAGCATGCAAATAATATTTGGGGTCCAAATTTGGTGATTTATGTAATGTGTTGACATGTCAGATGAGGAATGGTGTAATAAGGTCTACTTCTCATTTCTTCCCAGCACTGGAATGATTAGTGGAGACCTATTTTAGATATTTGTCTCAGCCGACATTTAGTATTATATTTTTACAGGGATAATATATTTAGATGTATAATTTGATGAGTTGAGGTGTGGCTTTTTGCATTGAAGACATGTGAGATTGATATAATCTAGTTGTTGTGTGAGTAGAGTGTTGCGGGTCATTACCGAAAGCAGTTTTGATAGTATAAATTATGTTTCAGTGGTGGATTTTCTTTATATTTGTTTCTTCTTTGGCAATGAGCCTTTATGGGCAGTGAGCCCTTTGATAGTGAGCCTTTTTGCATAGTAAGCCCATATGTAGTGAGCACCTTGGTAGTGAGCCATCCTTTGTAAAAATCACCTTAATCAATGTCACCTTAGCTGATGTTTATTTTGTTGGGAAAATGGTGTTATACACCTTGCATAATAATTTTTCATTGTTCTATTATTTTATTATTGTGTGAGGTGGACATGGAATTATATTGTAATATCATATTGTATTGTTGCACCTAGGAACACCTAGATGGACATGCAACATGTAGAGATTCCCTTGGAATATTCTTGTAACCACTTGATGAGTTGCATTCACACATTGGTATTATTATATTGTATTTAATTAATATTGGGGAATGTAATTGTGATGAAGTACCCAGTATTAAATGTGGGTCAAGAGTAGGTAGGAAAAAAATTATATTTTATTGTCACATGGTTTTGGGCACATGGTTTTTATGTTATACCACTTGGTGGTTTTGTGGGAGCTTGTGTTTATAAAAGAAACCACAAGGGTAGTTGTTTGGGTTGGTCAGTTAGCCAGGTTAGCATTTGTGAAGGAAGCATGGAATGGGATGTGTGGATTCATGTTTGGTCACATGGAGTTCTTATCGATGGCTTGTTATGGCTGGGTTTTCAGAAGCTTTTCATAGTTGTATTGTAATGGATGCATTGATGATAATATATGGTGGATGATTCTTTTGGAGGCTAGTATTTTTTCCCTCGCAAGGGTTTTCCCAGGATATATCTTGTGTCAATTTTTCATGGGTATGTTGTCTATTCTTTGCATGTGGCTTCTATGTGTTGATTTGATTAAGATCTAAATTAGGCTATGTGGCTTCTATGTTGTTTCCTTATATATTTATTGAGAATTAGCATTCTCTGTGGTTTTTCTCTTCTTGGTTTTTCCACGTAAATTTAGGTGTTTCTTGTGCTTGATCTATTTTGTTCTACTAATTGTTCTGGATATGTTAATTAAGTCTAAAAGAAAATTTTATTATCAAATAATTTACCCCCCTCTCAGTTGCCTTGATATTCAACACAATTGTCTTCCTAATAGAATTGAGGTTGGATCTATTGTATTTATCCTCCTTTTAACATATGGTATGTGAAAATTAAGTGGTTTCCTAGTTTACAAATCATAAGTTGTGAAACCCTAATTTTTTCACCTCAAAACACATAGTCACATAAATATGATCTCTATCAAATTCAAGACATCATTTTAAAGATATTTCCTATCTTCTTTGATACTTTACACACTTTCAACTATTTACCAATAAAATGTGTAATGCCCACCAAAATACCCCAGAGAAATATAGCTAAAAACATGCTAATTTAATTTTTTTTTTAAAACAATACAACACATAAAATCACTTAAGAAATGCAGCAAGCACACAACAACATTCAAGTGTTATGAACATAGAATAATTCACTCAATCTATTCAAACAATTATGCAAGCAGAATACAATAAATCATTACTACTACCTCCCTAGGGTATCTCAACAACACTACTTAATCTACCTACATAAGAAATAAGCATTTACTTTCTTCCAGTTCAATACCTCATAATCTTAATCATTATACACACATAGGTGCAACATAGAAATACCTAACACTCATGATATGCAACCTTCTTAATCTTTCATTTAATATGAGATTTTATCTTTCAATGCACCACTATTTCCTTTTTCACTTAGATTCATTTTATACACCAAGTCCAAATGTTCCTATTACCATTAACCAACCTTTTACTATGAACATTGCCATACACATACCAAGAGTAATCCCTTACATTGCATTAACATGATTTCCATTTACAATTAACTTTTACATAGTCATTTATAATTCTATGCTCCTAGCATACTTATTACTTCATCATGATTCTAAAATCACATAATGCAATACTCACAAAGTCTCCTTAAACATTTAATCCATAGCTCATTTAATACTCATAAAATCTCTTACACTATATCAATTAACCAACAATCATCTTATTACAAATCAGGTAACTACACAAATTCATCTCAACACAAACTATGATACAATATCCTAATTCCATAACCACTAATAGCATCCACCAAATGGAGATATAACCTTAAACCATAACACATGATACATTATAATTCTTTTCTAAAAGACAAGCATTCATTTTACCATCTACCCATACACTTACTAGTAATTTCCATTAATAATTTTAGCAATTCATTCACTAAGAAGATCCATACAATATTTCATAAGGAACCTTCAATCACACCCCAATCATTATAAGATTCGAATTCAATCATTAGGTCACTGTCTACGAAGTATGATACTATAATTTAAAATTATTTAATCACAACTCATAAACATGTCCTAAGACATCTTCCAACATTACTCAAACTCACACATCCTATCAAGACATAACATTTCTTCTACTTAAATCATTAGTTAAAGACATAATTTCAAATCTAATACCATTATCATAATATTTACTCGATTTACTTTTAACATTTCTCATCAAGAATACAAAATACATCATTTAGTTTCGAACAACAATAGTTATCCACATCTCATGCATCCATTTCATTTAATATAAATGCGTTACAATACCACTCAAGGTTCATCATTACAATCATCTACCATAATCAAAAGATATTGCTATAACTAGAACAACATAGTCATTTCTCATATACATGACTTCTTTTACAACCGTTACATAAGAATTCCATTACATAAATCACATCATCATTTACATTCTTGCTACAATTATTATCCATGAACAATCTAAAGAAGCATCCTCATCCACGCAAGAAGAATCCAAAGATAGGATCATCCCAATGGTTTAAAAGCACCAACCACCCGACCATGTGGAACCAAAGGAACCACCCCCCATGCTAGGAGATGACACAAGGTCCCAACACACACTCTACATCTAGGCTGACACTCAAAACCAAAGACACTAACTAACAAGGACTCTCAAGCAAGAACTCACACAGAGCCACAAGAATAAACTCCCAAAGGCGTAAAACTCATCAGGACATAAATGCATCCAATAAGAATAATCATAAATCATAAAGGGGGAAGACATGTAGGAGTGGATTGTCATCACATGCCATCCTCATAACATAATAACACAAGGCACTACCCTGATGGACATGTGGAGCCATCTCAACCTATGAGAGACCAAGGGAGATTAGCTTACTGTCTTCACGGCCTTCTCATGCTTATCCTAAAACATCCTCTCCTAGGACATAAGTTATGAGGTTCAAAACTATTCATTATCTTGTTTAAGTGAGTTATAATTTTCCCATCCCAATTAATTCATTATCAATGTTATCACTTGCTTGCAAATCATGGAAAACTCCAATGTGCCCTGGTGGTCTAGACTTCATGAATCCTTACAAGGAACCTCATGCCAGTCTATCTCTCATGACCCCAGTCATCACAAGGAAGCCCACTCCTCCTAACATGGACCAACAATAAATCACAAGAGGCTCTACCAACATAAATACATTAAAATGATACTCAATGCAGCCAATAACTTTCACACATACTCTCACAACATATGCAAGGCTACAACAACATCAATATAACAAAATGAGCCTCTTGGCTAGCAATAAACAAAGGCATATCAAGCCATCAAATGCTACCATCAAATAGAAGATAACATCACAACAAGGCCTACTCACTTGCTGGTCCAAAATAGCATATATATTCACCTCAATCATCCATGGCCTATTCACATGGAAGAGAGTCTATAATGTCCACAATGGTGCAAAGGAGCAAATATACATAAGACCATCCAAATACATTGAAACAGATAGAAGCCAAATCTGGAAAATATAACAGCCCTCAAATAAAGCCTTTGGTACAAAAATTAATCTAGAAATTACCACACAAGCAAGCAACTAGCAAATTGACCTATGGGAAAAACTACAGGAAACATTATAGGAAAGACTACAGGAAACCATTTCTCACATTCTAACTTGATTTCTAAAAAATAAGAAGAATAAAATAATCCCTTCCAAATCTGATTTCTGAAAATAAGAATCAATTTAAAATTCTTTTCTAAATCCCCAAACAATCTTTCAGACAATCTTTTTAAAAAACAATGTGAAGTGCCGGTAAAACCACCAACCTGGAAAATGGAAGAATCCAAAAAAACACCAGTCCAAGCCTTTAAACCAATTTAAATCTAACCACCAGAAATCTCCAAATTAATCTCAAAAATTCATTCACCAAATATGCCAACATAACATCAAAACTCCATTCACGACACAGACTCAAAAAGGCACAAAAGACTCTCAGCACACCCAGAAATATAAATATTTCCCACAAACTCTAAAATAAAGCCTTATAATCAAACTAAATATTTCCTTCCAATTTATACAACTATAAATTTATTTTCCAAAGCTCATACATTAAATCACAGACATCGAGCATACAGGAAAACTATAAAATAAAATATAAAAGGGTAGAATACATCTCCAACCTGCAACCTGTGTTATGGAAGAAGTCGAAGAAGAGATCCCACAAGCCAAACCAAATCAAATCCAAGCTCCAGCCAAAATCCAAGAGAGAAGAAAACCAAAACTAGGAAGAAAACTTGCTGGAGAAAAAATTCCAAGAAGAATCAACCCCTGAAAACTTCACGAGAAAGAAAATAAAAAGAAAAACATTAACCAAAAACCTTAGCCTCAATCTCAGCTAATCAAAATATTCCAATCTATAATATATTTCATACCTACCTTCCCAAAGTTCAAGAAAATAAAATATATTTTCTACCTACCATAAACTTCCAGCCAATCAAATCCAAGGGTAGGTAAAATAAATTAAACCATTGACCTGGGGTGAAAATGACTTTTAAATAAAAGAATATAAATTACCCCCATTTTAATTACTTAATGGGTAAAATAATATTACTCAATAAATAAAATTCACTTCAACATTAAATAAATAATTTCCCACCATAGACATTTATAAATAAATATTAATAATAATAGGAAATCAATAAATAAAACTCTAATAAATAATAACTCAATTGAACCCAATAAATAAAAGCTAATAAATTAAATATCAAATACTCAACATTAAATTAAATAGATCAAATAATAAATAAATCTTTATTAAATAAATAAATAAAAGATCAAGCCAATTAGATTAAATACATTATTCACTTAAATAAATTCCTTATAAGGGGAAATCCAAATACACAATGAGAAATCCATACCTCAAAACTCACACAAAAGAAGCTAGAGGGATTTGATCTCCAAACCTCCAACTCATGATGAAGAGACTTAACCAATACACCACAATACTTACTTGACCAACAAAAAGAAAAATAAAAATAACATAAGATATCAACAAATCAGCTAACATTAAGATAACCTGACAAGGTGAACATCTTAGACCTAGAGTACGTGAGGGGAACTTGTGCCAACTTCGAACCACATGCCATTGGGATTTAAAGACACGCTCAGACCTATGGAGCCAGGTGGAGTCGATGTCTGGTACCTGCAAATCCTATATCCACAAAGCAACGATACGACATATGCATATATATATTATAACAGGCAAGGATTAGAGAATCACAATGACACATCTCGCTCGCAATGAGTGATGTGGAATTGTCTCTATCCCAAAGATAGTCATACAACAATCAAACACACCATAAGATCAACTCATCATAGATAATCAGTAAATATGGTCAGTACATAAAAATATCATCAAGTGCATGATTCGTATAGTTCATGATTATAGTAAGGCATGTAAAATTCATCAACACTTATGCTCATCAAATCACATGACCAATATAATCTTTCGATAATCAATCACACAATAAGTATATATATTGTCTAATAAATAACGTGATCAATAATGATAGTATCAACGTCATATAAATCATTTGAAATAGTCTATGCCCAATAATTCCTATCATGCATGAATTAAAAGTCAACTCTAGTCAAAACAAGTCAAGCCAAGGGTGGACACTACAAAATGTCCCCTTGTGATATAATGTCAACTCTTCTAAAATCTAATTTCATCAAAGACATGTATTCTTTAAGCTAAGTACCCATGTTTATTACATTTATTTTTGTATTTTAAAATTTAATTTCATATTATACGTAGTGTCATAAATTGTACTCCTTAATGGTCGAGTCCAATTTCATGCTCTCCCAGCACTCATTCTGGTTTTCCCATTCATCTAATCATTTTGGGACCATTTATTCCCTTGAATTAATCCAAGAAATTCAAGAATATGAGTCCTATCCCATTTTAAAACTTCAACACACTCTTTATTTGGCCCTTATTTTGGTGTGCCCTTTCTTATTTATCATTTCAAGAGAGTAATGTATCAACATTAACATTTCCAGAATTGGTCTTGAAATTGGGATATGACCATATAAGTTAGCCTAAAAAATAAAATACCCTAAGAACCCTATAGAAGACATCATTCTTAAGTCATTTTATCATCTACAAGTTTCAATTATAGAGAAATTATTAATCTTCAAGTACAAGTTTTATTTTAAGGAGCATCAAGCTACAAGTTGCCATCTAATATGTCTTCCTAATGGATTTTGTGATGATTTTTCATGTTATTGCATCAATTCTTGTAGGACTTATACTAAGAGAATTGCATCAACATTAATATCATTAAGCTTGAGGTAATATTATCTCAATTTTGATATTACTTCAAATTTCTATTTTTTCCTAATCATCATTGTTGTAGAGTTTTGACTTAGGCAAGCCCCTATACAACCCAACACCATTTATTTTTATCTTTTTATGTATGTTTATGATTATAAACATATTATATACTTATATTGAAGATACAAAAGGGCTTATGACTCAGAATCAAAACTTCTCAAGAAATTTTTTCAGAAAGGGGTATGAAGCTTATAATTAGCATCATAGTCCACCTAGACTAGGGTGCCTAGTGTCATAGTCCACCTGGACTAGGGTGCCTAGTGTCATAGTCCACTTGGACAGGGGTACCTAGCAAAATAGTATATTTGGACTAGGGCACTTAGGACCATAGTCTAGTTGTTTTTACTTGTAGTTTGATAAGAAGATAGTTTGGAAGCTCTTGAGACCACTTTGATTCCTCTTCTACACCCTCAGATCTGTCAGGAAAAAGGCACCTAGCCCCAATGTCCACTCAATTTGAGCTCAAAATTTTAACACAGGTTGATCTCTACATCTCTTTTCCAATTTTGTACATTTCAGTTGATTCTCCATTTCGTATTTGTCTGTTTATGTTGATTGTTTCCACTTTTGTACTATTTAGCCCATTTCTTGCATTTTCAATTCCTAATCATACCTAACCAATGAAATGTAGAAAAGAGAATAATTAACTATTGCACCTAGTTCTCTCAAAGGTTTTTAATTGTGTCTGTTAATTGTTCTCCAACATAATTAGTAGGATTGGGTTTGATTTATAGTTTGCACATTGTTTAGGCTAGTGAATCTCATTCCCAATACTTAAGATTTTGGTGAACCAACTCTTCTTATATTGTGTTTTCAATTAGTTAGTTTCATGATGCATATATTTCATAGATTTGATAGTGTCATAGCCTCCCTTGTATCACTCTATTCCTCTCCCAATGATTATTTTAACCATGAGGACATATTGGTGCAAGAATATATTATTAGCACTTCTTTCAAAAATATACCTCCTAGAGATGAAGCTTTGAAGGATGTTGTTGATCCTTCTCCTAAAAATTACCTACCTCGTGAGGATACTTTATTGCAAGAGGATGATTTTGTTGATAATTTTCCTAGTGATACCTTACCTTCTATTTACTTCCATGTCTTTACCTCTACAGATGAAGAATTAATGAATTATGTGTGCCTATCTCCTAAATCTTGTCTTACCCATGAGGATACCTTGGAGCAAGAGGGTGATACCATTAAGACCTCCCTTCATGAAATTTTACCTTCTACTCACTTTATTGACATCCCTTCTAGAGAAGAGTATTGATGAATCATATTTGTCCCTCTCCCAAAATTGATCCTATTCATGATGTTTTGTTGAAAGAGGAAGATATTACTAACAATGTTTCTAATTATCTCTCTCATAAAGATAATGCTTAGGTGGATAAAGGACCTAATAAAGTCAAAGATATTCATGTTTCTAGTTCTATGAATCCTAAAATTATTTTCCATCTTCATAAAGATGCCCCTCAACCTAAAAAAAATAGCGATTATTGTTAAAGTTAGATTGAATCAACAACCAAATTAGCATATAATAGCTCACACATATAACACTTGAAAAAAAAAAAAGATCCTGGTTTTCTTCATACTTCCCAACCTTTTCTTCCTTGACCACCTTGTTTGTCACAACATGTTGATAAGGAGAATGATCTTTTTGATAAACTTCATGCTACTTTAGCTAATATATATATATTTTGAATTTCATTCAAACTTCACCTACATACCATGGGATGCTCCAAGAAGCCTTATAGAAGATAGTTGTCTCATCTTCTTCTAAATAGATTGATGTACTATTTTTTCTTACTTGTATGAATGAAACAAAGTCTGATATTGTGTTTTCCCAACATGAGTTACCTTCTTTGGAAATTCAAAATTAGTATGATCCCCTCTGGATTATTTTCATAATTAATCATATTGGCATAATATGTACTCTATTTGATAATTTTTCATTTTTTCATATTTGTAGCATTGACTTATTACATAAGAAAAAAGGAGATACCTCCCTCATTCAACCTGATTCTATCTCTTTTCATGGATTTTATAATGTTGGTAGATAGTCGTTAGGTACAATTACATTTTCTATTAAAGTAGGTCCTACAAATATGACCACACCTATCCATGGCATTCCTAGTACTCTTAATTATAATATTCTTTTGGGCAGACCATGGATCCATGCTATGCAAGCGGTCCCTTCCACCCTACATCTCTTACTCAAATTGATTCATAACAACAAGATGTACACCCTACCAATTGATTACAAAGTTATATAGTAATGTTGAAAAAGAGGTAGGATCTATATCTTCCTGTGACACTATGATCCCTTCTACAACAGAGCCTCTTATCAATGATGTTTTCTTAAAAGAAAATTGAGGTCCTTTATACTTTACACCCTCCTTTTGTGGTCAATATAAAGTTCTTTAATTTAAGAGTCGAGCCCCAAATGAGCCTAGTGTGTCATTTGTTCAATATTCTTCTAAGTCCACCACAACCTATTATTCTTTCAATACATCTCTTGATGATTCTTGTGTCTCTTTAGACTTCAACCTAGTTGAAACTAAGAGTGATACCTTCCCTTTTGACATTTCAACACCTAGTAAAACTCCTAGACTTGATTTGGAAAAACATTATGGAGTTGGTTTAAATTTTTTTTTCTGAACATGGATATGGTGGACATGGATTAGGATGTGTGAAACAAAGTATTGAGGCACATGATAAATCTAGATTACACTTTTCTAAATAAGATTTAGGTTTCTAACCTCCTCCTTTGTTGACATCCCATTCCCCATTGTCTAATACACTTATGTCATCTCCTCCCAACTTCTCATCACAATAAGAGACTATTTTGTTTAAGCTTCTCAAAGCCAACTTGATTACTTTCCCTTTGAAAAGCTAAATAAAGAATCCTACACACAATCAAGATAAACCTTGTTTTTGAAAATACCATCAAATCTATGGCCATTGCAATAATGAATATCAGGATTTGGTGTAAATTTTAACAACTTATTGTAATTGGTATCATTCAAATAAAAGATGACAATAAGTTTGAGCCTCATCTTATCTCTTATAAATACCATTTAAGTTCCTCTTATGTTTCTCCTCACTATGTGATATTGGTAGCTTACCTTTTGGGGGCTCATTGTCATTCATGGTGGTACAATTTCATGTACAATGATACTTGGTGAGAAACATAATAGTATAGTTTTTCTTTTTTGTATGTTGGTGGAAATAACTTGTATAACTGGTGGAAATGCTAGTTGAGTTGTATCTTGTATAACTTGATATCCTTTCTTTCATGAAATTGTTTGTCCTTCATGTGGATCTACTCCTTGGTTGGACATGTGTATTCCTTGCTTAGGACCTCTTCCTTTCTTGAAAGTTTGTCTTTAATTAATGTTCTCTCCTTGGTGATTGAAAATGTGGAATCCTTCACCAAGAATCCCCTTTTATAGCAATAGGAAAGGTGTGCAATCTTGATCTCCTTCCCATTTCCTAGTTTTGAATATGCTTGCAGGCTTGATCATCCCTCAAACTCAGTGACATCCTATCCATAGCTTGTCTTTCTCTTATATGTTATTTCTCTTCATTTCTAGGTTGTTTACATGAACTATTTTGTTGTTGTTTAGATTTTTAGTTTACATAAAAGTTAAGATAATCAACGAGTAACACGCTATCCAGAAAGGATGGTACATTGGACTGATAAAAAAAAAGAAATAGTAGAGTTGTTCATGTTAAGGCATTATTTAAATTTCAAAGCATGAGTTCATACATTATAAATCCACTTTCTAAAAAGTATTGCATATCCAATATAATATTCAAACCACAAATAGAATGCTCAAAATCAATTCCAATGCATAACTAGCAACACAAGTGTCAAATGTGTTTGGCTTGAACAAAACTTTGGTCTTCACAAGACCTAGAGTTTTCTCCAGCTCTTACTAACTTTCAACAACAATAATCAACACCCTGTAGAGAAGGAATTAAACCAATAATTTACAAAATTTTCTTAGAGCTATCATAACCAATATGCCCTAGGTGAATAGAATGACCTCTCCTAGAGGGTCAATCAGCTTAGAAAATAAGTCCTTCACCGAATACGATGAGTGATAGCTCAAAATGAAGTGCCCAATTTATAATAATGTATTTAATAAATACCTAGAATGATTGCAGCCTTAGATATGTAGTTATGAGCATAAAATCACATGATGATGATTTATACATGTCTGAAATGTTGGCATTTCAATAGAAAGGAGATTGCTGGCATTTCATAAGGATATTGAGAAGGTTGTTGAAGATTATTGATATAACTGAAGAAGGATGATTACTATCTTTATAACATTATTTTGTCATTGATATCAAGAAATTGATTTTCTGATTCAGTATGATGTTGCCATATCTTAAGAAGTATGTTTTGATGAGTATTAAGTGGTCGGTAAGTGACACAGAAAGAATGTGATGAATAAGGGGAGAAATAAGTTATTCAATGGGCAACTACTATTGAGTTAGACAATGATGAGATCATGATGTTTAGATTGTTTTTATATCCTATAAATGTTGTTGATTGTAAGGTTAATACTATACTATGTCACCGAGCAAAGAACCTAGTTGGTAAACCCTAAGGAACCTAGTCGGTAAACCCTAAGGTTATCGATATCAATTAATGAAGGCAGAATGTCTACCGAGTGAAGTTTGGTATTTACCAAGTTGTAATTGAGTTATGATAGATCATATTGGATGAATACAAGCATTATTTAATGAAGGACAATGATGAGCTAGAGTTGATTAAATGATTGGTATGCCGTACATGAAGTTTGTTAAGGATCTATGGCAATGGAAGATCGGGAGGAAGATCTACAGCTCAGATTGAACCGCAATAACCTTGTGCAAGTTCCAAGAAAGGAATGTAAGTCCCTAGGCAAGGTAAAACATTTTTAGATTGAAGGATACATTGAACCTGGTCAAGTTTGAAGATCTGGTGGCTAAGATTGATCATGGGAAATGTGATCAAAGAGATTAAGCAGTTAGAATTGTTTATAAATAAGGAATTGTTGATAAACAATATATGCTGGCAAGTGTAAGCACAGGGATGCTACATGGTGATTACTGAGCACAGAAGATTGAAGACCTATTTTGAATAATAGAGTAAGGAGCCCAGCAGAGGGACAAGATAAGTCCTATGACAAGATTGTTTTGAGCAAATAAGAATCTGCTTTAGCATTTCAGATGTGAAGTTGGAGATATATTTATTACTGTTGTTTATTTTGTAAGTGATAGGAAATATCTTAACCAAGTGGACCTAATAGTCTTATTTGTAAATCCTCTAGCAAGGTAACATTCTAAATGAGTGTTTGAAATCCTTTGACAAGGTCACTTCTAACAAAGTGAAGATCCTAACAGATCTGAGGAAAATCCCTTAATCGGGTCACATCTAACAATGTGTTTGTAATCTTTAACAAGATTTTCTTTTAATCGAGCATACTCTAGAAGAGTATATTTCTTAGTGGGTCTGAAATCCCACAGTGGTTTTTCCCTATTTGGGTTTCCATGTTAAATTTGGTGTTATATGTGTTATGATGATTATGTGTTTATGAGTTAGCATTTTTAGTATTTTTTGGTTATATTGCTGAAGTTTAAGTTACTGAGGTTGAATCTATTGAATATATTGAAGATTAAGTTTTTATGATTCACCCCCCCCCCCCCCCCCTCTCATCTTGTTAGCTATTGGAATCAAAACTTTACAATTGGTATCAGAGCTTTGGACTCTTGAAGAAAAGTTTAAAGGTACTTGAGGCAAAGATTCAAAGATGTATAAAAGGGATGCACCAAAGCTGAACAAGTCAAGTTTCTCCACATGGCAGCAAAGGATGAAGCTGCATTTATCAGGAATTGGAGAATATGCAACATATTATTTGGAGAATGATTACATACCACCAAGCACCAACCCGATGACCTTGGAAGAGATAAAGGAAAAGGAAGAACATATTCAAGCTATGATTGAAATAACATCAGCACTGAATGACTCAGAGTTTAATGATCTAGAAGGTTGTAATGATGCAAAAGCAATGTGGACCAAGCTTATATCTGTGTATGGCGGTGATGGACATGTTCGAAGAGAAAAAGTAGATAGTCTAAGAGGACAACTTGAATCCATGAGAATGAATGAAGGAGAAAACATAACACAATATTGTACAAGATTAAAGGAGATTGTCAATCAAATTAAAGGATCAGGAGGAACTATTGAAGAAAAGGATGTAACAAGTAAGTTTCTTAGAACACTTCTACTAGCTTATGCCATTCGAGTCTCTGCAATCAATGAATTGAGGTCTGTACCTAAAATGATAGTTTCTTTGGATGATACTATTGGTAAGCTACATGCATTTGAGTTAAGTAATTTTGATAATAGTGGGTCTTCGATAAATAAAGTAGAATCTACATTCAGTTCTTTTCATATTGGTGAATCTGATGATTACAATGATAGAATGAGTAAGTACTCTGAAGGGAATCACAATGGAGTAAATGAAATATTTCGCAAGAACATGGAAGAAGTGCACAAACTATATGAGGAAATCAAGAAGCAAGAAGAGTTTGAAGCATTATTAGCCAGAAGGTTACCGAGAGGCAAAGGCAAGTATAAAGGAAAGCTACCTTTGAAATGTTTCAATTGTGATAAAATAGGACATATGCCTTCTAACTGTCTTGACAAAGAATCTAGTGAAAAGAGAGAATACCAAGATAACAGGAAGAAAGACAACCAATATAGAGGACACAGAGACTTTAGAAGGAGAGACAAAAAGACATGCCTAGTAGCTGATGAGGAATCCAACGACGATCAATCTGATGAAACTGATACAGAGGAAGTTGTTTATGTGGCTATTAAAGATGGATCAGATGAAGAAAGGTATGAAGAAAAAGCCCTAATATCTCACATAAATAATAATGATTCTTGGATAATAGACAATGGATGCTCACATCACATGATAGGTGATAAACACAAGTTTGTTAAATTAGAAGACTATGATGGAGGTTATGTAAGATTTGGTAATGATGCACCATGTCCAGTGAAAGGTAAAGGATCTATAACACTTCTTGAAAATGCTAAATGTGATGATGTATACTGGGTTGAAGGTTTGAAATATAATTTGTTGAGTGTAGCACAACTAAACAATACAGGATACCGAATAGAATTTCAGAAAGGAATTGTCAAAGTTCATGACAAGCATGGAAAGTTAGCTGCTACTGGGACACAAACAAAAGGTAATACATTTCATCTTGACCCAACTCGGAACAAGTGTCTTTATGCTAAGATAGATGATACCTGGTTATGGCATAAAAGGTTTTGTCATGTAAATTTTGATAATCTGATCAAAATAAGTAAGAAGCACCGAGTAAGAGGTCTGCCGAGTCTGGAATAACCTGAGAATTCTATGTGCCGAGGATGCCAGATGGGTAAGATGACAAGATCAAGCTTTACAAGTAAGTCCTACAGTTCTAAAGGAATTTTAGATCTAGTACACACTGATCTTTGTGGTCCCATGAAAGTTCAAAGTTATTATGGTGATAAGTATTTTGTATTATTTGTGGATGATTACTCAAGGATGATGTCAGTTATGTTTTTAAAAGAAAAAAAAGAAGTTTTTCAAATGTTTAAATGGTACAAGGCAAGAGTTGAAAATGAAACAGGAAGACAGCTGAAATGTCTTAGATTTGATAGAGGATGAGAGTTCACTTCTGATGAATTTAACTTATTCTACAATGATCATGGTATAAAAAGGCAAGTGTCTGCACCAAGAACACCACAACAAAATGGGATAGCTGAGAGAAGAAATAGATCAATTGTAGATTGTGCCAAAACCCTAATGATAGAAAAGAGGGTACCTCAAACATTTTGGAGAGAAGCAATCAGCACTGTTGTTTACACCCTGAACCGAGTACAACTGAAGAAAGGAACTATGAAGACACCATATGAAATCTGGTATGACAAGAAACCTAATGTAAGTTATTTTAAAATCTTTGGAAGTAGATGTTATGTTCACAAAGATGATATAAATTGAAAGTTTGATCAGAAAAGTGAGGAAGGAACATTTCTTGGTTATTCTTCTAGAAGTAAAGCATTTAAATGTCTGATCAAATCATCTAATAAAATAGTGGAAAGTGCAAATGTGAAAATTGATGAATTTGCAGAAAGAAATGATGAAGGAAATTCCAAAGAACTAGAAAATTATGAAGAATTTGTTTATGTTCAACTGAGAATTCCTACCAAGAAAGTTGCTAAAGAAAATGAAGATAATGTCTAGTTACTGAGTGATGAAGAAGATCATACAAAGCCTACCGAGCCTATATTAGCCAAATATGTTAGAAGACATCATGCATCAAGTTAGATTATTGGAGATAAGGATGATCCAGTGATGACAAGGAACAAACTGAGATAGAACACATGTCTGATATCTGAATTTGAACCAAGAATAGTAAAAGAGGCATTTAACAGTGAAGATTGGGTAAATTCTATGACAGAAGAGATTGATCAAATCAAGGAGAATGACACATGGACACTGATCCCAAGACCTAAGGACAAAAATGTAATTGGTACAAAGTGGATTTTCAGAAACAAGCTAAATGAAAAAGGTGAGGTCATAGGAAACAAAGCAAGACTAGTTTGCAAAGGTTATTCTCAAGAAGAAGGAATAGATTATGGTGAGACTTTTGCACCCATGGCTAGACTTGAGGGAGTAAGAACATTGTTGGCATATGTTGCTTTCAAAAATTTCAAGGTATATTAAATGGATGTTAAATCTACATTTTTGAATGGTATACTAGAAGAAGAAGTTTACATTGAACAACCTAAAGGATTTGTTGAAGACAGGAGTAAAGATCAGGTATGTAAATTAAACAAAGCTCTATATGGTCTGAAACAAGCACCTAGAGCATGGCATGAGAGACTGCACTCTTACTTAATCAAGATTGGTTTTATAAGGACAAGTGAAAACAACAATATGTACATGAAGAATGATGAGGACAATGGAATACTGATCTCAACCATATTTGTTGATGACATTATATTTTGTGGAAATGACTCTCTATGCAAAAACTTTGGTAATGAAATGTGCAAAGAATTTGAGATGTCATTAATCGGTGAGATAAAGTATTTTATAGGTTTATAGATACTGCAAATGAAAGATGAGATTTTCATTACTCAATCCAAGTACATAAAGAAAATCTTGAAGAAATTTGGAATGGAGGATTCTAAACCTGTAAGTACTCCTATGACTACTAACTATAAACTATCAAAGAATGATGAGTCTACATCTATTGATGAGACATTTTACTGATCTATGATTGGAAAGTTACAATATGTCATGCATAGTAGACTAGATATATCATATGTAGTAGGTATTGTTGCAAGATTTTCTGCAGATCCCAAGGAAACCCATATGACAACAATCAAGAGAATTTTCAGATACCTGAGAGGCATTGAAGATTATGACTTAGTATATGAAAAGAGAAATGATTTTGATTTAAAAGTTTATACTGATGCTGATTGGGTAGGGAACATTGATGATTGGAAAAGCACAAGTGGTGGAGCTTTCTTCTTAGGAAACAGACTAGTAAGTTGGCTTAGCAAGAAACAAGGATGCATTTCACAGTCAACAGTTGAAGCTGAATATGTCGCTGCAGCATTGAATTGTACCGATATAGCATGGATCAAGCAACTGTTGGAAGGTATAAATGAGAAGGTTACCGAGCCAGTAACTATATTCTATGATAATACGAGTTCCATTAACATTTCATAGAATCTGGTAATGCACTCTAAGACAAAGCATATCTCTATAAAGTATCATTATCTCATAGAAGAAGTTCAAGAGAAGAAAGTTGTGCTGGAATATATCAGTTCAAAGGAGCAAATAGTAGACATCTTCACAAAGCCACTACCAAGGGATACTTTTAAGTATCTCAGAAGCAAGCTAAGGGTTCTACCCCTATCTTCTACTCACTGATAAAGTTCGGTGAAAGCATCAATTTGATGAATCTAAAAGAATATTATGTGTGGATTGATGTTGATTTACTCAGTTTAGAAGGTTTTCTAAAGGTGTGAAGGAAATAGTGAATAGAGACAAGTTGCTCTGACCGAGACTGAAATGATATGTGTGTAACACAGCAAAAGCAAGCACTTCACAGCAGAAGAGTTCATGATTTAGTTCTTTTACTTTTTGGCATTGTTGTCAAAGGGGGAGAAGACTAAATGGTAAAGTCCTAAATGATGAAAATAATAGAAGACTAATGATAGGGGGAGAAGATTACAGCAAAAGGGAGAAGACTAAATGCAAGACAATAGCTCAGAAGACTAATGAAAGAGGGAGAAAGCCTAGAAGACTTCAGACAATTTTTAACAACTCAAGGATAACAGGAGAAGTCTAACAACAATCTGAATCTGAATCAATTTGAATATCTTGTTGGTATTACCATTTAATTGTTGGTTTTGCCATCAATGCCAAAGGGGGAGATTGTTGCAATTTCATAAGGATATTGAAAAGGTTGTTGAAGATTATTGATATAACTGAAGAAGGATGATTACTATCTTTATAACATTATTTTGTCATTGATGTCAAGAAATTGATTTTCTGATTCAGTATGATGTTGCCATATCTTAAGAAGTATGTTTTGATGAGTATTAAGTGGTCGGTAAGTGACACAAAAAGAATGTGATGAATAAGGGGAGAAATAAGTTATTCAATGGGAAACTACTACCGAGTTAGACAATGATGAGATCATGATGTTTAGATTGTTTTTATATCCTAGAAATGTTGTTGATTGTAAGGTTAATACTATACTATGTCACCGAGCAAAGAACCTAGTCGGTAAACCCTAAGGAACCTAGTCGGTAAACCCTAAGATTATCGATATTGGTTAATGAAGGCAGAATGTCTACCGAGTGAAGTTCAATATTTACTAAGTTGCAACTGAGTTATGACAGATCGTATTGGATGAATACAAGCATTATTTAATGAAGAACAATGATGAGCTAGAGTTGATTAAATGATTGGTATGCCATACATGAAGTTTGTTAAGGATCTATGGCAATGGAAGATCGGGAGGAAGATCTACAGCTCAGATTGAATCGCAATAACCTTGTGCAAGTTCCAAGAAAGGAATACAAGTCCCTAGGCAAGGTAAAATGTTTTTAGATCGAAGGATACATTGAACCTGGTCAAGTTTTAAGATCTGATGGCTAAGATTGATCATGGGAAATGTGATCAAAGAGATTAAGCGGTTAGAATTGTTTATAAATAAGGAATTGTTGATAAACAATGTATGCGGGCAAGTGTAAGCATAGGGATGCTACATAGTGATTACCGAGCACAAAAGCTTGAAGACCTATTTTGAATAACAGAGTAAGGAGCCTAGCAGAGGGACAAGATAAGTCCTATGACAAGATTTTTTTGAGCAAATAAGAATCCACTTTAGCATTTCAGATGTGAAGTTGCAGATATATTTATTATTGTTGTTTATTTTGTAAGTGACAAGAAATATCTTAACCGAGTGGACCTAATAGTCTTATTTGTAAATCCTCTAGCAAGGTAACATTCTAAATGAGTGTTTGAAATCCTTTGACAAGATCACTTCTAACAAAGTGAAGATCCTAACAGATCTGAGGGAAATCCCTTAATCGGGTCACATCTAGCAATGTGTTTGTAATCTTTAACAAGATTTTCTTTTAACCGAGCATAGTCTAGAAGAGTATATTTCTTAGTGGGTCCAAAATCCCACAGTGGTTTTTCTTTATTTGGGTTTCCATGTTAAATCTGGTGTTATATGTGATATGATGATTATGTGTTTATGAGTTAGCATGTTTAGCAGTTTTTGGTTATATTGCTAAAGTTTAAGTTACCGAGGTTGAATCTATTGAATATATTGAAGATTAAGTTTGTATGATTCACCCCCCCCCCCCCCCCCCCCCCCACTCTCATCTTGTTAGCTATTGGCATCAGAACTTTACATGCAAAAGAAAGACATAGAGGTTAGTTTATAAAAATCTACGATTATCGTAACTTCATTAAGATTATCTTAGCTTAATTGTTAAGATTACCACAAATTTCTTAGGACAATAATAGGCTCATTATGAATCTATGTTACATTCTTAGGATAATGATGGGTTCATTAGAACAATCATAACTCCATTACGATAGTCATAGGCTATTTAGGACTATCATAGTTTCATTACACATGTCAGAACCTTGTTTAGATAGTTTCATTACACTTGTCATAACTTTTTCATAACTTTAATTGCAGAACAAAAATTAATTTTAATGAAAGATCTAATAATAATTGTAGACAAAATAGATAGAATATATAATCTTGCATACCTTATCAACATCTTAAGAACCTTATAACCTTTCTTGCAACACACAACAACTAGTAGAAACTTTGAAACAATCATAAAATGCTATTATAAATCATTTTGTTTCTCTCTTTGATACTTAATTCAAGCTTATATTGCATATTTATAGAGTTGGGTAGACTTTAAGAAACACCTAGAAGTTGAAAATATTGAGAAAATAAAAAAATATAACATTTTGAGATATTATATTTTAGTTTGAGTGAAATGACCACCTCTAGTAAAGAGGTGGTAGCAAAACCACCCAATACTTTTAAAACAAATCTTGTATTTTCAAAAAACATACAAACTACCACTCAAAATTGCCAATTTTCTCTTATTAACAATTCCCTCCTCCCTCATAAAAATTATATTGTAAGTAAAACCTAGAATAAGTAAGCCAAGATTTATAGTATAAAACTTTCAGAATCTAACACATGTTGATACAATTAGAGAATATTGATTTCAGTCATCAAATGCATATGCAATTATGGATAACAGTTGTAAAAATGATTTGGATTAACCAAAAAATCATAAAGCCATACAACATTTCATGTCGATAAGAGTATAACATATATATCCAATACAATCATACATGCTTGTCAAAAGCCATATGGCCATAAAATGTGACATATCCGTAATACAAAACATATGCTCAAAAATGTCATATAGGCATACAACAAAGGGCCCATGGTCTATTGATTTCCCACTTGCAAGAGGAAATAGATCACAAGTTGTCTTCAACTAGTGAGGGGATGAAGATGTATGTGTGTGTGTGAAAAAAGGTCTGTAGCTACAAGCACAACACTTCAATTAAGTCATTACATGTATGGTTAGTAAATAAATAATCAATAAATAATAACCATAACAAATCGACTAATTGCCTTCTAAAAGATGCGAGTATAAGATTCCTCTCAGATTTTTATAAGCAATACCAGTGACTAGACTACACCAAGATGAAGGATTTAATCTATATGAGCATGATATTAAGCTAAATGGATGCAAGATGGATGAATAACTCGAGAAATATGGATTCAAGCAATAAGGGATAAGCTAAATATGGATGCAAATAATCTAAGAAAAGCACAATGTATTCAATGACTCCAGAGCAAAAATCAGTGTAATAATAATAAATCTCCAAGTGTGTTCTGAAAAATCTCTGGGGTGAATTGAATGAGAGCTGAAGGCTAAATTTATAGAGAATTACAAGAGAGATGATGAAAAAGCTCAATTTAGAATTAATTGAAATACTTGAGAAATCGGGTTTAGTTAACCTTGAGATAGATTCCAATTATAGTTTAATTGAAATACATTTCGATAAGAAGTTCAAGTTGCATGGGAAATAATATTAAATTAATTCCATGCATTTGTGATAAAAATAGATAATTGTTTGATTTATTCAAGAAAAGATTCTTTTCAATGCAACTGAACTTCTTTTTCTGAAAAGCTTCGAGTTCTATTTTTAGAGAATAATCAATAATTCAATTTAATTGCTTTTTTGATTTCAATTTCTAAATTTAGAAAAAGAAATAATATCTCAAGTTTGATTTCTCTTTCAATTCAATTCTTTTATTTTAATTTTTAATTCAACTCTTGCTTTGTAATTAATTCCTCTTTTGTAATAAATTATTATTTTTTGCATGATTAAATGGCAAATTTCTTAATTAATTAAATATGCAAGAATATTTAATAAATTAAAATAGGATTATTGATCAAAAATGATATTCTTGGGATGATTCAATTAATTAAATAAATATTTAATTAATATTGAGTAACTGACTTGCCGTGTGATATTTGATGATTAAAGAATTAACAATTTGCTCAAGATTGATTTAATTGCCTTTGGTTAGGACCTTGGTGATGTTGGTGAGATTAGGGGCCTATGGTTTAGATGACCATTTTTAGGGTATTACATTTGCTCCTCTTTGAATTAATGTGTGAGTAGCATGTTGGTTCAAAGAATAGTTGATGTCTAGGAGATACCAGTTCTGAACTTGATTGATCACAAACCAGATAATGAGCGAGGTGTTTAGCTTGATTTGAAGTGATGAAGCTAAATGAAGTCTAATTAAAGCGATATCGATCTTGAACTTGATTGAACTAGGAATGATAGAGAGAAAAGATACCAAACTTGAACTTGATTGATCAAGAAGCGGATCTTACTGATCTAGAACTTGATTGATCTAGACACATCGAGCGAAGATAAAAATTGATCCTGAACTTGATTGATCAAGATACAATGAGCAAAGAATAAAATGTCCAGCTTGATTCGAAGTGATGAAACTTAACACCTGCTTAGATGGAGCGTGTGATCGAAGATACTCTTTAAACCCTTGATTGAGTTTAAATGAATAATTAGCTTGATGAAAAGTAATGAAATTGATTAGCGTTAAGAGATTGGTTCAAATGAAGACAAATATCAACTTGATATGAAGTGATGAAACTGATATGCCCCTAGGAATTGATTCGATTCAAATGATCGGGAGATCTCAACTTGATGTGAAGCGATAAAGCTAAGATGCCCCTTAGCAATAAGAATTTGATTAATTTTCTTTAGTTGAAAAGATTTTTGCTCGAATTTTGGTAAAGATTTGAAAATTTTCTTGACTTTAAAGATGTGAGCTCATGAGGTCATGAGTATGCCCCCTAGGAAGCGAAATCAAAAGATAGCGAGGGTACAAGATTATAGGAAATTTTGTGCATTTTTTTCAAAAGTTATTTGAGCACAAATGATTGTGAGAAATTTTTGAAATTTTTGCATTGATTGATGAGAAATTGAGTGCAAAGTTGTTGTGTAGAATTGAATTGAGATTCAATGTTGATTGATGAGAAATTGAGTGCAATTTGAAGAAAGAATGAGTATTTGATGAAAAAGCGCTAAGTGGTCAAAATTGTGAAATTGACTAGGAAAATTATCTCATATTTTGATTTCGATCTTGAAAATGGAATCAGAACGGGTAAATTAGCTAAGGGTAATATTTTCATGTTCATTGGAGCAAGTTGAAAAATTAGGGTTTTGGCTATATAAGGGGTAAAAGTGTCATTTTCAATTCATTTTAACCCTCCAAGTTTGAAAATTTAAAAAGCCTTCTGTGAAGAAAATGGTGGTCCCTACTCGTGAGCGTCGATTCAAGCACCAGAGACGACATAATCGACCTCAACACTATGAGCCAATGATAAGTGGTCAATCTTAAGCCTCTTTATGTTCTCAATTTTGAAT
The DNA here is from genome assembly GCF_030272615.1 of Cryptomeria japonica. Taxonomy (NCBI): domain Eukaryota; kingdom Viridiplantae; phylum Streptophyta; class Pinopsida; order Cupressales; family Cupressaceae; genus Cryptomeria; species Cryptomeria japonica. Next base: position 408,805,291 of record NC_081413.1, on the reverse strand, counting down.
TTTTTTAATTGATTTTTCAAGTTTTGGCATGTTTTAAGTTGGCCCTTTTCATTTTGTCATGCGAGATAGGATTATGTCTCATACGAAAAACTGCTAAAGTTTGTTTTGTCATTTTACACCATTAGATTTGTCGTTCTAACCCCACCCTTGTATCGTACAACAACATACATAAAAGACCATTTTGTCATTCGAGGTCTAATTTTTTGTCATACTAAGCCCAATCTTGACTCGTACGAATTGCTTCCCTTTTGTGTTTTGTCGTTTGGAAAACAATGAGCATTTTTTAAGGTCTAAACTGGAAATTTTGATTTTGCAATTGATGTACTTGGATTTGTGTGATGTTTTACTTCTCTTCTAGGCTTATTTGGAATGTTATCTGATGCTTCATTGTTTGATTTTTGTAGGTTCTGTTACCTCATGTGCTCTTCAGATGCATTTATCCTCCTACTATGACTTTAGTTTGACAGTTATCAGAGGTTGACTAGGCTCATAATGATTTGTACGGTTTGATGCACCTTCTTAGATTACCTGATATCCGTGTGAATCATGGTATGCTCATGGTGTTGGTAGAGAGATTCCATTCAGAGCATAATACATTTCATTTACCAGTTGGGGAGATGACCATCACTCCTGAGGATGTATATAAGATCCTTCATATCCCTTTCGCTAGGGATAAGGTGGATTACGATGTAGCGTTGCTACCCAGATTACAGGCAGTCAGGCATGTCTTCAGGGATCTGAATATTTTGACATGTGCCATTAGTTGGGACATCATGATGAGCAAGTACAGTGAGGAGTTTCCTTTGGCATGTGTTCTAGCAGGTTTTATCGGTTATTTTTTGATGCCAGATAGAGGACAATAGGGATTCTAGTGTGGATGGGGCAGGATGCTGGAGAGATTGATGGAGATCCCTCAGAGGCTTGGCTGGGGTTCTTTCTTATTAGCCCACATGTATCACGAGATGCATGAGGTTGTGTACAGGGAGGGCAAGAGCATGGCCGTTGGAGTTTTGATTTTATAGGTTTGGGATTGGGAGAACCTCCCAGTTTGTCAGTCGATTATTGATGATAGCAGAGAGCCTAGGGAGCCGATTGTATATAGGTATGCAGGTTATGTTACGCAGCCACATATGGGCAAGATTGATTTTTTGCGATGGCAGCTAGATGACCTTATAGCCGTGATATGGAGACCTTATAGGGGCCTAGAGCCATGGGATGACTGGTGACTAGTATGCAGAGATCTATTTGTTACACGCCCACTTATTCATAGATCGCAGACTATAGTGGAGTGATTTGTAGTTTCTCGAGTGATGAGGCAGTATGGCAGGCCTTAGGGGATCTCGTAGGAGTACACAATGTATGCGCATTATGCTAATGAGGAGAGGTGGGGATGGTCACCAAGGTTATCCTATTTCTTGAGTATGTAGTAGCTGACTAGTTTACAACGCTTGAGATGGGATTATATGGATGATGTTACGGATGTAGGGGTATTGCCCCAGTACAAGGATTGGTTCTAGCAGCATCCATTCCCGAGGTTGACAGATCCAACTGAGCAGGCTCCTCGTATTGAGGAGATTGAGGATGATGCCCCTGCACAGGGATAGGGACAGGGCCAGAGACAGGGATAGGGATAGAGAGCCAAGGCTCTGAGGTGGGCAGGTGGTGATCCTGGTGCTAGTAGCAGTAGGGTTCTAGCTAGGGTTGGATAGAAGAGGGGTGAGGGAAGATCCCTTGGGAGGATAGGTGTGAGGCTAGGAGAAGCTAAGGAGGAGAGAGATACATTGAGATAGGTTCAGCACTGGAGGGAGGAGTAGGGTGGAGTTTGAGGTGGAGATGGGGGTGGGGAACCTATGAGAGAGCAGGGGATTGATGCAAGATGGTTGATGAGAGCACATCTTGTGGACCTACAGTCACAGTTGATAGTGGCTCAGACATAGCTAGTGGAGCGAGACCAACAGCTAGCAGAGCTTAGGGTTGAGCACGATCGTTAGGTCGCAGAGATGAGAGAAGAAAGGAGGGCAGAGATAGACTCTTTGCAACATAAGGTCCTTCACCAGACAAGTAGGGTGGCATACTATGTTGCAGCGTACATCGTAGCAGTTCCAGTTGCACAGTAGGTTGTCCCCTACTTGAAGTACATGGCACGGTCAGAGGGAGTTCGGTCACCTCATCAGGATCTTGGTCAGCAGGCTCCACCTCCTCCACCAGGTGATGAGGGAGAGGCTGAGAGCTAGATATTATTTTTGTAGCTCTGATATTTTTTTATAGCCATACCCATTTTTGTAGCCTATACGATTCTTGCTCCGATGGGAGTTTGTGTATGTCATTTGACATCACTTTGTACTCTGAGACTTTATACGATATATATATATATATATATATATATATATATATATATATATATATATATTCAAGATCAATTTGACTTCATTGTACTTGTGTTGATTTGTTTATGAGATGCTTTTTATATGCTTTATTCTATATGTATGCATTTCTTTTCAGTATGTAATGTAAATGATTATGGATGTCTATTTTTGTTTCTTTTCATATGCAAATAGATGAATGAAAATGAATAATGAGTAATGCAATTTTTTATTTTATTTTCTTATGCAATAAGATGAATGCAAATGAGTAATATGAAATTTATGAATCTATATAAGATGTTTATGTATGCAGCTAACATCTCAAAAACACAAGTACTCAATCAGAGAAATGATGAAAAATAGACCACTTAGTGCAAGAAATGACGATGCTTCCAGCTCTCATAAAATTAAGAGATCATTATTATCACACCAAAATTACTCTAAATTCACAAAATACAGAATGAAATACAAAATGATATGCGAAATGCAACCTAAACCTAGTCACTGGAATTAAAATGCTTAAGATTCATCACCAAGCATAATGAACACACAAGAAGGTTCGAGTTCCTTTCTTTTTCAATGTGCAATATTTATTATCTTGTCTGTAATGACCATTTTTTCATTCATATCCTTGGACAGATTTTGCAGGGACCCGAATTGTATCATAAAGAAATTCCCTCAAAATAGACAAAGAAATGAAGTGGACCTCCCTGTAGGATTCAAATAAGCGGAGTCGAGGTATGTGAGGCAATTTCACCTTGATGTGAAGGCTCTTATCACAAACACCCAGCTAATTTTATGTTTCCAGATCATCAAAATCATTCCTACAAGCAGAAAACAAAGAAAATATTATGCCCCCAATCCTTGCTCCTCTTAGTCACGATAGACTTCCTTGAGTTACTCAAAGGGATAATAATCAAAAACCAATATAGAAGACAACAAACAAAGAAAATTTTCATGCATAGCTCAAACTGTTTAGTGATTGTTTTCCATTATGTTGTTTTGTTTATTTACTCAGTGATAAAAAACTCTTCTGTAGTCAGGAGACAGGTGACTAACTTGGAGTGGACGACCAGGTTTCACTGACAGAAAGATGACTTGGTTGATATTGCTTAGGATATGTAAATTGCTTAGTCAATTACCCTAAGAATAGGATGTTGATTAGTTTCAAGCCACGAGGGTTCCAATGAATGAGGATGTCATGAAAGTGACTAAAATATATGTAAAAGAGAAAGAAAAGATGCAGGAAAGTGAGAATGTCAATGTTGCATTGATAGATGGAGTGCTTGAGTACAAGAGATGCTTGTTTACCAGGTTTTTACCTACTTGGCAAAGATTCATTTTTTTTTACCAAGGTGCCTGTTTACTAGGTTTTCACCAGGGCATTTTCTCTCTTTATATATTTTTTTCTTTTCTTTTTTTTTTTTTTTTTTTTTGCCTTTTTTTTTTTTGAGGACTTTTTCAGTTGTACATGTTGTTGGAGTAGATAATGCTAAGTGAAGAATTTCTTCTAGTGGATGGTGTTGATCGGTTCATGGAGTTGTTCCCCTTCTGAGTTTGAGAGTTGATAGGCACTAGAGCCGAAGACTGCAGTAACGATGTAGGGACCCAACCAGTTGGGTTCAAACTTCCCTTTGTTGTCTCGAAACTGCTGATTTTTAGGATTTTCTCTCAGAACTAGGTCACCAACCTGAAATTCTCTTTGTCTAACTTTCTTATTATATCCTCTGGACATTCTCTTATGATATACTCTGAGATGATCAAATGCCACTTGTCGACGCTCATCCAGCAATTCGAGTTCTTGTAATCTAGATATTCTATGATCTTCATCAGTAACAAGACCTTGCAAGGAAACTCTTAGAGATGGTATTTCTACTTCAATAGGTAATACTGCTTCAGACCCATACAACAAAGAGAAAGGTGTAGCCCTAGTAGGTGTTTTGATACTTGTTCTGTAAGCCCATAGTATAGGATTGAGTTGCAGATGCCAATCCTTCCCAGATTTGTTCATTGTTCTGTGCAAGATTGTGAATAGGTTTTTGTTAGATGCCTCGGCTTGTCCATTACCTTGAAGATAATATACTGATGACCAATGTTGTTTTATTTTGAATTTCTCACAAAGCTCGTCCAGGTCTTTATTCTTGAACTGTCCTCCATTATCAGTCACGATGGATGAAGGTATCCCATACCTGTAGATGATATAATTTAGGATGAACAAGGCGAATTGTTTACTAGTTGCTTTGATGAGTGAAACCACTTCTACCCACTTGGTGAAATACTCATTGGTAGTTATGATGAATTTATGTCCGTTAGATGAAGCATGATATATCTGACCAATGAGATCAAAGGGCCATTGTTGAAAAGGCCAATGTCTAGTGAAGGGTATAAGATCCCTTGCTGGAGCATGTATGAGATTTCCATGTAGCTGACATTTCTCAAAAGCCTTAGCAAATTTAATAGCATCTTTCTCCATGTCTGGCTAGTAGTAGCCATCCTGTAATAGTTTCCAAGCTAAAGTAAGACCATTCGAATGAGATCCACAAATACCTTCATGAACTTTTGATAATGCATGTTTAGACTCATCAGTTTCTAGACACCTAAGCAATGTACCATCCAAACCTCATCTAAATAAACAATTAGCAATGATAACATACCATGAAGCATTTCGGGTTAGGTTTCTTTTCGCATTATGGGTAAGATTTTCAAGGATAATTTGGTCTCGTAGGTAAGAGTAGATGTGGCTGTATCGGGATGAGTCATGTCCAATAATAGCACAGACTATTTGGGTCTCAAGAGAATCATAGGCCAGGTAATGTAACTCTTCCACTAGGAATTCAAAGCAAAAATTGGACTCTTGTAACTCAGGTATAGATGCCAAGGTGGCCATAGCATCTGCTGCTCTGTTTGCGGATCTGGGAATCTGTTGGAATGATACAAAAGCAAAATACTTCTTAAGATAATCAACCATTCTCTTATAAGGAATCAATTTCTCATCTCAAGTATGATATGTATCATTGATATGATTTATGATCAGCTGAGAATCTCCATAGATGTGTAATTCTGCAACCTTCTATTCAATAGCTAGCTTGATCCCGTTCACCAAAGCTTCATATTATGCAATATTGTTTGTGCAAGGGAACAAAATCTTATAAGACTTTGGCATCAAATACTTCTGAGGAGTAATAAAAAGTATTCCAGCACTGGAACCATTTTGAGTAAAAGACCCATCAAAGAACATCTTCCAGGGTTGTTGAGTAAGATGCATTATTGATTCATCTGGAAACTCTATATGTAGCGGTTGAGTGTCTTCAAGTGGAGCTTCAACAAGTTGATCAACAATTACCTATCCTTTTATGGCTTTACGTTCCACATATTCAATGTCAAACTCTGTAAGGATCATGACCCATTTCGCCAATCTTCCCGTAAGTGTTGCTTTGTTGAGAAGATATTTGAGCAAATCAATTTTAGCCACCAACTTGACTGAATGTGCTAACATGTAGTGTCTCAGTTTTTGTGATACAAATACCAATGCCAAGCATGCTTTTTCTATTATACTGTAGTTCATTTCATAGGACACCAATGTTCTGTTGATGTAATAGATGGCTCGCTCCTTTTTATTGTCATCCTGTTGTGCCAGAAGTGCCCCTAGTGATGAATCAGTTGCTGATATGTATAAGATTAGTGGTTTACCCTGAATCGGTGAAATCAATATTGGTGGATTAGATAGGTACTCTTTTATCTGTTGAAGGTGTTGTTCACATTCTTGATCCCAGTTCTATATTACTCCTTTCCTCAATACTTTTGTGAAAGGTTGAGCTTTGTCTGCTAGTTGAGAAATGAAGCATCTAATGGATTGGAGACGTCCTTGTAGACTTCTCATTTGACTGATGTTCTTCAGAGGAAGAATTTCCATTATAGCTTGGACCTTCTTAGGATCAACCTCTATTCCCTTCTTTGAAATGACATAGCCAAGTAGTTTATCAGATGTCACTCCAAATGCACACTTTTTTGGATTTAACTGGAGTTTGAACTTTTCCATTCTGTCTAGTATAGGACCTAGCTCTTGAATATGTGTTGATCTCTTCATAGTCTTCACTAAAGTGTCATCAACATAATCTTCCATATTCTTGTGCATCATGTCATGACAAATAGTAGTGACTTTTCTTTGATAGGTTGCTCCTACATTCTTTAGCCCAAATGGCATGACATTCCAGCAAAAGGTTCCCCATGCATAGGTGAAAGTTGTCTTTTCTTGATCTCCAAGAGCTATTTTGATTTGATTATATCTGAAGAATCCACCCATTAGTGAGTACATCTCATACCCAACAGTCATGTCAACTATCATATCAATGTTTGGTAATGGAAAGTCATCCTTCGGACAAGCTTTGTTGAGATCTCTGAAGTTAGTGAAAACTTTGATAGATTTGTCTGCCTTTGACATAGGTACTATGTTTGAAATCCATTCGGCATAATCTATAGCTCAGATGAACCCATCTTTTAGTAGTTTTTCTAATGCAGCTTTGACTAGTAGTGCCATGTGAGGGTGCATATTACAATTTTTTTGCTTTATTGGTTTAACTCCTGGTGTGATAGAAAGACCATGCATAATGAGATTAGGATCCAAGCCTAGCATATAAGAGTACATCCATGCAAATTTTATTTTCTATTCAGAGAATAGATGAGTGAAATCCTTCAATTCTTATGCTGATAGTGATTGAGCTACATGAATGATGTGTGGTGTCTCTTGACTCCCAATGTTCACTAGTTGAGTTGGCTTGATCAATATGGAAGAACTTTCCTGGAAATGACTTGGCAGTATATCAAGTATCTCACCTTTAGGCGCCTCAAAGAGGTTTTCGCCCTTAGGTACGTCCTTTATTTTCTCTTTTTTAGATTCTAACACCACCACAATGTGGTTTTCACCATCAGATCTTTTATTTTTATTTTTCTTGTTTTTGCAACTACGATACTTGATATCTGCTTCAGTCATGTTTTCACTCTATTCATTGGTGGAAGAGTCCATAGGTTCAACTGCATTGAGATAATAGGCTAACATATAGTCATTGGCAAAAGTAGGTATATTCATGGGTTGGTTCTGTAAAGTATAGTCAATTAGTTTTGGATGTAGTAAGGATAAATGTTGGACAGGTTCAAGAGCATTCACGGTATTGTTATCACAATTGCGGATCGAAAAGTTGAGTTCCAGAAGGATACCTTGCGTAAGTGTCTCAAGACCAGGAAGAGTCAGAACATGATTATTAAAGTTCATGTTAATATTTAGTTGATCTAATCAAATGGACATACTTATAACGTTGTTCCCTATGCTAGACTGGACTTCATATCATGGTTTGACAGTGATAAGATCAATAGACAGATTTTCATTGTTTACATCAGATGATTCAGATTTTGATGCTGAGTAGATATTGTCCTGAATAGGACTATCATCAGAGTCATTAGATAAAGTTTTCGAGGCTTCTTCAAGTGATTTAGTGAGCATATGTATGGTATCAACACCAACATCTTTAATGCTACAAGTTCCTTCATGTTGTGGCTCATTTGTCAATTGTATCTGACATACCTGTTGACATGATCTTGATGTTTCTATGATTCTCTGTCGTCTACTCCATTCAGCTTCTTCTGGACTGATAACTGGTTCTTGTTCTATAGCTTCTAACTCATCTTGTGTAGTGTTATAACTTATTTGTTTTGTTTTAGCATAGGGGTACATAGATGAAAATCTTTTTGGTATTCTTCCTTCCTTTAGTCCTTGTTCATAGTTTGCTTGTCTCTTTTGTCTAAATTCCTATATTTCCTTCTCTACTTTTATGCGCATCAGCTCTTGGGTATCATCTATAGTACTAGTAGACTCTTCTGGAGTTTCTATAGTGAATGTATCTGAGAGGTGATCAGGACCCCATTCATACTCGTTTGACTCAGTCTCTAAATTGTCTACTTGTTGCCTACCAGTGTATGTGACTGGGACTTTCAATGGTGCAAACAATTCTCTGATTCTTACTACTTCATCTCTTATATCCTCTAGGACCTCAACTTCTTGTATTATTGTAGCTGACACCATCAGAGCTTGAGCATAGACTATTTCTTCTTTCTTCACTGCTGATTCTTCTTTCTCTTTTCTACACTCTGCTTTTGTTTGTTGAGCATCTGCTTCCTGTAATGTTAAAGGCGATATCCTTTTCTGCCACTTAGACTTAGAAACATGTTTTTGGTCTGATTTCTTTTTCGGATTGTACCCCAGTCCGACCTTATCATTTGTGGATTTTGTTTGCAGCTGAATTGGTTTAGTAATACCCTCTTGATGTTTACCCAAGGGACCAATACCTAAATATCCCATGCGTTGAATCATCTTGTAGCTAGGACCATATTGGTTTGAGGAAATCTCACAATGTCGTACCTCCTCATTTTGACTCTCTTCCTTAAAGAGCCAGTTAAGAACATCATCCTTTTTTATTTCATCCACCAAGGAGGTACAAGACTATACAAAGAGACCATCATATATGGTATTCAGAGCTAAAGTTTGTGTTCTCATAGCCTCTAATGGTTTGCCCAACTATTTTGGTGATGGAGGGAGAGAGACTAATGAAAGTACAAGTTCTATCTTGTAGCCATCCATGCTGGTATATGTAATCTTCAATTTCTTTTCCAATTCTTTCATCAGAGCTTCTGGATTTTCACTTGTAGAGGCTGCCCTATTATGAGGCACAAAAGTATCAGCACCTTTTATTAATGCATTACAAGTGACATTTGTATCAGCTAGAATATTGACTTTTGTTCTATTATAAGGAAATTTAAAGCATTGATGGTATGTTGATGGACCTTCCTTCATCTCATGAATCCATGACCTACCCAGTAAGATATTGTATGACAAAGGAATATCAAGTACCTGAAAAATGATATCTCTTTCTACAGGTCCCACTCTGATAGGTAATGATATCGGGCCTTTAGAGGTCCTTTCTTCTTCATCATAGGATTTTATTGTTATTTTCTTGCTGGGATAAATGACATTTTCAGAGAATCCTAGTTGTGTAAGCAAACTGTAAGTACAAATATTCAACCTCGCGCCTCCATCTATCAAAACATGTTTGACTCTGTGTTTATGGATCATGGCTTCAATATGCAATGGCTTGTTATGTGGATGATTTCACGAGTTGTCATCTTCTTCAGAGAAGGTCAGATAGTGAGGTGAGGATAGATGACCCACAATGGAATGAAACTAATCAATGTCTAAATCTTTTGGAGCATTAGTGGTAAGAAAGGCTTTGTCTAGGATCTCTTTGTGAGCAGACGAGAGTTTTAGCAATTCAAAGATTGAGATTTGAGCATTTGTCCTTTTCAATTGTTCAACAACGCTATATCCAGAGGATGATGTTGAAGTTATCCTTTTAAATTTATCCAAGTTCAATCCTTTTTGTTTATTTGATGAGGCTGGTGGGTTCGATGTTGCTTGAGCGAGGTTGGAAAAACTAGCTCCTTGGAGAGTGACTTTCTTCTGAGAACAGGTTAGAGATCTTGTATATCATGATTCATTTGGTTTATCTTGGACTATAATCACATTGTAATATTCTGATTGGGAAGGCTCAAGCATGTTGTTGATGTTGTCATTGCTGGTATAAGTATAATTTAATTTGGCACCTCCTTTGGTCTTTGAGGAATCACCTTGTTCATAAATAGGTAAAGGGTCTTTAAATGCTTTGTGATCAGCATTAGTCGGGTTATTCTTGGCAACAATTTAACCAGCGTCTATGAGATCCTGAATCTCGTGTTTGAGCTTCATGCAATTGTTTGTGTTATGACCTTTATTCCGATGGAAGTCACAGTACTCAGTTTCTCTCCACCATTTTGGTTTGATTTCTAGATCATATGGCCAAGAGTTATCTGGTAGTATTATCAGGTTGTTTGCCAATAGAGTTTTGAAAGCAGATTCATATGATTCTTTGAGAGGAGTGAAATCATGCATAGGTTTGGAAAGCCAAGGCTTCTCTTTGAACCATTCTTTTGTTTTCTTTGGAGGATTTTCTACTGCAGCTTCAGCAGCTTTAAGTTCTTGTGTGCCACTAGCCAAGTTGAATATCGTGGGCTTTGAGTTAGCTTTAACAGTGTCTACTACTCCGTCATTAACAATGTTTTTATTGTTGTCTTTTCCATACTTCCAATACTTGTTTTTCTCTCTAGAGCTAGATCCTGGTTGTGTTTCTTTCCAAGGTGAGATATCCCCCTTCTTTATGAGCACATATTCCACTTGAATGGCATTATCTACCATTTTGTTAAATAATGGGTGTACTTGCATTTGGATGCTATATTTCAATTCTAGGACCAAGTTGTTTACAAATATATCCAATTTCTCAGAATCTGGGATAGGTCATGAATACCTAGAGAACATCTTTCTCCAACATTGGAGGAAAGTAAGGAAAGGCTCCCCTATTTTTTGTTTAGTATTGCAATGCTTGATCATAGTCACAGGATGTCGAATTTTGTATAAGTATTGTTGTAAGAATAGTTGGATTAGTTCTTCAAACATTTTTATTCCTTTAGGTAGACTTGAGAACCATTCCATGGCTTGTCCTCCCAAACTCCACGAGAAAAGGCGCATGAGATATGTTTGATCATGCATGAACTCAATACAAGCAGCACAAAATTCCCTGACATGATCTTGAGGATCTGAGGTACCATCATATTTGTCAAATTTTGGGATCTCAACTCATGAAGGAAATAGAGGCATGTATAGTTTTTTGTCAAATGGAAAAGGGCATATTGTCTCCAAAGAATATTATTTTGGAGACTTATCCTTATTCTTCAGTTCTATGATCTCAGTCTGTAAGGCTAGTAATTGTTTGTGTACCATAAGTATAGGTGATTCTTCTTTTTTAGTAATGAGTGTCTGAACATCATATCCAGTAGGAAGCTTGGCACCTTATTTTGCTAGTTCTAAGAAATAGTCTCCTTTTCTCAAGCTAGGATAGCTTTCATCATTTTTCTAAAGTCTTTATCCTTTTGACAGTCACAAATTTCTTTTTTTGGAGGTTTAGTGTCTTCTTTAGCTTCACTTGATGAGGAATCATTATTAGTTTCGTGAACACTAAGTTTGTTTCTATCATTGTATTTTGTCTCATATATAGTGGGAGATTTAGATTCATCAAAAACTGGTACTCCTGATGACGAAGGTTTGTCAGTGAGCGGGTCCTTCACGTAGTATGGGTTATCTTGATATGTGAAGCTTTGTCCTTTGCCTTTGGCCTCTTTCTTACGAGAACTCCTGGTTTGAGTAGGCATTTTTATGGATTAGTATGACCTAAAGTTGTTTGTGATGCAGAGGTCAAGATCAATTTTAGAGGTAGTTTGTTTGGTTAATGTATTGTTTGAGAGAAACAACTGAGATTTAGTCTGGTTTCAGGAAAGATCTATCCTATATAAGACGTTTATCTAGGTTGATTTGAGAGTAGTGACTAAGATTTGATCTAGTTTCAGGAATGATCTATCTTGTGTAAGACGTTATCTAAGTGACTTAAGTTTGATAGGTATTTTATTGAACTAGCTGAAAGATGATCGACCAAATCGTGCAATACAAATGGAAGAGGTACACTTCTTTGATCTGTTTATGCTCGAGATGATGATAACCAGTATTGTGTTCACTGTATACTGTTTTAGGCAAGTTTTGACTTCTCTGTACTAGAAAAACCAGAGATTTGTACGAATGGATTTACTCAGCCAGACGACAATTTAATAGTTCCAGGATGACAATAGTTCTTTTTTGTATGAGTTGCTGCCTAGTACCATACGACAAATGGGTATGTCCAAAATGACAAAAGGTTAAGTGCAGTTTTGTTTCATATGACACAAGATTTAGGTTTAGACGACAGAGTATCAGGATTCGTACGACAAAGGATTGAGCTCAAACAACAAATTTTTCAGGCTCGTACGACACAGGATATGGTGTAGGACGATAAATGATCAGATTTGTATGACTATTCACAAGATAGAGACTAAAATTTTGAGTTTTTTCGATAGGTAAGTATGATAATTGAGTATGACAAATTGTGGTATGGACTGAGTTTTGACTAGGATAGAGTAGTTTTGGATAGAGTTTTGACTTAGGATGGACGAGTTCTAACACAGACAGAGTTTCGACTTAGGATGGACTAGTTCTGACACGGACAGAGTCTCGACTTAGGATGGACTAGTTCTAACACAGACAAAGTCTCCAATCACTGAATTGTTTCTTGTCTTCTCTAATTTTTTGGTATTTCAGTTTCAGTTTCAGGGATGAAAACACAAAAAACACGTAATATGAATAGTAACTCCAATCACAACATGCAAACCCTATGAAAATTGGTGAGAGAAGAAAACCTTTGCTTGTAGACTCAGGTACACACCCAATAGCTAATCAGAATATGGCCGCTAAGTCTCACGCAATGGATTCTCAAAGCCGTATTATCCGACTCCAAATGCTAATGGGGGCATGAAATGATAAGTATCTTGGGAGAGGTACTATCTCTCTTGCACAAAAATTATCCCCCCTTTCGGAGGTGAACTAGGTAGATTCTAATTTTAATTGGAACTAGTATGGGGTCCGTTCGGCATGTCAAGGTATAAACTCAATTAAGAGGTCTCCCAGCCTTGAAAACCAATGTTTAATATACCCGAAGGTACTAAGGAGAGCTATTCCCGAGCACTGTCGTTGACTTGATTTTCATCAAATTGCATTTATTTTATAGTGGGTTGGAGTACTTAGCGTTTAACCATTCCCACTTAGGTCGTTCCCCTCACACCGACCATAACGGCTTTAATAGTTTTTCAACCCCTTGGGAGGGTAGGCCTGCTAAAGATGTACACATATCAAACAAAGAAAAAGCCTCAAGGGTCTAGATTTCTGATTGTCTAGAAAAAGACAAGAGCATAATCTCCTACCTTTCAAAATCTTCTAAAAACATGAAAGACAGATTTGTTCTTTAACCAAATAGCAAGTTAGGTTCCTAAAAATGAATTTAAAGAATACACGATGTTTAGTCGATTCTCCTTAGGCAACCTGCAAAGACAACGAATCAGTAGTCATATTGTCTTTGTGCGACAAGCATATTCTTCGACAAGCATTCTGCAAAAACTAATTAGGCTGTGAAAAATTCTAAGATAGTTAGATAAACAACTAGGGTCAGTCATCAGAATAATCAATTTGAATAGAAAACCAGAATCATGAAATTTTTTGTTTTTGTCTTTTTAACCAGAAAAATACAGAGTTGTATGACAGAGTTTACCAGATCGTACGATACAAAATTCCATTTCGTATGATACAAAATTCCTGTTCGTATGACACCTGCAGTTTTTTCATTTCAACCTATGAAAAATTTCGTATGAGATGACGCAGAGGCTGTACGAACAAAAATCCAAAAATTCAAAAAATCTGAAAAATAAAAAAGTCAGTCTTGGAGGCCAAAAAATGTAGTCTTCTGCCCCATAGTGGGTGCCAGAGATGTGTGTGTGAAAAAGGGTCTGTATCTACAAGCACAACACTTCAATTAAGTCATTACATGTATCGTTAGTAAATAAATAATCAATAAATAATAAACCATAACAAATTGACTAATTGCCTTTTAAAAGATGTGAGTATAAGATTGCTCTCAGATTTTTATAAGCAATACCAGTGACTAGACTACACCAAGACGAAGGATTTAATCTATATGAGCATGATATTAAGCTAAATGGATGCAAGATGGATGAATAATTCAAGCAATATGGATTCAAGCAATAATGGATAAGCTAAACATGGATGCAAATAATCTAAAAAAAGCACAATGTATTCAATGATTCCAGAGCAAAAATCAGCATAATAATAATAAATCTTGAAGCGTGTTCTCAAAAATCTCTAGGGTGAATTAAATGAGAGCTGAAGGCTGAATTTATAGAGAATTACAAGAGAGATAATGAAAAAGCTCAATTTAGAATTAATTGAAATAATTGAGAAATCAAGTTTAGTTAACCATGAGATAGATTCCAATTATAGTTTAATTGAAATGCATTCAGATAAGAAGTTCAAGTTGTATTGGAAATAATATTAAATTAATTCCATGCATTTGTGATAAAAATAGATACTTCTTTGATTTGTTCAAGAAAAGAGCCTTTTCAATGCAACTGAACTTCTTTTTTCTTAAAAGATTTGAGTTTCATTTTTAGAGAATAATCAATAATTTAATTTAATTGCTTTTCTCATTTCAAGTTCTAAATTTAGAAAAAGAAATAATATCTCAAGTTTGATTTCTCTTTCAATTCAATTCTTTTAAAATAATTTTCAATTTAACTCTTGCTTTGTAATTAATTCCTCTTTTGTAATAAATTAATTCTTTTTGCATGATTAAATGGTAAATTTATTAATTAATTAAATATGTAAGGATTTATAATAAATTAAATAGGATTATTGATCAAAAATGATATTCTTGGGATGATTCAATTAATTAAATAAATATTTAATTAATATTGAGTAATTGACTTGCCATGTGATATTTGATTATTAAAGAATTAATAATGTGCTCAAGATTGATTTAATTGCCTTTAGTTAGGACCTTGGTGATGTTGTCGAGATTAGGGGCCTATGGTTTAGATGGCCATTTTTAGGGTATTACAATATGCGACGTTGGCATCTTTCAACTGTGCTCACTAGTCCTCCTATGCTAGACTTCTCTAGAGCTCCAATTGATACGATTAAAAGTATAGATATCAATGTATAATATATATATAAAAATAAATTATAGAATAAAATATAATAGAATAATTAATTATTACATACATATAATCATGACATTCATCCACAATGAGGGCACGCTCACGATCAAGAGTGACAAGCCCCTACAACAAGCATTAAGATAGCAATTAAACTACATATGAGTATCATTAAATTTTTTATTAATTGATCATTAAAAGAAAAAATGAAATTTACTAATCTATCTCATACCTCTATCAAAGCTTTAGAAATTGTTATTGTTGCAACAACACCACGCTCCATTCTAGTGTGAACATTAGGAGGAGTAGCTAATGTCAACAACTAAAAATGAAACAACTATTGTATGATTACCAAAACTACCTAAAATTATTTTACAACACTATTAATGTATACAGGTTACAATTGTGACCTTTTCACACATCCCCCTATTACAAATGGGGACCCCCTTTCTTTTGCTTAGGTGTCTAGTTGCTTTTTAGGGTTTATGTTTGTTTGACAGTAAATTTTGATCTCCTAAAGCAATTCATTTTCAAAAGTTTATACTTCAAGCTAGCTTAGATGAAGGGCCCTTATGATTGAAGGGTAGAAGTGAGTGCACAATATTTATAATTTTATCAAATGTTGTCAACTTTGTCAATATGTTGTAATTTTGTCAAGTTTTTTCATGTTGAAAAGTTTCCAAGAAAGAAGTCAAGGTCAACAAAAGTTGGAAACTTTCTTCTAGGGGTCATTTTTCCATCCTTTAGAGAATAGGTGAAGCCTAGTATTAAGCGATGGAGTTTGTTCAACAAAAAAATTGGAAATTTCCTTCTACCTATCGAATTTCCACTCTTTGGAATTGAGAGATAAGTGAAAGAGAAGTTAGAAATCTTCCTTCTAAGTATCAATTTTCCACTCTAAAAGGGAAATTTAAAAGGAAAAATTTGATGAAAGTGAAAATCTTCCTTGTGCTAATCAATTTTCCACCCCTTGCAAGTAGAGAGAATTATCAAGAAGGAAAAGAAGTGAATGAAATCAAATCTTCCTTCTAGGGGTTGAATTTCCACTCTAAATGAAATTTTGCTAGCAAACTGGAACAAAGAAGGTTGGAAAACAAGGAAAACAAAATCTTCCCCCTACCTTGCAAATTTCCACTCTTCCTTCTAGAGGTTTATTTTCCATTCTTCAAGCAAGTGATGAGCAATCCAAGTAAAAAATGGAACGAAGAAGGTCAAGAAAACATGGAAATCGTAACCTTCCTTCTTCCTTGTTTTTTTCTACTCCTTCCTTGTGAGGTGCAATTTTCCACCGTTGGCCAAAATTGAACGATGAAAGAAGAAGGTAAGTTTTAACCTATATAAATGGAAAAATCTTCCTTATAGAGTGTGAATTTATAGTCTTCCTTTTAAATAAATCCTTGAGTGGAAATTGAAAGGGAAAACCTTCCTTCTTTCTAGTAAATTTTCACACCTTCCTTGTGCCTTGCAAAATTTCCACTCCAAATTTGATGAATTTTATTAAAGATCAAATCTTCCTTGTGCATGACAATTTTTTAATCCTTCCTTCTAGGTTGCATGTTTTCATTCCTCATTTTAAGTGATTGAAGGTGATTAAAAGATTGAATTTGAAAAGAGAAAACCTTCTTTGTGCCTTGCAATTTCCCACATCTTCCTTATTAATATCAAATTTCTACCTTTCATTTGCAATTCAAACTTGAGCATCCTAATATTGATATTACTTTCATTCAATTCATGGAAGAGCCACTTCTGCATCCTGAAAGTGTCCACTTCCATATTCTTGGCCACACCCAAGAGATCATTTGAGCTATCTTTATCAGAATTAAGGAATAGGTAATCATGCGAAGGTTTCTCAAAAAAAGGAAATATATTGTCCCTAAGAATCACTAGAAGGGAATCTCCTAAACATATCAGATTATTATGATTGCTTTCATCCAAAATAGAGTGAACAGGGGAAGTAGGGGAGGCCCTCCTTTTTTAATCTCTTTCTACTTATCGAAATTCTTCCCTTTCACTTCTTGGTCTACAAAATTATGATCACCATCATCTTCAGTCTACCAGCCATTCTCCTTTGTATCCTGGCTATCCAAGCCCATATACTCTAGATTCGTGTTGTCTTCATTGTTGGAATTACCCAAGAAAGGGAGGATTTTGTTCTTTCCTTTGGCCAATGTTAAGTGTTCCATAATAAACAAGATTAACCCTTCATGAAAGATAAGATTCTTAGAGATTTTTATGTGACCCCTAATGCCCATTCTCAACTACTAAAGAAGATAAAATGGAAAGTAAACCTTATCTTTGTGTCTTGAATGGTTGAGTAAAACAAAATCATGACCATAAACAACAATATAACAACCATCTAGGGTAAAATATTGAATGGGTAGCCTGAGAACCGCCACCCACAGGAGTTTTGGAGACTTCATTTATAATATGTTAACCCTTAACTTGTCATAATATATTGAGCTAATTATTAACTCTTAACTATGGGATAGATAGTTGCATTACTAGATTACATAACTACTTTGAGTATGATCCTCCTTATTGGATTCAATGCTTTACCTTCAATGGTAAGGTGTATCAGATTTATCTGTAGATAATTTTAAATTATAATTATGAAGATCATACAATATTCTGTATAATATAATAGCCTATTGTCTTGTAGATCGTTGTTGTTTTCTATCACAACAATATCGACTGCTAACTGTTATCATAATAATAGCGATTGTTGTCTATTTTTCCTCATAATACCGACTGTGCTTATTATCAACAACTTTGTATTCGACCATCTAAAGGATTAGGAATGAGATATATGTACACACTCGGTGGTCCACATAGAGTCACAGATCTATGTAGAATCAACATGATTCCACATAGAGTCATGACTCCTATGTGGAGGAACAACCATTGGTAACCGATGGTAAACATACACAATGTTTAAACAATTACTAATCGGTATAATGAAACCCTCAGGTTGCTCAATGTAGACTTCTTCCTCAATCACACCATTGAGAAAGGTTGTCTTTACATCCATTTGATGGATCTTACACCCTTTAGATAAAACAATAGTAATCATGGTTCTGACAGAAGTATATCGAGCAATAGGATCAAAGGTTTCTTTAGAATAGATTGGTATTCTTATGTCATCGCATCTTTCCAAACTTGAGGACTAGAAGCTTCCTCAACACTAGTGGGTTCTGACTCAATAATCTCACTCATTAATGCAAAATAGTTGGAGAATCACTGTGGTCTTTTACTTTCCTTGAAGATTCCTCTTGGTGCTACAAAGCCTTCAGCTTCTTGCATCATTTTTCTTGCCCAAAGAGGTCTAAAATTACAATATACAAATGATATCTCAATCTTGAAGTTAAAATTACAATATACAAATGATATCTCTATCTTGAATCTTGACACTAATCCTTCTAATCTACCATTGATGAAGTGGAAGGTAACTAAAATTACACATTTAAAGAATCGATTTCCTCCCCAACCATCTACCAAATATATTGATTATTTGTAACAATGTTGATCATGATTGTCCATTCCAATGTCATCAAAACCTTAGTTATCTATAAAATAAATTTTTAAAATTATCAGAAAATAACTTAATAATTTCTTTACCAGATTTCTCCAATTTATATTGCATCCATTGTTGTTGGCATGTGATTAAGATCACTACAAAATGGAAACATATGTTGTCCACTATTTTGTTGATCATCTAAAGTTGTATTGGCATATGTATTTAATAAATCAACATATATAAAGTGTTAAGTGTAACAGTGTACAATATATAGTTAGTCTAAATAAAATTGAGATTCTAAATTACCTAGAATGGTTTGTTGAAATGTTTGATTGTGGATGACATTGATAGTTGATAATTGTTTTACCTAGAATGATTTGTTGAAATGTTTGACTAGAGATAATATTGATAGATTATGATGGTTGTGTTCCATAAATTGTACCTGGTAATTGTTTGATTGAGTATAGAAAAGTGGTTAGAAATAGAAACTTATAAATATTACAATCAATTAATGAAGACATTTAATAGTTAGAAAATTACCCTCTATAATTTACATTCCCTTTGTTGTTTCCTCATTGAGATCAATACACAATGGTAATGTATGTTGACCATTATTTTGTTTATCATCTAAAATTGCAATTTGACATGTGTATTTATCGAATTGATCAACATAGATGGAGTGTTAAGTACATACGTATACAATATCTAGATAAATTAATTATTATTGACATTCTTAATTACTTTGAATGGTTTGTTGAAAGGTTCAATTTTGGATAACACCAATAGTTGAGAATGGTTGACTTCCACAAATTGTACCTACTAATTGTTTTATTAAGTGTAAAAATCTAGTTACAAATAAAAGTTTAGTAGTATTACAATTAATGAGCGAATATATTTAATAGCTATAAAATTACCCTCTATAATTTGCATTTCATCTATTATTAACTGGTTCATATCAATAGAGAAGGGAAATCAATGATGTCAACTATTCTCTTGATCATCCAAAGCTACAATGACATATTTTTTAACATATGAAATAAGAGGAAGAATTATTACTATAAGAATAATAAAATAAACAAAAATAAATGTGCGTACTATGTTGTTCCCTGATAGTAGTCATTACTTCTCATATGGCTATGCTAGAACAATTTAAGACCCTTTTTTTCTTTTTCTTTTTACCACCTATAGAAGGGAACTGGAATTGTTCATGCTTTGCAAATCTTTCATTCATTTCTTGTTGATTTTTATTACCTCTTTGATGAAGAGAATTGACATTTGTGTATTTTGCTTGGATTAAACCATGGTCATATTTGTCTCATGGGAAATGTCCTTTGAGTTATGGATTCATGTAAGCTTTGAAGATGAAGCAAGAGATGCATGGAAATATCTTTTAAATCTTATAACACATTTAGTAAAAATATCACCTTAACTTTTGTCATTTAATTGAGGATGGTTTTCCTTTTTGTAACTTTTAATGGCATTGAATAGATTACATTGGCTAATGGGGTTCTTTTTCTCATTAACATAAAAATATCTTATTTATTTATTGGACACTCCCTTAAGACACATTTATTATGATACCCATGGTAGTAAATCAACAAAGGTTCCATAGTTTTATTTTTAGCCTATATTTTATCGAATGTGGTATTTAGTTAGATCAAAATGTTTGTTTTAAATTTAGGATTTCTTCCATTAGCGACCCTATTTCTATGTCATCATTCACATTCTTAGATTTCCTAAACTCTTCCCTTGTCTTGAAATAATTTCTACATAACTCTAATGTTTCAAGGAGGAAATTATTTTTTAGATGGTACCCTTTCCCATAAGATTGAGGGATTGTGAAGATTCTTCTTGTAGACCTATTAGAAATATTATTTTACATTAAATTTAGGGCTCAAAGCAACTCAACATGATCTAGATTGAGGTTGTGATCACTCTTCAATGATCTTTTCTATCTTTTTAATTAATATATCATTTATTTGTTCATACCTAATATAAATAAATAATTGATTGATAATAATAATGATGCAATATTCCTCTAAAAGAACACAAGTCAGAATTCTTGTTAGTTATCATAAATCTCTTATAAATTTTTGTTTTATTTGCATACTTTCTTTATAATATGTATCACTGCTCGGATGGTATGATGAAAGAATAAGTATCTGATAGATTACTGAGAAGGGGGGGGTGAATCAGTCAATTGAAAAAATGATACAAACTTTCCGAATCTCAATCTCAATCACACAAAGTAAACTTATCAATACAATATCTCTGTCAAGATAAAATCTCATAAGTAAAACCAGTTGACTATTATAGAAACTTAATAGTAACCAACATTAAACTTGTAAACATCAAAATGCTTTATCATATGTCAACAAACTTTATTTCTCAATGCTTTCGGTTATCATGCCTTATCAGAATAGTTAAGTAGTTAATCAAATAAATCATAAGATCATAACCACAAAAACATTCACCACATGACACAAATATTTTTGACGTGGAAACCCAAATGGGAAAAAACCACGGTGAGATGAGATTCACAAGATAACTATCTAAACTCTTCTAAAGTTCGCTCTATTAGGAGCCAAACCTGTTAAAGCTTTTACAAAAATCCTGTTAAGAACTGATCCTATTAAGAATCACCCAGTTAAGGGATTGACTACAAATGCCTTGTTAGAAGCAAGTACCCTGTTAGGAGTAACCTTAGGAGAGGATTTGAGAATCCAAGCTAATGGATCACTTTGTTAGAGGATTTAATAAGTAACCAAGCTTGTTAGAGCTTACTCGGTTAGGGGATGTCAGTTCTGCTATAATTGTTAGAAGACAACAGGATTTTCTTGCTCTATATGAATAACATTACACTTCCTTGATTAGATCCTTTAAAGTTTCTATTTTCATTTACTCAAACTGCATATTCATTATCCGATTCGACAACCGCACACTCGACTGATTTCTGCCAACACCTTTACGAAACAACTTCATCGACCTTATAACAAATCAATTAGGTTGGTAACACAACAAAAACCTAATTCTCTCATAGAGATTACAAAAACATTGGTTCAAGTATGACCGTTGGATTTACGTAGCAATCTCTACACATTAATCAAGAAAACTCCAATCGCTCCTTGATCACTGCTTCATCGGACTCAGTAACTCATCACATGCTTTGCATTAGATGGAATACACTTTTCTCATTCCCTAGACAAAAACGTGCCAAAACAATTTGAACTAGTCTTCATACAATGATCACACGTGTCATCATCATTACCGCTCAACATTAGATCATAAACCAACATAACCAATTCAACAACCTTAATCGGTTAGGGTTTAACAAAAACAACTGGTAGGGTTTACCAGTTACATTAAATAGATAGGGTTTAACCTCTTATACCGGTTACCGGTTCAACTCAAAAACTTACATATCGGTTTACAATGTCTTCCACAAAGCTCTTCCTGCCAGTTACAAGACAATATCATTAATATTATTAATATCATTATCGGTTAATTGACGTCAATGACAACATAACATATCATTAATGCAATCTTCATGCAAATGCCAACAATCTCCCCCTTTGGCATTGATGGTGATACAAATATCAACGCCTATTGATTGTTGTTGTGATTGTGAATAGGAATCCTAGTTTACATTAGCAAGTATTCACCATGCTCTCCATGTCTTTATCTTGTTACTGGTTCTCCTCCTCATAATCACATAATACTTTTCCCCCTTTGACAACAATGCCAAATTGAAAGTAAATCATGTAATTACAAATGTCACTATACAACAACAATAATCTGCAACTTAACACTCCCCCTGTGGAATAACTTCCACTACTACACCAATTCTTCAGTAAAATTATGCAAATTGTTTAGGGACTGATGCAATCAACATCATGCTCAATTAACCTCATGAAGGTGTACAGCCCCTAGTTGACTTCTAAGATACTCAAATGTAGTATTAGGTAGAGGTTTGGTAAAATATCTGCAAGTTGCTACTTGGTAGAAACATGTTCTAAGATAACATCTTTGCTCTACACTTTTTCCCTCAAGAAATGATACTTCAATTTAATGCGCTTGGTTTGTGCATGTAAAACAAGATTCTTAGAAATTTTTATGGTGCTTGTATTATCACATAAAATATTTATAGGTTTTGAAATCTTCATCTTAAAGCCTTCCAAAATGTGCCTCACCCAAATAACCTACATGCAATTCATATAAGCTAAAACATACTCAGCTTCAGTAGTAGATTGTGAAGTACAAATCTGATTCTTACTACTCAATGAAACAAGTCTTCCTCCAAGAAAGAATGCCCCACCGATTGTGCTTTTCTAGTCATCAACATTTCCTGCCCAATCAACATCTTTGTACACCTTCAAATAAAAGTTTCCTCCATATGGATACCATAATCCATAGTCAACAGTACCTTTTAGGTATCTAAAAATTCTCTTGGTTTCTATTAGATGTGTCTCATTAGGATTCTTCTAGAATCTAGCAACAATACCGACCGTATGGGCTATATCCAGTTTGCTATGAGCAACATAGTGTAATTTTCCAATCATTGACCTACATTCTTTCTTATCAGTAGACTTAGATTCATCTTCCTTAGACAAATTACAACTTGTAACCATTGGCATCCCAATAGGTTTACAGTCACTCATGCCAAATGTCTTCAAGACCTCTTTCACATACTTAGATTGTGTAATGAAAATACCATTCTTCATTTGTTGTATCGGCAAGCCTATGAGATTTTTTGTTTCCCCTACTAAAGACATTTCAAACTCATTTTTTATTTCATCTGCAAAACTATTGTTCATGACATCATTACCTCCAAATATGATATTATCAACAAATACTTCACTGACTAGTATTTCATCTCCTTCAAACTTGAGATATATATTACTATCATCACTAGTTCTTAGAAAGCCTATATTCATGAGATGTGTATGCAGTCTTTCATACCATGCTCTGGGTGCCTGCTTTAATCCATATAAAGCCTTATGCAATCTAAATACCATGTCTTTTTCATCAGTCAAAGCATAACCATCTGTCTTCTCTATGTTTACTTCTTGCAATATCTAATTCAAAAATAAAGACTTAACATCCATCTGGTATACCTTAAACTTCTTATGAGCTGTAAATGCAAGTAAAGTTCTGACACCTTCCAGTCTTGCTATAGGTGCAAAAGTTTTGCCATAATCTTCTCCTTCTTCTTGTGCATAACCCTTTCAAACCAACCTAGCCTTATTGTGAACTACAACACCATCTTCATTAAACTTGTTTATGAATACCCATTTAGTAGCTATAACATTCTTATTTACCGGTCAGGGTACTAGGGTCCAAGTGTTGTTCTTCTCGATTTGATCCAATTCCTTTTCCATAGCTTTAACCCAATGATCATCACCAAATGCCTCCTTAGCAGTTCTTGGTTCAATGGTGCAGATCATGCAAGAGTTCTCTCTTATTCTCCTTCTGGTCAGTACTCCAACATCCTTATCCCCAATAATCTATTCAGGACTATGATTCAATCTCACATATCTAAGAATAACATGATCATTATCTTCAAGTTCAGCTTCATTATTATCATCATCTAAATTTATTTGTTCCGATTGAACAAGTGCATCAGAATTTTCTTTGACGGTTTCAGATTTAACAGTTTCTGGTTCCAAAAATAAAATGTAATGATCTTCATCCTTCTTCTCCAAAAGGATTTCTTTTAAAACTTCAGGACATTCATCCACTCAAACATCAACACTCTCAACGATTCTCTATGTCTACTTGTTAAAACATTTGTAGGCCTTACTCTTGGTGGAATAGCCAAGAAATATGCCTTCATCACTCAACTTAAAATTTGCTAATGTAATCTTCCCTCTTAATAAAAGATTTGCTTCCAAATATCTTAAAATAGCTAACATCAAGTGATCTTCCATACCACTATTCATAATGTAATGCCCCGCCAGGAAACCCCTAAAGGGTTTAAGTTAAAAACACTCAAATAGAGTGTAAATATTTTTTTTTTTACAATATTATTTAATACTATCTAAGAGTATCACTGATTAGTTACAACATTAAGATAATTTGGAGTTATCTAACACTTAGATAACACAACGGAAGGCTAAACGATCCTAAGGAGTTTCCCAACACGATTACATAACCTTACACCTAACTCAACTTGCGTCAATTGATCCAATAAGACGGATATCTTAATTGTGAGATAATACATAGGACATGATTATATATATGTTCAATGATTTGACATCTTAGAATTTTAGGAAGCGTTCATTTACTTTGGGTGGTTAGGAGGCCATTGTGGGGGTTATTTACTCAATGCACTTTAACACCAAATTAATTTAAGAGGCCTTTCTTAAGGTTCAATGCGATTAATATACCTAACTTCATCCATTTGGTTTTAAGATAACCACCCACATTTGAAATCTTTCTTAAATATTAAAAGTTTGGTTAACAAGATGAGATTCGTTCATTAAGGATTATTCTACCATTAATAGAGTGAGGTTCCTTCATTTGAATTCAAACATAGCCAACTAATGAGTCATAGTTATTTTATGGAGGATAGATTGCAAGTAGCCATAGAGTTCATTCATTGAAGTTTTTACAATGCTAATAAAAGGAGCTCAATTCATTAAGGTGAAAATGTATTAGGTACACATGAGTGCATCCTTTAAATTAAAATATAGTTAGCAAGATGAAATTCATCATTACAGGGTTAAAATATAAGTTCATAGTGACGTTCTTCCATTAGGATTAGATTATAACTAACTAAATGTGTGTCACTCTTTTTAGTTAAATGAAGTTAATATGAAAATATATACATTTACTAAGATTAAGATGTAAACAACTATACAAACACTTCCCTTTTTAGTTCAATTTTAGCAATCATAAGAGATTCCTTTATTAAGGTTACAATTATGGATAAATAGTTGAGTTAACCCAATTTCCAAGTTAATTTTGGTAAGGATTATTTGTTGAGATTAAAACTTGCAATAACTAAACAAATTCATCCAATATAGTGAAACATAATTAACATGGCGTTACTCATTTACTAAGGTAAAAAGGTAAATATCTATATGAGGTTCATCCTTTAAATTTCACTTAGAATTTATAACATTAATTCAAACTTTGTTTCCCATTTCACATTCATTCCATTTATATGCTTAATAACAAGTTAATCCAATAATGTAACCCAGCAAGATTTCTTTCACTAAAACTACTTTTAAATCACATTTTCAAAATACTTTTCCATAATCTCATTTACAATCTTTCATGAACCTGATTACTACATTTGTCAAGATGAATAATTTTATGCTCTTTGATTTAAATTCATTAATTTTCCATCATACACTTATACAAGATAACAACCATACATGATAACTTAAAGCATGAAACAAAGGAAGCTAAAACATCGCATAACACAGATATGATCTCGGAGTTCACCCCTAAAGGGCTACATCTCCGAGTCTGCTCAACTGCAAGACCACTCTAGCATTTAATATAGTTAAGGTTACATAATTTACATGTCTTTTACATCTCTGCCCCTTTAGGCGACACACCCACTATACAACATCTACCTCGATTGATTATTACATAGTGATCCCTTTTAGAAGCGGGCCAAATTGAACCATAAGAACAAAAAAAAAACACAACTTAGATTTCCTTGTCTGACGGTACCCTAACTAGGGGCTTGACTGACTTATGACCAAACACTAGCATATCAAGTCTTACCATTACATAACCAAATTCTATTATAGAAATTTAAACCTACATAGGCATTATCCGATAGAGGTATTCGTTTACCATATCTTTTTAACCATTAATGTCGATGAAGTTTATGGGTTTGCTAAATTAACTTTTATTTAAAAATTCACATTAACCCACCATTAATACTTAGTCCATGTTAATAATACGTATTAACCCAAGCATGACGTAGTCAATATGAAATTAATAACTTGTATTATAGTATGGATTTGCTAAGTGTTGGTTATCTAAATCCAAATATTATTTAATAATCTAGGATTAAATAATATAAAAGAAACTGAATTTAAAATTAAATGATATAAAAGAAACTGAATTTAAATCTCATAAACTAAATTTAAATTTACTTATTAATTTGATTTTTCTTTATTTTTATTTGTTTTTATATGTTATAAACATATATTCTTTTTTTTAAACAATTTATATAAAATAATAAAAAAAAATAAGTAAATAAAATAACTATTTTTTTTAATTTTTCAAAAAAAAGAGAGGGAAGGTACCCATGTGGGCCCCCCCCCTTGGTAGCCCCTACTACCATTGGTAGCGCTGCTACCAAATGGTAGCAGGCCGCTACCTCTGGTAGCGCTGCTACCATTTGGTAGCAGTTCACTACCAATGGTAGCGCTGCTACCAACTGGTAGCAGTGCTGCCCTCCCAGCCGTATGGGGGGGTAGAGATAATAATTTTTTTTTTTTTAAAATTTTCTGTTAAAATAACAATAACAGACTCAGACAAAACTGCCAAAATGTGCAGTCCAAATTTTACTTAATGAATATATATATATATATATATATATATATATATATATATATATATATATATATATATATATATATATATATATATATATATATATATATATATATATATATATATATATATATATATTATTAAAATAGTATATGTAAATATTAAAAATGAATAACTCACCAAAACACACAGTCTGAAAAAAAAACACAGACTTTAAACAATTTCCAGCAAACCCCATTTTTTTTAAAACTAACACAGACATTTCTCTTTCCCCTTTTTTTTTCCAGAATGTTAAGGGTTTCAAAATAATAGGGGAAATTGTTGAATAACCCACCCATCAAAAAAATCTTTGGCACAAGGAAACTCACTTCCCTCACAAAGATCCAACAAAGCTATCATTTTACAAATTTCTACAATAAAACTCACTCACAAACATCAATGGAAAATCTGAAAACCAATGTTGCAAGAAAGAAAAATACAAAACCCTCTTTTTTTTTTTTTTGTATAGATTTTAATCAAGCTGATGATCAGATTCCTACCTCAAAACGCATTCCGGGAAGAATATTTTTTTTGACGAAGAGCTCCCAAATCTGCTGCTCTAAAACTCCATCTTTTCCAAAACCTCCAATCCCTCTTCCAAAAACCATTTTTTTTCCACCAAAAAAAAACCAAAAGAAAAGAACCCCCAAAAACATTTCAAAACTAGGTTAAAATGAGAAACCCTATTTTTGCCCTAATTTTCAATTTCGAATTTAGGCATTTCTTATTTTTAAAATAAAAGAGAATGAGAATGGAAAAATCATTCCTTTCCACTATTCAATACATCTTATCGCTTTTCTAATTAAAATTAAAATGCCTCTATTTCTTATTTAATTCTAATTTTAATTTCTCCATATTACTTTAGCCAACATTTATATTTTGAACTATTAACAAGGATAACGCATTTTGATTAATTTAAATTTCCAAAAATCAATCTTTTATACTATATCAACTTTACAAGTAAAAAGAATAATTTCCTTTTAAATAATAAAATTTACCCTTTTCTCTTCCAAAATGCGAATGTGAATTAATTTATTTCTATTTCTCAAATGACTTTAAATTTTTCCTTTCTAAAACACATAACTCATTAAATTCTTTATTATCAAATTTAACTATTAAATTGACTCGCTATAACATAGTAAAGTGACCTTTTTAAATAAATGACTAATCAAATGAAAGAATCCTATTTAGTCTAATTTCTCAAATTTTTAATGCGTAAACGAACACATTATTTCAATTTAAATGCTTTAAGCTTGCTACAATTGTAATTAAAGCGATCTCTTTTTAAATTAACGATTAATCATATAAAAGAAACTACCTATTTAAATTTCTATATCACTAATGTGTACGTCTACTCATTAAATTGAATTTAATACTTAGGATAACAAACTCCACTTACCCCGCGCATGGCACACAAACCAAGGAAGTCCACCAATTCATGCTACATGCAACCCAACGAAAAGAAAACCACACACGATGCTCACCTAACCATGGTTAAGGCAAGACAAGAGTTTTATGACTACCAAATCCGAATTCTAAGGATGGCGGAGGTTTACTCAAACCTGCGAACCCCGAAGGAGATGAACCTCGCCTTAGGCAGTGTCGTACCTGCAATCTCCTGCACCCATGAATCATGCAAGCATACATATACATATACATATTCAATGAAGGCGTTAGCTCAAGATTTATCACAAGGGTTAGGAAACAATTACATTTACACAAGAATCGATGCAAAAGCACAATAATAAGTATGAACAATTATTTATATTATCTAAACTACACATTGCATCACGGTTAACCTACCATTCAAGGATGCCACATAGGAAGTCAACCAAGGTCAAACGGGTTTTACAAGTCCGACTAGGGTAGGGGCATTACATTCTCGCCCCTTAGGCTCCGACTTACTCCTGGAAGTCGCAAGACTTAACGGAGGTCATCCAACACGTATTAGCCCTTAAACTCAATTAACAATTATCAATTTGCATAACCTACTATTTTGCCATCCTCTTAGAACATTATTCATAAATCCTCTACGAATGTCATTATCCATTAATAAAAGGCATCTAACATCATTCACATCTTAAAATATTCTAGAATTTACACACAATCATAATAGAGAAACGAGACTTTTTTCCCTTTTTATTACACCAAATTTAAGCAATTTAAAATATATAGACACAGTTATCATACTCATTTATCAAACATGACAAGAAAATATGCTCTCAAGGTCAATTTCTTTCACCAATTCATCTCTTTCACAAAACTTTATCGCATAGAACTAGCTTCAAATTTCAATTTTATTTTTTTTACAACCAAGTTATTTTCGATAAATAAGAGCAACGTAATAACTCAATTATTTACACTTTTGAGACATACAAGAACCTTTCCAATGACTATGCCCCATAACATAGTGACAAGTTAATACCATTTATTCCATGATTACACATAATATCCATCCACAAGACTGGTTTGCACAACACAAAAGGCCACATGTGAGCATGTCTAATGCTCGGTCAAAGGTAACATATATGATCAACATCTCCATGCCTGCTAACAGAACAATTACATGATCAACAAATATCCAACATCTCACTCAAGGGCTTGATGGTGCTAGGGTACACCATAGCGGTGCTACCTTCCATACAAGTCCCTCGTGAATATCCCTTGTTGCGTAAGGTGTTTAGCCTCCAAGAGATAGTCACCACTCATAGGTAGGTAGTGGATCCTAGCTATCTCACAGCCTCACATACCTCCATCCTCGAAGTTCCCTACGTCTACTTCCTCGTATACACTCATCCAAGCCCATCTCCTACATCCTTGGAGAGGAATTCACATTGCAACACAAGACCAGCATACGAAAACAACAAGGATAAACCGGTTTAGCCACCAAAGTACAAAAGAATAAAGGTAATAATTGTCAATTCCAACAATAAAACAAGAAAATAATTTCCAGATTTGCAACATCAAATCAAGTGAGATCAAGTTTGCAAGATTGTGGCTAAACTGTCAAGGTCAAAGTAAATAAATTGCTGGTCCACAAGGAAATAAATAAATAAATGAAAGAAAATCACAAGTGCACATTACATCACTATGTGACTAGTAGCTAGCCACCAACGAGGAAGGAAGGAACAATCGTCTAGCTATCATAGCAGCTCATCACGTGGTGTGGCCAAGTCACACATCCGCATGGCATGGCATTGTGCACCTTGACATCACCCCGCATCACGTCGTCACGTGGCATGGCTCTACCCTATACCTAGCGGTAGGCCGCATGGAAATGTCTACTACATCCCGCATCATGTCTCAGCACGGCATGGCAATACTCCAAGCGGACAAGGCACGCAATGGACGTATGCCACATGGCAGTGTACCCCGCAGATAAGGCACGCGTCGATCACACCCCGCATAGCGATGTTCCTCTCAGGATACTTGCTGTAAGCCAGAGGTATACATGGCTAAGGTCTACCCACAAGTTTACCAACACTAGTCAGTTGGCAACTTATGTGAGAAAATAACATGCCTCTCATGAAGACAAGGCAACAGATGCTCCAATAAAATCCATCAATATGCTCAAAAACTGTCATCTATATGCTCAAAATAAAGGATAGGAATTAGGCTGGCACACATGAACCTCGTAAATCGGTTCATCACAAGGGGAAGTATTGAGTACACCTATGTTACAGTTTCATTACAAAACTATATTTTTCCTCAAAATAGGGAAGCTAAAGTCGCTTCGCGTCGACATTACTCGTACGCTGTTCATACTATTCAAGGAATGGTGACTTCTACTACTACCCCTTCACATACTGACTTATTAACAACCCGTGGGTTGGCACTCAGTAAGGAAACAAATAAGCAACATCACATAGATAGGTATGGTTTCCCATACCCATAAGCAAACATATTCCCCATGGTTGATTACTTCACCATCCCATGGGCACACATAGCAAGTACGGGTTCCTTACAACACACACAGAAAAGCACCATTACTGGTTTAGTCACATTTACGGGGAGCACTTTACATTATGCTAACATATACTTAAGGGAAGTTTTAATTATGCTTTACACATGAATTACTAAATAAAGTTTACTCTAGATCCACGTACTTAAATTTTCAACAAATCAAATTTACACAAGGAAATAACATCATCCTGATATTTTTCTCAATTTCCCCTAAGCATATTCATTCACATTACTAACTATGCAATTTTCTTTTCCAGGCGAAAAACTTTCCTCTTTCAATTAGGAACCGAAGGCATACATACAATTTCATATGCGTTATAACAAAATTTCTTCTTAAACCACTGTATCCCAAATAGTATTTCAAAAACAACAATTCCTATATTTTAAACAAGAGGAGGGAGAGAGTTGGAAACTCAACTATTTCCTACGAATACACAAGAATTTTCAAGATCACACCATATGCTCGGATATAAGTCTATCATTTTAGTTGCATGGTTTTCATTTCGCTATCTTTTAGGAAGGTGTCAAAGCATCCTAACATGACATTTCTAATCACTATTGTTGCACTATAAGGTTCTAGTTTTCTGAACCAGAATTCAAGACACCCAAATTTTCTTTTGTAATACAAGTCTTCTTGAGAAGAATCACTATTCATAATACAATACAATACAATAACACATCAAATTTAACATTGAAATTTCATAATATGACAAGGAGGTAAATGAAGAGCTATCTACTAGGTATTACACATTTAATGCATACAAATTAACAAGTCTTTCATTTACTCTTTTCGGAACATAATAAGACAATTACCCATACCCAAAGCAAGTTAAATGGTGCGTCACTTAATAGGTCCTAAATCACACTAGTTGAATAAGCACATAAAACAATCTTTCGAGGAGCACATTAATACACTCCTAAAGCTACTACAACATGCCCTCTTTTGGTATTCCTTTCACAACAAGCAATTTTCACAAAATCAACTATGCGCATTTTAATGCACCTTACTTAAGATGGAATTTAATTATATTACTCCTACCAAGCACATGGAGAACCCTTAAAGCAAACATACCATTTTCTATCATTAACCAAAAATTAACTCCCAAACCAATTCCCCATTCGTAATCTAAAACACAAAAACGTTATAAGGCTCACACAAGGTTCAAAAAATATCATCCTTTCTCTTGCAATAAGAAAACTTAAATAAAAGATAACTACACATATCAATTCCTTTTAATTTACTGGAGAGAGAAGAGGAAGAGTCATAATCACTCAATTTACTACATAATAAACATTAGCATTTTCCATACTAGTCCTTCAAGTGGACAATCATTAAAACCGATCAATACCATAAACAAGCACATACCGTACTTTTAGATTCAAGATATTAACAACCCACCCAGATGGATTAGTCAAAAGAGTAAAACAAATCAAGAATGAAGGTACATACGACCCCCTTTCAAAGTAAGAGAAAATCATAGAGTAAGACCTCAATGAGTAGACAAAACACCCATAATTATTTCCAAAACACCCACATCAATAAGGTGAAAACAAGGTGTGAATGCACACGTTACACACAAGTAGGGTTTGTTAAATCACACCCTCACATCAAGGTGGACAAGCATACAACATAAGGTAGACACACACACACCAACTAAGGGAACAAGCAAAACCAGAGATCCCAGTGTTGCAACATGGGCTCTGATACCAAGTGTAATGCCCCGCCAAGAAACCCCTAAAGGGTTTAAGTTAAAAACACTCAAATAGAGTGTAAATATTTTTTTTTTTACAATATTATTTAATACTATCTAAGAGTATCACTGATTAGTTACAACATTAAGATAATTTGGAGCTATCTAACACTTAGATAACACAGTGGAAGGCTAAACAATCCTAAGGAGTTTCCCAACACGATTACATAACCTTACACCTAACTCAACTTGCGTCAATTGATCCAATAAGCCGGATATCTTAATTGCGAGATAATACATAGGACATGATTATATATATGTTCAATGATTTGACATCTTAGAATTTTAGGAAGTGTTCATTTACTTTGGGTGGTTAGGAGGCCATTGTGGGGGTTATTTACTCAATGCACTTTAACACCAAATTAATTTAAGAGGCCTTTCTTAAGGTTCAATGTGATTAATATACCGAATTTCATCCATTTGGTTTTAAGGTAACCACCCACATTTGAAATCTTTCTTAAATATTAAAAGTTTGGTTAACAAGATGAGATTCGTTCATTAAGGATTATTCTACCATTAATAGAGTGACATTCCTTCATTTGAATTCAAACATAGCCAACTAATGAGTCATAGTTATTTTATGGAGGATAGATTGCAAGTAGCCATACAGTTCATTCATTGAAGTTTTAACAATGCTAATAAAAGGAGCTCAATTCATTAAGGTGAAAATGTATTAGGTACACATGAGTGCATCCTTTAAATTAAAATATAGTTAGCAAGATGAAATTCATCATTACAGGGTTAAAATATAAGTTCATAGTGACGTTCTTCCATTAGGATTAGATTATAACTAACTAAATGTGTGTCACTCTTTTTAGTTAAATGAAGTTAATATGAAAATATATACATTTACTAAGATTAAGATGTAAACAACTATACAAACACTTCCCTTTTTAGTTCAATTTTAGCAATCATAAGAGATTCCTTTATTAAGGTTACAATTATGGATAAATAGTTGAGTTAACCCAATTTCCAAGTTAATTTTGGTAAGGATTATTTGTTGAGATTAAAACTTGCAATAACTAAACAAATTCATCCAATATAGTGAAACATAATTAACATGGCGTTACTCATTTACTAAGGTAAAAAGGTAAATATCTATATGAGGTTCATCCTTTAAATTTCACTTAGAATTTATAACATTAATTCAAACTTTATTTCCCATTTCACATTCGTTCCATTTATATGCTTAATAACAAGTTAATCCAATAATGTAACCCAACAAGATTTCTTTCACTAAAACTACTTTTAAATCACATTTTCAAAATACTTTTCCATAATCTCATTTACAATCTTTCATGAACCTGATTACTACATTTGTCAAGATGAATAATTTTATGCTCTTTGATTTAAATTCATTAATTTTCCATCATACACTCATACAAGATAACAACCATACATGATAACTTAAAGCATGAAACAAAGGAAGCTAAAACATCGCATAACACAGATATGATCTCGGAGTTCACCCCTAAAGGGCTACATCTCCGAGTCTGGTCAACTGCAAGACCCCTCTGGCATTTAATATAGTTAAGGTTACATAATTTACATGTCTTTTACATCTCTGCCCCTTTAGGCGACACACCCACTATACAACATCTACCTCGATTGATTATTACATAGTGATCCCTTTTAGAAGTGGGCCAAATTGAACCATAAGAACAAAAAAAAAACACAACTTAGATTTCCTTGTCTGACGGTACCCTAACTAGGGGCTTGACTGACTTATGACCAAACACTAGCATATCAAGTCTTACCATTACATAACCAAATTCTATTATAGAAATTTAAACCTACATAGGCATTATCCGGTAGAGGTATTCGTTTACCATATCTTTTTAACCATTAATGTCGATCAAGTTTATGGGTTTGCTAAATTAACTTTTATTTAAAAATTCACATTAACCCACCATTAATACTTAGTTCATGTTAATAATACGTATTAACCCAAGCATGACGTAGTCAATATGAAATTAATAACTTGTATTAAAGTATGGATTTGCTAAGTGTTGGTTATCTAAATCCAAATATTATTTAATAATCTAGGATTAAATAATATAAAAGAAACTGAATTTAAAATTAAATGATATAAAAGAAACTGAATTTAAATCTCATAAACTAAATTTAAATTTACTTATTAATTTGATTTTTCTTTATTTTTATTTGTTTTTATATGTTATAAACATATATTCTTTTTTTTAAACAATTTATATAAAATAATAAAAAAAAATAAGTAAATAAAAT
Organism: Cryptomeria japonica; assembly: GCF_030272615.1. Lineage (NCBI taxonomy): Eukaryota > Viridiplantae > Streptophyta > Pinopsida > Cupressales > Cupressaceae > Cryptomeria > Cryptomeria japonica. The sequence goes on along the minus strand of NC_081413.1, from coordinate 408,770,174 downwards.
AACTATTTTTTTTAATTTTTCAAAAAAAAGAGAGGGAAGGTACCCACATGGACAACCACGTGGGCCCCCCCCCTTGGCAGCCCCTACTACCATTGGTAGCGCTGCTACCAAATGGTAGCAGTTCACTACCAATGGTAGCGTTGCTACCAACTGGTAGTTGTGCTGCCCTCCCAGCCGTATGGGGGGGTAGAGATAATAATAAAAAAAAAATTCTTAATTTTTTTTAAAAAAAAATTTCTTTTAAAATAACAATAACAGACTCAGACAAAACTGCCAAAATGTGCAGTCCAAATTTTACTTAATGAATATATATATATATATATATATATTTTAAAACAGTATATGTAAATATTAAAAATGAATAACTCACCAAAACACACAGTCTGAAAAAAAAACACAGACTTTAAACAATTTCCAACAAACCCCATTTTTTTAAAAACTAACACAGACATTTCTTTTTCCCCTTTTTTTTCCAGAATGTTAAGGGTTTCAAAATAATAGGGGAAATTGTTGAATAACCCACCCATCAAGAAAATCTTTGGCACAAGGAAACTCACTTCCCTCACAAAGATCCAACAAAGCTATCATTTTACAAATTTCTACAATAAAACTCACTCACAAACATCAATGGAAAATCTGAAAACCAATGTTGCAAGAAAGAAAAATACAAAACCCTCTTTTTTTTTTTTTGTAAACATTTTAATCATGCTGATGATCAGATTCCTACCTCAAGACGCATTCCGGGAAGTATATTTTTTTTGAAGAAGAGCTCCCAAATCTACTACTCTAAAACTCCATCTTTTCCAAAACCTCCAATCCCTCTTCCAAAAACCATTTTTTTTCTAGCAAAAAAAAACCAAAAGAAAAGAACCCCCAAAAACATTTCAAAACTAGGTTAAAATGAGAAACCCTATTTTTGCCCTAATTTTCAATTTCGAATTTACACATTTTTTATTTTTAAAATAAAAGAGAATGAGAATGGAAAAATCATTCCTTTCCACTATTCAATACATCTTATCGCTTTTCTAATTAAAATTAAAATGCCTCTATTTCTTATTTAATTCTAATTTTAATTTCTCCATATTACTTTAGCCAACATTTATATTTTGAACTATTAACAAGGATAACGCATTTTGATTAATTTAAATTTCCAAAAATCAATCTTTTATACTATATCAACTTTACAAGTAAAAAGAATAATTTCCTTTTAAATAATAAAATTTACCCTTTTCTCTTCCAAAATGCGAATGTGAATTAATTTATTTCTATTTCTCAAATGTCTTTAAATTTTTCCTTTCTAAAACGCATAACTCATTAAATTCTTTATTATCAAATTTAACTATTAAATTGACTCGCTATAACATAGTAAAGTGACCTTTTTAAATAAATGACTAATCAAATGAAAGAATCCTATTTATTCTAATTTCTCAAATTTTTAATGCATAAACGAACACATTATTTCAATTTAAATGCTTTAAGCTTGCTACAATTGTAATTAAAGCGATCTCTTTTTAAATTAACGATTAATCATATAAAAGAAACTACCTATTTAAATTTCTATATCACTAATGTGTACGTCTACTCATTAAATTGAATTTAATACTTAGGATAACAAACTCCACTTACCCCGCGCATGGCATGCAAACCAAGGAAGTCCACCAATTCATGCGACACGCAACCCAACGAAAAGAAAACCACACACGACACTCACCTAACCATGGTTAAGGCAAGATGAGAGTTTTATGACTACCAAATCCGAATTCTAAGGATGGCGGAGGTTTACTCAAACCTGCGAACCCCGAAGGAGATGAACCTCGCCTTAGGCGGTGTCGTACTTGCAATCTCCTGCACCCATGAATCACGCAAGCATACATATACATATACATATTCAATGAAGGTGTTAGCTCAAGATTTATCACAAGGGTTAGGAAACAATTACATTTACACAAGAATCGATGCAAAAGCACAATAATAAGTATGCACAATTATTTATATTATCTAAACTACACATTGCATCACGGTTAACCTACCATTCAAGGATGCCACATAGGAAGTCAACAGTCAACCAAGGTCAAACGGGTTTTACAAGTCCAACTAGGGTAGGGGCATTACACATAAGGAGTCTTTTCCTTACCTCTTTTCACCAGAACTTAGTTCATAGTGTAGACAACTGTACTGACAACTTCTCTCCAAAATGTTTTCACTAGACCTCCTTGTATCAACATTTTCCTAGCAGCTTCAACCACTGACTGGTTGTTCCTCTTTGTGATACCATTCTATTGTGGTGTCCTTGGTGCAAAAAGTTGTCATTTGATGTCATTCTCATCACAAGACTTATTGAATTCCTCAGAAGTAAATTCACCGCCTTGATCTATTCTTAGACATTTTATCTTCTTGCCGCTATCTTTCTCAGCTTAGGCCCTGAATGCCTTGATCTTACCAAAACCTTCAATTTTATCCTTCAAGAATGTGACCCACATTAGTGAGGATCATGAAATATTTCTCACCTTGAATTCTTTTTGTTCTTATTGGTCCATAAAGATCTATATTAACCAAATCTAACAAATGCTCCGCTGAGAAGGGTTTGCTCTTGAAAGTTGAAGAAGTCATCTTGCCTAACTGACATTTTTTGCAAAGAGCATTAACCAGTTTGTCTAACTGAGGCATACCTCTCACTGTCTGGGACTTACTCACTTTAACAATGTTATCAAAGTTTATATGACAAAATATCCTATGCCAAAGCCAACTATCATCTATCTTTTCAATCAAACAATTTATAACTTTAGGATTAAGTGATAGTTCTGATACTTAATATAAGTACAGATCCAATAGACAACAAGATGAGAGGGGGGGGTGAATCATACAAACTTAATCATCAATGAAATCATCAGATTCTACCTCGGTAACATATACCAGTCATAGAATAAAAACTGTCAAACATGCAAACTCAAAAGCATATGATCAATATAAACCTCATAACACCAGATTTAACGTGGAAACCCAAATAGGGAAAAACCACTGTGGGATTTCAGACCCACTAAGAAATATACTCTTCTAGAGTATGCTCAGTTAAAAGCCAATCCTGTTAAAGATTACAAAACACATTGCTAGATGTGACCCAGTTAAGGGATTTCCTTCAGATCTGTTAGGATCTTCACTTTGTTAGAAGTGACCTTGTCAAAGGATTTCAAACACTCATTTAGAATGTCACCTTGTTAGAGGATTTACTTATAAGACTATTAAGTCCACTCAGTTAAGAGATTTCCTGTTACTTTCACAAGCTAACAGTAATACAATCTATCTACAACTTTACATCTAAAATGCTAAAGCAAATTCTTATTTGTTCAACACAATCTAGACATAGAACTATTCTTGTCTATCTGCTAGGCATCAATACTCTGTTATTCCAACAGGTCTTCAATATTTTGTGCTTGGTGATCACTATGTAGCATCCCCGTGCATACACTTTCTCGCATACACTGTTTATCAGCAGTTCCTTATTTATAAACAATCATCTAACCACTTAATCTCCTTGATCACATTTCCTCATGATCAATCATAGCCATTAGATCTTCAATCTTGTCCAGGTTCATTGTATCTTACAATCTGAAAAATGTTTTACCCTACCTCGGAACTTGTACAATCATCTTGGAACTTGTGTTAGGGTAATGCGGTTCAATTTGAGCTGTAGATCTTCTTGCCGACTTTCCATTGCCTTAGATTTGTTAACAAACTTCTTCCACGGCTTGCCAATCATTGATCCGCTACATCTCATCAGCTTCTTTCATTAAATATCACATGTAAACATTTAATGCATTCTATTATAGCTCGGTTACAACTCAGTGAATACTAAACTTTACTCGGTAGACATTCTGTCTTCATTAACCGACTGTGATAACCTTAGGGTTTACCGACTAGGTTCCTTAGGGTTTACCGACTAGGTTCCTTGCCTGATAACATAGTGTAGTATTAACCTTTACATTTTACAACATATGTATGATGTTAAAACAATCTAAAAAATCAAGATCTCATCATTGTCTGACTTGGTAGAGTTGCCCATTGAATAACTTATCCCTTTATTCATCATATTCTTTCTTGTGTCTTTACCGACTTCTTTATAATCTTCATAACATATTTCTCAAGATATGGCAACATCATACTGAATTAGAAAATCAATTTCTTGACATCAATGACAAAATAATAAATATCAATACAGTAAAACATCTTTAATCAGTTATGTCCATAATCATCAACAACCTTCTCAATATCCTTGTTATATTGCCAACAATCTCCCCCTTTGGCATTGATGGCAAAACCAATTGATTTGACCGTTAAGAATTCGGATTTGCTGTGATTCTGAAATACTGAAATGCTCTCCCCCATACACCAAAATTCTCTTCTAGTTTTCTCTCAATCTTCTCAGGTCTTCTCCTCCTGGTAGTCTTCTCCTCCTTGGGTAGGTCTTCTCCCCCTGGTAGTCTTCTCCCCCTTTGACAACAATGCCAAAATGAAAAGAACTAAAACATAAGTTGTTTTTGTAAGAAGTTATTTCCTGCTGATGTGTATCAACTGAGTCTCAGTCAGAGCATTTGTTTACAATTCCTGTTCCCTGTATCATTTTTTGTATTATCCCAAAATTGTTCCAGTACACTTTCAGAAAAGCATTCTTAAAGTGTATCACTCCAGCATCAGCTCCCTAAAAGATATTCAATAGATTCATCGAAGTGATGCTTTCACCAAACTCGGTTAGTGAGTAAGAGATAGGGGTAGGACCCCTAACTTACTTCTGATATATTCAAAAGTGTCCTTTGGTAGTGGCTTGGTGAAGATATCAGCTATTTGTTCCTTTGTGTTAACATATTCCAACACCACTTTCTTTTCATGAGCTTCTTCTCTAAGATAATGATATTTGATAGATATGTGCTTTGTCTTAGAGTGCATAACAGGGTTCTTTGAAATATTAATGGCACTAGTATTGTCACAGAATATAGTTACTAGCTCGGTAACTTTCTCATTTATACCTTCCAACAATTGTTTGATCCATGCAATGGTGGTACAATTCAGTGCTGCAGCAACATATTCAGCTTCGGCTATTGATTGAGAAACACATCCTTGTTTCTTGCTAAGCCAACTCACTAGTCTTTCTCCTAAGAAGAAAGCTCCTCCACTTGTGCTTTTTCTATCATCAATGTTGCCTGCCTAATCAACATCAGTATAGACTTTCAAATCAAAATCATTTCCTTTCTGATATACTAAGCCATAATCTTCAGTGCCTTTCAAGTATCTGAAAATTCTTTTGATTACTGTCATGTGTATTTCCTTAGGATTTGCAAAGAATCTTGCAACAATACCTACTGCATGTGCTATATCAGGCCTGCTATGAACAACATATTGTAGTTTTCCAATCATGGATCGGTAGAGTGTCTCATCAACAGATGCAGATTCATCATTCTTTGATAGTTTGCAATTTGTAGTCATAGGAGTACTTACTGGCTTTGAATCCTCCATTCCAAATTTCTTCAAGATTTCCTTTATGTATTTGGATTGAGTAATGAAAATTTCATTTTTCATTTGCAGTATCTGTAAGCCTATAAAATACTTTATCTCACTGATTAATGACATCTCAAATTCTTTGCTCATTTCATTACCAAAGTTCTTGCATAAAGAGTCATTTCTACAAAATGTAATATCATCAACAAATATGGCTAAGATTAGTATTCCATTTTCATCATTCTTCATGTACATGTTGTTGTTCTCACTTGTCCTTATAAAACCAATCTTAATCAAATAAGAGTGCAGTCTTTCATACCATGCTCTAGGTGCTTGTTTCAGACCATATAAAGCTTTGTTCAATTTACATACCTGATCTTTATTATTGTCTTCAACAAATCCTTCAGGTTGTTCAATGAAAACTTCTTCTTCTAATATTCCATTCAAAAATGCAGATTTGACATCCATTTGATATACCTTGAAGTTTTTGAAAGCAGCATATGCTAGCAATGTTCTAACTCCTTCAAGTCTGGCAACAGGTGCAAAAGTCTCACCATAATCAATTCCTTCTTCTTGGGCATAACCTTTTCAAACCAATCTTGCTTTGTTTCGAATGACCTCTCCTTTCTCATTTAGCTTGTTTCTGAAGATCCACTTTGTACCGATTACATTTTTGTCCTTAGGTCTTGGGACTAGTGTCCATGTGTCATTCTTCTTGATTTGATCAATCTCTTCAGTCATAGCATTTATCCAATCTTCATTGTTGAATGACTCTTTTACTATTCTTGGTTCAAATTCAAATATCAAACATGTGTTTTGTCTCAGTTTGTTCCTTGTCATCACTGGATCATCCTTATCTCCTATAATCTGACTTGGTGCATGATGTCTTCTGACATATTTGGCTAATACAGGCTCAGTAGGTTTTGTATGATCCTCTTCATCACTCGGTAATTGGATATCTTCCTCATTTCCTTCAACAGTTATCTCGATAGGACTTTTTGGTTGCACATAGACAAATTCATCATAGTCTTCTGGTTCTTTGGAATTCCTGTCATCAGTTCTTTCTGCAAATTCATCAATTTTCATATTTGCACTTTCTACTATTTTGTTAGATGATTTGATCAGACATTTAAATGCTTTGCTTCTAGAAGAATATCTTAGAAATGTTCCTTCTTCACTTTTCTGATCAAACTTGCCATTTCTATCATCTTTATGAACATATCATTTGCTTCCAAAGATCTTAAAATAACTTGCATTAGGTTTCTTTCCATACCAGATTTCATAAGGTGTCTTCAAAGTACCTTTCTTCAATTGAACTCGGTTCAAGGTGTAAACAGTTGTGCTTATTGCTTCTCTTCAAAATGTTTGTGGAGCCTTCTTCTCAATCATCAGTGTTCTAGCACAATCCACAATAGATCTGTTTCTTCTTTCAGCTATTCCATTCTGCTGTGGAGTCCTCGATGCAGAGACTTGTCTTTTAATACCATGATCATTGCAAAATAGGTTGAACTCATCAAATGTGAACTCTCCTCCTCTATATGATCTAAGACATTTCAGTTGTCTTCCTGTTTCATTTTCAACTCTAGTCTTGTACCACTTAAACATTTGAAAAGCTTCTGATTTTTCTTTTAAAAACATTACTGACATCATCCTTGAACAATCATCCTCAAATAATATGAAATACTTATCACCATAATAACTTTAAACTTTCATAGGACCACAAAGATCAGTGTGTACAAGATCTAAAATTCCCTTAGAAGTGTAGGACTTACTTGTAAAGCTGGATCTTGTCATCTTGCCCATTTGGCATCCTCGGCACATAGCATTCTCAAGTTTTTCAAGACTCAGTAGACCTCTTACTCTGTGCTTCTTACTTATTTTGATCAGATTATCAAAATTAACATGACAAAACCTTTTATGCCATAACCAGGTGTTATCAATCTTTGCATGCAAGCACTTATTGTGAGTAGAGTAAAGGTGACATGTATTACCTTTTGTTTGTGTCCTAGTAGCAGCTAACTTTCCATTTTTGTCATGAACTTTGACAATTCCTTTCTAAAATTCTATTCGATAACCTCTGTTGTTTAGCTATGCTACACTCAACAAATTATATTTCAAACCTTCAACCCAATAAACATCATTGCATCTTGCTTTATCAAGAAGTGTTATGGATCCTTTACCTCTTACCGGACATGGTGCATCATTACCAAATCTAACATAGCCTCCATCATAATCTTCTAACATAACAAACTTGTGTTTATCTCCTGTCATTTGATGTGAGCATCCACTATCTATAATCCAAGAATCATTAGTGTTTATGTGAGATATTAGGGCTTTTTCTTCTTACCTATCTTCATCTGATCCATCCTTGATAGCCACATAAACAACTTCCTCTATATTAGTCTCATCTAATTTATCATCTTCAGATTCCTCATCAGCAATTAAGCAGGTCTTTCTATCTCTTCTTCTGAAGTCTCGATGACCTCTGTAATGATTATCTTTTTGTCTATCATCTCAGTAATCTCTCTTTTCAGTGAAATCTTTGTCAGGACAGTTAGAAGCCATATGTCCAATCTTATCACAATTGAAACATTTCAAGGGTAGTTTTCCCTTATACTTACCTTTGCCTCTTGGTAACCTTTTGGCCAATAGTGCTTCAAACTCTTCTTTCTTTCTGATTTCTTCATACAGTTTGTGTACCACCTCCATGTTCTTCCAAAATCTTTCACTTGCTCCACTATGATCTCCTCCAGAGTACTTATACTTTCTTTCATTGTAATCATTAGATTCATTCAGATGAAAAGAACTAAATGCAGATTCAACTTTATTTACTGATGACCCACTGTTATCAAAAGTACTTAACTCAAATGCATGTGGCTTACCAATAGTAGCATCCAAGGAAACTGGCATATTAGGTATAAACCTCAATTCATTGATTGCAGAGACCCGGCTTGCATAGGTAGGTAGAAGGGTTCTTAACAACTTACTTGTCACATCCTTTTCTTCAATAGTTCCTCCTGCTCCCTTGATTTGATTTACAATCTCCTTTAGTCTTGTACTGTACTGGTTTATGTTCTCACCTTCATTCATCCTCATAGATTCAAGTTGTCCTCTTAGACTATCAACTTTTTCTCTTTGAACATGTTCATCTCCTCCATATATAGATATGAGCTTAGTCCATATAGCCTTCGCATCATTGCAGCCTTCTAGATCATTAAACTCAGAATCGGTCAATGCAGATGTTATTTCAATCATTGCTTGAATGTGTTCTTGCTTTGCCTTTATCTCTTCCTTAGTCAATGGATAGGTGCTCAGTGTAAAAAAATCATTCTCCAGATAGTATATAGTATATTCTCCAACTCCTGATAGATGTAGCTTCATCCTTTTCTGCCATGTAGAGAAACTTGACTTATTCAGCTTAGGTGCATCCCTCTTATACATCTTTGGATCTTTAACTCAAGTGCCTTTAAACTTTCCTTTCGGAGTCCAAAGCTCTGATACCAATTGATAGTTCTGATACTTAATATAAGTATAGATCCGATAGCCAACAAGATGAGAGGGGGGGTGAATCATACAAACTTAATCATCAATGAAATCATCAGATTCTACCTCGGTAACAAATACCAGTCATAGAATAAAAACTGTCAAACATGCAAACTCAAAAGCATATGATCAATATAAACCTCATAACACCAAATTTAATGTGGAAACCCAAATAGGGAAAAACCACTATGGGATTTCGGACCCACTAAGAAATATACTCTTCTAGAGTATGCTCGGTTAAAAGCCAATCCTGTTAAAGATTACAAAACACATTGCTAGATGTGACCCGGCTAAGGGATTTCCCTCAGATCTGTTAGGATCTTCACTTTGTTAGAAGTGAACTTGTCAAAGGATTTCAAACACTCATTTAGAATGTCACCTTGTTAGAGGATTTACTTATAAGACTATTAAGTCCACTCTGTTAAGAGATTTCCTTTTACTTTCACAAGCTAACAATAATACAATCTATCTACAACTTTACATCTAAAATGCTAAAGCAGATTCTTATTTGTTCAACACAATCTAGACATAGAACTATTCTTGTCTATCTGCTGGGCATCAATACTCTATTATTCCAACAGGTCTTCAAGCTTCTGTGCTCAGTGATCACTATGTAGCATCCCTATGCATACACTTGCCCGCATACACTGTTTATCAACAGTTCCTTATTTATAAACAATCATCTAACCACTTAATCTCCTTGATCACATTTCCTCATGATCAATCATAGCCATCAGATCTACAATCTTGTCCAGGTTCATTGTATCTTATGATTTGAAAAACATTTTACCCTGCCTCGGAACTTGTACAATCATCTTGGAACTTGTGTTAGGGTAATGCGGTTCAATCTGAGCTGTAGATCTTCTTGCCGACTTTCCATTGCCTTAGATTTGTTAACAAACTTCTTCCACGGTTTGCCAATCATTGGTCCGCTCCAGCTCATCAGCTTCTTTCATTAAATATCACATGTAAACATTTAATGCATTCTATTATAGCTCGATTACAACTCGGTGAATACTAAACTTTACTTGGTAGACATTCTGTCTTCATTAACCAACTGCGATAACCTTAGGGTTTACCGACTAGGTTCCTTGCCTGATAACATAGTGTAGTATTAACCTTTACATTTTACAACATATGTATGATGTTAAAACAATCTAAAACATCAAGATCTCATCATTGTCTGACTTGGTAGAGTTGCCCATTGAATAACTTATCCCTTTATTCATCATATTCTTTCCTGTGTCTTTACCAACTTCTTTATAATCTTCATAACATATTTCTCAAGATATGGCAACATCATACTGAATTAGAAAATCAATTTCTTGACATCAATGACAAAATAATAATATCAAGACAGTAAAACATCTTTAATCAGTTATGTCCATAATCATCAACAACCTTCTCAATATCCTTGTTATATTGCCAACATTAAGGTGAAACAGGCTACCTTTAGTTTGCTTCCTGGTTGCAATCAATTCACCTTTGTTGTCAAATATTTTTCGTATACCATTTTTGAACTCCAGTGGGTATCCTGTGTCATTAAGTTGTTCCACACTCAAAATATTATGCTTTAGACCTTCAACCCAGTAGACATCATCAGTAGTGCTCTTCCCATTAAGAGAAATAACTCCCTTACCTTTAGCCATGTAGGGTGAGTCATTGCCAAATCTAACAACACCACCATCAAATTCCTTCAAGGAAAAATATTTTCTTCGATCACTGGTCATATGATGTGAACAACCACTATCAATGATCCAATCATTAGAGTTATCCATCCTAGACACTAATGCCTTCTAGTCTTACATCTCTTCCTTAATAGCTACGAACACAATATCTTCACTAGCATCACCATCAAATTCTTCATCAATGATACCACTATCAACAACAATAAGACAATCTCTCTTGCCTTTACCCTTTTACTTCTTGAATTTCTCTTTCTTGTATTCATTTTCACCATTAGGATAGTTAGCAGATATGTGGTCAATCTTGTTGCATGCAAAATATTTTAAAGGTAATTTACCTTTGTATTTTCCAGTGCCTCTAGGCAGCCACTTTGACAATAATTCTTTAAGCTCCACTAAATTGTCTTCATCATCAACATCTCTACTAGATCTGGATTCATAACTATGACTAGTATCTTTACTTTTTCTCACAAATGGGTTAGAGATAGAAGCTCTAAATGCAGGCTCTGATTTCTGTACACTACCATCATAATCATTTAATTCAAAAGTAGTAAGTTTGCCAATGATAGAGTCAAGAGTTATCTTAGTTTTGTCTATGGACGTCATCTCCTGAATAGCTACAACGTGGATAGTGTAGACCGGTAGAAGGGTTCTTAGTACTTTACTGATCACTATGGCATCTTCCACTTTCCCTCCTGTACTCTTAATCTCTCCAACTATCTCTTTTATCCTTTGACCATACTGGTGGATATTCTCACCTTCATTCATCCACATGTCATCAAATTTTTCTCTTAGACTCTCCTCTTTACCAATCTTAACATGTTCATCACCGCTATAAATATCTTCAAGTTTTTTCCATACCTCGTGTGCAATCTCTAGACCATGAACATCTACATATTCAGCATCAGACAGGGAACTGATTATGACCTCTAATGCTTGATGATTTTCTTGTTTTTCATTCTTCTAATCATTAGGCATAATCCCAGTGGATGCAACATATTTAGTATTGACATGTTCCCAATACTGACTTCCCTGACTCTTGATGTAAATTTTCATTTTGTGGCTCCATATCCTATAGTTCTCTCTATTAATCTTTGGACCTTCCTTCTTCATCATGATTTGCAAGATCTTTTCCTCAAGGTGTTAGGCTTAGATCTTAGAGGACCTGACAAGATCTGATACCAATTGATGGTATGATGAAAGAATAAGTATTTGGTAGATTACTAAGAAGGGGGGGTGAATCAGTAAATTGAAAAATTGATACAAACTTTCCCAATCTCAATCTCAATCACACAAAGTAAACTTATCAATACAATATCTCTGTCAAGATAAAATCTCATAAGTAAAATCGATTGAATGTTATAGCCACTTAATAGGAAACAACATTAAACTTGTAAACATCAAAATACTTTATCATATGTCAACAAAATTCATTTCTCAATGCTTCTCGTTATCATGCTTTATCAGAATAGTTAAGCAGTTAATCAAATCAATCATAAAATCATAACCACAAAAACATTCACCGCACAACACAGATATTATTGATGTGGAAACCCAAATGGGAAAAAACACGGTGAGATGAGACTCACAAGATAAGTATCTGAAATCTTTTGAAGTTCACCCTATTAGGAGCCAAGCTTGTTAAAGCTTTTCAAAAGTCCTATTAAGAACTGATCCTATTAAGAATCACTAGGTTAAGGGATAGACTACAAATGCCTTGTTAGAAGCAAGTACCCTGTTAAGAGTAACCTCGGTAGAGGATTTGAGAATCCAAGATAATGGATCACATTGTTAGAGGATTTAAGAAGTAACCAAGCTTGTTAAAGCTTACCCAGTTAGGGGATTTCAGTTATTCTATAATTGTTAGAAGACAATAGGATTTTCTTGATCTGTCTGAATAGCACTACACTTGGTTGATCAGATCCTTTTAAGTTTCTATCTGCCTTTACTCAAACTGAAGATTCATTATCCAGTTCGACAACCACATACTCAACTGATTTCTGCCAACACCTTTACAAAACAACTTCATCGACCTTATAACAAATCAATTAGGCCGGTAACACAACAAAAACCTAATTCTCTCAAAGAGATTACAAACAAATCGGTTCAAGTATGACTGTTGGATTTACATAGCAATCTCTACACATTAATCAAGAAAACTCTAATTGCTCCTTGATCACAGCTTCATCAGACTCAGTAACTCATCACACACTTTGTATTAAATGCAATACACTTTTCTCATTCCCTAGACAAAAAAGTGCCAAAACAATTTGAACTTGTCTTCATACAATAATCACATGTGTCTTCATCATTATCGCTCAACATTAGATCATAAACCAACATAACCAATTCAACAACCTTAATCGATTAGGTTTTAACATAAACAACTGGTAGGGTTTACTGGTTAGATTACATAGATAGGGTTTAACCTCTTATACTAGTTACCGGTTCAACTCACAAACTTACATACCAGTTTACAATGTCTTCCACAAAGATCTTCCTACCAGTTACAAGACAATATCAATAATAACATTAATATCAACAATATATAAGCAATATCATTAATATCATTACCGGTTAATTAGCATCATTGACAACATAACATATCATTAATGCAATCTTCATGCAAATACCAACATGCTCATATTCTTCCATTTGTATTATTTATTTATCCTTTTGCATTATATCCTTAGTCATTGATTCTTATGTGGCCCTTGCCATTTTAGATTCCATGCTCATGTTGGAATCCAAGAACACTCAGAGGGGGGGTGAATCAGTGTTCTATCAGTAATGATAGTTTTGAACTTATTTCTTATTAATCGGTTAACACTAAATTAAATTAAAGTGCATATACCAAATAACACATAAAAAGGAAACACCATAACACCAATATTTATACGTGGAAAACCCTAGAAAGGGAAAAATCAAGATGGGGCTGATACCCACAATATCTATATACTTGATCAAGGTATACAAATATTACATGAAAGGGATTGCTCATGCAATCAGGCCAACCGCCTAGAGCTCACTACTCAAACACAATATGAGAAGTATCACTGAATTACAAAGTAATTACAAAGTAGAATGAACTTATGAAATGCATCTAACCATGCTAGATAAGTTCTATTTCATGCTCTGATGTCATTTATTGTATATCAGTTTGTTGATGCTCTGTTCTACCCTATTCCACTATTGGTTATATTGTGCATGTGAAAATGCACATAGGTGCTTATAATCACTGAACAAAATGCATATTGATAATCTCTGTATACTTCACAACGAAAAATTTGCATTCCAAAACTCATATTAATCTATCGTTGAAATGATCTCCTTAAATATCCAACTACTTTCACCATGTTGGCTTCAATGAAACGTATAAACATGTCAGCTTCTAGATCATAATTAATCTCAAACATAATCCCAATGATCATGTCGGTCTTCACACGTATGAAATAAATGATCAGGGCCATAAGATCTCCTAGTCGGGTCCTATCCATTACTGGGTTCCAAATACACGTTACCGGTATTAGGACTTAGCTAGGTGTGAAGCAAAGTGGATACTAGTGTGGGTTAAGTGTAATGAATTTTGGTTAACCCGAACAAAGAATATGTACACCTAAAGATGAGTTCCAATCACCGAAGAAGAGTTACCATGAATGACAACCCTAAAAGCCATTAACCTTAACAGATGAGTGTCAATTGCCAACAATCTTCCCCTTTAGTTTGACGATAACATTCATGTGAAAAATGATGTAGCATACTAAATCAGCCTATCTCCAGACCTGTACATGAATCTTCTATATACATCTAATGCTCCCCCTGAGAACTATATATATTTTTCACTTTATTCCCCCCCCTTTGACATCAATGACAAAGTGGGGTGTACTCAAAGAATTATGTATAGTTATAAACAATATCCAGATCTATACAAGTTTCAAAATGTCGGCATACATAGTATTCAAAAATGAAAAATAGGTATCCCAACCCTTCTTAAGTGAATTGAGAATAGAGATGAATCCATTCAAGAGACTGGCATGATACTCAATTTCTTCTGATGTAGTGGGAACCTCTCTCTACATGTTTTGAAATACACTCAATTTTATGAAATAATAAGTTATCTAACTGGGGACAAATAAGATTTCAGAGATCATTTTCTCTCTTTATTATACTGTCCCTATCCTTGTCCAATTTCAAAATTTGATCCAAGACCACCAAAATTGGACCATATAAAGAACTAGTGAGATTAACTGCAAGGTTGTAATAATTGGAAATCTGAGTTAAATTGTTCCTACAGTCTGATAGTTGCTTGTCTATAGATGATATTAGCTTACCAAAATCTAGACAAATCTTATATACACTGCCTCCTTCCGCCAATGCTGGATCAATGGATTGTAGGCAGGTTTGGAGCTTCTAATTCAAATATTTCTTTAAATCTTTCTTCTAATCCATATAGCACTAATACCTATGAGGCATCACCATATCTTTATGATTTTGCATCCCTTTATGGTCCTAGTTTTCACATTTTAGCTAAGAGTGGCTATGATGGAAATGGTTGTGGCGCAAATGAACAAGGAAGTGAAGTTCCTTTAGATCATAACACACATGAAGCTTCATTTGGAATTGGATGTAATCCTTCTAAGCCCACCAAAGAATCTAAAAGACCATCTCCTAATGTGAATGGTATATTTATTAGTGATGATGACCACACCTCAATTAAATCATCTTCTACTTCTTTCAACACTCATCCCCCTCATAAGGAAATCTTGGTGATGAACAAATCTCTTTATGAATCTCCTCAAGAGATTTCTAATCCTGCTTTTGAGACTTTATCTTCTACTCATTCTAAAGTCCCTTCTTCTAGGAATAAGGCTCTAATGAATTACACTTATCCCTCTCCTAAGATTTCTTGTGTGAAAGAAAGTATGAGTTAGTGGCCTATTCTTCTCCTATAAACTTATCTCTTTCTGAAGAATTTTTAACATTCATCATCTTATAAATGTTTTTAATCTCACTTATAGTAGAGTATTTTAAATGTCATATTCAAAAACGTCATTCAATCTATCATGTCTTTAAATAATATTAATGGCTATTATGTTGCTGATCATTATGTGACATTGGTAGCTCACGTACTGGGGGATAATTGTCATTCACGATGGTAGAATTTCACGTGCAATCATTAATTTTTGAAGCAACATAATAGACTATTTATATCCCATCTCTTCTCCCTATATAGTGGGGGCAAGAGTGATTTCAAACATCTATCCTTCTTAAGATTTAAATTTCCCCTTTGTGAAGTAGTGTCTTCTATAAGGATTTCTTATTTATTGTAGAGGTGTATTCATATTTGAATTCTTTCTCTCATATTGGAACAAGCATCCCTAATGGGGATCTTAAAGTACATATCCTTAATTGGGACCTACTCCTTGGTGTTGGAAGTCTTTTATCATTCATCAATTTCTTTTCTTCATTGAGTAGTAACTTTTATAATAAACCCTTCTATTTTGTGAACGTGCATGTCCCTAATTAGGACCTCTTACCTTTTTTAGAAGAGTGTTGCTATAAATAATCTCTCTATGATGTCATTTCAATTCTCCATTCTTTTCCATTTTTCCTTTATGGAGTTGGATTCTATGTTGGATTATATATTTTGATCTTAAGAACTCATTCATTCTATAAGATGCTATATTTTTCTAAGATAACTCCTCCAGGAGGTATATGTCTTTTCAGTAGAGATCTCTTCTCCTCCAAGGATCACCTTTACACTTATAGAAACATATCTCTTTACAACCATGTTATCCTTTCTTGAAGAGTATTCCCTCTCTTTCTTGGATTTATGACATTTTTGCATGATGGATATCTTCTTGGTGTCGAAGGTAGGTATCCTTGTTCTTCTTTCCTTAAGATATCAACATTAAACAATGTTGACATCTTAATGGGGGGACACCCACACTGCTCCTTTTGTACTATATTTCTCTCGCACATTGTATCTCTTGTACAATGGATCATTCTCAGAACCAGAGGGTAGCCTCTTAGAGCGAGATGTCACCATTTTTCTCCTATGGAGTGGGTCATTCTCGGAACTAGAGGGAATCCTCTTAGAGCGAGATGTCGCTAGTTTCTTGACATTTGTACTATACATCTTATAGAGGTTGTAGCATAATCGGGAATAAAATCCTCTAAGGTTCTTTGAACCTCACTTAAACACATGCGCACAAGTTTAAGTGTAACTAACGGTGTTCTCACTCTCCTCCCTTACATGGATCACCTAGATAGACTCTAAGGGCTAGTTTTCCATGTCCTTTTCTTCATGGATCACCTAGTTTTAGGGGAGAGATGTACATGGTTCCTTTTGTTCATCTTTCTTCTCATAGATTACCAAATTGCATATTCATGCTTTCTATATATTTTTCCTTCTCTTTGCATTTGTTTATGTCGTGCCTGTGTAGTGTATACCTGCAACGGCAACACAAAACACTCAATAGATCATTGCAAGCATGGTTAGCAAATTTAAAACAAGTAAAGATAAAACCATGGCTAATTGATCTATCGCCTCCTAATAAATGTGAGTGTAGATTTTCTCTCAGATCTGGATAAGAAAATTCTAGTGACTTGACTACACCTAGATGGAGGATTTAAGATGATAATGAGGCATTTAAGCTAGGAAAATGGAAGATTAAGCTACATGATTCTAGAAAATAAGCTAGATCTAAGAATGCAATTGCCTATAATAATAATGCAGAAATGATATGCTAAGAGATATTATGCCTATAGTAACAATGCCTAAAATGCAAATGAGATGGGATGATTATTGCTTCAAAATGGGGTCTATTTGTAGGATTTCCAAGGCTAGGGGTGAGGTGGTAGGAATCAACGGTCAAGATTGGAAAAGGTGAAATTGTGAGGTGGTAGGATATCAATGGTGAAATTGGAGGAGGTTGGAAAACAGGTTGGATGAAAGGGAACATTTGTCATCTCTATGGTGACAAGTGTCAAGAATCTTCTAGGAGAGGTTGGATGAAAGGGAACATTTGTCCTCTATGGTGACAAGTGTCAAGAGGCTTCCAAGAGAGGGTACATGTGGCCTAATAATTCCATGTGTCTCAAGGGGAGATTATCCACACCATAGGAGTTTAGGATAAGGAGGTTAGGATATGAAAGCTAAGGTAGGTTTAATTAAACTTAGGGTTAAATGGAAAGGGTTAGGTTTAGAAGGGGTTAGGTTAGGTGGTTAGAAGTTAGGAGGCATGTGGGTAATTTGAATTTAGAAATTCAAATAATAGGAAAAGACTAATTAATTCTCAATGACTCATAAATTGATTTGTTTAAATTAATTGGGAGATTAGAAGAAATTATTTTGATGGGGAAGAGTTGATTAATTTGAATTAACTAATCAAAGGGGATTATTGAAATGAACCTATTAAATAAATCCTTAGATTTATTAATAAGTAGATGCAAAGGGAGAATTTAATCAAATTCCTGATGAATTCAATTAACTTGGGGAGGGGGATTAATTAAATAATTTCTTATTCAATCAATTATCTTCAGACCATTTTTAGGTGTATACATTTTGCCCCTCTTTGAAGCAAGGTGTGATGACGTGTTGATTCAAAGAATAATCTCATTTTGATGATGAAATCAGTTCGATAGGATGCCCTAGCTCTTGATTGCTAAATTACGATATGATGATGCCCCCTCGGGAGATCAATTGAGATAATTGATCTTTGAAGTTTTGCGACTTTTTACAAAATTGATATCCCAATTCGAAATGATTTGATTTTTGTAATTGTGGTTGATGAAAATGTGAGTTCTACAATCATGGTAATGTGGTTCCTTATTATTGATAAAGCTTTATTGGTTAGATTGATAAGATCGAGATTCAGTTTGGTTTCAGAAATGATACCTCTTGTATAAGACAAAGATGATCAAAGCGTCTGGTTTTAGGAAAGATATTTCATATATAAGACATAGATCAGAATGTCTAGTTTCAAGAAAGGTACATCTTGTATAAGATATGATAGAATTAATTAAATTTGATTGATAGAATTGAATTGATAAGGTTGATTAGATAAAGAACTGACCGTTTGTTGATATCAAGTTGCGGGAAGATTCAAATATATTGATGTTGAGTCTGTTGAGAGGGATAGCATAATATTTTCACTGGGTCGACAATATCCGAAGAGATATGAGTCATTAGTCTGATTGTGTATACACTTGTGATGATACCTTGATGATTCCTATGAGAGATTTAACCTTGGGTAAAAGGAGCATGCGAGATCACATGCAAGAATGAAATGCAAGCTAAAACGCAAATGAAATGCAAAGCTATGACCAGACCAGTCACTGGATTATTGCATTTTGTCATCATTGAGCTTTTAAAATGTGGGAAGTGAGTGCAAACATCGGTGGTATAATTAAACCATGATGACCTAAGCACTATTTTCCTAGATTTTGATATAACATGTTAGCACAAGCACCGAGGTATAATTGAATCGAGATGACCCAAGTGTTGCTTGCATAAAACAGGCAGTATTAACCATTTTAATACACAAATTAGAAATGTCTTCAATGATACTTTGATGATCATGTCTCGAGACAAATTTGCACATATTAATGATTAATTTTTAGACAACAGACAAGAAGAATATCATGTTCCTTCCTTGTTCCTCTAGTCAAAGACATCCTGAAGTCACTCAGAAATCATGATAGTGAAAATTAATATAGAAAAGTTGAACAATCAGGTTAAAATCATTATCCAAAAGATATTATCCATTGAAAAGTGTGCAAATGTGCTTAGACTGACTTGTGATAGCTTGATAATTGATAGTTTGATCTTGTGTTCAACGTTGGATGTGTCTCAGTTTTCGCTTGATAAGAGTTGTCTAACTATTTGATTAAGCTCAAAATGATCAAGAGGTTGCCCCCAGCTAGGTGTAGGATTTTTCCCCAATCCTAGAAACAAAGCCGTTATGATATACTCAATGATCCAAACCATGGGAAGAAGCCACCTGGGATGCCTGCGTATGTACAAATGCTTTATTATGGTCAGTGCTGATGGAAAATGAATGAATGCAAGTGGACAGATGCATGAACTAATAGATGGAAGAGCTAGCTGACAGATAGCACCTGTTTGCTAGGTTTTCACCGTCTGTTTTTATTGCACTTTTTCTCATATTTGATTTTTTTTTCTTTTATTTTATTTATTTATTTATTTTCACTGTTTTTTATTTTTTTGCTTTTTCACTATTTTTGATTTTTCTGCTTTTTCAGACATAAAACTTTTTCAAATGCACGCTATTGATAGGTTCCTCGTGCTGATCTTTGTCTTGTGTTGATAGTTGATATGCTCATAATCCAAATAGTGTTGTGACCATAATTGGACCTAACTAGTTGGGTTCAAACTTTCCTTTCTTTTCTCAATCTTCCTAGTTGTGTGGATTTTCCTTTAGTACTAGTTCTCCAACTTGAAAGAATTGTGGTTTAACCTTATGATTATAACTCCGGCACATTCTTTTTTGATATACCTTTAAATAATAAAAGGCATTTTGTCTTCATTCATGGATTAATTCTAACTCTTGTAATCTAGATACTCATTGTTCTTCATCTAGGATGAGACCTTTTAATGATACTCATAGAGAAGGTATCTCTACTTTTGGCAGTATCGCTTCTAATCCATAAATAAGACAGAAAGGTGTGGCACCTGTTGGTGTGCGTATATTGGTACGGTAGGCCCATAGAGTAGGGTTTAATTGAATATGTCAATCTTTGCCAACATCATTCACTATATTTTTGAGGATTTTTGAAACAATTTTGTTTGATGCTTCTGCTTGCCCATTTCCTTGTGGAGAATCGGTGTTGGATCTTGAACTTCTCACATAGATCTTTTACATCCTGATTCTTGAATGGTCACCCATTATTAGTGATAATGGTCATTGATATTCCATAGTGACAAATGATGTAGTTCAAGATAAATGCAACAATTTGTTTTCCTGTGATGTTTGTGAGAGGTACTGCCTCAATCCATTTTGTAAAATATTTTGTAGCTACCTGGATGAATTTGTGACCATTAGATGAAGAAGGATTTATCTTTCCTCCTAGATCAAGACCCCATTGAAAAAAAGGCCAAGATGTTGCTAAAGCATGAAGTTCTTGTTCTGGTGCATGAATCAAATTCCCATGGATCTGACATTATTTACATGTTCTAGCTATCTGAAAAGAATCTCGTTCCATAGTCGGTCAATAATAGCCCAAGTGTATGAGTTTTTTCGAAAGGGTAAGACCACTTGAATGAGTGCCACAAATGTCGTTATGGACTCCATGTATGGGCTTCTCAGATTCTTCTTGTTTGAGACATCTTAAGAGAGTACCGTCTAGACCTCATTTAAATAGGGTATCCGTGACAAGAGTAGAATGGGAGAATTGGCGAATAAAGTTTCTCTTTTGGTTCTTTGATAAGTCAGGAGGTAGGGTGTTGTCTTTCAGGTATGTGTAAGTTTGGCCATAGTGGGAGGAATCATGCCCAACAAGGTGACATATAGTTTGGGAATCCGAACAATTATGAGCAAGGTAAAACAACTATTCCACCAGGAATTCATAATGTTGTTGATTTTCCTATGTCTGAAGGAGAGAAGCAAGTGTAGCCATGGCATCTGTTGCTTTGTTGTCATTTCGTGGAATCTGCTGAAAAGTTATTTCTACAAATTATTTCTTGATATCATCAACCATCTTTTTATAAGGCATCAATTTTTCATCCTTTGTTTGATAATCATCGTTAATTTGATTGATGACGAGTTGAGAGTCTCCAAAGACTTGTAGTTGTGTAATGTTCCATTCTATAACCATTTTGATACCTATAATGAAAGCTTCATATTCTTCTGTATTGTTGGTGCATGGAAAACTTAATTTGTATGCTTTTGGATTGTATGACCTTGTGGTGTGATGAAAAGAATGTCTGCTCCTGATCCATGTTGTGTTCTATTATTGATGTTTTCTCCCAAGCTGATATTCAAGTGATGTATTCTAAGATATGGATTGAACCCTGGAGTGTCTTTATATGAACAAGTAAAATTGATTTTCCATCTTTTAAAGGGTTCCAAATATTTTTTTCTTGCTAGTTTTGATAGAGAGATTGCTAGATGTAGATCAGTTGTGCCAATGGTAACTACTTCTACAAGTTCTATTAGGATAGACGACCTCTTTTGATAGAATTCAGGTAAGGTGTCGAATCTCCCATCTTCTGGCGCCTCGAGGAGGTTTTCACCATTATATGCATCCTTTATTTTTACTTTTTTTTTTATCTAATGTTGCCAAGAAATGGTTTTCACCATTATAACTGATATTGTTTTCTTGATTTTCACTTTTGCGACTAGGAGATTTAACACCCACTTGATAGGAAGATGCATTGATGAAATTCTTGGTGAAAGTTTTTGCGGGTTTGATTTCATTAAGATATACATATATGGCATGGTCATTAGGAAAGATATCAATGGCAATATGTCCTTCATTTTCCCAATCCATAGGTTTAGGAGGGATTAAGGATAAAGGATCCTCATGTTGGATTATGTCAAAGATATTAAGGTTCATGATAGCAATGTTAGAGCTTTCAATATATATTTCCATGTCTAGAATGATACTCTTGTTAGAATGACCTCGCATAAGAAACTCTTGATCATCCTCGGTTAAGTCCATGTTAGCTGAATGTGATTTTGATTCAAGTAGACTAGTTCCTAATGTTTGTCCTACATATGCGTGAAATACATTGACTTCTACATCTTATTCTTCCCTTTCAATTTCAAGTTGCTCTTGTTTTTTTTTTTTTATGATAGTAAATATTCTTCGGTCCCTCGGTCTCTTAGCCACATTTGTTTTTCCATGTTTGACAAAATTGATGCAAATTATTGTTCTTTGGATTGTGTGCTTGAATATGCCGCCTCTTTGTTATGTGAAACAATGACCTCTTGAGCTGGTTTCATATTATTACAACACTGCAATGGATTTGAGTCTGCTGATATTGTGATTTCTTGTCCATTGTATGGAAATTTTAAGCACTGATGACAGTTGATGTAATATCTTGTATGTCCTGTATCCATGGTCTCCCCAAGAGTATGTTGTATGGTAGGTCCAAGTCTAGAACTTGGCATGTTGTGTCTTTCTGTAAAGGTCCCACGTTGATGGGTAATATCACAATTCCTTTAAAGGAATGTTCTTCTTCACCATATGCTTTAAATGTGATCTTTTTCAAGGGATCAACTACATCTTCTGAATAACCTAGAGCATGGACAAGACTCAAAGAGAAAATGTTCAAGCCAACTCCTCCATCTATTAGGACATGTTTAACGAGCGTTCTATAAATGAACACTTCAATTTGCAAGGGAGCATTATGGGGATGTTGCAATGAATTAATGCTTGGATATGAAGGAGATGAGATTTGAATAGGATCTTTTGGTGCCCAAAACCACAGATTGGAAAACCAAAAGACTTCCCAAATCCTCAAGCAGTCCAATCAGCCTTGGCCAATGAATAGGGATAGTCAAAGACTAAATCCCTCTGCAATTTAGGCTCCACTAAACCTAGGTGGGTATACCTCCCCCTCTCAAGCACAACAAGAGTTATTTAAAGTGGATTTAAACTTTTCTAAAACAGCTCTTTGCAAGAATGGAAATAATTTATTGCTACTATTGAGTGCTTTTATTTGAATACTTTTGAAATTGAAAACTGAATGTAAAGATAATTGTGTATAAAGATTGTTGTATTTTGGAAATAAAATGCTTTCAGGACATTCAAGAAATATGCAATAGATTAGTTCAAAAGGCTTTAGAAGAATGTTTCTCTCTCAAGCACCTTATGTGTATCAAATCAAAATCTCAGAGAATGAATAACAAACCAGTGCCTCTATCCAAGAATATATATGATACTTTGTGGACAAATAACTTTATCGACTCAGGAGACAATGTTAATCATCACTATAAAGGTTTAGTATGTGTCACATAAATAATAAGAACCTAATCTCACATTTAATGTAACAACATGTGATTCACATTATAGAAAATCCTTAAATAGATTTATCAAGAGGGCAAAGACTATTTCATCAACACAAAAGTATACACTATATTTAAAGTAGAAACACCAAACCTTGTATATTAATCTCTGAGAAATGACAGCACACAAAAGCTACACTTGGAGATTCTTCATTACAATTTTCTTGCACAAAATGATACTTCTTCTTCCTATAGACTTCCCTAATACAAATGACTTTCAGTCCTTACAGCAGCATGATGTTCTCTCAAAATCTGTTTCTTCCAAAAAACTGACTCCCTCTAAATATATAAATCAACAGGCACATATGAAAGGAGACACCCTTTCACACACAGGAGGGAGTTACGAGCAGTTGCCTTCCAAAGGACACACCCTTTGGTTTAATAAATGATTACAAATAAGAACCCTAAATATATACTAAATAAAAACTTTAATAATACTATTTTCAAACTTTCACTTTGACAAAATTCCATTTTTGTTTATGCATTCTTTGATATTTCTCATCATCGAGCTTTGATGAAATATCCTACACATAAATTAAACCAATCAATTTCATTGATAAATCATATATTACTCTTGATTAGGTTTTTCTTTTGAAGTATTAATAATTTTTATTCCCTCATAAAACTCAAAGCCCTTTACACTTGTAAATATTTATTCATAATAAAATAATAATTTACCCTAACATAGACATTTGATTTTATGACTTAGGGCAAATAATAAGCATATGCAATATAAGTTCATTTTAATACACAACTGTTTTCATCATTTTACTCAAGGTAAAAAAGAACTCTTCAAAATAAAACACATTTTCTCTTTTGGTCCAAATATAATATTTTGATCTTTAAATGCATCATCCATATAATAAGACATAATACTTTCCCCAATATGTATTCAATTTAATGATTTATGGGTAAAAATATTAATAAAACATTATATCCAACTTAGGGTAAGGAATACTTCCTGTGAAATATACTTACCTCCTAATCTTTCATCCGGGTAGCACGTTTTTTATTATGTCGATCCCGATGACTTACTTATTTTTCTAGAATCATAAAACCATTAATAAAAATAATTTACCCTAAGAAATGTATTTTACCAAAACTCAATCTTTAGGGCAAAGCTATTTTTATTGCAATAAAACCCTCACAAAATTCTCCTAATATTTAAGAGATTTTCAAGAATGATCTATAAAATGGAAATCACCTAAAATAAATAAAATTTCAAGATCAAGAAGTCCCTATAATAATGCCTTTGGAGAAAAAATCATAATTACTTTACCTTATGAAATAAAAACGTTTTACTTCCCTTAAAATACTTTAAATCTTTTATTTAAAAGATTCAAAGTACGCTCTTCATAATGTGCCCTTAAATCATTTATTTAAATGATTTAAATATATATAGAAATTAGAGTATTTATATATTGCTTTTGAAAATAAACTCTTTATTTCCTTCAACCGGCTACATAGTGTTTGATCATTTTATTTGATCAAACACAAAATCTTTTATTTCCTGCACATTACACGAGCTCAAATTTTTTTTTAGTTTTTAAATCATCATATAGTTTCATAACACAAATAATTTAAATGCGATAATATTAATTGGAGGATAAAAATTAATATTTTTAAACTTAAATACTCTCCAATTAAGATAATTAAGGTTGATTGTAAAAAAAAAGAAAATACTGTGATGGAATTCAATCAGTGTAATGTCCCTGTAGGAGAAAACTGCTCAATGTCTAGATAACATGATTTTGAGAAAAATTTAACATTGCACATAGTAAATTGCATTTGGATTTATTTTACAGGATATATAAAATAATAATATAATACTAAAATATGACATAATAATACTTGCATGTAAATAGAAATGCAAAGGCATCTTACTTTCGAACGAAAGAATTAGTGTTTGAGAGGGTGTACTTGGAGAGATCCAAATTTATGAAGCACATACATACCTCGCATCATAGGTTCCCCGAAGAACTCTTAACAACTCACCATCCACTTTAACAGTCCTATCGGGACTCAGCATAGCATAAAATTTCTTCTTTCGATGTCCCGATGAGTCCTCACTTAATTCTTACTTTATCAGTATAGTCTACACTGATATCCCCATAGGCGCTTCTATCTTCATCAGCGATCAGAATAGCCTTTTTCTATTCCTCTCGAAGTCCCGATAATTCTTTGATGAACCTTTATGCTTTATACCTCCAAGTCTGTTTTATCGGTATAGGTAATACCGATAGTTTCTCCCTCTGATTCTTCAAGTCATTGGGGATCGGCTAAACCATTTTTGGACTACTCTGATATGGCCTTTTTTTCAATGAGCCCACCTTCAGTTCCCTTCAGTCATCGGGTATCGTGATAGAATTTTCTCATTACTTCCGATCTCTCGATACTATAAGTCCATGACCCACTTTGCCTTATCGTCACAAGTTACACAGATGGCTTCATAGGTTATCGTTATAACAATTTCTACATTTTGCCAATGAGCTGATATATGCCTATAGAAAACAACCGCCTTTTGCTTCATCATAACAAGATATCCCGATAGTATGACTTTTTCAAGAGCATGCACCATGCTGAGTATTTTTTAAGGGCTCCAATGCATCTGCCTTCTGTTTCATTGGTATAAGTTATGCCGATAATCCTTATTTTTGCTTGCAAATACTGTCTCATTGGGATCACTTATGCTGATAATTGAAATTTTGCAATCCAGCACAGATGAGCCATCCATCCTAAATATTGGTGATCCCAACCTTTCCCAAAGGATCTGATACATACTAGAAGACAATCCTAGATCATACGATAATGACTTCTCTGCTAACAAATGTTTTCATGATGGATTCCTTGTCCAGTCTATACTTAGTGCATGCCCTTAGTGTGCCCAAGTGATACCTTAATACTCCTAAAACAACTGATCTTTTAGAGAACTTTACCTGTGCTAATAAAGTTCCTACACATACAAACCAGCAATAAATGCTCATATGATAAAAGAAAAAGGCCTCCATATAGCATAAAATATTTTGTAAAAATATGTGCTAACAGGATCCTCTGAAATAGGTTTGATGGAAATTATGTATATCCCTTGGGGAACTTCATCTTTGAATGTATTCTTTGGTGATGATGCTATGGAAGATTCTTGCAAGCTTTCAAGAGGTGTAGGAATAGATGCCTTTGGAGAGTCAATTTTCTTATGGGGGAATGAGACATTGCTAGACATAGGTGCGTGATTGTGATCTTCTTTAGCCAAATCCTTTAGGGACATCTTTAAGAGTTGCATAAAAGAGCCACCTTTCTTTTGAGATGTATTTAAATCCTTGTGAGGTTTTAACATAGTTGGATTTTGATTTTGAACTTGTTTGATTGATCTGATATGTTGGCTTGTTATATCTTTTTCTTGTGTTTTTCTTTGGTATGTCATTTTGATATGATTTTCAGCTATTTCAAATGTTTCTGTTTCCATTTTAGGGTTTCGATTGCCCAAAATCTATTTTGATAAGTGATCAACTATCAAGGTAAATGTGACAGTGCAATATGACATGAAAAGATGATTCAAGTGTTTCAAAGTTTACAAGTTTTTTGATCTTCAGTTTAGGAGTGCAATGATGATGATTTGATGAGAACCAAGTGGAGTAGGAATGATATATCCTACAATGTGGGACAAGGTTATCCTGACCAGACGTTTTAGTTTCGTGATAGAGGATTATAGATCCTGATGAGAAACTATGTTTGAGTGATCAGTTTACCAAAGAGGGTGATAATGCACTTTGAGATGTTTAGATCTTGAAACTGTTGAGGGTGAGCACTTAAAAATCTTAAGGTGTTTATGTTCTAAAGTTTGATTTGACAGATGATAACTTGACCAAGCAAACCAAGAAGACAATTTAAGCACAAAGCGATAGATAACCGCTTGTTTATGATTACTGCAAATCAATCAAGCAGAAATGACAGATTTGAAAAAGGCATGCAAGAAGAGTTCTGGACTAATAAATATAGAGACTTGTATGATAGATTATATAGCCTCAAATGACAAGAAATAGAAGCCCATACAACAAATCATAAATTTCATGTGAAAAACACAGGCTTGTATGACAAAGACTTCTGAACCATACGACAAAATAGATATATTGTATGACAAACCTTACTAAGCCATACAACAAAAGATAAATCCCATACGATAAATGACTAGTTCATGTGACAGAGAACCCCAGCTTGTACGACAGATAACAGAGAAAGGATAAAAAGTGTTTGTTTGTTCGATTTTTGATCACTGAAGTTTAATGTTTTGCTTATGTTTTCTAGTTTTAGATGTCTTATTTTTTAATTTAGGGATGAATACACAACAAACACATGATGTGATAAATGACTCCAAGCATTCTTAGCCCTAAGGAAGTTGGTTGAGAGAGAAAACCTTTTATTGCAAACTTAGGTACACACCCAATAGCTAATCAGAATATGACCACTGAGTCTCACGCAATGGATTCTCAATGCCATACTATCTGACTCCAAATGCTAATGGGGGCACGATATGGCAAGTGTCTTGGGAGAGTTACTATCTCCCTTGCACAAAGATTATCACCCTTTTAGAGGTGAATCAGGTAGCTTCTAATTTAACTGGAACTAGTAAGGGATCTATTCGGTGCATTGAGGTATAAACTCAATTAAGAGGTCTCCCAGCCTTCAAAACCAAGGTTTGATATAGCTGAAGGTACGAAGGATAGCTATTCCCGAGTACTTTCATTGACTTGATTTTCATCAAATCATATTTATTTTATAGTGGGTTGGATTAATTGGCGTTAGTCATTCCCACTTAGGTCATTCCCCACTCACCAGTCTTAATGGCTAAGAGTTATTAGCTCCTCGGGAGGGCAGGCCAGCTAAAGAAATGCACTAATGAAATTAAAAGATGAGTCTATCTTTCTGATCCCCTAAGAAAGGTGAGAGCATACTCGCCTATCATCAAAAACACGAAATACATGATTGTTCATTTCCTTTAGCAAAATCAAGTGTGCCTAAAAAAAGCTTTAAGAAATACACAAAGTTTTGTTGAATTCTTATAGGCAACCTACAAAATAGATCCATTAGTAATCATTGATGCATTTTGAATTAGGTCTTTGACAATTGTTCTATAGAAAAGAGTTAGGTTGCCAAAAATCTCACAAACAAGTCAGGGTTAGCATTTGTAAAGCTCAGATTAAAACCTGAAAACCCTAAAATGAAGTCTATTTAAAAAAATAGAGGCAGAGACTCATACGACATGATTTATAGCTAATATGACAAACTTCTCAATATTGTGCGAGAAAGGAAAGGAGCTCATATGATAGAGAAATGACCTGATACGAGTCAAGATCAAGTTTCATCCCAATTCACAAAGAAGTTCATACGGGCCATAAAAGGAGCTCGTATGACATTCTGAACTAGACTTGACAGAGATGAATGTTGATGAAGATTAAGAGGCCAAAAATGATAATTTCGGCCCCATGGTGGGCACCAAAATTTTGTGCTTGTTAAGTGTATACCTGTAGTTGCAACACAAAACACTCAATAGATCATTACAAGCATGGTTAGAAAATTTAAAACAAGTAAAGATAAAACCATGGCTAATCGATCTATCACCTCCTAATAAACATGAGTGTAGATTTTCTCTCAGATATGGATAAGAAAATTGTAGTGACTTGACTACACCTAGATGGAGGATTTTAAAAGATAATGATCCATTTAAGCTAGAAAATAGAAGATTAATCTACATGATTCTAGAAAATAAGCTAGATCTAAGAATGCAATTGCCTTTAATAACAATGCTCAAATTATATTCTAAGAGATATTATGCCTATAGTAACAATTCCTTCAATGAAAATGAGGTGGGATGATTATTGCTCCAAAATGGGGTCTATTTATAGGATTTCCAAGGCTAGGGGTGAGGTGGCAGGAATCAACGGTCAAGATTAAGTCTGAAGATATCAATGGTGAAATTGGAGGAGGTTGGAAAAGAGTTTGGATGAAAGGGAACATTTGTCATCTCTATGGTGACAAGTGTCAAGAAGCTTCTAGAAGAGGTTGGATGAAAGGGAACATTTGTCATCTCTATGGTGACAAGTGTCAAGAGGCTTCCAAGAGAGGGGACATGTGGCCTAAGAATGCCATGTGTCTCAAGGGGAGAGTATCGACACCATAGGAGGTTAGGATAAGGAGGTTAGGATGTGCAAGCTAAGGTAGGTTTAATTAAACCCAGAGTTAAATGGAATGGGTTAGGTTTAGAAGGGGTTAGGTTAGGTGGTTAGAAGTTATGAGGCATGTGGGTAATTTAAATTTAGAAATTCAAATAATAGGAAAATACTAATCAATTCTCAACAACTCATAAATTGATTTGTTTTAATTAATTAGGAGATTAGAAGAAATGATTTTGATGGGGAAGAATTAATTAATTTGAATTAATTAATCAAAAGGGATTATTGAAATCAACCTATTAAATAAATCCTTAGATTTATTAATAAGTAGATGAAAAGGGAGAATTTAATCAAATTCCTAATGAATTCAATTAACTTGGGGAGGGGGATTAATTAAATAATTGTTTATTCAATTAATTATCTTTAGACCATTTTTAGGTGTATACAGTTTCCATTTAAATCTTTCATCTTGTGTTAGAGAGCTCTCAAATCCTCACACTCTTTGTTGTGTTGGAATTGAGGTTTAGTCCTCTTTCTTACCAAATGGTTCTCCATTAGTTTTTGATCTTGTATCAAATCTTCTTGTGAGAATTTATCATCAATCTTCTTTCACAATTCAAAATTAGCTTTAACTTTGGGTTTCGCTCTAATATAATCATAGCTAACGACCTTGAAAATTTGGTGAAAAGTTGGTTGGACCATGTACAAAGTGTACCCGGTCCTCGACATTTTTCCTGAAACTTTGAGAGCATAATTATATGATATTATAATGATTAACCCCAAGAAATTGATAGGAAATTCAATCGTTAAGTCAGCCTAAAGTAAAAAATTAAGATCTAGGGTTTCATACATAAGAGAACTCTCTTTCTTTATTTCAAGGCAACTAAGATCTAGGAAAAAGCTTTTGGAGTGATCACAAGGATCCTTCTATGTAGTGAAAGAGAAGCTTATGTGGAGTCTTCAAAAACATTCATCAACCACTCATCATCAATTAGGAGCCTTGAAGACATTCAAGAATAATAGGAGATCACCTATTGATGATTAGCTTGTACCCCTCCTTTATGGGTTGGGCATGATTTCATGTTATTTTCATGTCTTTGTATGAGTTTCATTGCATCAATTTGAATAATTACATTCATGCTTTATATCACTTTGCATCATTGACTTAGAGCATTTACTTTGTCAATTACAAGCATTTAGGCTTTACTCTTTAGGGTTCTTCTACATTGTTTGCATTCATCTTAGGATCTTTCACATACACAAGATTCCTACACACATAATTTTACTATAACAAATTGGCTATTTGTTGAGGTGGAAATCACCAAAATAGATGTGTGACCAAGGCAAAACCCTACATAGCCATCCCAAACCCTCTCTTTTCAGTTGTAGCTGCAGGTATAGGTACTCGTGAGACTTTCAAGACTGCTAAAAGGCACAAGGACTATCCTAAACCCTCATATCTACCCCAAAACCATCAGGGACAGGGACGTGGTGACCTTTAGTTTGCATTCTCTCCATTGCAGCTTTCTGTCAAGCAGAACAAGATCAGAGCATGGCACTCCTGTTGTGGTCAGTTTGGCTCATTTTCCAACACCAAGTACACATTCAAATTCCTCCCCCTTCTCTTCTTTCAATATCTCATTTTGAGATCTATAAGTCTCTGCAATTTCAGCTCATATATGCTTCATTATTTATCTCCTAGTCTAGTTGATCAATCACATCCTATTTTGCACATCTTCTCTTCATACACAACAAAAGGAATAGAAACCCTTAGAGATAATCCTTGGCTCTATCTTTCTCACAAGAAGTAGCCAAACTGAGCTATCTACCTAGTCTCTTTTGTATTCCCAATGTGTTGGCAAAAGTGGGATTAGGTCCTAGTCACCTGGTGTCACTTTTTCCCCTCCACAGAAAAATACACCATGCAATACAAGAGTGGCGGTGATATTAATAAAGCACTTGTGATGCTTGATTTGGTAACCTTATCGTGTGATGCAACTTCCTTGTTCATTTCTTAATTCTACATTCACCTCACAACATCTTCTTTATTAATTAATTGTCTTTAATGTGTGACATGCACAAGGCATGATAAGTGCAACGCTATCGCAGAAGTGCAAAGGCTTCATATGACATATGTAAAAGAAATGTGCAACATGTATAAAATCAACATGTGACGTATGTAAAATCAATGCACGATGTATGTAAAAGTGAAGCATGACTTATATAAAAGCAACGTGTGACATATGTAAAAAATGCATGATAAGTGCGAGAGCAATGTGTGACGAGCGCATGACAGCGATGTGCAAAGACAATGCGTGATGAGTAAGTGTAGTAAGTGCAATGTGATGCATGACAATGATGTGTGATGGTAACATGAAGGTAAAGTGCCACAATAATGTGATGTTGTTGCGTGATAGTGATGCAAAGGCAAAGTGCAACAACAATGCACAACGTATGCGAGATCAATGTGCGAAGGTAGCACACAATGACAACTATGCGCAAAGGTAATGTGTGACAAGGATGCACGGTGGGAACGCGACATCACTACATGACGACATCGTGACATAATTGTAGGATGTATGTAACAACAACGTGTGACGTATGGCCATGCCTTAGTCAATAAATATAATGTTTTAAAAAAAATTAATTTTTATTTTTTTTGTATTTTTGAAAAAATTTAAATTTCTTTTTATTTTTTTGTATTTTTTATTGTAAGACTCTAACTCTAAACTCTGCTAAACTAAGACACTTTATTTACAACCAGGCCTAAAAAAGTGGGGGTCTCCATTTGTAATGGGCAATATGTGATTTGGTCACAAAAAAGCCCTTTTTCTTGGGTTGTGCCAAAATTTTCTTCCTTTTCATCTACCCATGCCTACAGTAAGTGTTATGCATAGGCATCCAGTGTGGCCTCATTAACCTCATATCCCATTAGCATGATCCAAATTATTCTTGGTTGTAAAGCTTCCGTCATGCACTCATCTTTATTGACCATAAAACATATAGTATCCTTGTATTTTTCTACTATGGACTTAGGGATCCTAGATATATTCTTCATTTCCTCTTGGAATGTCTTGAAAAATGCCCATAAATTAGCTTTACTAAGATTATCCCCTTCCCTATCCAAAATTTGACCTATCTGAGATGCTACCGGGTGGTCAAAGGCCCACTGAATCTTTTCCAAAACCGAGAACTGTACCCAAAAAGTAAAATACCAGACAAATAACAAGAGATCCATATTGGAAAGTATTTTTTTTGTCTTGTTTGAGTTTTTGGAGGTTTGTCATGAGTTCTTTCAACATCACACTGCAAAGATCATAATATGCGTCCTCCTTAACCATTTGATGAGCTACCAAAATGTTATTGTTGGTGACAAAGTTCAGTTGGTTAGGTTGATAAACTCTGTAACCTATAATAATCACAACAAATTTTACATTAATATCTCTAACATCATCAGCTCTCATAGATCTTCCATCAAAATTTGCAGTGGTTAGCCTGTTCAATTCATTGTTTGAAAGCTTGCACCTAGGGTCGAGTACACCTCCAACTTTGTGAAGATAGTGTTAGGTTCCAGATACAACTCAGAGGGGGGGGGTGAATCAGTTGTATAATAAACTCAAACCAAAAACTTGTTAACCAACTTAATACTTAATACCGGTAAACCAGTTAAGTATGCCGGTAGACAGTGTTAATAGTAAATTGCTATACTAGTAATATTTATGCATGAAACATAAACATAAACTCATCCACAACACAAGACACCAATATTTGTACGTGGAAACCCTATAAGGGGAAAAACCATGGTGGGAAACCTTACCCACAATCAGATGATACTACTGCAGATAGTAAGTGTACAAAAAGGGTCTACACATGCAGAAAGGCCAACAACCTAGAGCTCACTGCTCAATCACAAATGGGAGTCACACTGACTACAGTTGGATGGTTAAATCTAATAAGAATGTATTGCACAAAATAGAATCTTCATATGCTGGATTTAGTACCGGTGTAATGCTGATATGCTTCTACAAAAACCTAGCTTCACCTTCAAATGATGTCTTCGTGTATACCTCTGCTTGATCTCACATATACCTTCACTCAAATCTTTTTCACATTCCACACTTGATCTTACAAATAAGATCTTACATTTATACCATACCCTAAGACCAATTTTAGTAGGTAGGCTCTACAAGATATTACAATAAAAATATTTTACAAATAATATAATATCCGATGCAATAACCAATTAAACATGTCGGCTTAATGCATTTGCAACAATAATAAATCATCTCCATAGCGTGCCATGCTAATATGGAAAAGATAAACCTGTCGGTGTAACCCTAGATAACCTGGACCTATTTGCCAGTAAAAGCAAATATGAAAATATGAATATACCAATGATTATTATTTCAAAATAAAGTGTCCACATGATGTCTTTGACATTACCAATTGTCTTCCATGTCATTCCAGGTACCGGTGAACATAATATCCTGTCGGTTAACCATATACCAGTAACTGTTGCACAGATTACTGCTTGTCGGTGAATGTTGCTGGATCTCCAAAGTAGGTGTATTCAATAGGTGTTGACATCAATGACAAAACCATACCAAAATACAAACAATCTCCCCCTTTGGCATTGATGGCAACACAAGATGGAAAAACCATCAAAGTGCCAAAACAGAAATGCCAAATACAAAAACCAACAATCTCCATTTCTCCCCCTAGGAGTAACAATACCAATCTCTCATACCAATTTCTCCTTAAATGTGTTTTTCAAAATCTCTCCCCTAAAATCTCTTTTTCTGACCAAAAAGATAATGTGTTTTTCCATAGATATCTCTCCCCCTTTGACATCAAATGCCAAAGTCACAAAAGGTCAAGTTCAAACAAAATACCAACCAATTCAATATACCAACTACTCCTCCTGAGAAGTAGCTTCCTCATCAAGTACCGGGATAAAAGATTTGTGCATTTAATTCTACCGGTTGATGACAATCATCAACTTTCTAAGTCTCTACCGGTGGTGGTATGACTCCAAGCTGATCTCTGAGATACTCAAAAGTCTCCTTAGGCAAAGGTTTTGTGAAAATATCTACAAGTTGTTCTTTAGTATTCACATAAACCAGTTTTATCTCTTTTTCTTCAACTTTTTCCCTTAGAAAATTTAGTTTGATAGAAACATGTTTTGTTTTAGAATGTAATACCGGATTTTTAGATATATCAATTGTTGCAGTGTTATCATAGTATATAGTAATAGGTTCCTTGCATTTTACCTTTATGTCTTTCAACATTTTCTTAAGCCAAAGTACCTATGTACAGTTTGTTGCTGCTGCAACATATTCTGATTCTACTGTTGATAAAGATGTACAACTCCGTTTCTTACTCAACCAAGAAACTAATCTCTTTCCGAGAAAGAATGCTCCTCCATTGGTGCTTTTTCTATCATCCACATCTCCTGCCCAATTTGCATCTGTATATGCACATAGATCAAAATTTTCATCTTTAGGATACCATAATCCAAGATTTGTTGTGCCTTGTAGGTACCAGAAAATCTTTTTTACTGCTGATTCATGATTTTCCTGAGGATTACTCTGAAATCTAGAAACTATACATACTGCATTCATAATATCAGGTCTGGTTTGTGTCAAATACAGTAAACCTCCTATCATAGATTTGTATCTAGTTGGATTAACAGGTGTAGATTCATCCCTTTGAGATAATTTGTCATTTGTAGTCATAGGTGTGCTTACCGGTTTAGAGTTCTCCATCCCAAATTTCTTTAGTAGTTCTTTCAAGTACTTAGATTGACTCAAAAATATACCTTTATCAGTCTGTGAAATCTGCAATCCTAAAAGGAATTTTATTTCTCCAATCATAGACATTTCAAATTCTTGCTACATTTCAAGAGAAAATTCTTTACATAATCCATCTTCTCCTCCAAAGATTATATCATCAACAAATACTTCAATAATCAAGATGTCATCATTAGTTACTTTGTAATATAAATTGCTATTTGCATTTCCTTTAGTAAAACCAATCTTTAAAAGATACTTATCCAATCTTGCATACCAAGCTCTTGGGGCTTGTTTCAATCCATACAGAGCTTTTCTTAACCTGCAAACCATATCATTGTCATCTGTTAAAGAAAATCCATCAGGTTGTTCAATATAAACTTCTTCTTCAAGATCTCCATTCAAAAATGCACATTTAATATCCATTTGATAAACTTTGTAATCCTTGTGAGCTGCAAAGGCCAAGAATAATCTAACTGCCTCAATTCTGGCTACCGGTGCAAAGGTTTCATTGTAATCAACTCCTTCTTTATGAGAATATCCCTTACACACTAGTCTTGCTTTATTTCTGACAACCTTACCATCTTCATTAAGTTTGTTTCTAAATACCCATTTGGTTCCAATTACATTTTTATCTTTAGGCCGGGGAACTAATGTCCAAGTATTATTTTTCTCAATTTGTCCTAATTCTTCTTCCATAGCTTTAATCCAAAATTTATCTTCACATGCCTCATTGATAGATAATGGTTCAATTTGTGAAATAAGACATACCTCTTCATTTGCCAATCTTCCTCTTGTCATAACTCCTTTAAATTTGTTTCCAATTATCTGATCTTCAGAATGATTCAGTCTTACATACCGAGGTGTCTTAGTTTGTTGTTGTTCTTCAATTACTGTGGAATCCTCTAATGATATCGGGGTAACTGGATCTTCATTCTGTACCGGTGGGTTCAATGTAGGTTCATTTATCACAATTTCTATTGCCGGTTCAGAGTCTATATACCTTGAAGTTCCTTTGAATTGTTCATCAATCTTTACATTTGTACTCTCAACAATTTTTTGCAATCTTTTATTAAAACATCTATATGCGTTGCTCTTAGATGAATAACCAAGAAATATTCCTTCATCACTTCTAGGATCAAATTTGCCAATATACTCATCTCTTCTAATATAGCATTTACTTCCAAAAATTCTGAAATACTTAAGAGTGGGAATATTACCAAACCATAGTTCATGAGGGGTCTTACCGGTTTCACCTTTGATGTGAACTTTGTTGAATGTATAGATAGCAGTGCTTACTGCCTCTCTCCAGTACACATGTGGTAGGTTTGCTTCTGATAACATACTTCTTGTTGCATCCAAGATAGTTCTATTTTTCCTTTCAACAACTCCATTCTGCTGTGGTGTCTGAGGTGCTAATAACTGTCTTTTGATTCCATTCACTTCATAGAATGTATTAAAATCTTTAGATGTGAATTCTCCTCCTTGATCTGATCTTAAACATTTGATTTTCTTACCAGTTTCATTTTCAACCATTGCTTTGAATAGTTTGAACTTCCCAAGTGCTTCTGATTTTTCTCTGAGAAAAGTAACCCAACACATTCTAGAATAATAATCAATAATTAGCATGAAATATCTATCACCTTGTAAGCTTTTAGTTCTAGCTGGACCACATAAATAAGTGTGAATTAAATAAAGAGCATTATTGGATTTTTTTGGAATATTTTTGAAACTAGCTCTAACTTGTTTTCCAAATTGACATTACTTGCAAATTGTATTTTGTGGTTTCACAATTTTAGGTAGATCTCTAACTGCCTTAGAAGTACTAATTTTTACCATGCAATCAAAATTTACATGACATAGTCTTTTATGCCATAACCAAATTTCATCTATATGTGCAATTAAGCATGCCTTTTCACTATTATTCAAATGAAAGATATTACCTCTAGTCTGATTACCGGATGCAATTTCCAAACCAGTTCTATTCATGATTTTGCATTTTCCATTTTTAAATTGTAACTGAAAACCTTTCTCAACTAATAGACCAACACTTAGAAGATTATGTTTTAATCCTTCAACATAGTAGACATTGTCAGTGTTATGTTTACCATCAAGAGATATTGAACCCTTACCTTTGATTGAACAGGCTTTGTCATCTCCAAATCTTACTAAACCTCCATTGTATTCTCGAAAGTTCAAGAATTTACCTTTGTCTCCAGTCATGTGATGTGAGCATCTTGAGTCATCCTTTGATTCAACTTTAGCTACTAGGGCTTGTTCTATCAGTTGAGCAATAGGTGCCAGTTGATCTTCTATTATAGCAACAAAAACCCATCCGTTGTTTGCTGGATCCTCATCAGAATCATCAGTCACACCTTCATCCACAATGTAACAAGATTTATCTTTTTTCTTCTTAAATCTATATCTCTGATATTCAGGATTAGGTTTGTATGCTCTTCTAGCTTCTTCTCTTAGTCTAGCATGTCTATCAGGGCATCTTGAAGCCATATGACCAATCTTATTGCAGTTAAAACATTTAAAGGGTTCTTTACCTTAAAACTTACTTCCAATTGGACCTTTTGGCATTTCCCTTGCAAATAGTGCTTCAAGTTCTTCAAGCTCTTCATTCTCCTTTCTAGTTTCTTCAAGTTCTTTTGCATAAAAGTCTCTCCATTTTGATTTGTCAAATGATGGAGCAGATGATGTTGATGCTTTAAAGGCCAAATCAGTCTTTATAGTAGCAACATGACCAAATTCCTCAATTTCAAAAGCTCAAAGTTTTCCAATCAATGTATCCCTAGTTACTGATGTATTAGGCATTGTTCTCAACTCATTTATAGCAGTAACCTTCATTTTATATGCTGGTGGAAAACCTCTTAAGATTTTTGAAACAATTTCATCCTCACTCAACGTTCCTCCACAACATTTGATACCTAAAACAATTTCATTTACTCTTTCCATAAAAGCAAAAATCCTTTCATCTTCTTCCATTTTCAGATGTTCATACCTAACTCGGAAGCTTTCAAGTTTTGCAATTTTGATTGTGGAATCTCCTTCATTCAGTGTCTCCAAATGATCCCAAATAGCTTTAGTAGTAGACCTATCTGATAATCCCATGATTTGTTGATCTGATAATGCGCTCAAGAGTGCTTCTCTTGCTTTGCAATCATTTTCTTCATCTTTGGCTAAGATAGTTGGAGCAGTCTGACCAGCTACAGTAGCAATATAACCATTCTTAGTAACTTCCTAGATGTCTTTACCGATGCAATTCAGATGTGTCTCCATTCTGATCTTCCATATCCCATAGTTGGTTCCATCAAGTTTAGGACTGTCCTTCCTGAAATAATTAGTAGTCATTGGATCTCCTCAAGTTCTTAAACTTCTACAAAAGAGGACTAGGCTCTGATACCAATT
Organism: Cryptomeria japonica; assembly: GCF_030272615.1. NCBI lineage: Eukaryota > Viridiplantae > Streptophyta > Pinopsida > Cupressales > Cupressaceae > Cryptomeria > Cryptomeria japonica. Next base: position 408,731,052 of record NC_081413.1, on the reverse strand, counting down.
GTTAGGTTCCGGATACAACTGAGAGGCGGGGGTGAATCAGTTGTATAATAAACTCAAACCAAAAACTTGTTAACCAACTTAATACTTAATACCGGTAAACCAGTTAAGTATGCCGGTAGATAGTGTTAACAGTAAATTGCTATACCGGTAATATTTAATGCATGAAACATAAACATAAACTCATCCACAACACAAGACACCAATATTTGTACGTGGAAACCCTGTAAGGGGAAAAACCATGGTGGGAAACCTTACCCACAATTAGATGATACTACTGTAGATAGTAAGTGTACAAAAAGGGTCTGCACATGCAGAAAGGCCAACAGCCTAGAGCTCACTGCTCAATCAGAAATGGGAGTCACACTGACTACAGTTGGATGGTTAAATCCAATAAGAATGTACTGCACAAAATAGTATTTTCATATGTTGGATTCAGTACCGGTGTAATACTGATATGCTTCTACAAAAACCTAGCTTCACCTTCAAATGATGTCTTCGTGTATACCTCTGCTTGATCTCACATATACCTTCACTCAAATCTTTTTCGCATTCCACACTTGATCTTACAAATAAGATCTTACATTTATACCATACCCTTAAGACCAATTTTAGTAGGTCGGCTCTACAAGATATTACAATAAAAATATTTTACAAATAATATAATATCCGATGCAATAACCTATTAAACATGTTGGCTTAATGCATTTACAACAATAATAAATCATTTCCATAGCGTGCCATGCTGATCTGGAAAAGATAAACCTACCGGTGTAACCCTAGATAACCTAGACCTATTTGCCGGTAAAAACAAATATGCAAATATGAATATACCAATGATTATTATTTCAAAATAAAGTGTCCACATGATGTCTTCGACATTACCAATTGTCTTCCATGTCATTCCAGGTACCGATGAACATTATATACTGTCGGTTAACCATATACTAGTAACTGTTGCATAGATTACTGCTTGTCGGTGAATGTTGCTGGATCTCCAAAGTAGGTGTATTCAGTAGGTGTTGACATCAATGAAAAAACCATACCAAAATACCAACAAATTTTACATCAATATCTCTAACATCATCAGCTCTCATAGATCTTCCATCAAAATTTGCAGCGGTTAGCTTGTTCAATTCATTGTTTGAAAGCTTGCACCTAGGGTCGGGTACACCTCCAACTTTGTGAAGATAGGTCACATTCTTAATCATTTCCTTTGTAATCTTGTACGGCATCAGCTCTCATAGATCTTCCATCAAAATTTGCAGCGGTTAGCTTGTTCAATTCATTGTTTGAAAGCTTGCACCTAGGGTCGGGTACACCTCCAACTTTGTGAAGATAGGTCACATTCTTAATCATTTCCTTTGTAATCTTGTACCATCCATCTAACCATATGAAATCTCCATGAATGTGGCTCAAAAAATATTGCACCCATTAGGCATCATCAAAAGTAGGAAAATCCATAAACTGCGTGAAACCCTTCCTTTGCAAGTGTGCAAATTTTGGTTTCAACTAGTTGTTGGAGATTAGGTTTTCCATGAAAACACAAGACAACTCATATCCGCCAAGCTCCTCAATGTTGTAGTGGATGTATGCCCTAATATCCTTCATGTGAAGAATACCATGATAAATGCTAAAAAAATGCACCCAATGGTTCATCCAAAAGTGACTTGAAAGGATGTTTCTTGAAAACTAGACGGAGACAGTTCTTGATTTCAACCACCAAAGGAGTATTGATGCTGGATGATGAAGAAGCCATAATAACGAGATTCTGAAACTAGGGTTTCTACAAATAAAAAATACCTTAAGATATTGCTGAGAGATGAAATTGCTTTTGAAAATGCAGTGCTTGCACAAATTGCCTTGGACTCTGAATCGCTCTAGAAATTGTTCGTTTGAATGCTCGATCGCTGTGTGATGAAAATAACTTTACTTTTCCATTTTATCACCATTAACCCTAATTTTTCACTATCATAAATTTTGTCAGGAAGAATTATGGAGACACATGGTTTGTGAGTAGGTTCTGGTAAACACTTTAAATTTCCTGGGTACCATTCGCAATTAGAATTCTTTAACTATAGATCCAATCTAGGGTATTCGCATGATCTTCAATGATTTACCTACCCCTAAGACAAAGTACCTTAGTTATTGGTTGTATCTGCTACCAGTGTAGGACCTAGTGACTCTACCGGGTGATATGTCGGTTGTGTATCCAATCTTCTTACCTATCTTTTCTCATGTTGTTTCCTAATGTCTTCCACTTTTCCTTTTCCTTCTTATCTACATTTCCATTAGTTGCTAGTGGGTTCTTGCTTCTGCAATATTTGGCAATATGTCCAAATTCATTGCATGTATAATGTACAATATTGTTCTTTAGAATTGCTTTGTTAAACCCTTGATTTCCTTTTGATCTATATTGGTTAGCCATATTTCCAAATTTGCTACACACATGAAATCTTACATTTCCAAGACCGGTGAATGATGTATTATTCTGATTATTCCTATTTTTGCATTGACTATCCATATGACCATATTTATTGCAAACAAAGCATGTACCATTGAATTTGTGAGTATTAGGTTGTCTTATCGGTGATTTCTGGTTCTGGTTGTTGACATGATTCTTCTTCTATCTAGATGATTGACCTTGTTGTGCAGTATTGGAGCTTTCTCCTTCTTTATAACCAAGACCTCTCTTATGATTTGCATCTCTTTGATTCTTCAACAGTTCATCAATTTTAGCAGAGTTATCCTTGAACTTGTCTTTCTACTCATTTGCAATAACCAGGTCAGCTCTCATGATTATAATATGTCTCTCAAGTTCCTGTTGATTATTCTGGGATTGGGTCAATTCAAGTTTCAGCATATGATTCTCATGTGTTATCCTCTTACATTCATCAGATCTGTCCTTCAATGCTTGAGCTAGGTTTTCTTAATTTTCTTTCTATTTGCAATCTCCTTGCACATCCTCATGGTTAGGGCTTGCATCTCATTCTTCAAGCTAGTGTTCTCTTGAGTGAGTTTCTGACATTGATCCTTCATAGCATCTTCCTCATCACTATTCTGATTTTTCAATTGATCACATAGCTCCTTCCTCCTAGCCTTAACAACTAAAAGATTTTCTTGCAATGAAATGATGTGTTCTTTGGCTCACTTCAATTCATTTTTTAGTTTATTGTTCTCCATCTGCTCATTATAAAGATCCTCAAGAGAAAGTTGAAGTTGTTGCTGCAGACCGGTTTCCATTGATTCTAAGTTTTAGATCTTCCTCAAGTAATTAAAATTCTTCTGAGGAACCAAGCTCTGATACCAATTGTTATAATCCAAGAATGTTGAGAGGGGGGGTGAATCAGTGTTCTATCAGTAATGACAGTTTTCAACTTATTGCTTATTAAAAGGTTAACAATAAATAAAATTAAAGTGCATATACCAAATAACACATGGAAAGGAAACACCATAACACCAATATTTATACATGAAAAACCTTAGAAAGGGAAAAACCACGGTGGGGCTGATACCAACAATATCTATATACTTGATCAAGGTATACAAATATTACATGACGGGGATTGCATATGCAAGCAGACCAACCACCTAGAGCTCATTTCTCAAACACAAAATGAGAAGTCTCATTGACTTACAAGGAATTAAAAAGTAGAAAGAACTTATGAAATGCATTTTGACAATGTTGGATAAGTTTCGATTCATGCTATGATATCCTTCACTATATATTGGTTTGTTGATGCTCTGTTGTGCCTTGTTCTGCTACCGGTTATGATGTGCACATGAAAATGCACACAGACGCTTCTAATCACTGACCAAAATGCATATTAATAATCTCTATATAATTTGCAACCTAAAATTTGCATTCCAAAACATCTTAATCTATCACTGAAATGATCTCCTTAAATATCCTCCCAACTTTCACCATGTCGGCTTTAATGAAAAGTATAAAATTGTCGCCTACCAGATCATAATAAATCTCAAACATAATCCTAATGATCATGTCTACCTTCACACATATGAAATAAATGATTGAGAACATAAGATCTCCTAGCTGGGTCATATGCATTACCGAGTTCCAAATACATGTTACTGGGATTAGTTACCAAGATCAGGACTTGGTCAGATGTGAAGCAAAGTGGATGTCAGTGCCGGTTAAGTGTAATAAATGTTGGTTAAACCAAAGAAATAATATGTACACCTAAAGATAAGTTCCAATCACCGAAGAAGAGTTGCCATCAATGACAACCCTCAAAGCCATTAACCTTACCAGATGAGTGTCAATTGCCAACAACTCATGCTCATGACATCTTGCCAATACTTGTTTGCATGATAATTTTCTTAGTATTTTACCTTTGCCTATATACCATGATGTCATATTGTGATACCATACCTATTAGTGTTAATGGGTACATTAATATATCACAATTATAGAGTTAAAAATCCAACTTGCTCTCCAGATGCACAATCTTCTAGATAACCCATATAACTCTTCACATAAGAAGGTTTCAACATCATAAGAACCAAAAGGTAATGCCAAAAAATGAGTAAGGAACAAGTGTAGCAATTCATGGCATGGGTGGCAGTCCACCTTAAATATTCATTGGTGCCACTGGGCTGGAGGTTAAACTTTTTTTAATTTAAAAGTTCCCTCCTCCACCAAACACTGGCAGAATGGGAGTGAGGGAAGGACTTAGTGGATTTCATGCCCATTAGGAATTGCATTATTAAGCTCTCCTTCAATAAGGAGTCTGATGCTAGTAGGCAAGGATTTGTAGTTTATCCAGCATCTCAGTCCATACAGATTGAGACCGAGGGTCACCATGGCATCCACCATACAATTACCTTTAATGTAGATATGGTTCAAAAGGAAGGATTCAAAGGAAGATAAAAGTATTTAAGTATCTCTGATAATACCATTGATTAACCAATTGATTCTATTCAACCCTTTAACAACATCAATTATCGTCTTGGAGTCAACTTCAATGGCAATCACCTTAACACCAATAGAGAGTGCAATGTGAAGGCCCAATGTCAATGCCATAGCTTCATCTTAATTGCTAGAATAATAATTCAAGTCACCTGCATAATTTGCAACCAATTCCCTAGTAGAAGTTCCTAGAATTTTACCCCTAGCAACCAAACCATGCCTAGAAGTACCATCAAAATTAAGCTTGGTCTAACCCCAACCAGGAAGCTTCCATTTGAAATTTAGTCTTCGTATGTGCCTAGAATTATCAAAGGCAGGAAACGATGCTAGAAGGTTCCACCTGCATGCGATTTCATAATCAATAGTGGATGGTGAGTTGGAGGGAAATTTAACTGAAATAACAAGAATATTCTCCAACAATAACTTGAGAAATCCCCGAAAGACCAACTTAATAGACGTTTCAATTCCCTATAAAATTATGTTATTTCTTTCTTTCTACATACCCTAGATGAGATGGGTGGTATTTGTTTCTAGAGCTAGCCAACAAGGGGGTTGTGGGTTGAGCTTCCCCATTACTATAAAATTTGCATCAAGTTTTCATTCATTGACCGGTGAAAATCGAATTTTTGGCAAACCATCTCCCAAAGGGTTCTAGTGAAGTCATAGTGTAGAAAAATATGTGAGGAGTTTTCAGCATACAATCTACAAAGGACACATCTATTAGGAAATTGGAATCCTCACTTGTGGAGGTTGGGATTCCAAATATGCTTCCTCTAGTGAAAGGGGTTTTCGATCCGTATGAGACACTCATAGGCAGATTTGATTGAAAACAAACCACTTGGATTCATTTTATAGATGAAAGAGAAAGATAGGATGTGTCCCTTGTTGTACCCTCATGAGGTCTTTGTCATCTCATGTTACATTGGGGCATATTTTCTGCTTGGGGCTCTTTTAGCATTGTTGCCTACAGGGTCTCTGTAACTTTGTGTGGTGCTAGATTAGCATGTGTGTCTGTTTATGTGTCAGTCCATGCATTGGCTGTGAAATTCCACCATGTTTCTTCATACCTTTGGTGACTCACAGACATTGCTGAATCAAAATAAGTGCTCTGTACATGGCATCCTAATTTGTGGGTGCTCGAGCTCCATGATTATTTAATCCATATCATCCATTGTATTTGTATTTTTCTCCCCTTCTTGTTCTTCTTCTTTTCTTCTATCCTATCCACTGGGGCAATGTTTCTTTCGAGACACCGCCTGGTTCCTTTTTCCTTGTGCATCCTCTCGAGGGGGCATCCCTCACCATTCCTTTGTCGAGCATGGGGCATTTTTTGCTTCCTCTCTCTCAAGTGTCTTATTGTCTTCACATCGACGCTATTCTAGTGCCACTGCGAAGAGGAGAAAAACGTAGACCCCTAGTTTTGGCTAATTAATTTAATCAAATTTAAATCTTATTCTTTCAATTAATTAATCTAATTAATTAATTTTCTATCCTTTTCTTCCAATTAGATAATTCTTAATTAATTAATCTCCCAAATCCCTTTCTTCCAATTAATTAATTCCTAATTAATGAATTAATTATCACATCCTCATAATTAATTAATCTAATTAATTGATTATCCCATCCTTTATTTAATTAATTGAATTAATTGATTATCTCATCCTCCTAATTAATTAATCTAATTAATTGATTATCCTTGTTATTTCATCCCATTTGATTAATTATCTTTAATTAATTAAATATCTCTTTTCCCAAAACCCCCATAGATTAACTAATTAGACTCAAATCCTATTTGAGCACATGGCTCCTAACCTTAACCCCCCATCTAACCTAACCGGTGTCCTAACCTTGGGGTTACAACTAACCTTATCTATCCCAACCTCTCCCAACCTAGTTATCCTCCAAACCTCCCAACCAACCCCATCCTATCTCTCCAAACCTCCATATGTGCACATCCTAACCTCTTTTCCCCATTTTTGGGGAAACTATCCTATTTTTGGGTGGCTTTGCCCAAAAACATGTCATTCCTCTTCCCCCTTGTTGAGCCACTTGATAAACTTATAAGGCACTGAGAGGGGGGAGATGTGAATCAGTGCAAGCAAAAACTTAATAGATCTAATAACAACTTTCACCAACTTGAAAATCAATAAGCATGCAAGAAATATAACCACATAGGCAAACATCCAACGAAGCATGCAAACCATAACACAATTATTTTTCATGTGGAAACCCAAATGGGAAAAACCACGGTGGGAATTAGTACCCACAAAGATCAACTAACTGCAATATAGAGATCTGACTGGTTAAGGTCATACAACCACCCTGTTAGGGGCACACTTAGTTAAGAGTGTCTTAGACCGGTTAAGAGCTATACAGTAAGACCTGTTAGGATCTATCCCTATTCGGAGCTACCCACATTACTAGGATTTACAAACACAAGCTAATGTGCCACCTTGTTAGAGGATTGCACCTTCAAACTTGCTAGGATCCTATCGCACCCTGTTAGGAGTGACCTTGTTAGAATATTTTCTTGTTGCAACTATTAGGAAGACAACAAGTTCAAGTGATCTAAAGTTAGAACCTATGTGCCTGTTTAGATCTGCTTTTTCTCTACTTGTAAAACTGACTAAACATCAAACCCTATCTTCTTCTTACACCACACAATCAAATTCTCGCTCTTGATCCATGAAATCATTCCACTTAGATCTCATTATAAATAACTTTGTTAAGTCGGCTAAGAACCTTGGAACAATTCCCTAGGTTCATTGAATCTAGTCACCTTTGACATTTTCCTACTCATTAAACTTTTCTTATGTAAAAAAAAAAATACATAACTCAAAAACATAACAATAAGTCTACCTATTACCGATCAAACAAACTCTACTATACTGGTTCTCTATTCTTCCTAATTGTGACTGGAAAATCCATCATAAATTTCTAAATACATTGAATCTACTGATGCAGTTTGGAAAATAGGTGCATGGTCCTGTCTCCAACACTCCTTTAGAATCGCAATGTCTAAGTCTTCTCTAATCCTCCATATTGATTTCTTGATCATCATTGTGTTCCTATTTACCGGTTGGCAACAACTTAACAATTTCACTGTCTAACAAATTCCACTACCAGATAGGCTATATCGGTTGGTCTACATGACTTAGATGACTAAAAAAACATGGTTTCCATCAATGACAACACAAATAAAGTCATCAAACATTCTATTACAACAATATCATCATCATCAAGCCAACAATCTCCCCCTTTGGCATTGATGAGAACACTTAGGAATTTTTTTGTCTAAGTGTCACATTACAACAATCAAAACTCCTCCTTAGCAATTACATTCTATTACAAAATTTTGACTAACTAATACTACTCCCCCTTTGACAGCAATGACAAAGGTAAGCAAATACATTTGAAACAAATGAATACAATACATCAAAATTTTCATTACCAAATGTATAAGAGTTCAAAAGTCTTACAATTACATTTTGAGAAAAATATCAGCAAAATTAGTCTTCAAGACTTTCAAATCATTCTCCCATGTCTCCAAAAGAGTAGATATAATCTAAATGTGTGTCCAAATCTCATATGCAAGTTCTTCCATAGCATCAAGTGTACTCATTTATGGTGTAGTCAAAATTGCCTCTGACTCCTTCTATCCTCTCTACAAAATTTGTAATTTAGTGACTAGATGAGTCTATAACTCCTACAATGATGTAGTCCTCTTAACCTATTTTTCCTCATATGCTTTAAGCTTATGTTGTACTACTATGACCGATCTACCAAAAATTGTTGCTAAATCATTTAAGGGAACAAATGACTCACTCAATTTCTTTAGCTCCTGCTGAGCTTCCTTTCTCTTCTTATCAATACCATCAAAGAAAAATGACAGGTTGGAAATAGTAGAAAGAATTTTACCTCCACTCTTCAATTATGCTTTGATTTGATCCATATTCACAGTAAGACCTTATATGTATTTGTCAATTATTTTGATCAACATATCAATTCTTTTCTTTTGATATTCTTTCTCTATATTGTGTAGAGAAGCCTCTCCAAGACTCTTCATTTTCTCTCCTGCAGATGTGACCAAGTGCTCCAATTTTTCAATGGGAGTTGTGAGACTATCAATGTAAATCTTTGGTAACAGACTAGAAAATATATAACAACAGTCTGTATAGTTTTAACTTCTCTCCTTTGAGCTCTTATAATTGGTTTTTTGGCCTTAGATTGCATTGTGAATGCAATCTCCATCAGTTCAGTTGGACTCATCATATCCTTATTTATCGGTCCTTGGATAGATATTGTATCATCATTTTAATCATCATCAATGACTTTCTTCTGGGGGTCCCTTTCTGCACTTTTTCTTCTTCTTCCTTGTTCTCTTCTTCCTTCTCCAGTGACTTTGTTGTTTTCTCAACATCTATCTGTACACTCTCTTGTGTATCTTTTTGCATTTCTTCATCTTTCTTTGTGTGCTTAGTGTTTTCCACATCATCAATTTGTTCATTCACTTGTGTATCTGTCTCCTCTTCATTTTTATCGGTTGGAATAACTTTTGGTAATACTAGTTCTTCTACTATGATAGTAGGAATTGATGTAGTAACACCAACAAATATACCATACTTTCTTATATTTTTAACAAGTTCTCAAGTACACTAATTTTAGTTACTTGCAATTTCACTAGTTTGATAGTGGGTGAACCAACCACTTTATAATTTTTACCACTTTCCCCCAATTCTTTCTTGTCACCTTCTGATTCAGTTTCCTCTGCCTCTTCCTCTTCTACAACCTTATAACTTCTTTGGGCTTGTTCTTTCTTTCTTTTTCTTGTAGCTTTAGGTGTTGGAGGCATTTCTTCCTTTGATTTTCTCCTGATTTGGATCTTTAGAGGAGGAGGGGGCTTATCCTTCTTGACATCAACACTTCTAGTTTGTCTAGTAGTTGGTGCACTAGAGGTTCCTGCCTTCCTTTCTTCAAATTTGGTTCTTGCTTCATCAATCATTTCCTTTGTGAAGCCTTGTGCAACAATAAATTCATCAACTTCTTTCCTGACCTTTTTGGCTATTTTCGATGTGGCGATTTCATCATGTACTTGTATAGATTTCTCCTTAAATGTCCCAAACCTAGATACATTAGGATCTACCGGTTTGGATAGAAGTTGATCAACATAAATTATCAAAATGTCTTCCTCAACCTCATATACCATAGGAATGACTCATGAAGTCCTTGGGTCTACAACCTCCATCTAACAAGTATTAGTATCAACCATAAAACATATGGAGTCTTCATACCTTTTCACAACATGCTCTGGCATGCGTTTTCTTCTAGAAATACTTGAAGTATCACCTGATTGTCTTTGTAAACTCATTGCCAAGAGTCTTAATGTTGTTCTTGATTTGTAGGATTGTTGGTGTATCCGCAGACCATTGGATATCACCTATACTGAGAAATAAATTTTGTAAATAGAAGAACAGTCATATAATCAACTAACCAAACTTGAACTTCTGTAGCTTATCCTTCTTGATTGACTCGAGATTCAACATCAATTGTGCTCTCAAGGCTTGTGCTATATCATAATCAACATTCTCTTTCAACATCTCATAAGCTATGTGGATAGCAACTCCGAGAATGATATTCATCTGGTTTGAATGGTAAACTCTGCAGCCGATGACCATAGATGCAAAATTTATTATAGGATCATCTATATCATTCACTGTCATTGCATGACCATCCCACTTTGACTTTGACAGTCAGATAACCTCATCCTTCAAAATTGATCTCAAAATAGGAACTTCATCAGTTGCTCATAATCCAATGACAACATGGATAGACTCTTTTGTGATCTTGTGCGGTCTATCCAACCACATGAACTGATCATGAATCCTTCTCAGAACATATCTCACATGCTCTTCTTTAAATTCATCAATAAATTTCACTGCATGGTGAAAAACCTTATCGCTTACCCTTCTAAATTCATCCTTCATCACTCCTTATTTATCACATAGTAATAGGTATTGATCAAAGATAGAAAATGTGCCCAAATCCTCAAGTTTGCAATGAATGTATGATATAATGTATTCAACATGTAAAACACCAGAGCATACACTATATAGGACTACAACTGGATCTATCTCCATGGATTTATGTGGATGTGTCTTGAATTCTAGTCGAGGTATTTCAGTAATATCAACAATATGTGGTGTATCTAGTGTGAAAATTCAAACACAGACTCGGATTCTAAGAGAAATGCCTTTAGAATTCTTCACGGCTAGGGTTTCTGATCTAAATGCTCTTTCATTGATTCACTTTTCCACATATCTTCTCAATTCACCATCGACTTCACCAAAGTAGCAATCAAATGCTCTTATTTATTTCTGTCACTCTCCAAATGTGCTCTCGAAAATGCAAAGTGAGAAATGAGACTGTAAAACACCTTTTTGTTTTCCTTTTACCAATTGCATTTAATGCTAAACTAGTTGAACATACCCTCATCACCATTCAACCTTAAAACTTGCTACCGGTTCACAAATCACATTCAAATTTATTGGTTTATAACAAACAATTACTCCATAACATAAAAACATGCAGATTTAACTTACCACACACCATTTAGGGGGTACAAAAATGGATTTGAGAATATGCTCCCCCTAAGCTTCATACATAGCTTAGTTTACTGGTGAGGGATTCTTCACACCAGATGAAGAATTCGAGTCTTCATATGGTTTCTCCTCACTTGTCTTCCTCCATATCCTATTCATATCACTTTTGGTTTCTTCCACATATACCACCTTCTTTCCTTTCTGGTCAACAAACTGATTAACTGGTTGGTTCATTCTATCTCTACAAAACCTTGCTATGTGTCTTAGTTTGTGACAATAGAAACATGCCATTATAGATGCTCTCTAAGGTCCAGTGTTGCCTCTATTAGTTCTTCTCTGACAATTCATAGAAACATGACCATAGTTGTGACAGATTAAACATTTCACATTCCATCTGTTCTCCATTTCATATGGACTAGATCGGTTTACAGAAGGTCTCTACCAAGTAGGGTTTCTCTGGTCATTGTAAGATCTCTACCATTCACCATTAGACCTTTGATTCATGTAAGATCTTTGATTGTTCATTCTTGACCTGCACTCAATACCTATATGCCCATACTTGTTGCAATTGAAGCAATATCCATCAAAATTTCTATTCTTATATCATTCATATGCATTAGGTCTATATCCATCAACAATACTAGATCTACTTCTACAAACATTTGTAGTATGACCTACCTTATGGTAGTTAAAACATACTCATTTGTAGGTTCTCTTACTGATGTTCTTCTTAGTATTTAGTGCAGATTTGGCTTGATGTATGGTGTCCTTGGTACTAGATTGCTCTCCTTGTTCAAAGGTTGTGTATCCCAAGCTATGTGTATCTCCTTTTTGCCTTTGTATCTAAATTTGTTCATGAAGGATAGCAGTGCTCTTGTTGAATTTAGCTAGTAACTCATTACATCAACCAAGTCTTTGGTAAGCTCCTCATTCTTCTTTGTGAGACTTACTCTAAGAGACATATCCATGTCTAGATCAACTTGCATTTCCTCTTTTTCTTGTCTTTCCTCATGAAGATGTACATGCACGGTACCAATCTCCTGATTCAGCTTAAAGATCTCATGCTCCTTCTCTATTATTTTGTCTTCAACTATCCTCTTGGCTTCCAACTCTTGACTCATTCTGATGGTAATGGATTCCAACTCTCTCCTCAGATTTGAATTTTCATCATTCAGCGTTTCCACCTCATTGGACAAGGCATCAATGTTTGTTTCCTCAGATGAATTGTTTTCACTAAGTTCCACCAACTACTCATCCAACTCTCTTCTCTTAGCCAATGAATCTTTGTACTTGACTCTTAGTTCACCAAGGGCTTCTTCAAATTCTCCAAGCCTATTTGAAAGCTCTTTGTAACTCATTGAACCTTCCTCCATGTTAGCCTTAGAGATCCTTCCCAAGAGGTTAAGCCTTAAGGGAATTAGGCTATCATACCAATTGATAAACTTATAAGGCACTGAGAGAGGAGTTGAATCAGTCCAAGAAAAATCTTAATAGATCTGATAACAACTTTCACCAACTTGAAAATCAATAATAATGCAAGAAATATGACCACATAGGTAAATATCCAACAAAGAATGCAAACCATAACACATTCATTTTTCACGTGGAAATGCAAATGGGAAAAACCATGGTCGGAACAAGTACCCACAAATATCAACTAACTGTGGTATAGAGATCTAACCGGTTAAGGTCATACAACCACCCTGTTAGGGGTACACCCGGTTAAGAGTATCTTAGCCTTGTTAAGAGCTATACAATAAGGCCCATTAGGACCCAACCCTTTTAGGAACTACCCATATTACTGGGATTTACAAACACAAGCTAATGTGTCACCTTGTTAGAGGATTTCAACTTTGGACATGCTAGGATCCTACCACACCCTATTAGGAGTGACCTTGTTAGAGGATTTTTTTGCTACAACTGTTGGGAAGACAACAAGTTCAACTGAATTGAAGTTAGCACCTCTATGCCTGATTAGATCTGCTTATGCTCTGCTTTTGATTATAGTTTTTGGAAAATCAAGATGAGGGGAAATCTGGTTTCTATGTGTTACAATACTTGGAAGGTTGTGGAGACTAAGTATGTTCTATTGGTGAATGGTCTTAATGCTTCAAATGAGATTCAAGCCTCTGAAGAAAATGAAAAAGCAAGGTATGCTATCTTTAGTTCATTATAAAAAACTGAATTCACAAAGGTCATTTCTTTGAATACTGCTTATGAGGTTTGGCAAAAGATGAAAGATATTTATGAAGGAAATGAGAGAGATAAGTTGACAAAGAGACTAACAGCTAAGCAAAGATATGAAAATATGAAGATGGAAGAAAGAGAAGACATTGTAAGCTATTTTGAGAAGTTTAACAATGCAGTGAATGAAATTAGAGGCACAATGGATGATGAAGATATGATTGACAAAATCTTGATGACATTAACAGTAAGCTACATCGATAAGATCTCAGTTATTGAAGAAACCTATGATCCAAAGAAGTTCACCAAAGAGAATCTATTTGGTACCTTAACTACATTTAAATTAAGAAAGTTTGGAAAGGACAAATACAAATCAGAGACCACAATCAAAGCATTTGAAGATGGTCTGGATGATGAAGAGAGCTCGAATGAAATAGAAGCAAACTTTGTAAGAAAACTAAAGAAAGGCATTGGCAGGTACAAAGGTAAGTTACCCTTTAAGTGTTTTAGATGTGGAAAGATTGGTCATATTGCAACTAGATGTTCGAAAAAGGGAGCTAGACAAAATTTTAGGGAGAAAAAGGGAAAATTCAATAAGAAAGCCTATTATGTTAAGGATGATGCTAACATTTTAGATGATGAATCAAACTATGAGGATGGTTATTATTTGTTTCACACGGATCTTAATAGTCCGACCTGGATTTGGTTCACACGGATCTTAATAGTCCGACCTAGACAAGGTGCTTGAAAGGTGAAAGGTATTTCATGTTATTGATTGATGATTATTATAGAATGACTTAGGTTGCACTCTAAGACAGAAATCTGAAGCATTAGAAAATTTCAAGATATTCAAGGCAAAAGTTGAGAATGAGGTTGATAGGAAAATCAATTTTTTTAAGGTTAGACAAAGGAGGAAAATTCATTTTAGATGAGTTTAATGAATTTTGTCAGAAGCATGGCATCATAAGACAATTATTTGGCCGCCGGGCACCACAAAAAAATGGTGTAGTTGAAAGGATGAACCGAACTATACAAGAGACAACCAGAACTATGATGAAAGGAGAAGAGTTAGCAGAAGTTTACTTGAGAGAAACAATTCATACAACAACATACACTCTTACCCAGAATTTATATTGGAGGAAATATGGTAAGACATCCTATGAACTTTGGTATGGTAGAACTCTGATAGTGAAATATTTTAAGTTATTTAGAAGCAAGTGCTATATCTGAAGAGATGAGGATAATCTTAGAAAGTTTGGCAGCAGAGTAGATGAAGGCATATTCTTGAGTTATTCAACAAAGAACAAAGCATACCGATGTTACAAGAAAGGTTGAATAAGATTGTTGAAAGTGCAAGTGTAAAGGTTGATGGAAGTACCACAAAGGATTCAAAAACTATAACAGGATATGAATCTGATGAGCCTAAAGAAGAGAAAAAGAAATAATAAAGAAGAAGTGAAGAAAACAATGATCAAGATACTCCGACATCTACATCCGCGACTCCTAGCTATGTTTAGAAGAATCACTCAGAAGAATAGATTGCCAAGGACAAGAGTAAAGGTGTTATCACAAGAAGCAAGGCAACACAAGAATAAGTCTTGTTGTGTTTTCTATCTCAAATTGAGCTAAAGTTAATAGAATAGGCTTCTAATGATCAGAACTGGATGAAGGTAATGAAAGAGGAACTGGATCAGATTGAGAAAAACTAGACAAGGGAGTTAGTCTATACCACAACAAGCTGGATGAAGATGGAAAGGTTGTAAGAAATAAGGCAAGGCTGGTTAGCAAAGGATGCACTTAGATTGAATGCATTGATTTTGATGAAACTTATGCTCTAGTTACATGGATGGAGGAAATCCAGGTGTTCCTAGAATTTTCAACATTTAAGGACTTCAAGCTGTATTAGATGGATGTAAAATAAACATTCTCAAATGGAGAATTGAAAGAACAAGTTTACATTGAACAACTAGAAGGTTTTAGGTTGAGAGATGTGTTGGAATCAAGGAACACTGAGACAGGGGGGTGAATCAGTGTTCTGCAATTTTTAACTTTGTTCAACTAATCCTTCAACCACTTAGTACATATGAATAAAAGAAAGATGCAAGAAAAAAAACCAAATATCCCCAACATCATAACACCAATATTTTTATGTGGAAACCTGGTTAAGAGAAAAACCACGGTAGGGATGAACCCATAATATAAATATACTATGCAAAAGTATAGAAATATTACAAAGAGGAATAAACATGCATTCAGGCACACTGCCTAGAGCTCACTACTCAAACAAAGAAGGGCTACAACCCTAGGATGAATCATTTTCTTACAAAAAAATTATTGAAGTATATGAACTAAACAATAGTGTCTACAAATGCCAAATTATAATTCAGGTTAAGCACATTTATAGACATTTCATACTCTTCCTTATCCTACTCTAATTCGCTATTCTACATTAATTTGGAGCATAAATCTCTGAATTGTGCATGTGAAACTATGTACCATCAATCAAAAACCTTTTTCATACACTAAATGATCAACTAAATCGACCTTAAATATTCGATACACGAAATCACATCGGCTACATATCGGCTCAAGAGCATATAACATATTCACCAATCATGTATGAACAGTTGACTGAATCCAATCTCCAATGCATATGCAGACCAAAAAGAATTTTCCACATTCTTCCCAAATGTGGGCTAAACATCCTCAAACATAAGAACAATCACCAAATTGGCTCCAACAATTTTGCATAATGATCAATTACACAAGTCGGTCATACTATATTGTTCAACCCAAAATCTGATATACTAAATCTTCTAACTTGCACATGAATTATCATCAGAGGCTAAAATAATAGAATATGGTATTCTAGATATATATCAAGCTTCCCATATCTTTGAAACACAAAATATCCAACTAAAATTAAATACCAACCAAAATAAAGAACTCTGCCAGATTCTCTATTCTAACTTCACCAGACTTGACCAAATCTACATCTGGATGAAGGAGCAGTGTTTCTATTCTTCTTTGGATTAGGAATAGAGGCTTCTGGATAAGTTACCTATGATACTAATTATTGGAATCAAGGAACACTAAGAGGGGGGCTGAATTAGTATCCTGCAATTTTTAACTTTATTAAAATGATCATTCAACCACTTAATGCATGTGAATAAAAGATAGATGCAAGAACAAAAACCAAATATCCACAACAGCATAACACCAAGATTTTTTTGCGTGAAAACCCGATTAAGGGAAAAACCACGATGGGGATGAACCCACAATATAAATATACTCTGCAGAAGCATAGTAATATTACAAAGAGGAATGCACATGCATTCTAGCACACAACCTAGAGCTTACTTCTGAAACAAAGAAGGGCTACAACTCTAGGAAGACTCACTGTCTTACAAACAAATTACTGAAGTATATGAACTAAACAATAGCATCTACAAATGTAAAATTATAGTTCTAGTTAAGCACATTTATAGACATTTCATACTAAATGATCAACTACATCGGCCTTATATATCCGATACACGAAATCACATCGGTTGCATATCACCTCAAGAGCATATAACATATTCACCAATCATGTATGAACAGTCGACTGAATCCAATCTCCAATGCATATGTGGGCCAAAAATAGTTTTCCACATGCTTCCAAAATTTTGGCTAAACATCCTCAAACAAAAAAACAATCTCCAAATTGGCTCCAACAAATTTGCACAATGACCAATTACACAAGTCGGTCATAGTATACTGTTCAACCCAAAATCTGATATACTAGATCTTATAACTTGCACATGAATTATCACCGGAGGCTAAAATAATAGAATAAGGTACTCCAGATATCTATCAAGCTTTCCATATCTTTGAAAC
Organism: Cryptomeria japonica; assembly: GCF_030272615.1. NCBI lineage: Eukaryota > Viridiplantae > Streptophyta > Pinopsida > Cupressales > Cupressaceae > Cryptomeria > Cryptomeria japonica. The sequence continues at coordinate 408,713,463 of NC_081413.1, read as the reverse complement.
ACAAAATATACAACTAAAATTAAATACCAACCAAAAAGAACTCTACCAAATGCTCTATTCTAACTTCACCGAACTTGACCAAATCTACATTCAGACTTCTTGTATAGGCAAATCATGAATTGCAGATAGAATCATTGACTAGAGTTGCCATCAATGGCAACATCTAATGACATGTGTAGTGTCTCTTTCCAATAATCTCTCCCTTTGGCATTGATGGGAACACAATGAAAAATGACAGTGTCAGAATCAATACCAACATATATACACTGCAAAACTCAACATCTCAATAATCCCAAAATTCCAAACCCCCCCCTAAGAAGAGTACAACATTTTTCACTTCCCTACATCTGGATGAAGGAGTAGTGTTTCTATTCTTCTTTGTCTTAGGGACAGAGGCATCTGGATAAGTTTCCTTTGATACCAATTATTGGAATCAAGGAACACTAAGAGGGGGGCTGAATTAGTATCCTGCAATTTTTAACTTTATTGAAATGATCATTCAACCACTTAATGCATGTGAATAAAAGGTAGATGAAAGAACAAAAATCAAATATCCACAACACCATAGCACCAATATTTTTTTGTGTGGAAACCCGATTAAGGGAAAAACCATGATGAGGATGAACCCACAATATAAATATACTCTGCAGAAGCATAGTAATATTACAAAGAGGAATGCACATGCATTCTAGCGAACAACCTAGATCTTACTTCTCAAACAAAGAAGGGCTACAACTCTTGGAAGACTCATTGTCTTACAAATAAATTATTGAAGTATATGAACTAAACAATAGCATCTACAAATTCCAAATTATAGTTCCAGTAAAGAACATTTACAGACATTTTATACTTTGCCTTATCCTACTCTGATTCGTTGTTCTACATTAATTCAAAGTATAAATCTTTGAATTGTGTATGTGAAATTGTGCACCATAGATCACACACCTTTTTCCATACACTAAATGATCAACTAGATCAACCTTATATATATCTGCAATACAAAATCACATCGGCTATATGTCAACTCAAGAACATATAACATATTCACCAATCATGTATGAATAGTTGGCTCAATCTTATCTTTGATCCATATGAGGGCCGAAAATAATTGTCCACACACTTCCCAAATATCGTCTAAACATCCTTTAACACAAAAACAATCACCAAATTGACTCCAAAAATTCCACACAATGAGCAATTACACAAGTCAGCCATACTATACTATTCAACCCAAAAATTGATATATCGAATCTTCTAACTCGCACATGAATTATCATCAGAGGCTAAAATCATAGAATAAGGTACTTAAGACATCTACCAAGCTTCCCATATCTACACAACACAAAATATCCAACTGAAATGAAACACTAACCAAAATACAAAACTTTCTCAGATGTTGTGTTCTAACTTCATCAAATGACTAAATCTACACTTAGACTTTTGGTATAGGCAAATCATGAATCGTGGATATAATCACTAACTAGAGTTGCCATTAATGACAACATCTGATGACATGTGCAGTGTCTCTTGCCAACAATCTCCCCCTTTGGTATTGATGGCAACACTTAGTGAAAAATGACTAAGTGTCGAAATTTGTACCAACATATATACATTACAAAACTCAAAATTTCAAAATTCCAAAATTTCAGAACTCCCCCTAAGAAGAGTACAACAATTGACATTTTCATTTTGGATAATCTCAAGAAAGGTTGGGATACTGATTTGAGTTTTTACTTAAAAACATTTTTGCAGATGTATTTAAATTCATGTAAGTTAGAGCAGTCCATTTGTACATATGCGACCCATTTATAAGATTTTTGTACAAAATTTTGGTATGTGGAACCCCATCTTTACCATTGATGTCAAAGAGGGAGTGTAGGGCAATGAAAAATGTAATATTCATCTCAAGGGGAGTTTGGATTTTTGGGTTTTTGAGTTTTGCAATGTATATTCATATTTGGTATTGATTCCAACATATTTTTCACTAAGTGTTACCATCAATGCCAAAGGGGGAGACAATTGTTAAGAGACATTGCATAGGTCATTCGGTGTTGTCATTGATGGCAACCCAAGTGAGTCTATCCATCCATGTTGTTGTATTATATCATACCAAAAGTCAGATTGGAGATTGGTTCAAGCTTGGCAAGCTTAGAAAGAGCATCTGACAGAGTCCAGTATTTTGGCTAGTATTTCTTCTTAGGTTAGTTATTTTTTTGTTGCAAACCTTAACGAAGGTTTATGGATGTCTAGACTACCTTATTCCATATTTTTAGCCTCCAATGATAATTTATGTGTGAGTTAGAAGCTTCTATGTATCAGTTTTTGGGTTAATGACCGACTTGCTTGGATAATCCTTATGCGGATTAAGTGGAATGATCTTGGGGATTTTTTTTGTGGTCCAAGTGTTTTGTCTAGTAGGTTTAGTAACGTGTAATAAATTGTTTTGGTTTGCATTAGTATTTGGATTTAGATCTGGTCGACAGTTTGTACACATTTCATACAGTGCAAGTTTTCTTGAGCTGACATGCAATTTGTTGGTGCCTCAGATGGGGTTTACACTACAAGAAGCATAAACCAAGTTGATTCTTCAAATTACCTATGGAGAAGCCAACTCTAATTATCAATATATTCAAGGACTTGGACCAACTATGACAAGGATCTACAAATCCTTCTACACTTTGTGCTCTGCAAAACCCAAGAGGGTGATCCCTTAATGAATTTATGATCTTTGTCCCATCTCACAAGTTCACTAAAACAAAGCAAACAATCTCATATGCAGGCTCAACAATAGGGAGAATTCTCAAGGATGGCAAATCCTTCAGTGATTCTTAACCTAAATGGAGCATGAGATGGATATTCATGCAATAAACATACATAAATTTAAATGTATTATGATAATCAACATTTATGTAATAAATACAGACAAAATCAGCACAAACTGATTGTAAAGACTTTGAACAATTTGTGACCAGTGCCTTATTCCATTAGGCAATTAAATTCATGAAATAAAAACTGAATTACAACATAAATTATCTGATAGCATACTAATCTAAGAATATATTTCCTTACAATACATCTCAACTATGATCCAAGCTCAAACTACTTATCAAAATCCCTGTACAACCCTACCACTCTGCAATTTTGTTTAAGCATTTTAATTTATCCCTTGGATCAAAGCATAAAAAAAATCACATACATCACAACAATGCACTGAAAGAAAGAAACCCTTGATTCACTTTCATTCAAAAGATAGTAGAATCATACACTAGAGAGAAATAAACTTGAATTCTATTTCATTTATTCAAATTCTATATCTATCATAAAACAATATACATTTCAGTACTTGGAAACCTACATAAAATATGACACAAGATCATTCTATTTTGCTTTGTAAAAGATTATTACAATTTTCTCTTTTTCACCTAAGATCTGCTACATGGGACCTATGACTCTAACTTAGCAAAACTCAATATAGAAATCAAATTCAAAACCTTGTCTCCTGGCCTTGAATTTCCTTTTATTAAAAAATAAGGGAGCAGACAAGCTGCGGGCCACAAGAGACACCTGTCACTCAAAAATGACCGATTACCCATGATTTTGTTACAAAATATTCCCCTTAAGGAATGTTACAACCAAGACCAAATGTCTGCAACTAATTCATCTAGACACTTTATGCACTTTTTCCCTTTTTGTTGTGGTTGATGAAGATTTGATATGTGCCCACCTTCTTGTTGCTCACGTCCAAAAAGTAACCGCTGGAAAGAAACAAAACTGCCTGCCAGACTATCACATCAGACAATTAGCTAACTAACTATTTGTTGTCCTTATAGATCCTTTAAGTAAGTATTACTCCATTCACCATATTCTTCGATTGATGGCCATTTGAAATTCATAACCTCATCATCTTTTATAGTATACAGATTATACTTAACTACTGCTTGATTCGCCTCTCTTTCGAAATATTCAAAAAATGTTCTTGTACATATTATCTTGTCCAGCTATCCTCTAGCATGCTAGTGTCTAGATCTTCATAAATCAAGTCCACTTGAGTGTTGATGAATATTTTTGCCTCTTCTTTCCAAAATTGTAAAGGCTTAATTTCCCCACTTTCATTCCCAATACCTGGCAGAAGTGTTTCATTTAGCTCACTGAAACTTCTCATCAACTCCCTTATTTTCCTTTCTATATTTTCTGGTAGCATCTAGGCTTCTTGCATTGACTTTACCAGCAAATAGGTTAGATGAAGTGTAGGTGGCCTCTCAGCATGGTAATTCAAATCCATTGACATTATTCTAAGCTCATTTCCCTTTTGTAACCACTCTGTAAACAAAGGGATTGCAACTTCCTTATCTCTGTCAAAACTTTGAATAGCATTAAAAAGTAAAGAACATAAAGAATAAATGTTATTTAATCTACTATCCACCTTCTCCTTCAAATGAGTTAGCACTGAGCTAACTATATGGAAGACTGATCTCCTGACTCCTTTAGCTTATTTTCTAACTCACTGATTTTCTCCAAGATTTGGGCTCTTGTCAGATCAATTGATCTAGTGGGATTAGTCTCTTCATCAACATATGGAACTAATGGCATGATTGGAATATCAATCTCACTATCAGATTAAATTGTTGCATCTATATGCGAGATAGGTGGAGACCTAGATGTTGATGGGATTGATGCAATTGTAGGAACTAAAGAGGATGATCCTATCTGTTTCTACTCAAGAAGCTAAACTTTAGTCTGTAGATTCGCACACCTTTATTGAATTGAATTATAATCATTGAAAAAGATTCTCAAACTTCCTCATTAGTTCCTCCTTTTCTATAGCCTCCCTTTTTGAAGTTTCATGGGCCAATTTGGCCACATCAACAACTAACTTTGACGCCTCAACATTTGAAGTATCAAAGGCTCTTTTTATAATGAGGCTTCCCTTTAAGTTTGGATTTATATCATTGATATCATACCTCTCAAGCCCTTGTTCTAGTGCCCATATTGCCAAGGTTGCATAATCATCTACAAATTTTGATCCTTTCAGTGCCAACCTTGCTTATTCTTCTGAACTGAATTGTTGATCTTTTGATTTCCTAATTGCATCAAAAGCCACTACATTAGCTATGTCCAATTCTGGAAAAAATGAAACTTTGGCCTAATTTATGATCATGTTGCCTTCATTTGCAGTGGTTCTTTTGAATTATTCCATCATTTCTTTCTTGACCTCTTCCTGATTCTCCTGATCAGACCTGTCTGACCTTTGGTCCTTTCTCTCATTTCTTCTCCTCTTATAATCCTCTATCTTTACTTTCCATACAAGTTGCAGGAAGGTCGGGCTTCTTACAGATGCTTCATTCTCAATAAATCTATCACATGCCTCTTTCCTAGCATCTCTAAAGGCTCTACCCTGAATATCTAGAGGAGTGAGATCCAATCCCAAAGTTGGAGGCATGAGAAAAATACCAATCTGCATATCTATTTTTGTCACTACAATGGTATTCTCCTCCTATTGTTCTTCCATATGTTGCTCCTCTCTTTATTTTTTAACCTACCTTGGAGGTGAAAGATGTACATTTGGTGGTGAAGGAATTTTATTCTGATTCCTCAAGATCAATGATCTTGACCCCTCTAAAAGGTTTTACTTGTACCTTTGGGGTTGGCTCTATTTTCAGTATGTTCTTTCTCTTCCTCCTGACTAACTTTTCACTATCATTGCCACTCCCCTCTTCACTACTTGTTTCTTCCCTTATCCTCTCTATTACAACACCACTTTTTGGAGGAGGCACATAGATAGGTCTTCTTTCTTTTAGCTCATATGTTCTATGAGGTGGAGGAGGAGGTGAACCTAGTTATGTCATTCTCATCTGATGAATCAGGGCTGCTTCAGCTGGTGTGATGGGTGTAGGTTGTTGTATATTTTTTCTCTCAACTTGTCGGTCGTGAACTTCCTCAAGTCTGGTTTTCTTCTCCATCAGCACAAGAAATATCTCATCAAATTTGTTCATGACAAAATCAACTTTGGCATAGAATGGAGTGAATTTTTTTACTGGATCATAATTGGGATCCATTTTTTGTACTATAGCCCATAGCTTCCTAAAATCTATCCATTTCTCCTTCCTCCATTCTCGAGTCATGAAATAAAATTCATTTCTTATTATATCCTCAGGGAAATTGTGCTCATGGGGCAATGGGCCTCATTTTATTCTTTCCCTGAAAAATATTGTAAAATCCCTCCAGGTCACTATGTCTGACTATGTTAACCTCTAAATGATAAGGTGCAAAAATCTTGTCAAAATGTACATATCCCCCTTTTATAATTACAAAGTATGGAATGATAGTATAATCATGTAAAATAGTCCATTTGCCTCTACCTTTCAACTCCTTATCATGTATACAACCTATTTGCCATGTTACTTCAACAAAACCTAACCTTAAAGGAACATTAAAAGGCAATACATGTGGTTGACTAGGGAACCCATAGACACTGATAACTGTACTAACAGGATAGAGGATAATATCCCCGCAGTTGTGCTCAATTTTCAAAAGTTGCAACCTTTCCTTTGGTCTTATAAAATCATGCAGCTGCGTGGGAATACTTGGTGGATTTATTATTAATCTTTGCCTCAATCTAGAAGCAAAACCATTATCAAACCTCACAAAAATGGCTTCCTTCATGTCCCAAGACATGTCCATACTCCATAGTTGCACCAGTACCTCACTATTATCAATTGTTCTCTTAAGATTCACGGTACCTTCAAAATAATCTGCATTTCTATATAAAAATGTGTACATTAACAATGAATACCAATAGAAATGAGTACTAAATACATCATTCTTAATATCTTACAACCCTTCATGAATCTTTTCTTCAAGGTACGGGGCAAAGTCAAAAACTATTGTGAAGTCTGGATGTTGAATGTGTATAGCCATATACATAAAATAAGGTGGCATGACTATAATAGGGTTGAAACCTAAAATCTGGCACAGAGAAAAGAAAGTGGCCTGCAAATATTTGGCAAAAGCACCAATAGGAAAAGGCTCCACTGAGCTAGGGCCAATATGATAAGTTTTGTATCATGATTTTTTTAAATGGGCTGGAAGGAGGCTAGCTCTAATGAAACCTTTCATCATGTAGTATTCTACCTTTAATTCATTCAAATCTATCTGAATCGGGGTAATATAAGGTTCATACAAATCAAAAACCTCTTGGAATTCCTCCCTCATTTCTCCTTATTTCTCCTTATTACTCTCAAAATGGGGTCATATTTGTCTACAACCACTTTGAGGAGGTAGACATCGATGAATACATTAGGCACCACTAATTTTATCGTCATATTGCTAGGCACTTACAAGTGCGGATTGTAAATTCATCTATCTGTACCACAACTTGAACATTTCAATGCAGTCACTAGCACCCTAGCATCCAAAGTGTTATATGCCTTATCAGTTAACCCTTATCCTAGGGTTTTTCCTTGTACAAGTCTCTGCCCATGATACTTCTCTTTTTTTGAGGGCTTGAATTGATGAAGAAAATCATCAAATAGATTCCTTTTTTGATACTCTATTTGTCTTGAGTGGTTTTGCAGGGGAGCCATCCTACTTGACTATGGCTTCTTAACAATTATCCACAAAAGGAAGAAGTAAACTAGGGCTTAACACGAGACTATCAATTTCAACACAAACAAGTGTAAATTTTCACCTTCTTTTTACATAATTTTAAACCCTAGAGAAATTCACAATCCTTTTAGTATAATTTTACACAATCTGCACTTTCAACGACTCTGAAAACATAGAAGAATGATTTAGCAACTTATGAATTTGTATACACCATATGAACCTTAATTCTACACTGTAAGAACTCATTCTGATCTTCTTCATCTTAGGAAACACCTTCTAATCACCATTGAATCACTTTGTGAGTCAAGAATAATTCTGAAAAAGGCTTTTATTGTCATTCTAGAATCAAGCGTCACTGTCTTATCCACCATTATTGCTCACATGAGTGGAAAAATGGCTCGAATTCATATTTGAATCAAGTTTGAAACTGGACCATTTATTTTCTCCACATTGGTGCATTGCACGATCTATATTAGTCAATCTGATATTCATCATCTCATGTGGCAAGTGGACCATCCAAGGCATGACACGACACTTCCAGCTCACCATCCTCTCACTATTGTCAGCGGCCCCACCATTCGGCTTACTCCAACCCACCTTGAACATGTGGTATCATCTCGTGATGTCGTGATCCTTAACCTTTGAGCATCTTCAACTGCGGGGTAGTGTGAGCCATTGGATCTGTTCAAGTTTTATTCTACTGACTACAATGTACACCTTCTTTAGCCAATTAACAACCAAGCATCTTTTTGACCATGTAATGCCCCGCCAGGAAACCCCAAAGGGTTTAAGTTAAAAACACTCAATTAGAGTGAAATTTTTTTTTTTTTTTTTATAAATAATAATTAAGAGCGTTAATGAAAAGTTACAATATTAAGATGGATTGAAATTATCTCAATGTTATCTCTAACTAAATAACACAGCGGAAGGCTAAAATGATCCTAAGGAGTTTCCCAACGCGATTACATAATCCTTACACCCAACTCAACTTGCGTCATTAGATCCATTAAACTGGATATCTTAATTACGAGATAATGCATAGATCTTGATTATATATGTGTTCAATGGTTAGGCATCTTATAACTTTAGGAAGCGTTCAATTACTTTGGTTGGTGAGGAGGCCATCGAGAGGTTAATTACTCAATGCACTCTAATTCATAATTTCATTAGAAGGCCTCCCAATAGGTTCAAGCGTTTTAAATAAAACAAAGTTCACTCATTAGGGTTTTAAGATAACCATCCACACTTGACATCATTCTTTAATGCTATAAATATGCTTAACGAGATTCATTCGTTTAGGGTTAAACTGCGATTAGTAAAACGAGGATTCCATCATTTGATTTTAAAGTATTCACCCACATTGGATATATATTTTTTTTAAATATTAAAAGGTATGGTTAATAGGAAGAATTCGTTCCTTAAGGATTAACTACAATTAATAGAGTGAGGTCCCTTCATTTGTTTTCATGCATAGCCAACTAATGAGTTGTAGTTCTTATGTGAAAGGTTAAAATGTGAGTAGCCATAGAATTCAATCTGAAGTTTTGATAATGCAAATAAATGGACTAATTTCATTACGGTGGATATGCATTAAGGCACACGAAAGCATCCTTTAAAATTAAAATATCGTTAGCTAGATGAATTTCTTCATTTCAAGATTTGGATAATAATATCATAGTGACGTCCTTCTATTAAGATTAAAATACAATTGTCTTATTGCACATCTCTTTTTTTTTTATAAACAAAGTTAATAGGAGGGAGATACTTTTACTAAGTTTTAATGTATCAACAACTAATTGAATCCTTCCCTATTCAGTTCATTTTTATCAATCATAAAGAAATTCATTTATTGGGGTTATAAATATGGAAGACTAGTTGAGATAACCCAATTTTAAAATTAATCTGGTGAGGATCATTGATTATAATTACAACATAAATTACTAAGTATATTCATCCAATATACAACATGAATACCTAGTTGAGTCCACACGATTATCAAATTACTCTGGTGAGGATTATTGGTTATGATTAAAGCGTGTAATAACTTAACAAATTCGTCCAATGTAATGAAACATAATTAACATGGGGTGATTCATTTACTAAGGTAAAAAGTAGATATTTATATGATGTGCATCCTTTAGATTTCAATCTAGGAATTGTGACATAAATTTTAACTTTGTTTCCCTCTTACATTCATGCCATTAACATGCTTATTAACAAATTAATCCAATGAAGTATTCTAGCAAGATTCTATCCACTATTACAATTTAAATTAACATATTTTAAATACTTTGCCATAATCCTAATTTACAATGTTTTATAAATCTGATTTACTACGTTCCTCAAGAAGTCTGATTTTGTGCGTTTGATTTAAATTCGTTAATTTTCCATCATACACTTATACAAGATAACAACCATACATGATAACTTAAAACATAAAACAAAGTACGCCATAAACATCGCATAACACAGATATGATCTCGGAGTTCACCCCTGATGGGCTACATCTCCGGGTCTGCTCAACTGCAAGACCCCTTTGGCATTTAATATAGTTAAGATTACAAATTTACATGTCTTTTACAATCCTGCCTTTTAGGCGATCACAACCATACTACAAATGACCACTTCAGTTAGTAAATACATCTCTACAAGTTTTTCCAACTAAGTTCACATAAATGTAAGCATCTCTCGTCTGGGTATTGTACTTAATCCTTAAATAAACATCACTGACATATTGGTCTAGAACTATACACTAATACCCAAATCAAGGAAAATATACTTTAAAAGGGACCTTTGAAATGAAAAGGAGACACCCCCCAATGATCTATGATTCTTTGCGTAAATATAAACGAGTATACAGGAACCCCAATCATTACTAACCAATTTAGAAATAACCCCCACGTTTAACCATAATTTATAGTTAACAATTATTAATGCCATTTGCATAGATCAGAGTGCAGCCAAAATTGTATTACTATATGGGTTTTCTAAATATCAAAATTCTAATTTCCAAATATAATTTAATACTCAACTTAATTACATTAAATAAACAAAGAAGCAGCAGAGTAATTTTAAGTAATTAATAACCTCATTTAAAAATTCATTATTTTATTATTTTTCTTCATTTGCTACCATAACAATAGTTTATTTTATTGTTTTTTTTACCTTTTGTTTTTATTTTATTTTATTTAAAGCAATAAATAAAAATTAAATATATAAAAAAAAAGTTGAAATGGGGTTACCCACGTGGACTCCCACGTGGGCCCCCATGGTAGCCACGCTACCATTGGTAGCGCTGCTACCAAATGGTAGCAGGCCGCTACCCTTGGTAGCGCTGCTACCATTTGGTAGCAGTTCTACCAGTGGTAGCGCTGCTACCAGCTAGTAGCAGTAGCTACCGTGGTAGCCATTATCCCTCCCAGCGATGGGGGGGGGGGTAATAAAATATCTTTTTTTTTATATTTTTTTTTTTCATTTTAATTTATTTTATATTTAAAAAAAGAATTCTCTGGTAAAAATAACAAAACCCAGACCCAGTCCCTAAACTGCCAGAATGCAGTTCAAAATTTGCTAAATAAATATATATATATATATATATATATATTTTAAAAGAAACAATATATGTAAGCATTTAAAAAGGATAAATGACTCATCAAACACACAGTTTGAAAACACTATTTTGCAATATTTTCCAGCAAACCCTCTTTTTTTTGAAAACAAACACAGTCACAACGATTTCTCTTTTTTTTTTGTTTCTTTTTCAGAATAACCAAAATATCAAAATGGGGGAAGATTTCCAAATAACAGTTCATGGTTTTCCTTCAAACACACAAAACAGTTTCAAAGTCTCTTAGATAGGTAAGATTTACTAACTCATAAGGCAAAAATCTTGATCCAATGTCCACCATGATTTCAAACTAGAACTCAGATTTTCAAGAGAGAAACAAACACATTTCTTTTTGGTTTTAAATGCAATACAAGATACACAAGAGACCTACCTCCCATTAGCATTCTTGGCATGAATTTGAGGAAGAGCTCCACCTGCAACTCCAAGCAAGAAAGAAAAAACTCCATTTTCTCCCCCATTTTCCCCTCCAAAAGAGAACCCCCAAAATGTTTTCAAAACTAGGTTAAAAGGAGGAACCCTAATTTTGCCCTAATTTTCAATTTCGAAATTAGGCATTTATTTTTAAAATAAAATAGATGAAAAATGGAAACCTCTTATTCAATCCCTCTTATTCATTTTTTTCCTTTAAAATTAAAAAGCTTCCATTTCTTATTGCGTTTTTAAATTTTAATTTCTCACTATAAATTTTAGGCCTACTTCTTATTTCGGAACTATTGACCGGGTAAGGCGTTTTGATTAATTTTAATTTTCTAAAAATCAATCTTTTTATACTATATCAACTTTACAAGTAAAAAGGAAATAATTTCTTTTAAATAATAATAATTTACCCCTTTTTTTTTCTTCCAAAATGTGGAAATGAGTAATTTATTTCTATCTCCCAAATGACTTTAAATTTTTCCTTTCCAAAATGCATAACTCATTAAATTCATTATTTTAAAATTAGCTATTAAATTAACTCGCTATAACATAATAAAGTGACATTTTTAAATAAATGACTAATCTAATGCAAGAGTTTTATTTATTCTAATTTCTCTACTACAAATACGTAAATGTTACAAATGCGTGAATGAGCACACTAACCCCAATTAAATACCTTAAGCTTGCTACAATAATAATTTAAAGCAAATCTCTTAAATTAATGATTAATCATATAAAAGAAATTACCTATTTAAATTTCTATATCTCTAATGTGTACGTTTACTCATAAATTTGAATTTAATACTTAGGATAACAAACCTCACTTACCTCGCGCAGGGCACGCAAATCGAGGAAGTCCTCCAAATCTCTCGACACGCATCCCAATGAAAAGAAAGCCCATGAATCCACACACGATGCTCACCTAACCATGGCTAAGGCAAGACGAGAGTTATATGTCCACCAAATCCGAATTCTAAAGATGAAGGAGGCATACTTAACCTTGCAAAATCCCAAAGGAGATGAACCTTGCCCTAAGCGGTGTTGTACCTGCAATCTCCTGCACCCATGAATTCATACAAGCATGCATATACATATACATATTCAATGAAGGCGTTAGCTCAAGATTTATCACAAGGGTTAGGAACAATTACATTTACACGAGAATCGATGCGAAAGCACAATAATAAGTATGCACAATTATTAGTATTATCTAAACTACACATTTCACCATGGTTAACCTACCTTTCAAGAATGCCACTTAGGAAGTCAATCATGGTCAAACGGGTTTTACAAGTCTAACTAGGGTATGGGCATTACAGACCAAGATTAAAACATCTCCATCCATTGAATCATGTGCAGATAATAGGAACCTTTAGTATCTCAACTGTTATCACAAAGACATCAATAAAAATATTTAAGGCTAGACTTAGGAAAATTATGCGCACGATGAAATATCAAAAAGGGGACCCACCGACGGAAAACACTAAAACACAAACTTAGGAAAATATAAAGACCACCAAACAAATTAATGCCTATGACATAAAAAGGCCCCACCAACGTTACTATAACCCTTAGACTTAAGACAAAAAGGTAATGAAGAAATATAAGATGTTTAAGATTTTTTAATAATGAGACTCAACCAGATGACATAAACCCTAAATCCTAAGCCTAAAAATACAAGATAGAGAGCCGAATAAAATCAAAATGACCAATATTTTGCCTAAGGCATGAGAATGTTTCACTAGGTCATTTTAAGGAATATCACAATTGAGTTAGTTTCTTGTTGTGGATATATAAGATCGATGATTTTGATCATTTTGGGAAAAAAAGGTGTTTTTGATCAATTGTGCGTAGTTCCATGTGCATAGGATAGAGATTTGTGCTCAGGATCTTAGAAAAATAGTGAAACGGGGCAACATAAGGTAGAGTACAAAAAGTGTGTATAATGTGCTTAACCAAAACTATAAATAGGCATTTGTAGATGCTACTCTTAGTTAAAATAGTCTAGTGAAATTTTGTAATTGAGTTGTAGGAAGTGAGCCTCTCTTTTGAGAAATGAGCTTTGGGTAGTGTGCCCCAATGCATGTGCATTCTCATTTTAAAACTTCTAATTGAGTATACTCATATTGTGGGTTCATCCCCACCATGGTGAATCCCTTGACTAGGTTTCCACGTATAAAAATCTTGGTGTTATGGTGCTGCAGTTTTTTGTTTTGTGTTCTTGCATCTTTCTACTGATTAAATGCATTAAGTGGTTAAAAAAATTGATTAAAGTTAAAGTTTGCAGAACACTAATTCACCCCCCTCTTAGTGTTCCTTGATTCCAACACCGGATTGGTCTGGAGAGCTCCAGGTTTTTTCAAACTTGACATTGAAGTTGTGTAATGGTAGTTATATAGCATGTAGATAATATTCGGGATCCAAATTTGGTGATATATGTAATGTGTTTACATGTTAGATGAGGAATGGTGTAATAAGGTCTACTTCTCATTTCTGCCCACCACTGGAATGATTAGTGGAGACCTATTTTAGATATCTATCTCAGCCGACATTCAGGATTATATTTTTATGGAAATAATATATTTAGGTGTATAATTTGATGAGTTGAGGTGTGGCCTTTTGCGTTGAAGACATGTGAGATTGATAGAATCTAGTTGTTGTGTGAGTAGAGTGTTGCGGGTCATTACCGGAAGCAATTTTGATAGTACAAATTGTGTTTTAGTGGTGGATTTTCTTTATCTTTCTTTCTTCTTCGGCAATGAGCCTTTCTGGGCAGTGAGCCTTCTTATAGTGAGCCTTTTTGCATAGTGAGCCCATCTGTAGTGAGCACCTTGGCAGTGAGCCATCCTTTGTTAAAATCACCTTAATCGATGTCACCTTAGCTGATGTTTATTTTGTTGGGAAAATGGTGTTATACACCTTGCATAATAATTTTTCATTGTTGTATTATTTTATTATTGTGTGAGGTGGACATGAAATTATATTGTAATATCATATTGTATTGTTGCACCTAGGAACACCTAGATGGATATGCAACATGTAGAGATTCCCTTGGAATATTGTTGTAACCAATTAATGAGTTGTATTCACACATTGGTATTATTATATTGTATTTATTTAATATTGGGGAATGTAATTATGATGAAGTACCCAATATTAAATGTGGGTCAAGGGTAGGTAGGAAAAAAATTATATTTATTGTCACATGGTTTTGGGAACATGGTTTTGATGTACTACAACTTTGTGGTTTTGTGGGAGCCTGTGTTTATAAAAGCAACCACAAGGGTAGTTTTTTGGGTTGGTCAGTTAGCCAGGTTAGCATTTGTGAAGGAAGCATGGCATGGGATGTGTGGATTCATGTTTGGTCACATGGAGTGCTTATCGATGGCTTGTTATGGTTGGGTTTTCAGAAGCTTTCCATAGTTGTATTGTAATGGATGCATTGATGATAATACACGGTGGATGATTCTTTTGGAGGCTAGTTTTTTCCCTCATCGGGGTTTTCCTAGGATATATCTTGTGTCACTTTTTCATGGGTATGTTGTCTATTCTTTGCATGCAGCTTCTATGTGTTGATTTGATTAAGATCTAAATTGGGTTATGTGGAAATTGTCATAAAATTGGCTGCAAGTTTCCTTACATATTTATTGAGAATTAACATTCTCTGTGGTTTTTCTCTTCTTGGGTTTTCCACGTAAATTTAGGTGTTTCTTGTGCTTGATTTGTTTTGTTCTACTAATTATTCAAGATATGTTAATTAAGTCTAAAAGAAAATTTTATTGTCAACTAATTTACCCCCCTCTCAGTTGCCTTGATATTCAACACAATCGTCTTCCTAATAGAATTGAGGTTGGATCTATTGTATTTATCCTCTTTTTAACGTATGTCATGTGAAAATTAAGTGGTTTACTAGTTTACAAATCATAACTTGTGAAACCCTAATTTTTCACCTCAAAACACATAGTCACATAAATATGATCTCTATCAAATTCAAGACGCCATTTTAAAGATCTTTCCTATCATCTTTGATACATTACACACTTTCAACTATTTACCAATAAAATGTCCCTTTGTGATATAATGTCAACTCTTCTAAAATCTAATTTCATCAAAGACTTGTATTCTTTAAGCTAAGTACCCATGTTTATTACATTTATTTTTGTATCTTAAAATTTAATTTCATATTATATGTAGTGTCATAAATTGTACTCCTTAATCATCGAGTCCAATTTCACACTCTCCTAGCACTCATTCTAGTTTTTCCATTCATCTAAGCATTTTGGGACCATTTATTCTCTTGAGTTAATCCAATAAATTCAAGAATATGAGTCGTATCCCATTTTAAAACTTCAACACACTCTTTATTTGGCATTTATTTTGGTGTGTCCTTTCTTATTAATCATTTCAAGAGAGTAATGTATCAACATTAATATTTCCAGATTTGGTCTCGAAATTGGGATATGACAATATAAGTTAGCCTCAAAAATAAAATACCTTAAGAACCCTATAAAAGACATCATTCCTAAGTCATTTTATCATCTACAAGTTTCAATTATAGAGAAATTATTAATCTTCAAGTACAAGTTTGATTTTAAGGAGCATCAAGCTACAAGTTGCCATCTATTATGTCTTCGTGATGGATTTTGTGATGATTTTTCATGTTATTACATCAAGTCTTGTAGGACTTATCCTAAGGGAATTGCATCATCATTAATACCATTAAGCTTGAGGTAATATTATCTCAATTTTTAATATTACTTCAAATTTCTATTTTTTTCCTAATCATCATTGTTGTAGGGTTTTGACTTAGGCAAGCCCCTATACAACCAAACACCATTTTTTTTATCATTTTATGTATGTTTAGGTTTATAAACAGGTTATATACTTAGATTAAAGATACAAAAGGAATTAGGACTCAAAATCAAAACTTCTCAAGAAATTTTATCAGAAAGGGGTATGAAACTTATAATTAGCAGCATAGTCCTCAAAGACTAGGGTACCTAGGACCATAGTCCACCTAGACTAGGGTTCCTAGTGTCATAGCCATCCTGGATTAGGGTGCCTAGTGCCATATTCCACCTGGACTAGGGTACCTAGCACAATAGTATATTTGGAATAGGGCACTTAGAACCATAGTCTAGTTGTTTTTACTTGTAGTTTGATAAGAAGATAATTTGGAAGCTCTTGAGACCACTTTGATTCCTCTTCTACACCCTAAGATCTGTCAGGACAAAGGCACCTAGCCCCAATGTCCACTCAATTTGAGCTCAAAATTTTAAGAAGAGTTCATCTCTACATCTCCTTTCCAATTTTGTACATTTCAGTTGATTCTCCATTTTGTATTTATTTGTTTATGTTGATTGTTGCCACTTTTGTACTATTTAGCCCATTTCTTGCATTTTCAATTCCCAATCATACCCAATCAATCAAATGTAGAAAAGATAATAATCAACTATTGTGCCTAGTTCTCTCAAAGGTTTTTAATTGTACATGTTAATTGTTCTCCAATATAATTAGTAGGATTGGGTTTGATTTATATTTTGCACATTGTTTAGGCTAGTGAATCTCATTCCCAATACTTTACATTTTGGTGAACCAACTCTTCTTACATTTGCATAACTTCTAATTTTCAATTTTATATCTGATCTTTGCATGAAATTATTAGATTATTCCTTTCTAATATTTATTTTTTATGTACTCACATTGGTTAAAAGTCATAAAAATTTCATAGTTTAATCTCTTATATCGTGCATTTTGCATATGTTATCATTTGGAAAAGAAAATTATTTTCATTGTGTTTTCAATTAGTCAGTTTCGTGATGAATATATTTCATAGACTTGATAGTGGCCTAGCCTCCCTTGTATCACTCTATCCCTCTCCTAATGATTGTTTTAACAATGAGGACACTTTGGTGCAAGAATATATTATTAGCACTTCTTTCAAAAATATACCTCCTAGGGATGAAGTTTTGAAGGATGATGTTGATCCTTCTCCTAAAAATTACCTACCTCATGAGGATATTTTATTGCAAGAGGATGATTTTGTTGATAATTTTCCTAGTGATACCTTACCTTCTATTCACTTCCATGTCTTTACCTCTAGAGATGAAGAATTAATGAGTTATGTGTTCTCGCATCCTAAATCTTGTCTTACCCATGAGAATACCTTGGAGCAAGAGGATGATACCATTAAGACCTCCCTTCATGAAATTTTACCTTCTACTCACTTTATTGACATCCCTTCTAGAGAAGAGTATTGATCAATCATATTTCTCCCTCTCCCAAAATTGATCCTATTCATGATGTTTTGTTGAAAGAGGAAGATATTACTAACAATGTTTCTGATTCTCTCTCTCCTAAAGATAATGCTTAAGTGGATAAAGGACCTAATAAAGTCAAATATATTCATGTTTCTATTTCTATGAAGCCTAAAATTATTTTCCACCTTCATCAAGATGTCCCTCAACTTAAAAAAAATAATGATTATTGTTAAAGCTAGATTGAATCAACAACCAAATTATCATTTCCTAGTTTCTTTGTTGTTTTTTTCTTTAGCTGTCCTTTTGGTTTGCTCGCTTTTTTGCCAATCATTTTGTAAGCAGTTTATAAGCTCTGGACTTTTTATTGTCTTATATTAATCTCCTATGTAAAAGGTTTCGGGTCCTGAAAACCTGTTTTTCTTAATTAATCAGAACAACCAAATTATCATACAATAGGTCACACATATAACACTTGAAACAACAAACAAGATCCCAGTTTTCTTCATACTTCCCAACCTTTTCTTCCTTGACCACCTTGTTTGTCACAACATGTTGATAAGGAGAATGATCTTGTTGATAAACTTCATGCTACTTTAGCTAATATATATATTTTAGATTTGATTCAAACTTCACCTACATACCATGGGATGCTCCAAGAAGCCTTATAGAATATAGTTGTCTCATCTTCTGCTAGATAAATTGATGTACTATTTTTTCTTACTTGTATGAATGAAACAAAGACTGATATTGTGTTTTCCCAACATGAGTTACCTTCTTTAGAAATTCAAAATCAGTATGATCCCCTCATGATTATTTTGATATTTAATGATATTGGCATAAGATGTACTCTAATTGATAATATTTCATTTTTTCACATTTGTAGCATTGACTTATTACATAAGAACAAAGGAGATACCTCCCTCATTCAACCTGATTCTATCTCTTTTTATGGATTTTATAATGTTGGTAGATAGTCGTTAGGTACAATTAC
The DNA here is from genome assembly GCF_030272615.1 of Cryptomeria japonica. Lineage (NCBI taxonomy): Eukaryota > Viridiplantae > Streptophyta > Pinopsida > Cupressales > Cupressaceae > Cryptomeria > Cryptomeria japonica. Next base: position 408,694,562 of record NC_081413.1, on the reverse strand, counting down.
ATTTTCTATTAAAGTAGGTCCTACAATTACGACCACACTTATCCATGTCATTCCTGATACTCTTAATTATAATATTCTTCTAGGAAGACCATTGATCCATGCTATGCAAGCTCTCCCTTCCACCATACATCTCTTACTCAAATTGATTCATAACAACAAGATGTACACCCTACCGATTGATACAAGGATATATAGTAATGTTGAAAAAGAGGTAGGATCTATATCTTCCCTTAACACTCCCTTCTACAACATAGCCTCTTACCAATGATGCTTTCTTAAAAGAAAATTGAGGTCCTTTAGACTTTATAGTCTCCTTTTGTGGTCAACATAAAGGCCTTGAATTTAAGAATCGGGCCTCAAATGAGCCTAGTGTGTCATTTGTTCAATATTCTTCTAAGTTCACTCCAACCTCTTCTTTCAACACATCTCTTGATGATTATTGTGTCTCTTTATACTTAAACCCAATTGAAACTAAGAGTGATACCTGCCCTTTTGACATTTCAACACCCAGTAAAACTCCTAGACTTGATTTGGAAAAACATTATGGAATTGGTTAAAAAAAAAAATTTATGAACATGGATATGATGGACATGGTTTAGGATGTGTGCAACAAATTATTGAGGCTCATGATAAATCTAAATTACACTTTTCTAATTAAGGTTTAGATTTCTAACCTCCTTCTTTTTCGACATCCACTTCCCCATTGTCTAATAAACTTATGTCATCTTCTCCCAACTTCTCATCACAACAAGAGACTATTTTGTTTAAGCTTCTCAAAGCCAACTTGATTACTCTCCCTTTGGAATATTAAAGGAAGAATCCTACACACAATCAAGATAAACCTTCTTTTTGCAAATATCATCAAATATATGACCATTGCAATAATGAATGTCATGATTTGGTGTAAATTTTAACAACTTATTGTAACTGGTATCATTCAAATAAAAGATGACAATAAGTTGGAGCCTCATCTTATCTCTTCTAAATACCATTTAAGTTCCTCTTATGTTGCTCTTCACTATGTGACATTGGTAGCTTACCTTTTGGGGGCTCATTTTCATTCATTGTGGTACAATTTCATGTGTAATGATACTTGGTGAGAAACATAATAGCCTAGTTTTTCTTGTTTGTATGTTGGTGGAAATAAATTTTATAACTGGTGGAAATGCTAGTTGAGTTTTATCTTTTATAACTTGATATCCTTTCTTTCATGAAATTATTTTTCATTCATGTGGATCTACTCCTTGCTTGGACATGTGTATTCCTTGGTTAGGACCTCTTCCTTTCTTGAAATTGTGTCTTTAATTGATTGAAAATGTGGAATCCTTCACCAAGAGTCCCCTTTTATAGCAATAGGAAAGGTGTGCAATCTTGATCTCCTTCCCATTTCCTAGTTTTGAATATGCTTGTAGGCTTGATCATCCCTCAAACTTAGTGACATCCTATCCCTAGCTTGTGTTTCTCTTATATGTTATTTATCTTCATTTTTAGGTTGTTTACATGAAGTAGTTTGTTGTTGTTTACATTTTTAGTTTACATAGAAGTTAAGATAATCAACGAGTAACATGATCAAAACAAAGAAATAGTAGAGTTGTTCATGTTAAGGCATCATTTAAATTTCAAAGCATGAGTTCATACATTATAAATCAATTTTCTAAACAGTATTGCATATCCGGTATAATCTTCAAACCATAAATAAAATGCTCAAAATCAATTCCAATGCATAACTAGCAACACAAGTGTCAAATGTATTTGACTTGAACAAAATTTTGTTCTTCACAAGCCTTAGAGTTTTCTCCAGCTCTTACTAACTTTCACCAACAATAATCAACACCCTGGAGAGAAGGAATTAAACCAATAATTTATAAAATTTTCTTAGACCTATCATAACCAATATGCCTTGGGTGAATAATACAACCTCTTCTAGAGGGTCAATCAGCTTAGAAAATCAATCCTTCATCGAATATGATGAGTGATAGCTCAAAATGAAGTGCCCAATTGATAATAATGTATTTAATAAATACCTAGAATGATTGCAACCTTAGATATGCAGTTATGAGCATAAAATCACATGATGATTATTTCTACATGTATGCAAAAACAAGACATAGAGGTTAGTTTATAAAAATCTAGGATTATCGTAACTTCATTAGGACTATCTTAGCTTAATTGTTAAGATTGTCACAACTTTATTAGGACAATCATAGGCTCATTATGAATCTATGTTACATTCTTAGGATAATGATGGGTTCATTAGAACAATCGTAACTCCATTACGACAGTCATAAGCTATTTAGGACTGTCATAGTTTCATTACACATGTCAGAACCTTGTTTAGATAGTTTCATTACACTTGTCATAACTTTATCATAAATTTAATTTTGGAACAAAAATTGATTTTAATGAAAGATCTAATAATAAATGTAGACAAAATAGAGAGAATATGTAATCTTGCATACCTTATCAACATCTTAAGAACCTTACAACCTTCTTGCAACACATGACAACTAGTAGAAACTTTGAAACATTCATAAAATGCTATTATAAACCATTTTGTTTATCTCCTTGATACTTAATTCAAGCTTATATTGCATATTTATAGAGTTGGGTAGACTTTAAGAAACACCTAGAATTTGAAAAGATTGAGGAAATTAAAAAATATAACATTTTGAGATATTGTATTTTAGTTCGAGTGAAATGACCGCCTCTAGTAAAGAGGTGGTAGCAAAACCACCCAATACTTTTAAAACAAATCTTGTATTTTCAAAAAACATACAAACTACCACTAAAAATTGCCAATTTTTTCCTATTAACAATTCCCTCTTCCCTCACAAAAACTATATTTCAAGTGCAATATAGACTAAGTAAGCCAAGATTTATAGTATAAAACTATCACAATCTAACACATGTTGATACAATTAGAGGATATTGATTTCAGTCATCAAATGTATATGCAATTAAGGATAACAGTTGTAAAAATGATTTAGATTAACCAAAAATTCATAAAGCCATACAACATTTCATGTCGATAAGAATATAAAATATATATCCAATACAATGATACATGCTTGTCAAAAGCCATATGGACATAAAATGTGACATATCCGTAATACAAAACATATGCTCAAAAATGTCATATAGGCATACAACAAAGGGCCCATGGTCTATTGATTTCCCACTTGCAAGAGGAAGTAGATCACAAGTTGTCTTCGACTAGTGAGGGGATGAAGATGTATGCGATGTTAGCATCTTTCAACTATGCTCACTAGTCCTCCTATGCTAGACTTCTCTAGAGCTCCAATTGATATAATTAAAAGTGTAGACATCAATGTATAATATATATAAAAATGAATTATAGAATAAAATATAATAGAATAATTAATTATTGTATACATATAATCATGATGTTCATCCACAATGAGGGCACGTTCATGATCAAGAGTGACAAGCCCCTACAACAAGCATTAAGATAGCAATTAAACTACATACGAGTATCAAATTTTTTATTATTGATTGATCATTAAAAGAAAAAGCGAAATTTACTAATCTATCTCATTACTCTATCGAAGCTTTAGAAATTTTTTATTGTTGCAACAACACCATGCTCCATTGTAGTGCGAACATTAGGAGGAGTATCTAATATCAACAACTAAAAATGAAACAACTATTGTTTGATTACCAAAACTGCCTAAAATTGTTTTACAACACAATTAATGTATAAAGGTTATAGTTCTGACCTTTTCACACATCCCCCTATTGCAAATCAGGACCTTTTTTTTTTGCTTAGGTGTCTAGTTTCTTTTTAGGGTTTATGTTTGTTTAACAGTAAATTTTGATCTCCTAAAGCAATTCACTTTCAAAAGTTTATACTTCAAGCTAGCTTAGATGAAGGGTCCTTATGATTGCAGGGTAGAAGTGAGTGCACAATATTGATAATTTTTTCAAATGTTGTCAAGTTTTTTCATGTTGCAAGGTTTCCAAGAAAGAAATCAAGGTGAGCAAAAGTTGGAAACTTCCTTCTAGGGGTCATTTTTCCATCCTTTGGAGAATAGGTGAAGGCTAGTATTAAGTGATGGAGTTTGTTCAACAATAAAATTGGAAATTTCCTTCTACCTATCGAATTTCCACTCTTTGGAATTGAGAGCTAAGTGAAAGAGAAGCTAGAAATCTTCCTTCTAAGGATCAATTTTCCAATCTAAAAGGGAAGTTTACAAGGAAAAATTTGATGAAAGTGAAAATCTTCCTTGTGCTAATCAATTTTCCACCCCTTGCAAGTAGAGAGAATTATCAAGAAGGAAAAGAAGTGAACGAAATCAAATCTTCCTTCTAGGGGTCGAATTTCCACTCTAAATGAAATTTTGCTAGCAAATTGGAACAAAGAAGGTTGGAAAACAAGGAAAACAAAATCTTCCTCCTACCTTGCAAATTTCCACTCTTCCTTCTAGAGGTTTATTTTCCATTCTTCAAGAAAGTGATGAGCAATCCAAGTAAAAAAATGGAATGAAGAAGGTCAAGAAAACATGGAAATAGTAACCTTCCTTCTTCCTTGTTTTTATCTACTCCTTCCTTGTGAGGTGCGATTTTCCACCCTTGGCCAAAATTGAACGATGAAAGAAGAAGGTAAGCTTTAAGGTATAAAGGGAAAAATCTTCCATATAGAGTGTGAATTTATAGTCTTCCTTTTAAATCAATCCTTGAGTGGAAATTGAGAGGGAAAACCTTCCTTCTTTCTAGTAAATTTTCACACCTTCCTTGTGCCTTGCAAGATTTCCACTCCAAATTTGATGAATTTTATTAAAGATCAAATCTTCCTTGTGCATGACAATTTTTTGCTCCTTCCTTCTAGGTTGCATTTTTCCATTCCTCATTTTAGGCGATTGAAGATGATTAAAAGATTGAATTTGAAAAGAGAAAACCTTCTTTGTGCCTTGCAATTTCCCACATCTTCCTTATTAATATCAAATTTCCACCTTTCATTTGCAATTCAAACTTGAGCATCCTAATTTTGATATTGCTTTCATTCAATTTATGGAAGAACCACTTTTGCATCCTGAAAGTGTCCACTTCCATATTCTTGGCCACACCCGAGAGATCATTTGAGCTCTCTTTATCAGAATTAAGGAATAGGGAATCATGTCAAGGTTTCTCAAAAAAAGGAAATATATTGTCCCTGTCAATCACTAGAAGGGAATCTCCTAAACATGTCAGATTATTATGATTGCTTTCATCCAAAATAGAGTGAACATGGGAAGTAGGGGAGGCCCTCCTTTTTTAATCTCTTTCTACTTATCAAACTTCTTCCCTTTCACTTCTTGGTCTACAAAATTAGGATCACCATCATCCTCAGTCTACCAGCCATTCTCGTTGTAGCCTGGTTGTCCAAGCCCATATACTCTAGATCCGTGTTTTCTTCATTGTTGGAATTACCCAAGAAAGGGAGGATTTTGGTCTTTCCTTTGGCCAACTTTAAGTGTTCCATAATCAAAACAAGATTAACCCTTCATGAAAGATAAGATTCTTAGAGCTTTTTATGTGACCCCTAATGCCCATTCTCAACTACTAAAGAAGATAAAATAGAAAGTAAACCTTATCTTTGTATCTTGAATGGTTGAGTAAAACAAAATGATGACCATAAACAATAGTATAACAACCATCTAGGGTAAAATATTGAATGGGTACCTTGTGAACCGCCACCCACAGGGGTTTTGGAGACTTCATTTATAATATGTTAACCCTTAACTTGTCATAATATATTGAGCTAATTATTAACTCTTAACTATGGGATAGATAGTTGCATTACTAGAATACATAACTACTTTGAGTATGATCCTCCTTATTGGATTCGATGCTTTAAATTCAATGTGTAGGATATATTTATATCGTTGCTCAACCAATGGATGGATGTGAAGGAGAATACATTGATTCACTTGAGAATCTTACCTTACCTAGTTCCAATGGTCAAATTATTCACCTTGAGTTTAATTGTATGTTGGCTTTGTAACTAATCCTATTCATTTATGAATATAGTAATGCTATTGATGTCTATGCAATTGCCTCTAATCTTAATCATTTATGATTTTGGATCCCTATGTTGTGGGTAAACTTTTAAAGTCTTGTGTCCTTTTAATATGTTTGTTTCATAAATTTATTTCCATTTGCTTGTTTATTGATTTCCTAAATGCTTGTTGTGAAGTGTTTGCTAATGATGTTTATGCCTTGAAGATGATATCTAATAATCATCTTGGAATGTCCCTTTAAATTTTAATATTGACTTATTAAAAATGCATCATGAATTTGAAATATTATGTGTGCCTTATTTCATAGCCAATTGATCAAATTGTATGTATTAATTATAGAGAAATATAACCGATTTAATTATAATTTAAAAAAATTATTAATATTTGTATCTTTCAAAGGTTTATTTAATTTTAGTTGATTTTTTATATCACAAAATAAATCTTTAAATCATTATATCAATTTATCATCTATCTTTTATAGAGTATCATGGTGCTCTTCCAGGATTGACACCAAGTATCATGTCTTCTCCACATATATTTTTCTATTTGAATCATTTTTTAATTTATTTGTGTGTAATGGAGAAGAGGTAACAACTATTATTATTTATATTTCAAAGTGGTTGGAAGATTTCATTGTAACTGAAATGGTGCAAGAAAATTTGGAGGGTGCTTGGCGTAGGCATTGTAATGGTGGTGGCAGTGGGCAATGGGCAAAGGGAAGAAGATGGAGAGATGCAGCAGGGTGCTTGGCGTAGGCATTGTAATGGTGGTGGCAATTATCACGGGCATTCAACACGCTTCCAGGCTGGAGTTTAAAAAAGGCGACAGCCATGGGATGGTTGCAGAGATAAAAGTTCATCTTCAAAGGTTGGGGTACAATGCAATTGCAGGGGCGGAAGTGGAGAAGGAGAATGGTCTGTTTGATGAGCGACTGGAAGCGGCGGTGAGGGTCTACCAGAGTAACTTCAACTTGCCAGTCACGGGCTTTCTTGATGCCCCAACAATCCAGAGCCTGAGTCTCCCAAGGTGCGGTCAAGAAGACGCACACGCACCCCTGAATCTGCTTCGCCCGATAAAATAAAAATCGTGGAATCTGATTGCAGGGCAGAACAAGTGGAGCAGCAGCAGAAGCAACCTCACCTATGCCATCTCCTCCATAATTTGCTCACCCATTCTGTCCGACCACGACATCCGGTCGGCGATTGCTGCGACATTCGACAGTTTTGTGAAGGTGGTTCCTCTGAGTTTCAGGGAGGTGGAGAGCTTGGAGGAGGCCATGATCAAGATCTAGTTCGACGGTGACGGTGACGGTGATGAGTGGGTATTCGAGTTCGTCGAAGGAGAGCACGGTGATGAGGACGCCAAGATGAAGATCGACTTCCTCCGCCGCTTCCTCACTGAAGATGATGCTGTTGCTACCCTGTATGGGAATCCTTCACCTGGGCTTGGGCCTCCCCCTCCCCTGTTGCCCAAATCTTGTTCCCATTCTGCTTAGTACATTTCTCTCTTAATCATTTGGGCAAACGTTTTAATTGGGCCTTTTTGATACTGTGCTGCAAGATTCATTTTCTTCCTTCTTTCTTTCATCACAATGTAAGATTCAGTTCGAATTGGGCCTTTTTGCTACATCCATTTTCTTGCTTCTTTCTTTCACCTCTATGGGAATCCTCCCATGTTCAGCTCTCAGCCCAAATCTTGTTCCCACTACTCTGCATTTCATTTGGTTCTGATATTGCTTCATTTTCTTATTCGGGCCTCCTCGTCCTCCCCTTTTGAACTCTCAACCCCAATCTATGCATGCATCATGCATCATGCATCTGATAGCTCTTAACACCATAACTGCAGCTATCTAGGTATCTTTCAACCATTTACTAGCACTGTTCAAACTGCAGTTTTGCTCCAGTTGGATGCGGCTCAAGGCCAACTTCAGTCTAACTTAGTAAACAAAAGTTTAATTAGTTATATAAATTAGTTATACAAAGAATCTCCAAAATCCTAAATTTATGGTTTATACTTTATAGTTTCTTGTCAAGCAACGAGGGATAAGTTGTAGACGTCATCAGGATATCTAAATGACAACTCTCAACGGTGCCAGTATAATCATACTTGTTGATTCATTAAAAAGTATAAAGACAAGCAATTACACCTTGGTGAGCAATAGGCATGCCGAATAGATGTAGAAGGTCAATTAGGAGAATTTGGTTCTTTTTTTGTTGCATACATTTGTGCATCACATGAGGCCACTTATAAAATGGTTTTGTTTAAGTAAGAATGTTCTCACTGGAGAATTGGTTTCTAGAAATCAACTATGCATCCACATACAAGGGTTCAAACATGATTGAAATAAAACCATTGAATTAGAAAGATAATCATGTTTCATTACCAAGTGGGAGAGGGAGAGATACACAAAAAGAAATGGATAGAGAGATGGACAAACAAAGAGAAGTAGAGATAGGAAAAGAGAGAGAGAGAGAGAGAGAGAGAGAGAGAGAGAGAGAGAGAGAGAGAGAGAGATAATGAGATATAGATAGAGAAGGAGAGATGGAAAGTTAGAGATAGATGGATAAAGGTGGTGAGAGATAAATAATAGAGAGAGGGGGATAGATGGAGAGATAAACATAAGGAGGGAGAAATAGGGGAATGATATGAGGAAGAGAGAGAGTGTGAGAGAGATATAGAAATAGAGGGATAAATATAGTGTGTGTGTGTGTGTGTGTGTGTGTGAGAGAGAGAGAGTGAGAGAGAGAGAGAGAGAGAGAGAGAGAGAGAGAGAGAGAGAGAGAGAGAGATGGGGATACATAAAGAAACGTTGCACGCATTCACTTTTCAATATGTAAGAGGGTAATTTTAAATATAAAAAACTTGCAAAACATGATAACTAGTGTGTCCTCTACATAATTTATTTAAAAAACTTTAATAATAATCATAAATAACTCTTCAACTAGTTAAAAAGTTGGGTTTTTTGAAGACAAGAATAAAGGACTGGAATGTGTGGCATTTTAAGAATGTTTTTGGTGAAAAGGCCAGGATTCAGGAGGAAATTGAGCAACTTAATAAAAAAATTGTTGCTTCAGGTATGTCTTCTGCAATGTAGGATGAGCTTAAAGTACTGAACATTCAGTTGAGTGAGATTCTGGCTAGGGAAGAATTTTATTGGAGGCAGAAGTCTAGGGATCTCTAACTTTCTGAAGGTGATCGAAATACCAAATTCTTTCATTCCTCATCTAAGCTCAAGAGACTTCGTAATCGAATCTCTTGTATTATTGATTCTAATGGTAATACTCTGCTAGATGAAGATGAAATAGCCTCTGAAGCTATTAGGTTTTTTAAATCTCTTCTCTCAGTAGAGCCAGTGGTGGTTGATGACAAGTTTGTAAATTCAATCCCTCCTTTAGTCTCTCAAGAAGATAATAAGATGTTGATGGCCCCATTTTCATTAGCTGAATTGAAAGAGATAGTCTTTTCCATGCACCCGGAAAAGGCACCAGGACCGGATGGATTTACGGCATTATTCTTCCAGAAATGTTGGGACTTTATAGGGAAAGATGTGTTGTTAGCCTTGGAGGAGTCTAGAAGGAATAGGGCGATTCTAATGGAAATTAATACTACTCTTATTGCTATTATCCCAAAAGTAGATAACCCTACCTCTTTTTCAGACTTTCGTCCAATTGCCTTGTGTACCACCTTATACAAAATATTTACTAAGGCAATTTCGGTTAGATAATCTAAACTCCTTCCTCGGATAATTTTGTTAGAGCAGGGTGGGTTTGTGCCTGGATGGGAAACTCTTGAAGGTGCCATTGTAGCTCACAAAATCCTGCACTCTATATCTCAGCAAAAGGTATCAGCAATGATTCTTAAATTAGACATGCTTAAAGCATATGATCGTGTCAATTGGCATTCCTTGCTCACTGTCTTGAGCCGTTTTGGGTTTTCAAGGTGTTGGGTTAAGTGGATCTATTCATGTATATCCTCCGCCCACTTCTCAGTATTGATTAATGGGTCTCCCTCAGGCTTTTATGCTTCCTCCCGGGGTATTAGGCAAGGATTTCCCTTATCTCCTCTTTTGTTTATCATTTTGGCAGAAGCATTAAGTAGGGCCATATCTAATGCTACGGCCTCGGGTCTATGGTCAGGTATCAGAGTAGATGGCCTCCCTTCTTCACAGTCCATTGCTTATTCGCTGATGATACGCTTCTGTTTGGGAAGGCCACTATGAGGGAAGCTCAAGTTATTGAGAAAATTATCTCTAACTATTTAGCCTTTTCTGGCCAAAAGGTTAACAAGTAGAAGTCCAAAATCTTTTTTGTAAATGTCCCCACTATAGTTCGGGACAATCTTGCCTACTTTTGGAGTTTTCAAGTTGGGTCTTTCCCCTTTATGTATTTAGGCATTCCTTTCTTTCTGGGGGCAGATAAGATCTCTTTTTGGGATAAAGTTGTCCATTCTATCACCTTCAGAATTTCCTCTTGGAATCACAAGTGGCTAACAATGGCAGGAAAGATCCTTCTAATCAAATCAGTTTTGAGTACCATACCTACATATCTCATGTCTATCCTACAGGCTCCCTCTCAAGTTGTTAAGAGGATAAAGCTATCCCTTAGGTCCTTCCTTTGGAATGATAATTTAGGTGGGAGGCATAAGATTCCTCTTCTTGCTTCGGATAAAGTTTGTCATCCCAAGGAGCTGGGGGGTGTGGGTATTCATGACTTGGCTATTAAAAATAAGGCATTGGGGGCTAAATTGATTTGGAAGTTATACACAACCCCCCGTAGTAAATGGGCCTCCGTCATGCTTGCCAAGTATTTAAGGGGAACACCCAGAGAAAGGATTTTTACTGCAACATCCCTTCCGAGGGGTTCTGCGTTCTGGAATTTTCTGATTTCTTGTAGGGAGGTAATTCTGCCACAATTATCTTGGGTTGTCCATAATGGGAGAAAAGCCCATTTTTGGGATGAAGTTTGGAATGGGCATCCTTCTCTCTTAGATATCCGTGATTGGTCCCCTTTGTTGGATATCCTCTCGAGTCTTTGGGGACCTTCTGTTGCAGACTATTTTACCATTGACACCTCAGGTCCATGTTTAGTGGCCAAATGGAAGGATATCCCTCCCCTGGCTATTAATATTAACATTGTTTTATCTTTTGTAGAAGAACTTCGTAAGAGACCTTTAGTTTTTCAAAATAAAGAGGATTCTTTGGTTTGGGTTAAAAATGCATCAGGCTCCTATTCGGTAAAAGAGGGGTATAATTCTTTGATCCAGACCCCTGTATCTGTTTGCTGGCCTACTAAGCTATTCTGGCATTTTGCTTGTCTTCCAAAAGCAGGGGCTTTTGCCTAGCTAGCAGTCCAAGATAGAATCCTCACTGGAATGTGATTGGATAGGCTTGGGATTACGGCAGTGTTTCCTTGTGTTTTTTGTGGTTATTGCATGGAATTAGTGGATCACCTTTTCCTGCTATGTCCCTTTGCTTCTGAGTGTTGGTATTGGTTGTTTGGTATGTTAGGGTGGTCTTTTGCTCTCTGCTCAATTCTACTTTCACAATTTCGATCTTGGCCCTTGTTGTTTCCCACTTTGTTCTATTCATCTCTTTGGATAGTTTCTCCATCTCTGGTGATTTGGAATCTTTGGCTTGAAAGGAATTCAAGAATCTTTAATCATAAGTATGCATCTTTGGCAGACATTATTGGTAAAATCCAAGCCTCCATTAGTGAAGTGGTGCTTTCTTTCATTCACAAAAATTTAGGGCATCTCACAACCTTTTCCCATTAGGATAGCTAGGTTACTTGGAGATGGCCCTTACTTCATTTAGTGCCTTCTCATGGGGCTATATCAGATGCTTTTTCTCCGCATCTTAAGCGAAAGATGGCTAAGTGGAGTTCTCCCCCTTTTCCTTCTTTCAAACTTCAGTTTGATGGGGCCTCTAAGGGAAATCCAGGGAAGTCTGGGATTGGGGTAATTATCTTTGATCACTCTTCAAAAATTATCAAGGCAATTGGTAAATATATTGGCTATGGCACTAATAACATGGCTGAATTTCAGGCTCTATCCTTTGGACTTGATCTGGCTCATTCTCTAAACATCAAGGATATTGTTATTGAAGGTGATTCAATGCTGGTATGTTAGGCAGTTGCTGCCAAAAAGTGTTTCTCTTGGCATTTGCAGTACCTTTTGGAGCACATTCTTATCCAGCTTAATGGCTTTTCCACTTTCTTGATTTCACATTGTTTTAGAGAGATTAATGTGGTTGCTGATTTTCTTGCAAATAAGGTTGTTAGTGAAGGTGTGGATTGCATAGAACTTGCACCCTCAGACTTTCCTATCTCCTGCATGAAAATTCTATCTTAATAGTCCTTCTTGGTGTGGTTGTTCTTTCGTAAGTGCCTATAATGAGGGTGTTCGCCTTTGGGACAATACCGTTGTTATTGACATTTATTGGGAGAATCTCCTCATTATGAAGGGAGGTTTTGTTGTTATCTTTGGAAATTTTCCTCGCCTCATGGGGAGTTTACTTCTTTCAATGGCTACAAGGGGGGTGCTACCTTGCCTTATGATAGCATCTCGGTTATAGTCATTCTTGGTAGTAGAGCCTTATTAAGGGAGGAGGGTGGAAGGGCATTTTAGGTCCAGCTGACACTGATTTGATAGTGTTTAGGGGCTGGGTTCTTTCTTATGTTTTGTTTATAATCTCAGTTCTAGGTTTGGATACTCCGGTTAAGGGATATTCTCGTTCTTCTTCTGGTTTTTGGTAATTGCCCTTTGGTCTTACCTCATCTATCAGAATGTGGCATATAGATTAGCATTTACAGTGGCTGGGATTGCTTGGGTTTTGTGTCATTTTGTTCCCGATTGGACAAGGAAGGAATGTTCTATGTATGACTGGCAGATTTGGCAATTATTGGTTCTTCCATCATGACAGTTGGTTGCCTTGGTTCTTCTCAGTTTTTTTGGGACTGGTTTGGTATTGGTTTCTATGCTACTCATTATATTTCGTGGATGACCTTGGGTACTTAAGCTTCGATGCTCTGCCTTTTTTGCCAATCATTTTTCCTTGCGGGTAGAGGTGGGTGATCTTGTCATGAGTTTTTGTTTTCACGTTTTGTGCACTGGTCCATTGAATGAATCATTATGCTTCGCGGGTGTAATGTTGGTTAGACATTTGCTTTACTGATTGGGTCTGCTGTAAGTTATGCAAAGTTTCCATAATTTGGAGGTGTTCTCTGGCTGGGCATTTTTTCTTATGATGGCCTGATAATCATACAGTGACTATTCCCTCTCCGCTATATATTTTGGATGGGTGCTCAGGTATGACACATATTCATCTGTTTGTTTTATTTGATTATGAAATGCTTTGCAGTATGTGGAATTTCTTGGGCAGAGTTGGTGGGTGGTGGTTTTTTCTGAGAAATTGGAAAATTTAGTTTATTGGGTGGGGTAAATGGCTCTGTATTATGTTGTTACTGGTATGGCTATTACTATGGATTATTGTATGGATTGGTTTCACCCTGTTTCCTGAAGGTTGTCTCCATCTTCCTCTACTTCTTATATGGATAGCCCTATGTATGCTAACCATTTTCATGTTGTCAGGTTTACTTTTCCTTGGTTCCCTCTTGGCTATGTTTTTTGTTCTCTGCAGGTCCTTGGACTCATGTGGTGCATAAGTGGATTGATGTTTTGGTGCTGGCACTGATCTTGGTTGCATTTTTGGGATGATATCCTCTCCATTGGACTATTAATACAAGCTTTCTTGAAAGCTTCCTTTATATCTAATGTAATTGATAATGTAATTAGGGTATATTGGGCTGCCTATGGGTTATTGTAATGGGTAGGTAGGCTTATGTTTCTACGAAATACTGAGGGGTTTTCTTACTGGTTCTTTCCCCTCAGTGCTCATTGAACCAAACACCATGTAAAAAAAAAAAATCTATATTTTAATATAATTTTAGTGGATCATCCACTTTTATAAAAAATAAAAAAATCATAAATAACTCTAAGTGAATAAAATGACTCTTTTTTAATATAAAAAATCTCATATAAAATAAATTATAATTGAAATTTTTAGTCAAATGTTAAAAATAGTATTCATATGAAAAATAAAAATAACTAATAAAGTAAAAAATTAATTTTTAATTTTATTTTTTACGTAATGTTTTCAATATTTATTGTCTTGTTATTGAAAAATAAAATAACTCTTTAATAAATTATAAAAAAAATAATGTGACCAAATAAAAAAAATCTTATTTAATATTTATAATGATACTTATTTTTAAAATCTTACTTAATAATTTTTATTTTTTATTTTTCAAGTATATAATTATTTATTAATTTATTTATCAAGTTACATAATAACTAAGAAAAATAATCCTTTCAATAAAAAAATTAAGTGAAAAAAAGATAATAAAGAAAAATACAATTAATATAACTCCATAATAACATATTTTACAAAAAAAATTCTAAGATAATTATACTTTGATCATTTATATTAAAATTATAAATATAAATAAAATTATAATATAAATATAATATTCTAAAAGAAAAATCAAAGTTGTATTAGATGTATAAAGACTACAATTATAATATAATATTATACAAATAAATTAAACAACAATAATATATAAATACATCATTTTACATTAAAAATATATAATTAATATTTATTATATTCTATACAATATAAAAATTAATTATAATCTACCAATAAATTAGCCTAATAATAAAAAATAATCTCAAAATTTATATCTTCAAATATACCTACTATTTTTAAAAATAATTAACAAATTCTAACCCAAAGATTAAGTCCCATCCCCGAACCGAAAATGCGGGCAGGGAAACCTGTGAAAAAACCCAACAAATGATTTGATGGAAAAAATGGTGAAAAAAATGCAAAAACGCACAAATGATTCAACGGTTGCAATTGTTGCAATGGTCTTGCAACATATATTGATAAACGTGGATCCTCGATTTTCGAAGTTAGATGATGCATTTCATATAATGAAATGCCTTCAAAGTAATAAAAAGACTCTAAAATTGGAAGATTGGAAACATCTTGGATTTACTTTTGCTCTAGCTATTTTGGTTTCAAAATGACACTATTGTACTAATCATTATTTTTGTTTTATGTCATTGATGCAAAGATAGAGCTCGACAGAATAGCTGAGTCTGTTGTACATTGACTTAGAGATCGACAAAATAGCTGAGTCCACTGTACACTAACTTTTACTGTCGAACCGTTGTACGCTGATTTCTATTGTACGCTAACTTTTGATCATTTTGTAAATGATGTCATTATGATATAAAAAAGATAAATAATTTTTAAAAGTGAATAGAATGAAAGCCAGTTTTTAATATTATGCATTTTAACAATTGAATGAAGCATATGGGCAAAATATATTAAAAACTATATATTTTTTACAATTGAATGAATGTGGATTTAACATGACCTACATATAAAATTATAGATATTAAAATTCAATTTTACAAAACAAAGACTTTATTTGCTAATGCAAAGTTTTTGTTTAAGTTTTAAAATTTAATTTTCTACTATTGTTTATCAAAACCATGTAATTACACTAATTAATTCAAATAAAATTAAATTAGAAATTATCTAGGTTTATTAGCTAGCAAAACATTTAAAATGAAATTAAATGTTGCTAATCATTAAAACCCAAAATTTGAAACAAAAAAAACAACTTCATTTCAATATAAACCCTAAACCTTATATCTAAACCTTATATCTAGAATGAAAATCCTAATTTAGCCTTAATATAAACTTTAAATTATATATGTAGAATGTTCTATAAAATTATAAACCCTAAAATCTAAACTAGATACATAAACATAGTAGAAATGATTGTTTACTCTCAAATGGGATAGTTTCAATATAGATAGAGTAAACAAAATACATAAACATAGCAGAAATGGTAGCAATCAATTTATTCAACACAACATATGGCAGAATGATATTCCTTTATTACCAAGTGTAAGTGTGTATACATTATTCCTCCATCGCTTCCCAAATAATATGCCAACATATATAGTGCCTAGCGATTGGTTAAGACTGCCAACCATTAACAGTTGACACAACCTTTCATGAACAATTACTTACACTACCAGACCTAATAACAACCATATAACCAAAAAAATATTTATTTATGAATGGTAGATTTGTCATCTACATTAGCACCTCCCCCCCCCTAAAAAAAATAAATAAATAAAAATTTGTCTTCCAGATAACAAAAACAAAATGGGAGCTAACTCTAGTATATGCAAACTATTGAGAGGGATGAGAGGACATACCTAGAAGTAGAGAAGGCTAAGGGGTGTCAGACTGTGAATGTTGTTGTAGGTGTTGAAGGCACTTGTTTGCCACCAACTCTTTCTCTTAAGCATATTTGACCATGTATACAACCTCCATGAGTTGTTTTCGCATCTTCTCTAACTCCTCATCCTTCTTCTCTAGATCCTCAAGTTTCCCCTTCATTTGATCATCCCTACTAGCCAGTTTGGCCTCCAATTGAGTAACCTTATCTACCAAAATTGTCCTCATCTGCTCCTCCATCAACTTCTAGATATGTTCTGCCATAGTTTTCTCTAACATAGTGACTTGTGAATTCTATTGGGATGATTGCTCTTAGGCCTTTTGTATGTGGTTGGCCAGAGCTTGTCTTACTGCCTCTGCTTCTCAAGGGCATGTTCCTAATGAGTAGTTATCTTCTCTACTTGCACCACCACCAATTTCTTGTGCTACAAGAACAAGTCACCCAAGGTGACCTCCATGTCACAAAGTGATCTCAAAAGACTAGGTTGGCCATCTACTATTAGCTGAGTTGGAATGCAAGAATCTATCATCTCTTGTGTCTCCACCTTCATCCACCCCTTGGCAATGAAGCACCTAAAAATTTGTGTTAACACACTCACCCTTCATGAATGCTAAGAGATGGTTTGGCGCTTGAATCGCTAGGGGATCATCACCAATGTTGACACTTCTTGCAATGTCTCCAACTCTACTTGAAAAAATTGCCACCCCCTCCAACTATCTAACACATTGTTGCATAGTGCCAATGGGATCCCTAGGATTTAGCTTTCTCAGTCATAGTATGATCTCCTTGTCTTTGCTATATGATAATCCCTCCCCTCCTTACAACATTGAGTTGGGTTTTATTTTTGTCACCCTCTGTGATTCCCTCTCCATCCATGGTCTCCTCTACTATTTTTCTTAGGAGCACTCATCTCTTTAAGTATCACCCATGGTAAAAATTTTGGCCAAAGTAATTTAAATCATCAAAAATAATGATTTCCTCTTACCTCCCGCCATATCATGAATATAGGAACTACATCTAGTCATAGGTGATATGTAGTTAGATGTATTCATGCTACACCATATTCCATCCCTTGCATTATTTTTTGGTAAAATCATGAACTTGCATCTCTTCTAGTGTAAAATAACCGTGTGATATGGAAAATTGATGAATGATGGATCAAGAGGAAAACTACCCTTTCCCTCAAAGAGATATGGGAGTATCACTATTGATTACCCTTTAAACACTTTTCTCCAAATTACATTTGGAAGAGGAGAGGAGAATTCACTAGATTCAACCTTCAAAGATGAAGATTGAATTCTGAATGAAATGGGAATGATAAGTTGATCCCCTCTTCCTTATTTGAATTGTTAAGGAATTGATTGAATTATGTAGTGCAAAAGTGACCAAGAATTGATTATAACTTGAGATCAGAATATGGGATGAAGTTGTGCACCTAGATCTAACAGTAATATGTTGAGATGAAGTCACCCTGCGAATTTGAGGAAAATTCGTTCGGACCATGACAGGAACGTACACGGTCCTCCAAAAAATCTATGAAACGAAAAGGGTTTTTATGCCTCTGCAAATGGAGCCTGATTCTAAAAGTATAGTTGTGCACCTATGTTACTATTTACTAAGTTGCAATTAGTTTTATATCCAAATTCATCCTATATACTCTAGTCAGTTATTACTACCAAATCATTCAGTCGGTAAGCACTAAAGCAGTCGGTTACAGAAGATAGAAGTCATAGAGTCTAGTATACACCGAGTTGTCTACCGAGTAACACTCTATGTCTACTGAGCAGAAAAAATGATATACCGAGTGAACACACACTAAGTGAAACGTGTTACCAGATTCATTGAACCTAGACACATATGGGAAACGTGTTACAAGATCGAGGAACAAGGAATCATTATCACTTAGGAAATTGCACCTTAAAGATTTTGTATGATTTTGAGGACATCTATCCAATGAAATATTTTGTATAGTTATTCATTTGATGAATCATGTTTGTAAGATTGAAGCATGAACAGATCACCGACATAAGAGATCTATTTATGCAGAATGATTTAAGGATCAAATATGAGAAACAGAGGTGTATGAAGCAAGACATGTGTAATAGATAAGGAAGCACTAGGTATTGTGACTATTAGAGACACAGAAGGTCACCGAGAAGGATTTCAGAGAACAGTCAAGGAACTGAGTAAACATAAGGGTTTACTGAGTTAATCTATGGATTACCAAGGTATGCTATAAGCAAGGTAATCTCATCTTGAGCACATAGAATCTACTATAACATTTTAGATGTAAAGTTGCAGATATTTGTAAAGATTTTATTGTAATATTTTGAGTTATTATAGAAACCTTTAATAGGGTAAAAGACTCTAACAAAGTCTGTAAATTGTAAATCCTTTAACCAGGTGCAACATTTAGTATAAGTGTTGTAAAATCCTTTAGCAAGGTAGATCTAACAATCTTCATACTCCTAACAGGGTAAGCTATCAAAAATGGCTAAACATGTAGCTCTAACTGAGCAACCTTTATTATTGCAATAGTGAAGTTGTGGGTGCCATCCCCACCACAGTTTTTCTCTCTAACCAAGAGTTTCTGCGCAACCAAAATATATGTGTTATGGAGTGAATCATGTATGATTGTTATTTATTTGTTTTAGCATTATATTATGTTACAACAGTTTTTGGTTTATGCTTAATAGTAAAGTTATTGTTGAAGAGAAGATTTGAAGTACTGATTCACCCCTCCCCTCTTAGTACATTAGCTTTCCATATTGGGCCTAATAATTGGTATTAGAGCATCAATCTTGGAAAAGGGTTTAACAGCCTAAAGAAAAAGATCTTATCAATGGAAGGCTATAAAAAATCTTAGAGAATTGTGTATCTGCAAGAAGAGTTGGATCATGCTAATCAAGTGATTGCAGACATGCAAAGACAAATGCAAAAATCATTGAAAGTCAGAAGAAGGTTATCTGATGATCTACAAGACTCACAAGAGCTGTTGGAACAAATTAAGACATCATCTGAGAATAGTATATCTGAAGAGACTGAAGAGATGATTTGAGAATTGAAAGAAAAGAACAAAGAATTGATTGAATAGCTAAAAGCAATGAAAAGAGATCATGAACATTTTAGCACATAGATGACTGAAAATCTTGATGCATTGAGGACAGCCGAGGATAAATTAAGAGATCTAGAAAGAGAAAAACAACAAATTGAAGCATTAGTATCTGAAAGGAATGATGAAATCACAATGATGATTGGAATTCAACAAAATCTGTCAGATCAATTGGGTTATGCACATCATGAAGCAAATCTGAAAAATGATGAGAATCGAGCATTGAAACTTGAAGTATCAAGGTTGACCAATGAACTTGAAATAGAGAAGAAATCCAAAGAAACACTGAAGAAGAGTTATGAAGCATCAAAGATGTTGGTTGAGCAACTTAATACAAAAAGACCCAACAAAG
Organism: Cryptomeria japonica; assembly: GCF_030272615.1. Taxonomy (NCBI): domain Eukaryota; kingdom Viridiplantae; phylum Streptophyta; class Pinopsida; order Cupressales; family Cupressaceae; genus Cryptomeria; species Cryptomeria japonica. The sequence goes on along the minus strand of NC_081413.1, from coordinate 408,674,762 downwards.
TTGCAGGACTCAGTTACAAAGGAAAAGACTCTACCGAGAAGGGAATCCACACTATCGAGAGAGAAGAATCATCAAAGAAAGCTGGAAATAAGAAGAACATCAAAGGAAAGAAACCTATTTGCAACTACTGTGGAAATCAAGGTCATACTGCCAACATGTGTCAAATCAGAAAAGGTAAGCAACTGAATGTCACAAGGTCTAATGGTTATTGTTACAATTGCAATAAATATGGTCACACATCTAACTAATGTAGGACAAAGTCTGCTAGCACTTATTAGATGGAAAAATTCAAAGAGTTTTGTAAAAACTGCAATAGATATGGACATAGTACCAAGAAGTGTTGGTTTAAGCAGAAGAACTATATGTGGTATGCACACCGAGCAAATACAGGAAGCTATCGAACTCACACAAATCCTAACCGACAATATGCTGCAGTACCATGGGATTACAATACAAGGATATGGTGTGAATGTTGTGGAAGATATGGACATATAAGTGCCAACTGCTTTATAAGGTTTGGTATGAACAATCGAAGATCATGGAGAAATCCTGGTATGGCATGTTTTCATTGTCACAAAGTTGGACACTTGGCTAGAGATTGCAGAGATCAACCTAGAGGAGACACTGAGGAAATAAGAAGCAAATTACAGATGATTTGGAAAAAGAAGGAAATTGTGTCAAATGAAGAAAGCACCTTACCTACCGAGTTAGGTGCACCTATTCCAAATTAATCAGTGAAGGTATGAAGGGACTACATTCTCTCAAGGTTAAATCTTAACAGTTCCTATTTTAACATGTACTTAATTCAAAATCTACATAGCTAAAGATGTATTAGGAAACTTGAAATTATATCAAGTCTTTTGGAAGCATGTTTAGTCAGTAAATACAGGAAGTCTGGCTACTCGGTAAAAGCATAAAAAGTAAGTGGAACCGAGTGCATTTAATGTTTTCTTACCTAACTGCATGGAGCCCGAAAAGGTAAAATTGTGTACTTAAAGCTTTTACGCGGTCATTTTACACTCACCAAGTTTTCAGAAAGAAGAGCTAAGCGATTCAAAGGTGATCAAACACCTCCCAAGCGAATTTCTAGGTATTTACACATCGATCTCAAGCATTTTTAAGAGCTAGTTAACCGGGAAATATCAGTTGTGAATATCTGTTTACTAAGTGGAAAGTGTCTGCCGTTTAAAAGTTTTCAAACCCTAAGGATCTTTTGTTAAGAGATTATTCAAAATTTGAAATGGCACCTAAGATCCAGAAGCCCGTTGTTGTTGAGAACATTAACAAGCCCTCACTAAAATACTCTCTAACTCCCAAAGTATCATTTGAACCGAATGATAAAATTGCATTTTCACTCATTTTGGATAGGGTTTTACTAGTTGAGGATGTCAGATTCTTCACTAAGTGTCATGTTGAGGAACTAGGTCATGTTGAGATCAAGGACACATATGATGAATTGTGTACTGATGGAAAACTAGATAACAAGTTTGAACACATTAAAGTCAAGGGATTGACTGAAGCCCTAACCTATCCCCATGTCTCCAAACCCTAATGGGTCAAGTTTGTTTTGAGCAGAGTTCATGATGATTTGATGTGGTTAGAGGAGCAACCATTCAAAATCACCAAGGAAATCATTCACTTAATAACCGTATACCCTATTTATGACCATGCCCGAGCTCGAAAAATGATTTCACAGAAGGAATTGATTACTTTAACCGGAGTTGAATCCGATTGCAGAGGTCTAAAACTGAATAATGTCATAGATGCAGAGATGAAATTTTCCATTAGAGTCATAGGCTATTGTTTCTTTCAATCGGCAAGGGAAAACAGTGTACCATGTGCAGCTATCGATTTAGCCTATAAAATTGTGAAGAAGGGAATGAAGATTGATCTTTGTGAAGTGTTGTTGAAGAATCTATTTGAAAATATAAACAACTTAAGGAAGCCAAAGAAGAACAACTCGGCTAACACATTGAAGTTTGGATCACTTTTGGTATGCATGTTTTTCTATTTTCAGAAATTCTTTCCATCTATCGGTAACGTATTTTAGGAGCTACACCGACCAATCACCCATCAAATCAATGACTTCATCAAAAAGCTAGGTGATAACTTTAATGAGATTATGGATGATTATTTCAGCAAGTTTCAGGAAAGGATGCATAACAGGTATAGGATTCCACCCAAGTTAGTGGAGGAATACAAGGATGATATATGCTTTGAAGTAGACACCGACTATTGCTATGTCAATGCGGTGGAACCGAGAACTCAATATTTGCCACCTATGGGTTATGAGATTGATTTTGACATTACACAGCAGTAGATAGATGCTTTTCTTGCACTACCAAGGCATGCTACAGAAATCAGGTACGAAACCTATGAAGAGGTTAAAGAAAAAGTTAAGATGAGCATTGTAGTAAGGCTACAAGAAAAGCAACAAAAATGATTAAAGTGTTAACAGAGAAATTTGGAGAAGGTTCTTCCTCCACTCCTGTCAAGAGTGAACTACTTTCAATTGAGGAAGAATCTGAAGCTCATGAAGCTACTATTACATTGAGCACCGAGTTGCCAAAAGGGAAAATTTGAAAATGAAGAAATAGGATACAACAAAGTGTCCAAACACAAGATCATCTACAGTGTCACCGAGTAAGAAACCAAAGAATGTTGCAATGCCTAGAGTCACAAGGACTTATAAGAAAATGCCTTGGAAACTCATTTTGACTAAAGAGTCCAGTGACACCGAATCTGAAGACACAAGCAAATTTCAAATTCTTAAGAGTCAAAAGGAAGATGTACACAACGTTGATAATTTTTGTGCTAATCTGAAACAATATGGTGGATTTGGAGCATTTAGATATGTTAAGTATGAATCCAAAAATGAAGATGAAAAGAGGCAAATCGAAGAAGCAGTAGTATGTACACTACTTAAATTTCGAATAGTCCCATTGGAAGTGACTGATTTCCTTCCTAAAACATTGTATTCACATATTGACACCAGGTGGCAATATGCTATGGAATTGGAGAAACAGGTTAGAGAAAGAGTTTTGGTACATCTCTTTCCAGACATGTTGGTAGATGACATTAAAGAACATTTAAAGACCTCACGGAAAAACTTTCAAGTAAAACAAAGAGCATTGAAAATGATGAGCGATCTTTATCTTGAAGTAGAGAATGAGACCAAGGAAAAGTGGCAGGAAATATTTCGAATCAAGAATGCTGGTGAGCAAGTTGAAGTTGAAATAGTTGATGTCACCAAGCAAGATCCTGATATCACCGAGCAAGACCCCACTCATACTATACAAGTTGATGAAGATATCATGGACATCGAGGTACAAGAACATGAAATGATTGAAGGGAATGCTTATGCCAAACTGGTATCTAGTGAGTCATTTTTGGAACAAGTTCAGCCCTATCCTCTGGTCACTCAACATGTTTCAATTGAGACACCTCAAGATACTGATCAAGGGAAAGGGGGTCAACAGTCTACCAAAGGAGAATCTACTTCTCAGGCCATCGAGGAATAGACTTCTCAAGCCCCTTCTAGCACTGAAAATGTTACAACTGAGACCCCAAGCACAGAAGCACTGAAGGACACAACAGAGGCTATAGGAACCAACAAAAGTGTTACCTCTATCGAGCAACCTACCGAGGGTCAACAAGCCTCCCAAGCCATTGTCCTAGTTCAACCGATGAAAGCCTCATCTTCTAGAGACAAGAAAATGAAGAAACATAGTTTCAAGATAGATCTGTCTAAGCCCATTGTGTTGCCAAATGTTGATATTTCTAAACTGAAAGGGAAAGCACTCATTGAATTCAAAGAGCTATGCAAAGCCAAAGCTGAACATAAAAGACAGATGGTTATTTAGAAAAAGAACCGTGTACTTCAGAAGGTTAAAGCATTATTGTCAAACATGCTACCTGAAGCTACTGTGAATAAAGATGTTGCTATCCGTATGCAACTGGATGAACTCCTCACTCAATTAGAAGCATTAGGAGTAGATGCATCTGAATACCTTAGCAAGCTGAAGGATAAAGAGCTAACTGCAAAAATGGTTGAAGAAGTGCAGAAAGCAATTGTTGTAGGTAAAGTTAAACTTGTTGGATTCATAGCTGAGTTGTCCCCTCAACTTAAGAATATTATTTATTTATTTCAAAAGCTCTATACATTCTCTTTCTTCATTAAGGATATCAAAAATAAAACCGAAGTCATTGAACAAGAGATCACCAATCTCTCCAATACATTGACTACCGAGCCAAATTCTATTCAAAATTTCTACACCAAATTGCAAACTCTTATGGCTCAATAGTTGGAACTTCGAAATGAAGAACACAAGATCAGGATGGATATAATGACTCTTCAGACATTATTCATTCCTCATCTTTCATCTATTCAAGAGCAGATCAACCGAGCCACTCATTTATCCACTCAACTCGAGGGAAGCACACTAGATGGTCTGATCTCACTCCTAGCTAACATTACAGCTCAGAATTCACTCATGAAAAGTGTCAAGGATTCCCTCTCTACCACTCTCACCGATGCAAGGACAAAGTATAAATCCATTTTTGACCAGTTGCCTCCACCAAATGGTAACTAGTTTTGATGTTTATCAAAAAGGGCGAGTATAGTAACAAAGTATCAAAGGGGGAGTGTAGTATACAGGGGGAGTATACCGAGTAGAACAGAGTATCCAAATGCATACTTGAATTTAATAGGGGAGCAATAAACACCGAGCAGTGATCAAAGATAAAAGAACAAGTGCAGTAAACACAGAACATTGATCACCGAGCATGCAAAATCAAAATTATGTACAGTATATTGATAAGGGGAGTATATCTGAGTATACTATTTATTGACTATTGTATATACTATTAGTTTAGTGAAATTTTGTAAGTATATAGATTTTTGAGTTATGACTTTGAAAGAAGTTTTGTCAAACATTTCAAAACTAATGTCAAAAGGGGAGATTGTTACTATTTACTAAGTTGCCATTAGTTTTATATCCAAAGTCATCCTATATACTCTAGTCGATTATTACTACAAAATCATTTAGTCGGTAAGCGCTAAAGCAGTCAATTACAGAAGATAGAAGTCACAGAGTCTAGCCGAGCTATCTACCAAGTAACACTCTATGTCTACCGAGCAGCAAAAATGATATACCGAGTGAACACACACCGAGTGAAACGTGTTACCAGATTCATTGAACCTAGACACATGGGAAACGTGTTACAAGATCGAGGAACATGGAATCATTATCACTTAGGAAATTGCACCTTAAAGATTTTGTATGATTTTGAGGACATCTATCCAATGAAATATTTTGTATAGTTATTCATTCGATGAATCATGTTTGTAAGATCAAAGCATGAACAGATCACCAACATAAGAGATCTATTTATGCAGAATGATTTAAGGATCAAATATGAGAAACAAAGGTGTATGAAGCAAGACATGTGTAATAGATAAGGAAGCACTGAGTATTGTGACTGTTAGAGACATAGAAGGTCAATGAGAAGGATTTAAGAGAACAGTCAAGGAACTGAGTAAATAGAAGGGTTTACCAAGTTAATCTATGGATTACCAAGGTATGCTATAAGCAATGTAATCTCATCTTGAGCACATAGAATCTGCTATAACATTTCAGATGTAAAGTTGCAAATATTTGTAAAGATTTTATTGTAATATTTTGAGTTATTATAGAAACCTTTAACAGGGTAAAAGACTCTAACAAAGTCTGTAAATTGTAAAGCCTTTAACCAGGTGCAACATTTAGTATAAGTGTTGTAAAATCCTTTAGCAAGGTAGATCTAACGATCTTGATACTCCTAACAGGGTAAGCTATTAGAAATAGCTAAACATGCAGCTCTAACCGAGAAACCTTTATTATTGCAGTAGTGAAGTTGTGGGTGCCATCCCCACCATAGTTTTTCTCTCTAACCAAGAGTTTCTACATAACCAAATTATATGTGTTATGGAGTGAATCATGTATGATTGTTATTTATTTGTTTTAGCATTATATTATGTTACAACAGTTTTTGGTTTATGCTTAATAGTAAAGTTATTGTTGAAGAGAAGATTTGAAGTACTGATTCACCCCTCCCCTCTCAATACATTAGCTTTCCATATTGGGCCTAACAACCTGCAACCTCAAGGGAGGTTGTGGTAGGAATTTCGATAGAAATGCTTGTGTAGAATTGAATGTTGGAATCAATCTCCTCTTCAATGGTTGAATCCTTGACTTGAATGCAACACCTAACCTTGAAAGAAGACTTGAGAATGCTTGATGTTGGAAAAGAATGCTTGATCACTTGTGCAACTTGAATCAATCCAACTTTGACCTATCCAACTTTCACTTGTGCAAATGAGAGGACTAATGCCCCTTAAATACATGTTAGTGGATTTTATTTTCATCACAGGCCGACATCAGGGGAGTTTCCCACCCAATGCACAACCAACAATGCAACCCTACGAAGGGTCCTACCCCAAAATAGGGCAGGGACAGGGGCATTACACCCTTTTGTTGGGAGGAAAAGGGTGCAAAACCCATATCTAAGGGGGGACTATGGTGCCATGCCCCTGTCCTACCCCTTTTTCTAGGGAAGAGTGTAGATGGGGTGATGCAGAGGCCAAGGAAGAAGTTGTTTCTGAGGGTTGAGCAATCTCTGGCCTCCGATCAGGATAGAGGATTCGATCTCACATGTATGAGGACCCTAATGCAGTTCAAAATTGTTAGGGTCACAATTTTATGACACTAGATTTAGCCCCCAGTACAAGATACACCAAGTCATAAGATCCTAAGTACAAGAAAACAAGATTGAAAGACTTTTACCATGTCAAGGAGGCAAGATACACCAAGCCCCTAGTGGACTTAGGATCTTATGACTTAGATTGACAAAGTAAAAGGGAAGATCAAGAAAGGAAAAACCATGACTGCAAGTAGAAAAGATCCCTTCACTATGAGTCATGAAAGAAAGGATACCAAATATTACAAAGCAAAACAAATCTCACTAAGTAATTATAAGTATCAAAGAAGGAAAATATGAGCGAAGTGTATGCCCCCACATTAAAGCTATCGCATGTGCCTTATTGGAAGCGATTTATTTAAGTTAGGATACACCCAAGAGAGAGAGATGAGATGGAGCACGTTATCGCAAGGATTTAGCCCTCGATCGAGGAATAAACCCAAGGATAATGAGCACAAAACACGAGGTAGTGTCACTTTCCTTGGGGTCTATATGTTGTATGATAACTCATGTACATCATGTATGTATATGCATATAATAATCTTCATTCCCCAAAGAAGGACACTACCTTAGAAGAAAGGGAAGAGAGGATGTCTTTTGAGTCAACATGAAAGAGACCAAGAAAAGATCTCAACGCTTTCCATTGTCCCCAAGTAGACATTAAGGGAACAATAGAAGAATAGGGATACATATAGAAGAATGGTCACAAAAGAGAAATAAAGGAGAGGAAGAAAGATCTGCAGTGCTAATATTGCTAATCTAGCATGACATCCACCTCCCGATCTTGTTGATCACTATTTCGGGAAGGTGAGAAACATGTCGGAGGAGTGATATCGAGCACATTAGATTGAGATATCACAAGATCCAAACAAGGACTATGCTCATGTTGTAAGTCACTTTGTTCGATTCTAGGAGCTAGGATTAGGGTTTGTGAAAACTCAGCTGATAAATAATTTTCCACATCAACATACTTATACTCACTATTAGAAGCATTAGGAGTTGTATTTCCATTATGAATAGCATTTCACCCATTTCTTCATCAATGGTTAGAGAAAGAGGAGAAAGAACAAGAATAGGAGTAAAACCATTACATGTTTTGTGCAACTTATGATTTGGGGATGTAGGTTGAACATCTTTCTTCGGAGAAAAGGGAATCATGTCAACTATCAAAGTCTGAGGAGATTGAGTATTTTGAGGGATAGCTTCACGAGATCGAATACAGTGTCTTTGTCAGCATTCTCTTGCACAACAATTCTGTTGATTCTTAGTGGAAGGTTGAGAAGGAGGAGGAACACTTGGAAAAATAGGAATGTTTCTCTCCTTGATAGTTGAAGGTTTAGGTTGAGGTCTTTTTGGTTGAACAAGAGGAGAAGCAGGCCTCTTCTCTCGATAAGAGGAAGGAGGTGGAACTGCGCCATAGAAAGGAGGAATATTAGGTGTAGGAAGGATACCAGGTCCATCATTAGGAGAAGGTATAGGTCTAACCTTAGGAAGAATATTTTTGTTCTCCTTAAGAGAAGGTAAAGTCACATCCATAGGAATAGATTGACGATCATCCTTAGGAGGGAGATTAGTTCTATTCGTGAGGGGAAGAACCTCATCTTGAAGAATAATAGGAATTTAAATTTTTGGGGATCTAGGTTGACTTAAGGATAAAATCATATCTTTCTTCCATTTTGTATAAGATTGAAATAGATCATCACTCCTTTATGGAAGAGATTGAAATTGTTTAGGCCAAAAGAGATCAATAGGAACACCATGGCTTCTTTCAGATGGACGAAATAAGATATGATTCACAGTTATGATCTCTCCATTGTGAGGAAATTTTAGACACTTGTAGATTGGGGAAGAAATAGCCTTCATGGAAGATAGCCAAGGATAGCCCAACTTCACACAAAAAATTATCAGAAGAGGGTATGATAACAAAGTCAACATCCATGCATTTACTATGAAATTTAATAGGAAGGGTGATAGAACCAATAGTAGTACAAGAGAAGCCATCAAATAACTTCACAACCACATTAGAAGCATCATATATTGGTTTATGCAATCATAAAGTGAAAATATACTCTCTAGTTATGACATTAACCATGCAAGAGGGATCAATAAGGGCACCACGGCAAGGGATATCCTTAACCTTTGCAACTATGTATAAATGGCCATCGGGTGTTCTAATGGTCTTGCTAGGGTCAAATATAATACAAGGATCGTTAGGAATATCCTGTGTTTCTACCATATTAACCAAGTTTGGAGCCATAGAGATGAATTCTTCAGAAGAGGGAGAATTAGGCACAATCTCAATAACATTAGAGGTATGAGAAGGTAAGGGATCAATGAAAATCTTAAGATTTTTATTAGGAGGAGCTACTAATATGTTCCCTTTATCATTCACACCTGCCACATATAGAGTATTATTATGAATCAAGTCTTTAATCTTATTTTTCAATGCAAAACATTTCTCAGTATCATGACCACACTGATGATGAAATTGACAAAAGGAATTGTCATCAAAATAAGGGGATGCAAGTTTAGAAGGATCAAATTTTTTTATAGGAGGAAGTGTGATAACATTTATGTGCAATAAATGAGACATAATACTATGTAGAGATTCATTTAAGGAAGTAAATTGTCTTTCTCTTTGGAAAAATTTAGAAATAGAAGGCACACCTATTGTAGCATTCACATTGTGGTTGTTGATTGTATCATTGAACTTGATGAAGCTTTTCGTTGGTTTGAACTTTGCAAACGATTGTTGAACACTCTCTCCCTTATCACTCGAATCCATAGGAGTGGATTTCTCCATTTGACTCACAACCAGTTGATATTTGTGGAGTGTTGCGCACAATTGTAGAAAGGAAGTAAACTCAAACAAAAGAAGCTTTTCCCTAATATATTTTTGTAAATTAGAAATGAAAATTGTTTGAATATCATTATTAGGCACATAAAAAGAAATTTGACCACACAAATTATTATATCTACCAATGAAACCAGTCACTTTTTCTTTAACACCTTGTTTACAATGCATTAAATTAGTCAAATTGATTTTAGGACCATTGTTGTTTTGAAATTGTTGGATGAAAGCATTTTCCAATTGTTGAAAGGAGGTGATAGAAAAAGAAGGCAAAGAGTAATACCATTGTAAAGCTTTATCTCTTAGTGTTCTTCTAAACAATTTTGTAAGAAATCGTTGATCATAAGCAAAATCAGTACACAAGGTTTGAAATGTTTTGACATGCATAAGATGATCTTTTTTTCCATTATAAAGTTCCAATGGAGGGATCTCAACATGTTTAGGTGACACGACTTTAACAATATCAAGAGAAACTAGGCTCTCAACATCAAAGGTGGGTACACTAAACTTGGATTGACTCATAGAAGCAATTTGTTGTTGTAAGGAAGACACAACTTGAGCAAGATTGTTAATTATCATTTCGGTAGAAGAATTGATGTTAGACATAGTTGATTGAGAAGGTGATGTGATGTTATTGAAATAAGGCATGGACTAGGAATAAGGTGGTGGGACATTATGATAAGTAGGCATAGGTGATGATTGGGTAGGAAAAGGGACACTTAAAGGAGGAATAAAGTTGTTGAAAGAATTGCCCCCTTGTGTCACACTAATTGGTTGAGTAATAATAAGAACACTCATGGAAGACATAGGTAAAGATGGAGGATTAAATGAAGAAGAGGGATTGCTCCCATGACCCATGGTTGTAGGAATGACATTTTGAGTTGATGTAGCCATGATATTGGAAGTAAAAGTAGGAATACTAGTCATAAGAGTAGTTAAAGGAATTGAAGGATTGACTTGTGTTGAAGGTTGTGAGTAACCTAGGGTTTTGGCACAACTCTTGATAGGCATGACATTAGAATCAACAATATGTGCTATGCCATGCAATATATCAATTCCATTCTTATCACTTTGAGTCATGCATTTAAGGCCTCCAATTAATGGAAGAGCTTCACTATTAGGGTACTCTTGGGACATCCATTGTTGAAAGTTATCAATTTGATTGTCCAATGTGGAAAGTTGATCTATAGAGACCCTAGTTAAAGCTTCTTCTTCACCATGGGATTCATCAATGGGGTGAATAGGAACATGATTAGGATGGGAAGAATTACCATGATCCTCATTAAAGAAGTCACCCAAATTAGGCTCAATTTCCTCGGTATTTAAACCTTGGGAAGCCTTAATTCTAATGCTTCGTCTAATGGGGATAGGGTAGGTAGGACTAATAGTGGTAAAACACATGCTCTAGAGGGAGTGTTTGAATTTTGAATTTTAAAACAAAGATTACAAAATTGGTTAATGCAAAATTTATAAAAATAATGATTACACAATTTGAACTTTGTTAGGGGAAGAGGATGACACAATTCCCAAAAATGAAAGGAAATTGAAATTTTTAAAATTAGGGCCAAGGGAATACCACTTAATTTTAAAATCAGGGCAGACTATAATTAACCTTTTAATTTTAAAAAATTTCTTGAAATTTGAAATGTTGAATTTTGAAGGTATTCCCGATTCTAGAGGGATCAAAAATTGATAAATCAGCCAATCTTTTGGATTTAGGCTATTAAATACAGTCATAACAGTCTCCCAAAATTTTAGAAAAAAAGTCGAGGACCATGGTGGGAATGCACATGGTTCGACCAACTTTTTTTGAAATTTTTTAGGGATGGATATTACGATGATTTTAAAGCTAAGCCCCAAATTTGATGAATTTTACAACCTATAGATGGACAAAATGAAGGCGCAAATATGAAAATAGGACCCTATTAGGGTTTTCAAGAAAAGAGGAATTAAATTGCAAATTTGAAAAAGGTCAAACCCAATGGATATGGACACCTTGGAAAATATTTAGAAACCTGAATTAGAATGAAATTGATTTGAAATTCGCACAAAATCCAATTAATTTTGAAAATTAGGGTTTATGACCTAATCACTTAATTTTGAAATTTGAATTTTGGGAAAAAGGGGTGAAATTGAAAATTTAAAATGTAGGATTGAAGACAAATCTGAGAACAATCAAAAATCTAGAAATTAAATGGAAATCCAATTTTTTGCACAAGATCAAGATGATTTTTGAAAATTAGGGTTTGAACAAGTAACCTCTTAATTTTGTAAATTTTATTTGCAAATTGAACAAGACAATGAGGAAATTGAATTTGACAAACAAAACAATTTTCAGATCTAAGATAACCACAAGCAATTTTACAAATTACAAGCTCAATTTTAATTTTAAAAACTAGGATTTTTAATGATTTAACCACTAAGTTTGCAGAAATTTGAAACTTGTAAATGAAAAATATGCAATTTTGTTCAAAGGAAAGAATGCAAGACGTCGGGTTCACCAAAATGTGATGTGGGAAATTGGTGAATGATGGATCAAGAGGAAAACTACCCTTTCTCTCAAAGAGAGATGAGAGTTTCATTATTGGTTACCCTTCAAACACTTTTCACTAAATTACATTTGAAAGAGGATAGGAGAATTCACTAGATTCAACCTTCAAAGATGAAGATTGAATTATAAATGAAATGGTAATGATAAGTTGATCCCCTCTTCCTCAAATGAAATGTAAAGGAATTGATTGAACTAATCAGTGCAAAAGTGACAAAGAACTGATTATAACTTGAGATCGAAATATGGGAAGTTGTGGACCTGGATCTAGCAATAATATGTCAAGACAAAGTCGCCCTATGAATTTGAGGAAAATTTGTCTGGACCATAGCGAGAACGTACACGATCCTCCGAGAAATCTACGAAACGAAAAGGGTTTTTCTGCCTCTGCAAATGGAGCGTGAATCTTAAAGTATGACTGGACGCTTGCAACCTCAAGGGAGGTTGCGGTAGCATTGTTGATAGAAATGCTTGTGTGGGATTTAATGTTGGAATAAATCTCCTCTTCAATGGCTGAATCCTTGACTTGAATCCAAAAGCTAACCTTGAAAGGAGACTTGAGAATGCTTAATGCTGGAAAAGAATGCTTGAATGCTCAAATGCTTGATCACTTGTGCAACTTAAATGTATCCAACTTCGACCTATCCAAATTTCACTTGTACAAATGAGAGGATGAATGCCCCTTAAATACATGTTAGTGGATTTGATTTTCATGCAGGTCGACATCGGGGGAGTTTCCCACCTAATGCACAACCAACAATGCAAGCCTAGGAAGGGTCCTACCACAAAATAGGGAAGGGATAGGGGCACCACACCCTTTTCCTAGGAGGACAAGGGAACCACACCCCTATCCAAGGGGGGATAGTGGCACCATTCCCTTGTCCTACCCCTTTCTCCAAGGTAGAGTGTGGACGAGGTGATGCAGAGGCCAAGGAAGAAGCTGTTTCTGAGGGTTGAGCAATCTCCAGCCTCCGATCAGGCTAGAGGATCCGATCTCACATGCATGAGGACCCTAATGCAGTCGAAAATTGCTAGGGTCACAATTTTATGACACTACAAACTAAATATTCACACATTAATAGTCCTAAAAAATAATCTAAGATTGTTGGAAAAAAACAAGATGAACATGGAAATGAAATAGTAATTGTAAGGATGATACAATAATAAGGAAATATCAAGAGGTGTGAAATGCAATTTCAATCCTTTAGGCTATAGTTGGTAGATAAAAATAATAAAAAAAAAACCAAAAGAATATTTCAGTTTCATAACGAGAAAATGAGATTTATGATCTTTTATCAAGCTTTTCATCAGACATATTCTTTCTCTATATTTTTATTATTTATATTATGGACATGGGAAATTTAAACTAACAAGGGAAAGAAAAACACACCTTGTTAGATTTACATAAATCCTCTAGCTAGTTTGAAAATAAAAAGAATTTCATATTTAGATTACAAGTATGAGTGCTTATAGGAGACACATATAAGTTATTCTTATGTAAAGCAGATTAATTTATTTGAATTTTGGAAGGATTCTCCATGAGAATACTTGCATTTAATAGTTCTACTTCTTCAATGTGGTTGTGTTAGACTCTCAATGGATTACCTTTTGTTTCTATTGACCAATACTAGTATAGCACAAACAAATAAAGGCCATCCATCTAGACAATCCCAAACCTTCGCAAGTATTGAAAGAAAAGAAGTTAATGGTCTGTCCTTGGAGGTGTTTCACTCATGATTACGTCACTAAAGATTATTTCATTTAATAATTGACAAATACATGGAAGGAAATTCAAACAAGTGGCTGCAAGATGTAATTAATGATAGCGAAAGAAATTTTATTAACCTTGATTAGAGTGTATCACCATACAAATAATAAATAAAAACTTATTTCTCTCATCCACAATATAGCAATCAGTCTTACTCAATGAACTGATTAGCAATGGTGATGTATTAGGGGTCCATGGAGATGCATCCCCAACCTTGAGCCTAGCATGTTCACATCCTAGAAAATTCATAAAAAGTGAGATGGGGACAAAATGTCTTCCCACCATCCTTGGCACTAATGTCCAAGAAAGGGCCATCCCTAAGATACCCTCAAAAAGTAGGAATGTCTCCTGCATGACCATTAATGCCCTAACATCCCAAGGATGGCCAATGGGTCATATTAGCATATTCAACTCCACAATGTAATGTCCATTTCTTCGACTTTCAATAATTCTCAAGGAAAAACTTTTTTGGAAAGCAACACCCTTGTCAAATTGGAGTTCAATTATTGACATTGAGTTCTAGGAATCATAATTAATTCTATTGATTCATTTTGGGAGTGGTTTAGCCAATTCTAGTGCACTTCAAATTTCTTCAAGGAAAAATCTATTTTAATAAGTTGGATCTCCAATGAGTTCTAGAGTATATCAATGCCTCAAATTTTACTTTCAAACATTGTCTCTATTTTTCATATCCTCATCTCTAATCCACTATGTGGTGATGCATGTTTTGTGGCACTTTCCAACATAGAATAAAATACTAAGTATTCTATCCTCTCTTGAATAAGGAAAAGTAAATGCTAAACAGTGTGATCAATTATAGTAACTCCAAGGTTCTCTAAAGTCAAGTCTTGACCTGCAATAGATAGACTATGTGAAATGTTGTGATTTTTCTAGTATCACAAAGGAAGTTACTCTTTTAACTTTTACAAAGAAATTGGAACTTGAACATCTGTTATATAAATTTAATGATGCTTTTCTTCTTAAACTAACTTGAACCTTTACCAAACAAATATAAAAAAGATAAGTATTGAGGGAATCTCATCTAAGACCTAGGGACAATGATGATAATGGATAGTACTTTAGATAAATGAATTCTTTAAATCAATATTTTCTTCGCCGTAACAACTTCACGAAACTAATGCAATCTCGAAAGGTAGTGAAAGATTTTTATATTGTAAAAATCTATCCAAATACCCAATGCTAGCACAATCCAAATAAATATTCACAATCAAATTATTGCCAAAATGAGGTTTAGACTAACCATATACTGCAATTTGCAATGAGCAAAGTACAAATGGTATGAACCAAGGAATTCATCAAATATATCCACATTTCTCTATTAAAATATTTGAGCTTTAACTATATGTTTATTTCAACACAGTCTTAGCAACAATTTCTAATGCCCTCTTCCTCTTTCTAACTTCTAAGTCTATTCTTTTCTATTCTTCTATTAACCTTTACAAATTAAAGGGCCAAGCCTATTATAGACCTTGAGTTATAAATGAAGATATCAGATTGATTCAAAATCAATGGCCAAGATTAAACAATCAAAGCCTCAGGAAAGGTAGTTATAACAACCACCACTTCATTTGATATCAACCAATGAGAAAATTACACAAACTTGGATACACATCCTTTCAGGAAAAGGACCAATAAAAAATCAGTTGTAACATCATATTAAATGTAATTCCACATGCCAATTTCCTTATTTGTAGGAGTTAGGTTCAATAAATCTAGACTAGTTGACCTTGAATTGTCATTGCTGGAGGTGAGTAGATGCCATCTCAGCTTGCATATCTAATAAAAGTTTTCCTCCTCTCTCTTAGGTCTTTGACTAGAAAAATTACCAACAAGGGACAACTCCATCAAAGCAATGTTATGGTCAATCACCCAATGCGAGATCACAAGAGCTACCTTTCTGTTGTCCTTATCAGAGTTAACAAAAACAAGGGGGAAAGGAAGACTTGCTAGTAGGTTTCACTCCGAATAATGAGGCTCACCGATTACCCATGACTCTAGAGAGGAAGGCAGGCTCCGTCGCACCCGTGATCTTATGGTTAGGTTGGGGATCCCTTGACTCTCCATTTTTCTAGGGACAACTTTCAAAACCTGCCTTAGGGGTCCCATCACTTGGGTCCACTTGAAACCCCATATTCGGGCCCCCACCATCTTTCGAGTTAGCTTCTCCTTTCTTTTTTGCAATGTAAGTTGGATTGGGAACTCCAACATTCACCTAACCTTGGAGGACACCAGTTACAGATCCCACTAAAACCCGCTTGCCGCCATGCTGAAACCTAACTGTCGCCATTGTGCCAATTAACACCAGATTTTGAAACTAAGCTTGACCCCTTACACGACAAGGTGCAAAGAGACCAGTTCCAGCAAATATGTACAATAGTAAGAGATTGAATCTTTGTTATCACATTCAAGTTTAGATTATTTTGTATTTATATACAACTTAATTTTCAAATCTACATGATATCAAATCGGATTTCATTGTAGTGGATTTATCTCACAATTTCCGAATAGTTTTACCATTCAAATTTGATCAAGTTCATGTTCATAATAAATTGTAACATGCCTTCATTTACGAAATCGGAGACATGTCCAAATGAGCAATTCAATAAAACATTCTCTTGCAAGAACACCATGCTATATATGTAAATACAAAACACAATTGATCCTTTGATATAGTAATTGAATTAATCTTAAATGATGTTAACTTTGCTCATGCATAATAGACAACAAAGAAATTTGAAAAGTGGGAACAATATTACGATTCACATCGTAATATTATTAGAATCTTTACAATGACATAAGAAATAAGCATCAATAATTATGATTCTATTGCAATATATAGAAAGAAAGAGACGTGGAACAAATTTTAAAAACAAAATATATATCAATAACACCAATTTGCATTAAAAACAAACTTAGAAATAATGAATTCTTATCTTTCATGTTGTAACAAATAATATAAAATCTTTTTGAATACAAAACTAAATCTTTAGATTTTTTCACCAAGAATTGTACACAAATAGACAATCAATTGATAAACAAAAAAAACTCAAATTAATGCCTTCAAATTCCGGATGCATTATGTGATAAACATGGCCTCCATCCCAAGTGTAGTTTCTAATGAAAGAAAATGGTTTCAGAGCACACCCATTTGATTCCCACATGCTTGGAATGGTACATTTTACATGTTTATGCGTACCCTGGATGTCCCCCTTAGATGCTCCTCAAATCTACTGCTAATCGTTCTCCTTAGTCCTCACAATACGTGGAGAGCGTTGATCCACCTTGCAGCCTTTTTCTTTACCTTATCCTACCAAACCATCTGTAAAACCAAATATGCCGCGGACCATATTGTTCTTTATTTCCTCCTCCATCAATTCCGCCTCAGATTTATCATACCACATCACCCCTCTCTCTTTCCCTCCTACCAACACGCCCGGCAATGGATGCTCTCTGGTGGACCCCGCCGGGAGAGCTAAACTCCAAACGAATTTGCACTTGCCCATAAACGGACGGCGACAGCCATTCATTCGGATCCATTGAATCGAAAATCCCTCTCAATTTTTCCTCCTCAGAGACGACTTCTTTTTCAAACTGATCCACCACTTTCGCCCGCCTTCTCTCTCAATTTCAAAATGGATTCTCTCTCACCCACAAACTCCCTCTAAAAAGCACCGGGAAAAATCAGAAAACGGACGGCGACAGCCATTCTTTCGGATCCATTGTAATCCACCACAAAGATGTGGATTATTCTCTTGCACCTCCGATCCTTTCTTGTCTTGCACCACCGATCCTTTCTTGTCTTGCACCTTAATACTTTTCTTCTCTTGCCGATCGATCAAGAAAGCATTGAATCCTGCTTAGAATACCACAACACAATCTATGTAATAAGTTGACTGCCTTTTTGCTGTATTGCCAATGAAACGGTCGACTTAAACAACAAGATTAATGCCTGTCAAACAAAAGGGGAAATGTGATTAATTCACAAATATAAAAGGAGGCAACAGGATTATCTCCTACTGAAAATCACTTTCATTCTTGGTATTGTTCTTGTTCAATGCACTCAGTCAATCAAGAAGCTCGTCCTCCTTCAAGAGCAATATACTAAGAAATACGAGAAGCAGAAGAAATATTATAATTGCTTATAATATTTCTTCTGCTGTCCGCATTTCTCAGTATATCGCTCTCTTAACCTCCATCGCAAACCTTCATTTTCTTCTTCTTCTTCTCTTCCACCTCGCCCTCCTCCTTCAACTCTCACCCCCAATCGTACAATTTAACTGGATTTGAAGGCTAAATTTGGGAGATTGGTTGCATGCCTGAATGATCTGATTGTATGAATGAATTAAGTAGGAGTTAACTGAATGTACTATTAACTTAACCGGTTGCATGAATGAGTGATGAATTAAGTAGATCTAAACTAGGAGTTAACTGAATCCACTAATCATTTAACTGGTTGCATGATTGAGTAATCTGATTGTGTAGATGAATTAAGTCATCTTCTTTGTTTATATTTTTCACAAATGGAATGTTGTTGTAGATTATTTTAACTTAATGGGTTTCTAGAAGTCTAATAATAGATGTAATGATCCAAATTGGGAGTCTTAATAGTTCTTCTAGCTTCTTCAACTATACATGGAAAGAGATAAGCATTCCTAGTTATAATTTATCCACAATATCTATTGGATTGTATTTCAAACAAGGTTTAAGCAATCAAGGAGAATTCCTTTTCTATTATATTATCTATTTTTTAATTAGTTAATCGATTAAATATTCAAGTTATTAATCATACAACTAATCAATTATATCCACCAAAGTGCCTCCTACGTGTGGCTGAGTTTAAAATCGTAATTGCATAGTCATATTCTCCAGCCTCTTCTAAATATCCATGTCCTTCCTGATTCTTTTCCTTTTTATTTTCCAATAAGCTTTGAAAGAAGGAATTTTGTGATCGTTAATGTGGATTAGGTGATTAGCTATATGTGTTTATTAGTCTTGATTGCTTCCCATTACCACAATTTAGGTTAAGGAGATGCTCTTTGTTAGTTCCCATTAGCAATTCAAGAATATTTGAATAGCTCTTATCCTACAATGCGTGCACTACTTTTTCTTTCCAAAAGCAAGACTGGCATATGTTTCATTTATCACCCTATCAAGACTAAACAAAAAATGGACACAAAATTCTTATATATTAGCATCGATAGAAAAAATGCATTTCCCACCAATCACCAGAACATATCAACAAGGAGAAACTACCAAGGTACTATAATTTAGATGATCACAATTATTTATAGAATCACAATGAATATAACACAATTTTAGGTTGGATTAGTTGGCCCTTGAAAATTCAAAAAATTTAAATTATTGTTTATTTGAACATCCATTGTATGCATAGCTTATTTGATCTGTTCGAATATCATGTACTTATTCCAAATGCAAGTTGCAATAGAAATTTTGCTAGAAATGGATCCATTTAAGAAAAATACAAAATCAAATTCCCCTATAGAACATAGGCTTAAAGGATAATTTTCAATCCTTTCAATTCACTTTAAACATAATTGTAATGTCTTTTGAAGTCTCAAGAGAGATTCGTTTGTGCTCTAGTAGCAGTAATAATATTTAAATACTAACCTCAAACATAACAAACAAATTGATGAGTCCTACCACTCTGTAATCACTTGAATAATAATTTCATAGTTCCTAGGAGAAGCAAGCATCCTTGTCTTGGTATCGATACTTATATGGAGGCACCAACCAAATTGCTTAGTGAGTAAATGAATACTTGGAGATAGCTATATTATATATATAAATGTAATCATCATAAGTTATGGATATGGATATGTGGTCCACATTCTTAGAATGGAGTTTCTTGGTAGCTAGGGATATTTGACACAACTAATAATTTAGATCATGTATTTTCCTTAACACAATAATGAGAACTCAATCCGCAAACATTGATATGGTTTGACCAAAAAGCCACCTTCTGTATCATTCTCTATCTACATTAATGTAAGAGCTGCCCAAATCCCTTGATAAACTCTTTGCAAGAATAACGTCCATCATGAATGAGTTTTCCTTTAACATTATTGGTAAAACTCTTTTCCCAATTTATATACAATTGTATTCTTATGAAACTTCAAAATATAGGCTTAGTTGCATCCTTCAATCAATCTTTCACCCAATGTATTAATTACACAAGATGCCTTCAAGAAGAAAAATGACCATTCCAACTTACAATATAACATTGTGGTCTATAAACTTCATTAATGATTTTCTCCCACATTTTGTCAAAATGCATAGAATAAAATTCAAAATAATCTCACATTTAGAAAAGAATTGTGTTGAATACCCATCTCCACTACTTCTCTCCATCTTCTTTCTTGCACCCAAGTCGTGAGACTAGACATGGGCACGGGCATGGGAATTCAACCTAATTCCAAAATAAAATCAAACTACTTGAGTCCATGACGAAGCTAGCACTCAAGAAAGGCAATGCCCATGTCCTGAATCTGGTAGATGATGAGTAACTGGAAGCGGGAGATATATATATTGAGAAATACCTAAAACAGAAGCAGAAGCAAATGATTTGGGAAAACATTGTTGCCACATTCAATTGTATTTATTTTGTTGCTCGTATTTCTTAGTATATTTCTCTCTTAGCTTCCATCGCAAACCTTCATTTTCTTCTTGTTGTCCTCCTCCTCTACTAAGCCCTCCAATGATCTAAAGGATTGGAAGCCTAAAATTCTGAGTTAACTATTCACATTGTATTAATCAATGATCTGATTATATGGATAAATTAAATAGATCTAAACTAGGAGTTATTTAAATGTACTAATATTTAAATGAGTAATATGATTGTATGGATGAATTAAGTAGACCTAAAATAAGAGTTAATTGAATCCACTGATAAATTAACTAGTTGCATGAATGAGAGATCTAATTGTATGATTGAATTAAATATATCTAAATCAAGAGTTAAAACTAAATCCAATAATAATTTAAATAGTTGCAAGAATATTAATTGGTTGCATGAATGAGTGATCTTATTGTATGGATGAAATAAGTAGATCTAAACTAGGAACTAAATCCATTAATAACTTTATTGGGTTGCATGAATAAGTAATGTTATTGTATCAATAAATTATGTAGATTTATGTTAGGAGTTAATCGAATGCACTAATAATTAAACTTCTTGTATGAATGAGTGATATGATTGTGTGGATGAATTAAGTAGATCTAAACCTTGATTCTCTTGAAAAACCATGGACAATGACCCACTCAAATTTGATTGTAGGGAAGAAGAAGTGGACAAGTAGATCAACCTAACCTTTGCCTTCTCCTCCCCAATTGGCTCTATTCAATCACCCATTCTGTCCAAGCATGTCATCTAGTTGACAATGGTTGTGACATTTGACACTTTGGAATCGGCAGTTCCTTTGAATTTCAAAAAGATCGGGAGCTTTGAGGAGGCCGTGATCAAGATCAAGTTGGTTGAGGAAGAGCATGATGATGGGTGGGTTTTCAAGTTTGTCGAGGGAGAGTATGGTGATGAGGATTCCATGATCAAGATCAAGTTCATCAATAAGTTCCTTAGTGAGTATGATGCCATGGGCACCACTACCTGACATGGGAATCCCCCACTTGGGCCTCTCCTATTCAACTCTCAACAAAAATCTTGTTCCAACTACTATACATTTCTTTGGGCTCTCGTATTTTTTAGTTTTTTGCTTTCATAAACTTCTCCAAAAATCTTTCAATCATGAAAAGGGATTTTGATTCTTCCCACTATGGTGAGATCCAATGCAAGTTAATTGAAATTGCTATGATTGAATTTTTCTAATATAAGATTCCAAGGCTAATAATGCTATACCCAAACCCTCAACAAAATTACTACAATAAAACTGAAATCAATACTCACAAAGGCACCACTGTCCAAATACTTCCTTTAATCTATTATAGTTAATCATAAAATTAACGTTAAATACCCAAGGAGTTTAAGTGGTTGTGAAAGGCTTCTCAGTAGGCTCCCACTACGCAATTTGAAAGAATCAACAAACTACTTGGCAAAGTCGAGGGTGATTAGTGGCTCTTTAGGAAACTCAAGAATTTAGTTGTGATATACTATGTGGACATATAATTGTAGGCTCTACAACACACTTATCCAAATCAGGCTCAACCACCAATGAAGTATTTTGTGATT